>NC_140706.1:39125000-40325000 GCF_050655825.1 Lonchura striata | reverse complement strand
TAACTTTTTTTTCTTTTTGAAGTACTAAATTCTAAAAATCAAATCTTCTGTAAGTGTTGGTAATGCGACAGTGGAGCAGAGAGACATTGCTTCTTCCCAGGTTTTGCTTTCATAATGAACTAAGTCATATGAAGTGTGGAATCTGAGATAAGGCATAAAATTTTTAAATGGTGCCAGCTGGAATAGCTCCATTAAAATCAATGGAAAGACACCAGTTTTCACCACCAGCTTGTAACTCACTCCCAGGGGAAATAAAATGGCTGATATAAATGTTTCAGTCATGAGCCTCTTAGAGTGAACAATTGACATGGCAAGGGCAGATGCTGGTATTCAAAACTGAAGATAATTTGGGATATTATACTCTGGATGTGATAGAATCTGTTAGTTTTCTCTCTATCACCCAGTATCGCTTTGAACCCGACTCATATTTGAGCTTTTTAGAAAGTAGCTGAATAATATGAAATTTCTTAGGGCTGTGGAGTAAACTGTGGGCTGCTGCACAGCATTAGGAGGCATTCTTGCTTTTTAAAAAGACTTAAGCAGGGAAGGGGAAAATCAAATCTTTCCCCCTTCATTCCTCACAGGACACATACTGAATTGTACTACCGAGTCGTTTGCAGCAATATGAGTATTGACAGACACTGTTACTACTAAATTCAGTAAAACCTAATTTATGCTGATATATATGCATGTAATTTTTGTCTTTTACTGTAAGGTGGGTGTGGGATGCCATTTTCTAAACTGAATGTGGCAATAGCAGCAGCTAAATGCATGTGTGAGGATTCATGGATGGGCTTGGCAAGAAGGGGAAGCAGTTATGTGTTTTTCAAGAACCACTTTCAGATTTTGTGAATTCCTACTGTGAGCTCAGGAAGCCCCCAGACAAGAAAAATCTAGACTAAGAAGCAGAAACACAGATGATTTATCTATTTTAACTTTACTGTTTAATAACATTATGAGAATGGAGAAAAAGAAGCCAATAAGAGGCAAAGCAGAAAGGTCCCTTCTCTGGGAAACAGTGACAGACTTTTATGAATCCTGTTTCTACAAGATGTGAAAGCATTTCATTTCATGGACAGCCTGGTTTCCCCATTTGCATTACCCTTGGATCAGTGCACAAGCAAGTTTCTCACTGCAAGTTTTACTAATGAGGTTATTGTTAAGCAAGAAAGCTCAACTGCTTTCCTTCCAAATGAAAAAGGGAACATTTCCATGGACTGAGATTTGCCCTCTAGCTAGGCTCCTGAAATCCCACCAAGTTAAAACTTATCCTCTACCCATTTTAACTATTACAGTGACCAGGAATGGACTTTAAGCAGTTTCAAAATATGCTACATTAACTTTAATGTGTGCTAAGAATTTTAATTTTAATTCTCTGCCTTTCAATACAGCTGTGCTTTTCCCTCTGATGAAGGTTTTCTGCTGAGGAGAATACTCACACTAGAACAATAATGATCTTATTTTTCCTGAATTCTTAAATTATTCAGCTCACAAGTTAGATCATAAGATATTTCAGGCTGGAAAGGATCTCAGGAGACATCCTCATGCAATTTCCTACTCAAAGCACTATCAGCTGTGAGGTGAGAGCAGGTTACTCAGGGCTTTATCCAACCAACTCTTGAAAACAGTATTAAAAATTGTAAGAACAGAATTGAAATTGTAAGAACTTGTAAGTTCTTGAAATCAGAGAAATTATCAATCCACAATTATTAGATTTAAAATATTAGAAGGTGCCTTTTTGATTATTCATTTTGGTACCTTTTTATGGCTTATTGTTATTAAATTTTTCTGAGTTTTTTAATCTGCTGCCTCCGAGCGACTCCTGAGGCAACAAATTTCAGAAGTTCACTTGCTACTGTACAAAAATATTTTCTTTTAAAAACTTGTACCTGATATGATAAACTCATTAAGAGCTAGCTGTTTCTCTTTGGGCTTATTCAATAAATAGCTCTGAGTTCACTCATCCTTGTGATTTTACAGACCTTCAAACACCCCATCATTCTTCTCTCTTTGCATCAACAAAACCAGTCTTTCTCATCTATCTCTGTTAAAGTTATTACTCCTTCTCCATACCTTCTTAGCTCCATTATGTTTTTCTTGAGGTGCAGGAGTGCCCACAGTACTAAAGATGTTGGTGTGGAAGAAGCTTCTTAGCCATCCCTTGATGCCTGAAGTCTGCCAGAGACAGTTGTGTAAACCATAGCTTTTAAATTATATGGTAATGGAACTGAAAGAAACTGTACAGCTGTGGTGTCAGTAAAAAAGGAAATTCTCTGTTGATCTTAATGGTGGACATTCAGTTTATCTGGATGTCTTGCTTTTTGAGCTGTGTTTTTTCCTTGCTCTCATCCACTGCATCATTGAGTGTAGTTGTATTGTGATGACTAATGAGTTTATAAATGCCTACCGAAGTAAGTAATTAGTATTTGTGATGCTGTTACAGTAAGAGTAAGGCAAAAGCATGAGAAAAAAATGGAACCAATAAAAGGTTTTTATAGATTTCTGGACATCTGAGGATTACTCAGAAATCCACATTCACTGTTTACCTGGACTGCAAACCTAGCTGGGGTATGCTCATTAAACTCTTACACTTGTTTCTGTTCTGGCACAGGAGGATGTAGGCTAGGAGATATGGATGGTGCTTGCTTCAGTGTGGCAGGAGACTGGAAGAGGCTCTTAAGTCTGCTAGAAAAATGTTCCTGCATGTCTTGTTCATGCTGCTCAGTTATGTGGCCAGAAGACATTCCTCATAAGAGAAAAAGGTTAGTACACCTACTTGAAATTGCTAATTTAACTAGCAGTCAGAAATTTTCTGTTTCTTCTCATTCCTTAAGTCACCCAGACAGTTTCCAAAAACTCAGCGAAATGGCTTTTTCTCTGACACCATCTCTGAGAGGTACTAGTCCTGGCTTTCAAGATTCATATCACCTCATCAAATAAATTCCTGTGCTACAATAGCTGAACAAAAGTTAAAGGAAATGAAATAATAGGTAAAAGAAGTTTTGAAAGTTTGAAGCCAGATTTGATTAATGCAAGTAATACAAGTTTCCTCTGAAAGCAGTGACTTATTTTAACTGGAACTGTAAAATATATTTTTAAAAATATAAACTGTCATGTTACATGAAACTTTATTTCCTGATACCAGCAATGATTTTATTGACAACTGTTCAAAGAGGTTTTATTTTTAATAACATGCTCAGTCATCACACGGCCATTCACTGGAAAGGGTGACTAATTTTTTATAATGGCTCACATTTGTTTTTGCTCAATGATGAAAATAATGAATTGTTTTCATGAAAGATTTGTGTCAAAATATGTGTTGTGGAAGCAGAAATGTTTCTTATTCAGAAACAGTTTTCCTCTCAGAAAACTTTAGAAACTTTGAAAATTTTCCAGTCAGAAACTTTCCAGAACATGCTACTTTGATTAAAAAAAAAAAATATTAATCATAAGAACAACATGAAGTCTTCTAGTGTCACCAAGTCTATAGTCACAGACAAAGTCAAAAACATTCTGAACAAATTCATTACTACATAAAGGTCGTCTAGACTAACACTGGAAATTAAGGAGCTGGATCATCCTTTCTTGGATGTTTTGCTATGATTTTCTTCAAATTAGATAAGATATGATTCAGTATTCATTAGTGCCTATTTAACAAACATTTGGTTACAGTATTTACTTATGAAATTTGCTAAAGGGAAGCCTTTAGAGATGCAATATCTCACTTTCATTTCAGTCCTGAGGGATAGGAAGAAACTCTTGCATAGTAACTATCATTTTCATAAAGTTAACAAACTCACACTGCTTGTACATAATAATTGTGCATTAAATGTGAAAATATGCAGTAGGAGATTACAAACTGTTAAAACAATGACAAGATGCCTGTGAGAAAAGTACAATTCATTTTTCTAAGCAACATTTTCAAGTTACTCTTTACTTCTTCTTTTAAATGAGTTATGAAATAGTAACATCACAGAGACTGTTGAATGTTATGATATATTAGCAGATTACAAAAATGAGGAAACATCCTCTTTGTTCCTGCATTTAGAGTACGTTTTTATCACTGTTCTAATTATTCCCTATGTGTGGTAGATACTTTTAAGAAGACATTTTAAGCACAAAGTTTAAGTAATATTATTTTAGTAAGAGTAATGAGAAGAGCTTAGAATTTTGACTCAGTTCTACTGTGATTCTATTTCAAAGTCAAAATAAATTCAGAAACTGCTTCAACATATTTGGACTTTATGCACTAGGGGCAAAGGTTTCATGCCAAACTTCAATTAGCCTTATCTTAATCCCATCATAATATTGTCAGTCTCTAAGTGCATCCAAAGTATCATTGCACAGGCTGGAACAGCTAGAGCAAAGTGGCACTCTGGCATGTCTCTGCCATCAAGTCTTCACAAAAATGTCATTGCCACAAAGCGGATGTTGTAGTGACATCTCTGCCATCAATTGGTCATTAAGGGATCCCCTCAGCTGCTTATCCAGAGAAGTTTTATAACTCCTTTGCACATTCAGACCATGCAGCATATCCGGATAAAGACTGTAACATTTTTCCAAAACAGTGCTTAAGCACTTTAAAATGGGCACTGGAAATATTTTCTCTAGTCATTATCTTCCCTTTTGTCACACAATACCGTAGTTCCACTCCTGTAATGTAATAGTATTTTATAATGCATATAATATCTGAAACACTCTATCAAGACATATTTTATGAGAAAAGCTCATAATGTAGTTCTTTTGCCTCATAGAAGCAGGAAAAAAGCCCCTACTTCAACATTTTTATTCTGATTCCTAATCCATAAATAAACTGCATTGTGTCTCAAAATCCTAACAAAAATAACTTCTGTTACTCTGTAACCTCCTTGCAGCAGAAAAAATATCCTCACTTGAAAATACACTAGTCATACAAAGACAAGGAAATCTTTAACAGGAAATTTAAATGTAGTCATGGAAATGTGAGAAATATGGGAGTGATATGTAGCATGTATGTATGGAAAGATGCTTTCTCAAGAAGCAGTTCACTGCATCAACTCTTGTAACCAACCTTCCTCCAATTCTCAGCAAGAATTTAGACATAACCTATGTGTCTTAACATGTTTTTATTAGGGCCCTAAGTGTCTTCTACCCGCTCTTGACTCAACAGCAAAATTTGTTAAACCAGTGATTTAATAAGTTACTAACTACCAGTATATCCAGACAGTGAAACCCTTTGTGCTGTGATTCACTTCATTTATTAACAACAAGTTTATTAATTTGCAGTAGCACCTTATCAAACTCATAATGGAATTAAAAGTAAGAATAGGATTGGTGAGACCCAAAGAAATATTAGGGCACTAACTAATTATTGATATAACTACACTAATCAAAATAAAATTTAAAATCAAAGAGGTTTGCAGAGATGTTTCAATTAATTTTTTTTTTATTATTTACTGTATTTCTAGTGTTGCTTTAATTGAAGGTGAAGAATAAAATGGCTAGAAATTATTTCACTTGCATTATTCCTGCCAATGCATTAGAATACAATTTTTGACCATGTCCTCTATTGAGCTACTTTGACTTTTTACTTTTGGTGATATTTAGAGTGGAGAAGATGAAAAAGTAACAAAGAAAAATAGTAATCCAGAAAATGAAGACAAGGAAGACTCATATATAAGGCCTGATAGTGTTTTCAGACCTTTGGACTTGGCTAGATTTCAAAGCAATGATTTCTCTGAAGAAATAAATATTTGAAAGTCACAGTCTTGTGTACACCAAGTCCCTAATGATGGTTGCCATGAATTTATTTTATCTCATTGAATTGAGCACTGGTCCTGAATAATTTCCCTGGCAAAGAAGGTAGAAATATCTAATTTGTGGCTTCTTTCATTTGCTGTTATTGGTAGTTTAGTGTAGGCTGAAGCAATCCTGAAACTCTTCTATATCACTCTGCAAAATCTTGACTCACTTTATGGCTGGGGACCTAAACAACTGCTGCAGAGCAACTGTTTTCTCCCTTGTCAGTGCATAAGCCAAACTACAGATGAAAAGTTGGGCTATGAAATTGCATTTTTCTCTCAGAGTAGCCAGAAATGTTAAATGTTCAAATTCATATAATCATTATGTGTAATTTTAAATACAATAAAGCAGATGGCTCAGAACAGAACCAGCCTCTTTTGGCTGTTGACTTGCTAAAAGAAAAACATCTATTGATATTAGAGCAGGAAAATTTTAGCTCTGAAATTGGGTTCCTTTGTTGCTTTACTCATCTCTGCAATTAGGAAAATATTTTAAAAAATGAAAAAGTTGTTTTGTAAGCTTTCTTGTATTTCAGCCAGCTGATGTGTTCTTTGACTGTATGATTAACACATCCTTGTTTTTCTAGAGTAAAGACAGCATTTTTTTAAAAAAAGTAGCTGCCATTAATAAATTATACAGAAATACTGGTTCCAAGCCTGGCTTTTCTAGAGAGTGGATGTAGTTTGTCTGTAGGTAAAACTATCCTTGAGCTTATAATTTCATAAGAACATTAATAGTAAATAATTTTGCTCACACTTCATCCCAGAATATCATTATTCATCATGTTAATTTGGAAATTTAGCAACAGCTTCAATTTTGATTTTCCTTTTTCCCAGTTGTGATATAAGCACTGTACATATTTATTTGCTGAAAGACCAAGGCTTAGGTTTCTTGTGATTTTAGAAAGAATGTAACATTTCATCTATAGCTTGTGACTTCTTAAGTATTGAAATAAAAATACATAGCCTCATTCAAGGACTTCTAAAAACAGTAACTTTCTTTGGATTCCTCCCCTGCCATTTGATGATGTCTTGTTAAATTGTGCTCCCTTGTTCCACATTCTAAAGACTGGTGGATTGGTGTCCTTCAATTACTGAGAAAAAGCCTTGAAAAACATCATAAGTATTTGATTTTGTTTTTTTGGTGGGTTGTGGTTTGTTTTGCTTTGTTTGTTTTGGTGTGCATATATTTCTGTGAGAAGAATGACTGAATTTTAAATTCCTTAAATAATAATGATCACACATAGGACTTAAAAGTATTTTGTGGCTTATGGAATTTTTTTATCATCATTTCATAATTAAGAAAAAATATGGTGCATTGATTTACAGATATCACTCTAGAAATTAGTGATACTTGTGTAAAAATAATCCAAGCTTTGTAGATACTGTAGATCACTCTAAGTGAAAAGCAATGCGAACTTAGAATATCTTGTTATTTCTTTTATTCATTGAGCCACATATGTGTTTTTAAAAATATTATATATAAATCTAATACCTTAGTGGAGTTTCAACTCTGCCATGGACTACAGGAAGAGGATAGAGAAACTAAGAGCAATCAATCTATTTGATTTTATGTCAGTTTTCCAGATTTCCAGATAGCTACTTAGGAATGTTGAGACACATATAGACATATGAATCTCTCATTCCTAAGAGGACTTAATTGAGAAGAGTGTCAACATATCATAAACAACTAAATACCCTAATTTTACCTGCTTTCACTCATCACTTTCTTGAACACAGAACTAGTTGCAACAGGCCAGCTGAAAGCAACATGTCCCAGGGGAGAAAGCTGAGGCAAATCAATGTCTGAGAGCAAATAAATAGACAAATAAATAGGAAAGAATGAAAATAGGAATTGTGTGGAATTGTGATGTGTTTTCCCTTCTCTTCAGACACAAAGGAACAACAGATTTCTGCCTTATTTCTGGGAGTGCCAGTGCATTTATATTAGAGTTTTACAGCCAAAGCAATACAATCCCTTTTATTATATTACATCAACACACTCCTTGAGGAAAAACCAGTGCTCTGTTAGATCACTCTGGAATGCAGCAGTGGGAATGAACGTGTGGTAAAGCTCATCCATGTCCTGCTGCAGGCATACAGGGTCTCTGCAGCTCTCATCCAGCAGCAGACATGAGAAACCTTGTCTCATCTAGAGGCTGCACAAGGTGGAGCCACATGAGTGGCTGTCTTTGATGAGACCTATTTATATGAGAATAGTTTTTTCATCTCACCCTTCCCCCCTGCCTAATCAAATGCAGCTCAGGCAGCTCTTTCTGAATTTCATGGCTATTCTCTTTGTTTTAGAATAGCCTTTAGAAAATCAGAATGGAGGGTGCTGACAAGGGAAACCTTTGCAGATCTTTTGCAAGGAGTGATATGCTGTAGGCCAGGTATTTGTTTTACCACACAGAGCTGCTTCCAGCAACAGTCAGGTCAGCGTCTACCTTTCAGCACTGATTGGGGTAGAGCAGCCAAAGAGAGCTGCTGGGGAGCTCTGGATAATGTGAACCTGAGTTCTTGGCAAAACTGGTAACACACATATGCAGGAACATTGGTGGAAGGTAACTGTGGCTGGCAGCCATGCATTCTGCTGGCTTGCATCTTGCCACTGAGGACTTGCTATTTAAAGAATTTCAAATTAGATTTAATGAAATTTCTTCACTGTATGGAGTGGATCAATCTTACCAGACATGCTGGTGCTACTGAAGCAGCAAAGAATATGTGCTAGGGATATGTGAGCCTAGTCTTATGGCCTGTATCTATATCATAGAGACACAAGGAGGCAAGTTAAGCATGAAGATGTGTTTTTTTCTGGAAATGTTTAATGAAAATATAGTTTTGTTTCTCATCTTTCTACATGTATTGGCAGACTGATATGGAGGATGCTATGGAGGTTTGTATCTACAACAAAGAGAAACAACTAAGGGACTTTTTACTCATTAATGAATCAGGTGTGCTAAAACAGAAACTCTGGATTTGGGAATTAAATATGTTTGACTTATTCAATTATAACAACCTATGTTTTTGATAGCTGAGAGATCATCTTACATTTATATTAAAATGTTACATTATATCAAAAATGCCTTGTTGTGTAATAGTGGAAAGTAACTGGAAGAAAATATATATCTGTAACTTCAGTAGAGAAAGAAAATCTGGCTATTTGGCAAAGGAGAAAGAGTGGGGTGGGGGAACAGACTCCTACAGTGAGAATTAATAAGTGAAGTTATACAATGGACTGATTTTTATGGCTCAGACATAAACCTTTGAATGAAAAGGTTTATAAAGTAAATGCTGACACTCTCTTAAACGCTGTAAAACATTCTGTAATGGTACCAGATTTCTGATATTTCTTTACAAATATACATGTACTTTAATACCTAAGCCTTTTGAGTACAGATTATAGTAAGAATTACAGATAAAGGTATCTTTTTCTTTACTCCAGTATAATAGCTGTCAGTGACTTTCCAGCAACATACTATAAGTAAGCACAGTAAAACTCCTGACCTCTGCCATTCAGTTAAAGCCTTCAATATGAATTACACATTTAAAAATATAAGCTACTTACTCAGTTACTTGAAATAATTCTGCTGACTATTGATTTTTTTCTCTCATTATGTTCACATGCTTCACTCACAAGAAATGACTTCTTGGTTCATAAATGAAATATCCATTAGTGCCGCATTTCTTAAAGATCAGTTTATGTGCTTTTAGATAACCATAATCATTCCACCCAGGCACCAAACTTGTAATATTACTTACAGTTGTAAATTCATAATTTTGATACAGAAGTTACAGAAATACTAATTTATTGTTATGAACCTGATTTAATCTCATCTTTGGAAAAGAATTGTTCCTGGTAGGTAAGGATTTAAAAATATAAAATCATATTAAATTGCTGGGTTGGTTTTTTTAGTTTTTTTTTTTTTTTTCTTTTTAATTGTGGGCATTTTTACCTACTACTATTTTACTATGTTCAAGTAATAATTTAAAAATCTCTATTATTGTCTGTTATGGATAACATGTATTTGTCAAGTTTAAACTTGTCCTCACCTGCAAGTTGGATCTTTCTAGAGGTTGCTACTGGGAACTGTAATCTGTAAAAGGAGGATTTACGATAGCCTTAAGCCTTTCTGTAGGTAATGTGGGAATTGATTCTATTTAGAAATAAAGAATTATTATCATCAGCCCTTCCCATCCTTCCACAGTAATGACTGACTATACCCAGGCTGGGATGAGTATATAACAACTTTTAAAAAGCAAGATGCTTCCTTTAAAAAAAGGAACTAGAACCTAATAGTCACTAAAGTAGGTATACACTGAAGATGCTGAAGGTGAAAGCACTAAATATGCTTCAAAATGAGCTGTTTGCCTTTTTCTCCAAACACTGGTGTCATAGGATGTTGGTGTGTAACTACTGCAATGACTGCTTGAGTTTTAGGGGACTGGAACTTCTGCTCTGGCTGTTGGAGGCGATCCTTTCTCAAGGATCTGGTATCATTAATTCCAGACCATGAGTGCCATCAGCCTTTACAGACAAGGCTGCTAAAAGCCTCTTCTGATATGACTTCAGCAGCATTTGTGTGCTAGGTTGAACATAGGAAATTGTTTAAGCAGAATAATTTTTATATTGAATGTAAGGGATGCAAAATCTTTTTAGCTACATGCTTGTGTGGTACAGCATGTAGGAGATGAATAAAGAATGTTGAATAAAAATTAAGGGATTTCTTTCACTCTGATGTAAACATTACAAGATTAAGCACTATTGATCAAAGTTTTAGGGTAGTGGAAGATAAGGTTTACCAAGAGAATGTGTATTCTAACAACATTTGCTGTGTTGGAACCAGTGACCTCTTATGACTGGTTTCTCTGGAGCCACGGAAGAGGAAGTGGGAGAGAATGAGTAAATTCTTTACTATGGTGTCAAGTTTGAAAAAAATATTTTTATAGTTTTTAACTGCTTCTAAATGTCTGCTTTCATAAGAGACATTTGCATGTATCTGTATAGACATTCTATTATTTTTATCTGTTAACTGGCTGTGAATGTTTATTTCCACAAGAATTTCCACATAGATAAAAAAAATTTACTTTGTTTATCCCTCTTGAAATTTGCTTTACTACTCTACTGCTGCTTCCTTCCATGAATCTCATGAAAAGACACAGCATGGTTGCAAAGACCCTCAGGGCATTTTTTTGATTATTCTGGGTTTATTTTATCAAAACCTTTTTGCATTTGATTTTTTCAACCCAGTTTTAATGTTAAAAATGTTTAGTCTTAATATTAAATGCCTAATCTAGATTCACATTTCTATTTCCAAAACTGAAATGAGTGTATGAAATATTGTTGCAACATTGTCTCCTTATTTAAGCCACATGATATTTTGGGTTGATGTTATTTCCAGAGAGAAACTAAAGAGAACTTGAGATTAATCAAGTGAAGTCCACAAGTACTTTTTGATTTAGCTCCTGGAACTTTAGCTTATTCTGTAAGATATCTTGAAGTTTAGAAAATAGTGTATGAAGAAAAATAGACACACCCAGAATCTACCCCTGCTTTTAAGGACTAATCTAAGAGAAGTGGCACTCTAAAAAAGGAGCTATAAATTGAAAGTGAAAACACATTTCAGTGGCTTGTAACAGCACCAATATGGTTCAAGATTAATTCTGTAGTGTATCAGTTGCAGCATATCTGGCCCTTGTTATCTTTGCACTATTTCTAAATCCCTATAAAAGAAGACTAGTCCTTTATCCCTTAATATCATGTAAACTACTGTGTGACACAAGGATAGCTGTGGAATTTGCACCCCTTGAAATGTTTTCTCAAAGTCAAATCACATCAGATTCTCCTTTCTGTCTTCATAGAGTCTTGGCACTGCTAAGAAGCAAAGAAGCAGGTTATATATTACAAAGCAGGCCATGCTTTGTGTTACAGCTTTAGTAAAATGCTAAAATACACTCACCAATTAGAACAGTTTATTTTGCTATCCTATTTGCAATCCTTTTTCAGTTAACAAGGTGATGAACAATAAGGGAATTATTTGGATGTTTCCTATAAAACTGAAATTTACTATACTCTTGCAGCTCAAAATAATTTTGTGTTGCCACTGTTCTTTTCCTCAGGCAGAACACTTTCTTATGAGCACTTTATTTTTGGTGGTACATACCAGTGCATTTGGAGCTTTTATACTGTATTTTTTTTTTAATTTAGCTGTTCTCAACAGCTAATTCTAAAGCAGTAATTAAATTTATAATCCAAATTCAGTCCTTAGCTGCAGGAACTACTTGGAAATTTAGGACCACTACAAGGATTCTTCTGTATTTATTTTAGTGTTGTGCTATGAATTCACATACTGTATGATGTATTATAACAATATTCTGAGGAATGATTTTTGTTAAAAAAATATCTTATAAATGTAATATCTATGTATATTATACCATGCCATTTCATTAGGTTTGTAGCTGGTGCAGAATGAAAATATCTGGTTGATTGAGGAGAGGATTGAACTTCTGGAAAAAGTGTTTACCCATTCAACCACATTTAAGCTTTCTCAATCAGTTTAAGATGTGGTTTGATAGTTTATCCATTAGCTGTAAGCAAACCTAAAGTGTAATTGTCTCTTCTCATCCTCAAAGATAAACTTTGAAGTAACCTGCCTTTGTCTGTGAGAACAGAAACTAATGTAACTTTCAGAAATCTTTCCTGTAACAGAATTTTTTCATTCCTAATTCTAGCTAAAAGACATTTGGAGCTTCCAAACACCTTTTCGAACATGCTGGAAGTGACATTCATGCCAAATTATTAGATATAAAAGCAGTACAGTGCGATCCAGAGTTGTGACTCGGAGGTTATCAACTGCTAGAAAAGTGGAAGAAGCCTGAAGCAAGTACTGAAATTGTCAGAAAAGGTAACTGAGTCACATTTCCTGTATTAATTCAGTCACCCAGGATGGGGGGGAGAAAGCGAGCATGGATGGTGGTCTGTGCAAAATGCTGGGGAACAGATTGTTTGCTGCCAAGTTTGCTTGTGGGCTACACATCAGAAACAGTGAAAAGATACAAAGTATGCAGATCCAACAACATTTACCCTATTCAGAATCATGTTGACATAAATATATATTCTGATTCACTGAATTGTATGAAACTTGCAATTAGTGTACTCATGTTAGGGTTTACACTTATTTGTTATTACAGGCTATTTTTGTTATTATAGGCTACATTTTTACAGTCAGTTCAGGATCTTTCTGAATAAATCACTGCTGAACAAAATAGGGATACATGGAGCAGAGGAACTGTTTGTGACTACTGAAAATGGGAAGAGACAGCTGTGTGTGTGATTAATTGTGTTAGTTTGGGTAGCTACATATCACTTTCCTAAATATCAGGGCTTTGTGCTCTTAATATGCCATCTTTGATGAAATGTAAACAGGCTATATATTAGCTATCATGTGTCTGGAGTATTAAATAATATCAGATCTCTAGTCCCAACTTTCACCAGAGTTTGCCAGGGTTTTACTTATGTATATGCATACATAGAAAGAGTGAGGAAGAGCACATCCTTGTCACCAGTAATTGTTCCTTTAAGAAATGTTAAACAAAAATTGATAAGTAATTTATATATACTACACAGTTATACCTCTGAAGACTGTGGAATGGCTCCCAAGCTCAGTTCTCATCATATCCCACTCTGCTTCTCAAATTGTATCTCCTTCTATTTCCTTGCTTGTGAAGGCTCTGTGGGTTTCTGCTCCCTACACACTAAAAAAGCTTTGTGAAAAAGCAAGCAAGAGGTAATAGCTTATGTTCTCTCCATAGCTTTGGATTAGGCTCCCCAGGAGTGGTTGACCGTGGCATCTTGAGTTACACTGACAAATAATGAATGATGCTAAGCTTTTTATCTAAGTTGTATCCATTTAGGGACAAGGGCTGTAGATGATGTCCCTTGTCTAATCACTGTCTTATTTTGCAACAGGCAAGCACTGAAACTTGGTAAAATTGTAAAATGTGCTCTGTGAATTTATACATGCCAGATTTGCCTATAAGCTTCATTTTTAAAGAATTTATCACTAAGCAATTTTATCATTACTATGTAGAAGGAACTAAATACTGCTTTGAGTACTGATGTAAATTTCTAAAGTGATGGACAATAGAGCTAAATAAAAAAATGCAAATATTTATTGTTAAGATGTATATGTTTTGGTTTGGTAGCTTTTGTTTATTTTGGTTTTTTAAAATTATAAATCTGAAAAAAAGCTCAGCTCATAGATCAGATTGTCTTCTATGGGATTTCCAGATATTTTAACAACTGATGTGGATTTTTTTAGTTTGTTGGAAATGCCTGCAGTGAATGACAATAACTTGTGCCCTAAGCTGCAAGGCTACCAGGCTTCCTGAGAACACCAGAAACCAATTAACCCAGGAGCTGGGAACCTAAAACAAACTGACGCCTAGGACTTGCTGTGGAATTTCTTTCTGAGACACTGACAGTTGACTTGTTTGGAATTTACTGCTAAAAGGGCACTCAGTCACCATCGCTGAAGCCCAGTTAATTAATCCTTGTTGGAAGAGCTTTACCCTGAATGCCTAATGTCTTGTTATACTGACCTTTAAAGTAACACTTGTAGCTGGGATATCTACCTAAGAGCACCCTGTCTGCTGAATGCTGGATTTCAAAAATAGGCACAGCAGGGTCCTCACACTCTTTTCCTTTTGTTCAAGACTGTCACACTCGTCCTGCTTTTATTCAAAACTTTTCATCTAGCCATAGTGCAGACACAGCTATGGCTGAGAACACTTATGCTTTTCATGTTCCCTATGGCCTCTTGCAGACATAGCCAATACCTTCTCCAAGGATGTTGCTGTGCTTGTAATTGCATTTTCATCCTTAAAAAGTTTTTTCTGGTTGAAATTAATTTCTCACTGCTCATAAAACTTTCACCTGTTATAACAGTTTATAGTTCTAGTCTCATAAAACTGATTCACAAGGTATGCATATAAACATCTGTAATTTTTGATTTGCTTTTGGCTTTTTGAACAGACTATTTGTAAGATATAAACATGGGGTTTGGTTTTAAGAGTGGATTATCCAAACATCTCTTATCTACCTTTTATCAGGCAGTGGATAAGCAGCAAGTCAGGTCCCTCTGCATAAACCAGCTGGCATATTCAAGATCATGAGGCTTTCTATATCTGTCACTATCTGGGCATTAAAACCTCTCACAAGGCAGCTCCCTGTGCCCTGGGGTTCAGAGTTTGCTTCTGCAGGTTGCTGCTACCTGTGCAGCTGGTGAGCCAAACAGTGTGGCTGGGAGCTGTGAGTGGGCAGGCCAGCTCTTCAGCAGCATCCTGCTGCTTCTCCTGTTCGGCACAGGGTGGGAAACACTGGAAGCCACGTCTTCCCAAAACACCATGAAAGAAGTTGTTGGGAGTCCATGAAGTCAAGGAGCTCCACATTTTGAGACTGTTTCTAGCATGTGGAGGTTGGTGGCTGGCTAGATGTCAGTCAGCATTGCCTCAGGAACTGGAAATCAGCTGATTCCAGTTTTGCTGAATCAGCATTTCTGGAGGAGAGCTGTTAGGTCAGAAGCTTTTTCACCTAATACCATGAGCAGAACAGTAAAAGCAGCATATATTGCAGGAGAGGATTTTGAAAAGGTCATTGACTAAGTATTCATTTTCCATTGAGCATTATGAGCATATTTCAAGAGAGGAATGATGCCCAAGTGTTAAATTGTCTTTGGAAAGTTACACTTTTTTTGTCTGTATGGCCCAGCCTGAATGGCTGAATGTCTGCTCCCTACATAAGATTGCCCTTTGGAAAATAGTCCCCACATGTGGTTTGTACAATTTGTTCAATAATTTAAAGTCCACTTTTTGTTTTTTTCCTGTAATACTTCAAAAATCTTAAATTACAGTATTTTAGGAAAATAATTTTATGTTATTCTGATTTATATGCAGGCAAAAGAGAAAAATCACCACCTTAAAATATAATTGGATCTCTCTAGAGGCATAAATCTGACTCTGACCCTCAGAAAATGTGGACTTTCTGCAAAGGGACCAGAGTTACCCAGTCACCTGCCTGCACAACTAGACAAAAAAGGGAGATATTTTATAGCTATTTTAAAAACACACTTTAAAACTAAACAAGAAAAGTGCACTTCAAAATCCAATTATGTTAGCAATGCCATTTTATGATTTCAACAAGGATAATAATTGTTAAACAAATGGAGGCAGAGAGAAGAAAATAGAAACATTGTTTATCTGAAAAAAAAAAAAAGAAAGACAGCAACACATTGTGTTTGTATTCTAATTTGAAGGCATTCTTCCTGGCACACACACATAAATGGGGAAAAAGGAATAGAAATAAAAGAATCCAGAAAAATTTGACTTTACTTGTTGTATTTTACTATACTGTATCAAAATAAGATATAACTAAAGCTAAACAAATATTGCTAATGCTAGAGATAGGTTGATCATAGCTCCTCTGTGCTCCTTGTGTATCCTTTGATAACAAAGAAGGTGATGCTTTGTATTGTGCTGCTTATCATCACATTTCCTTGACTATTTAAGCCAAAAATAAAAGGAATCAGCATAAATCAAATATTTAAATGGAAAAAACAGAATTATATTTTCCTTATTGCATGTTTGCACTCATCTCTGCCTTTTTCTGTATTCAGTTATTGATACCAAATTAGTGGAATGATACACAAGTGATTATCTGCCATTTTGTATTGGACATCCTCTATTCAAAAGCAATAAATGATCTGAAGGCTCTTACAGTGACAGAAATACATATTAACAATTGCTAAAGTATACTATAGCATATAACACAATTTTAATTATAGTTAGAATTAAAATTTTTGAAGCATGAATTTTACCCTAGATATTTAAGTAGTTATATGATCTATTGTTACTGCAAATGGGATTGTGCCAGGTGCTAGACAAATTAATTGCTTGGTATAGATAGATCTTTTCTGGTGTGATACAAAAATTGTAGTTGCTGAGGGACTTTTCACTGACTCCAAGTGATTTGGGTGAAGCCTTTTGTTACTGTGCCTTTCTTGGTTATTTTTAGAAACATGCTGAACTGTATTCTAGGAAGCACTTACAGAGACTCCAAGTTAGGGAGGAGCAGGGGATGAAACGGGAGTTTGCAGCTTCTTACTCTAGGTGCCAAGATGTACAGTTTGCCTCACAAAATATTGGAAAAAGCCAAGCCAACACTCAGTCAATATTTTGTTTGTTTCATTTTGCAATATGTCTGGGCTCTCTACCTAAATCCAAGTAACAGAAAGGTTGCATTTGAGCTGCAGTATATCATGTTTCTGAAAAAGAGAGAGCAAAGTGGCATGGAAATTGAATAGTTAGAAGCCTTAAAGGGTTATTCTGAAGTGGAGGGTAGAAGCAAAAGGAGGATAAAGATTGTAAATCCCTAGAGACAGATTTATAAAATCATCCACAGGCAGTTCTTTATGAAATCCATCAAATAAACCAATATTCTCTGTCTTATGCACTTTCTCACAAAAACACGTTTTCCAATATCTGTGTCCTTACAAATATTTTTATGCTTTTGTAGCCACTGTAGTAGCACCAGTGCAGTACAAAAATCAAATTATCTACACTACTTTTAGTTCCATATATGGGGGCACAATTTTATTCCCAAAATGATAAAAAGTAATAAGAAGGTGGAGTTTTTAAAGAAACTGCAGTATGATTCTATAATTCTATCATCCTCTCATCAGCAGAAAACAATCACCTTTGTCTGATATAACACATGATAGAAGCTGTAAAAGAGGTCTGGAATGGACTAGTAATAACTGGAGAGAAGTGTCCATTTGCTGGAGTGCTCTTTAGGCAACAACAATATGTAGACAAATATTTTCCATTTGTTTTTGTGGTTGTTTTTTTCCTAGAAGTAGAGCTGTCAGTGGTTCAATTAGTAGCTCATAGACCTTAACATTGTGAACTTCTCTGCTTGATGATTATAGCAAACACAGTTTATAACAAATTAATTTATTTATAGTGTTTATAAATGACAAACTTCTGTTCAGTAGGCAAATGTCCAGTAGCTGGCATGTCTCTTTTTTCTTTGACTCTGTATAAGATGATGAATGTTTCTGCATTTAACAGAAAGACTTGTCTCTTCTGAAAGTGAAATTCATAGATGTTTTACTATAGTGGTCTTGTCATGTGAAAACACCAGTCAGTGCTAACTTAGGAAAAAAAAATGTAAATGTTGGTCCTTTAAAAGCATTCACATAGTGACCCTCTTCAAATCAAGTTTATTCTTTGGATGTATATGATGTTGCAGGCCTGTGCATGCATTTTTCTTAAGTATGCAATAAGTGTGAGAACTTTTACATTTTTGAAAATACAGAAGGTCCAAGATAAGGTTCCTGTGGAATCCTGATCTTTTCTGTTTTGAGTACTCCAAGAATATTTTTGCTACAAAGAAATAACAAATAACTTTTTAATAGTTGTGCTGATGAATAGGTGGGCAAATATGCTGTTAAGATTTCTGAAACAGTAATAGTTTATGGTATCACCATATATATTGCAGTGCTGTAAATTTCAGGAGATATAAGATTGATTCATATTGAGCTCAACACCTTCATCCGTTATAAATAACAATATTTTGATTTTAACTACATCTGTACAGATGTTTATATAGTTGCAACAAATAAGGAAGTTTGAGACACAGAAATGCATCCAAATAGTGTACTGAAATACTGAACACTGAAATAGTGTACGGATAATAATAATAATAATAGGAAATTAAATCTTAAATAATTTGAATATTAATTCTGTTCTAGGGACATTAGACTATACTTTTTCTTTAGAAAAAGGATAGTTTAAAACAAAAACAAAATTAAAAGTTATTGGGTTGGCTGCTTCCACCTATAGAGAACTTCTGCTCATAGAGATAATAAGCCACATCAAGTCAGTATGGAAGTGAAATTCTTATTGAAAACACTACTGACTTCCACATGTGTATATACTGGCTGAGTTTGATCTTACATAATCGAAACCTAAGGGAAAAAAATCGTAATGTAGGATTCTGAGTCTTTTATGCTTTAATATAATTTCTGATGCAGCACTTTAAAAGCTTTCAGTGTCATTGTACTTATTTTACATATATTCGAGGCTATTCTCTGCAGAGTTAAGACATGTTTTTGATTTTTCTAAACCCAAAATAAATAAATTATCTCTATCAGTTTCTATTTAGAAAAATAACTTACACCATAACAGCAAGAAATCTATAGACAAGCTCATGGGAACAGTGTAACTTGCAGGAACAGGATCAGAGAAACACTTATTCAAGGCGATAAAGAAGTACTGCAGTGACCAAAAGGAATGATTTAGCTTCTACAAGGTGAGTTATTTTCAGAGAGCTACAGAAACACTTATCAAAACCTTCGGCATGATGCAGAAACATTGCATTGCATACGTGACAGATTTCTTAGGAATCTTCTGGCCTAAGTTCTACCAGCTGTGTGATGCTCCCAGCTGATTTCTGACAAGCTGCAGTCCCCGCTAAGGACCAGAGTAGTTGTCTTGGAATTGTCTCCTGATTCCTCAAAAAATAATTTTTTTGCATCAGCATTCTGAATTGGGGAGCTGTAGTAGACTACCATTGTGGCATCCACATTATTTGTTTGCCCCTTGATTCTTACCCTGAGGCTCTCAACTGTGCCAATGCCTACTGCGAGCTCCATACATTCTGTCCCTTCCATTACACACATTCCATTCCATGCCTGCCCATGTTCTGTCCTGTTATCCCTCCAGAGCAGCCTGTAACAATCCAACAGGGCTCTCTGACCACAGGACTCCCCCATCGGGTTTCTCTTAGGCAGGTGATAGCAAATACCTGGGCCAAAGCTTGGAGCTTGTCTTGTTTGTTCCTCACTCTGCCTGCATTAGTGTAGAAACATTGCAGGTGGTTCTCTGCAGCCACAACACCTCCTGAAGCTGATTAAAGGATCCCATTATTGATCATTTCCTCAAGTTTGGGCACAATATCCTCTCGCTCATTGCTGGCAAGCCAGGTATTTTCTCTTTCTCCCTTCCAAACTAGGCACTCCTTCAGCAGAGCTTTTGTAGCTTAATCTCGTGATTGTTTAATTTTTCTAACGTATATTTTCTCTAAGATAAAATTACAAGTGAAGATTTCTGTAGTATATAAAAGAATAATTATTTAGGTGATAAAAATAGTTCCTGTGATAGCTGCTGCCTGCACTGTGAATCAATGTATTTTGTAAGAGCTTTCCAAAGTTACAAACAAGAGAAAACTGAATATCATCATATTTCCAATAAGTATTTTGCCTTTTCCTAGTTACAACATGGTGACTTCCTGGACAAAGCATAGCTGTTTCTTTTGTAGGAAATTCTGAAAAATATGTTAATTATTAAATTTTTTCCCAAAAAGTAGAAATGAATTTGTGTTTGCATATAGCACACCAAATTTCAGTAGGTTTTTTTTTTTAACATTAATTTTTTTAAATACACTTAGAAATGACATATTTTACACTCTGGGAAGTGTAGCATGTTCTTTAAGTGTTCCTCTTCTTAGTCCTTACTTATTCCTAAGGTCTTTACAAGAACAAATTTTCATTTATGCCAAAAAAATCAGTGAGGTCCTTTACAAAATATTTTGTTTAAGCCTATTATTCTATGAATTGAAACCCAAAGTTGTATTTCCTTAGAGTATGAAAGTTATCATATAATTTAGAATCTATGTATAATTATTCACTCAAATCCTAACCCAAATTTCAGCTTTGCTTTGAATGTTATTGTGGATTTAGGGATAGTTCTCAACACAAAGCTGATGTAGTAGCTCGTAGTAGTAGCTTTGGGAAGAGAGTGGTTTTGTGCTTTGTGCAATGAAACAGATTAAAGGAAATGTTCAAATACATCTCCACGTGGGGGATAAAGTAATTTGTGTTACATTATTGATCATCTTCCATACTGGGCATTAGTACAAATGTGGAAGAAAAATTTATATGTCTTTGATTATATTCCTAATATTTTAATTTACTGTTCATGGCATATAGGTAGCTCAGAGACAGATTGTCATGGTACAAATATGCTTATAACTCTTTCTGTTTCAAAGAAACATAAATTTTAATTTTCAGTGAAATAATGTTTTTCCAGAAATTTATCCCTCTGGGCCAAGTACTGTCACAATTATGAAGAGTAGTCCCATTGCACTGAAGAATGAATTCTCAACTATTTCACAGGGCTGTGAAACAATGCAGAGCTCTTGAGCTGGATCAAAACAGTAGTGTCTAATATAATTTATTTGCAATCATTCCATCGCTACAATTTTCAGAAGTAAAACTACTCTCAATTCAGTTATTCAAGCATTGTTGAGAACACTCCCTAGAAATGAAAAGTGGGCAGAAACTTTAATTATCTCTTTCTATTTTTTAATGAGTTATGGGAGTTGGTCAGCTGTACACATAGGGCACAATTTATGCAGTGCATATATTTGTGAACTAAATTGTTCAACTGTACAACACTTCAGCTCCTCTAGACAGCACAGAACCTGGCAAGGGGCCGAAACATCTAAAAGAATTTACGCATGTGCTAACCTCCTAAAATAAAAATTGCTCAGTGATGCTTCCATTTGTGAGGTATCTCCTTCTGACCTGGAGTGTGTGGGAGCCCTGGTATGCATGCAGGTTCCAAACTGCTCCCCTCTGAAGAATGAGACCCATCAACTATCCAAAGCCTACCCAGAGAAGGACTGCAGTAACTTGAGAAACCAAATCTAATAAGTGCTTTCCAAATGAGACAGGTGCAGAACCAAGTGCCACACAATCTGTGCGTGATGCAGTGTTGTGGTACGATCCCTACTGGGTGTTGCTGGTGGAGCTGCAGGATACTGTGCTGCAGCAGAGACTCAGTATGGAGCAGTGATTGCTTTCAAAGTGAACAGAGGCACCACACTTTAAGGCAGGGTAGGGCATTAGATACATGCATGGGTTTATAATTCTCCATTGGTTTGCTCCAGAGTGCTTTCCTCCCTTTCTCCTCACAGCTAGTGCATTAGGATTATTCTCAGCAGGTGGCTAATTCCTTTCCATGCTGCTTGTAGGAAGCCAAGTAGGTCTCTGAGTTCTCTGGGTTAGGATCAGATAGTATGCTTTCAGTTTTATATGTGTGATCTGTGCTTCAGAAGTATAGTTCTGCCAAAGGTAAAAGAGGTTTTTTTTGAAGAGAATCTGGAGAGGTTGGTGAAATAAATGCAAAGCAACCTTTTGAATTGTGTGATGCTGCATGTCTTTCACTGAGTTGTAGAGAACATCAATGCTGAGGTTATCCATCTGCTGTTTCCACCCACTGAGAGAATATTTAAATTCTGGTGACAGATTATGAAGTAGATACTGAAATTTCTCTAAGGTTAGTGCTTCTGAAAAAAAAAAAAATAATTAAGAGAATTTCATAAGATAGTAAACATCTCCTGCTTTGCATGCTGTACAACCGGACAGGTGTTTTGTGAAGAATCCCCAGGGAATGTCTACATTGATGTAAACAGGAAGGAGTTTTCATTTCATGAATCACTAGATTGTCAGTGATGCATTATAGCTTGTCACAGATATTATGGAGCAAAAATGAGGTATTACCCTGAGTTTTATGCCCCCATGACTAGAAAATTTGAACCAGGGGATTTGTATATTTTGACTGTAATCATCAATGCTATTTTTTTTAACTGTAATTGTAACTATGAGTATTTTTGAGGCAATTTTTCTTTGTAGATTTTCTAATTGGATATAGCAATTAACATTAACATTTTCTCAATGGTAGCTCCTCTCTTTTGTCAAAGGCAAAATATGACAGTACTGAATATCAAGCAGTTGCTTTGTGAATAAATACTGTAACACATTAGTATAAAGATTTGTGAGTTGATCTCTGAATAGTGATAGATAAAATAGCCCTAAAATATACACTGTGTGTAGTAGGTGTACTGGAGAACCAGGCATTTATGAGTGACACTATGAAGCAGGAAACACTTTTGTACCCCTCATCATGCTCAATAAAACACGTTGGTAGAAAGTGATGGAGAAAGATGAGATAGCCAAGGTAATGACACTTGCTTACTCTTCCTAGCTCAGAGGAGCAGAAGACTAGAGGAATACTCATATAAGGCAGAGAAAATAGCATTCTTCAACGGTACTGAATACTGCTGTAGAAAGAGTGTGGGATTATTGGTGTTTGGCATTGTTTACCCCATCTTGATGGTCATTAATTTCACTGAGATATATGAGTGATAGATCTACTTGTGCAAGATTTGAGGAAATGGTACTGGACTTTAAAAAAATTAAAATTAAGTGTGTGGCTATTTGTACAGTTCTTTTTGGTTTGGACTTCTTTTATTTGCTTCCAAAAGTCTCTCACTGAAGACAGTGTGTCAGTCTGGTGTTCACAACTTGGTACATAACCTTGAACTTTAAGCATAAACCTGTTGTAAACTGTTTGCTTGGGGTGTTTGTACTAGCTAAACATAACACAGCCACTTCTTTAAAATGGTGTATTGTTATTCTTGAATACATTGTATAAAATGAATATGCAAATGAACTTGGAGTTTGTTCACTTTTGTGTGGTAGAATTTTGCCTATGACTGTTTCCAGCTGTTACAACTTAGTGAGAGTCATTCAATAAGGGCAGAAAATATAGCTATCACCTTTGCAAAAAATATTTTTGACCTTGCAAATTTCCAAAATTTCGTTCAATTAATTTGAAAGCTAAGATTTAATGTAGTGAACATCAGGCAATCTGTAGCACTTAATCTACTAACTCTGCAAAACACCAAATTAATTCAAATTTGAAAAGACCTCTCCATCTGTAGCAAAAGCATGTTATCAATTACATTTTGAATTAAATAAGAGATAGGAATATTTTTGAAAGCTTGAAATTTATGGTTTCATTAGACTGAAAAATTAAACCTAAAAATGTGTAAAAATCCACATTAATAATTTAGTTTTAGCACATAAATGCAAATGGCTTGGAACTGAGCTTCATTTCAGACTGTGAGTGGTAATTACCTAGTGACACCTCATGAAGTTCATTAGAACCCTGCGTTTAATAGAAGTGGGGAGCACTAGAGATCTGCACAAATAGGAGGATTATGGTATTCAATCACCACAAAGTGGTAATGATAAAAGTTCATTAGATAAGATTTCCAAATATGAAATCCAAAAAGACAATCAAATATGAGTGAGTTAAATTATAATTTAAAAGTATTTTATTTAGCAAGTTCTCTTTTTTCTGTTCATGAATGGGTTGCTTTGTATTAATTATTTTTTTGCTTGATATGATAATATTCAACAATTAGTAGATGGAAAATTCTTTCTTCCAAAGTGTTGATCTTATACAAGGTCAATCTACAACTGGATTTAGTTATTCATTAGTTATCCATCATTTTTGATACTTAGTAATTACTTCTATACAAAATTATTTCTGGTCCTTCTCTGGCCTATTAACCACAAGATATATGTTCATATACAAATATACACATGAGAATTTATATTATGGTAGAAGTAAAGATAGAGAGGGCTCCTCTTGACCAGAATTTTATGTTGGTTTGAATTAGTATTTAAAAGGCAAGCACATGACAGAGGGTTTTATGCTGCATGCATGCTATCTGTAGAGATCAAAATGAAAATGACAATGAAAAGAGAAAGATCTACTTCTTTCTCTGCAAAGCAGATTATAGTTAAGGGAAACCTCTTCTGCTGTTCAAGTTTGCATATGTAATTCCAGTTAGTAAAATGGTTCAATCATTTTGTATACTTTCTCTTCTGGCTTACACCAGTGAACTCAGGTTCTGTATTTTTGCTTTTTTATTTGCAATCACTACCAAATAAATACGTTGCAAATACCCTGCCTATATATGTGTGAGGGAAATTCTTCTGATGATAGTTTTGTGAGCTTGCCTGGAATCCAACACAGTATTCAGGACCTCATGATCTACTGTGACATTTTATTCAGGTAGAAAATATGTACATCTACTACTCTTACAAAGCACCAAGGACTTAACTTTTCTTCTCATTCTTTGTTTTATGCCCTCCTCATGTTCTCATACACTGTCTTTTTGTTTATAATATAAAATTTTATGCCTTATTCCATTGCTTTGTCAGTTGGCTGTATCTCATGATATCCTCACCACTGCAGCTTTATCATCCGTGTGTTTATAACTATGCCAAGTATTACCCTTCCAGATTACTCTTTCATCTGTTTGTATGCAGATCCAAATGTTCACTTTTTCTTTAGTTGCAAAAAGCTTGTGCTTGTACAAATTGGAAGGTTCACTAAAGAAAGGTGCTTAAACAGTTTGGGTAACTTCACAAATGGCCTACACATGTTGCAATTCAGATAGTGTATGTTATTATTGCATATCAGCAATTTTCTTTTTAATCACCCCAAATGTCCAATTGCATGTCTTGAAACGTGCTGATCTTTCCATTAATTTGAGGATTGAGGCTGTTTCAGAAGAAAATAATTTTAAAGTTACCTCTTTAAAGCACATAAGGCTTACAGTTGAATATGCCCAAACAATATTGAAAATCAAGGATGATTCTTGGAGAATGCTTATTCTGGTTGGGCAGATGGTTTTATATTATTTCATATATTTTCTCATAAAAGCAGAATTTTCAGTCATTATACTACTCTAGAGAGTCTCAGCAATAATATGTTTACTAATCTATTCTAACTTCTATATAGTTTCCTCTTCTACACCACAAGTTTCACTAGTTGTGGTATTCTGAAATTCCCACTTTTCTTACACTGTATAACAATTCCTATACCATGTGGATCTTAACCAGCACATTCAATTTAACATGCAGTACTTTACCAAGTGGTCATTACACCATGCAGTTATAGCCTTAACAAAGTATTAGTGCCACTGTTTATCTCATTAAATTTCTCCTAAAGATGGATTTCTTTCATCAAAATTGCCGCTTCATTGCATTAAAAAAGACTTTACTTTTCTATAGCTTTTCTATAACTTGCTCTGTAGTTTCTCATTAACCTGTTTTCCCCAGAAAGGTTATAATCCCTTCCAGTCCTATTGTGTGTAATTCACAAATTTCACGGAATGACATTTCTATTGCATCCAAATTCTTCATACATAGACTTGAAGAGAAGTAACATTAATATCAAAATGCTTAGGTCTGTGCTGTCTCATCAGCAACTGACCTCAGAGAAGATATTTTTATTTAATCCAACAGAAAATTGGATAGATCATAGAAGAGTTTGTGTTGAAAGCAGCCTTTAAAGTTTATCTAAAACAACCCTCCTGCATCTTCAACTAGATCAGGTTGCTCAGAGCCCTCTCCAATGTGACTGAATGTTCCTAGGGTGAAGGCATCTACCTGGGAACCAGGTAGTGCCAGTGTTTCACTGCCCTCATTGTAAAAATTTTTCTCCTTACATGTACCCTGAATCTACCCTACTTTAGTTTAAAACATTAACAGTCTGCTGAAATGTTTCTACCTGTCTCTTTATGAGCCCCCTTTAGATGCTGTAAAGCTGCAATAAGGTCTTCCTGGAACTTTATCTTCTCTCCCAGCCTTTCCTCACGGGAGAAGTGCTCCATCCCTCTAATCAGCTTGATGTCTCTGCTCTGGACTTGCTCCAACAGATCCATGTTCTCCCTGTGCTGGGGGCCCCAGAGCTGGATGCAGCACTGCAGGTGGAACTTCACCAGAGCAGAGCAGAGGGGTGGAATCTCCTCCCTCCCCTGCTACCCGTGCTGCTCTGGATGCAGCAAGAGCCTTCTAGAACAGAGTCCTTTTTCAAGCACTCCAATCATTCATAAAATCTTTGAGAACAAATCGTGTAAAAAATTTTGTTGTTGATCTCAAATTACTTTTGATTTCCTTGAAAGATTTTCTGATTTAATAAATTGTTCACAAGTAGTGCTTACACTGAGAGGAAGTTGAAAACTCTCATTATGTCACAAAGTAATTCTAATGTCTTTATCTTCTTTGATATTAAGTGGTCTGTAGGTGAATCCAAGCTCATTTGTTGCTGCAACAGTTTGTAGGACTATCACTGAAATCTGAACCTGTCCATCATAAGAATTTTTGCAATCTAAGAAACAATGCCTTCAGGCTTTCAGAGAAAATACAGCTGCTTCCTTTTCCTGCCATTTGTCTAGACTGAAATACAAAAAATATGATACAACTTACAGCATCTGTGTCATTTAGCACTAGAACTGTTAATGACTGAAGGTCAAAGTGAAAAAAATCCCAAAACTTAAAGCCTTTCTGGTTATAAATCACTGTTTAGTTAGAGTCAAACCATATAATGTTGACACTTATGTAATAAAATACATAATAATATTAATATTAGTGCTAATATTTATTAATATTAGTGTTTTAGAAATTTCCAGTATTTTCCTCTTTGAAGAATGAATATTCAAAAAATATAGATGAGACTCTCAGGACTGACCCTGGAATTGTTTGAAAACAAAAAACAAAGTTAATTTAATAATGAATGTCCAACAAATGAATTATTAAAAACAAAGATACATAGCTGTATTATCTAGTGGGACAATAATGTATCATCTATAATGAACTTGTGTGGCCCTTTGCAATCTCCAGTTGCATCTGACAGCTATTCTCAAAATAGCTGAATCACAATATTTCTGAGTTTGCAGTCAGATGCATTGTTTCAGATGTGGCTCAGCTGTTTAAAAAGTTGGTTAATAGCTTCTTCTATGACATCATCATCTGTGAGAATTATCAACCCCTTGTGAGAGTTATCACTACTTATTTGCTGACCTAGGAGCACACCCACTCACTACTAATTTGCTTCTGTGAAATTATCTGGGTTAGACAACACTCCTACTGTTAGCTTATGCTAGTGCTGAGTGCTGATAGCCAGGTTAAGCCAATAGACCTGAGGGAATGTTGATGGGAAGGGAAGGAAAGAGTGATGAGGAGTGGAGAAACAGTATAGTCTTAACCCAGCTGCAGCCTAAAAAAGCACACCAAACCACTCTCTTGTATAATCCCAAAGATATTCTTGTACTACACTGTTCCCTTACTTAAGCACAATAATGCTGGCTGGCCCATGAGATGTCCAGTTAGTTAAATAACTTGTGAATAAATTGCTTGCATAAGATTTATTCTAATGTACTGTTACTTCACTTGCCATTTGGTAGTCAATAAAAAAAACTACCACCACCCCCCCAAAGAAAAAAGTCAGATGCATGTGATCACTATGGATGGCTGGCATATTTGATCAGAGTGATACAGTTAATTTGGATTACTGCTGAGGAACAAGAATAATGTAGAAGACACACATGCAAATTCAATGTTTGTAATTAATGACAGTGTAAAGATAATTTTAGACGTGAATTGAAATATGTTCTCGTATGCCCCAGAAATAAAACAAATCTGTTGAGACTCTGGGCTAGGAAATATTATTATATAGATGAGTACCAGAGAGTTGTGTTTTATGTTTATTAATAAATCTCCAAAGTTAAGAAATACCAGACCAAATTTACACTAAATGTGAATCTGGCATTTTTTAGCTCATTTAACCCTATTAATGTAACTGATGTTACTAAGATATTTCTTAGATTGTACTTAGATAAACACACTCAGAGTGTAAATCAAGAGAAGATTTAATCATATTACCCTTTAGAGCTCCTAACTTCTGGCTTAAAAGAACTTTGCTTTGGAAAGATTAATTCTCTATTTCCAATCAGTTAAAATACTATCCAGCCTAACACATTTTTTTTAGAATTATCACAAAAATTAATTCTGTTCAATTTTCTTTTTTAATTCCACTACCTGTGGCAATTTAATTCTAACACAATGTAAGCAGTACCATAAAATGAAAATTCTTGTGATTAATTGTCGCTAGAATGACCCTTGGCATTATAAATATGTAAATATTGGACATTTCTTCAGTATGATGGCTTTTACTCAATATTGCAAAAATAAAGATCAGTTTAAACATACATTAGGAGAAAACAAGCAAGTTTTAATGGTTTAATTTGGAAAAGGCTATGCAATTAAAACCAGACAGCTGTTGTGGAAACCTTAAGGTTTAATGGGAAAAGTTATAAATCATGATTTATGGAGAGAGTGCAATTTCTTGGAATGGATCAAGCTGGAATTAAGCCTACTCCACAAGTGTACTTTATAAGTTTTTTATATAACTTTATATGATCTGCAAAATGTCACTTAAATGGTAGCCAGGGATATAATTTGTGCTTCTCACGAGAAAACAGAAACAAAATTAATGCTAAAGAAAGTGTAAAGCAATTGCACATTCCAGTCATCAATTTACCCTCACAATATCTCTACAAAGTCCTCTTCTACTGCAATTTTTTTTTTTTTTTTACGTTAATATGGGCCAATTCATGATATGTCTGGGATCTTTGACCTTCATGTGATCATAGTTCTAGGATGCAATTTGTATCCCAAACTAGCAAACAATAGAACAGCATTTTATTTTAGAGTTCATCTTCAGAGTGAGAATGTACATGTAGGTACAGGGGTTAGTGTGGGGGAAAGAACTCAGTTTACCAGCACAGCCTTAGATTGCCAGCCCCTCCTCTTGCTGACAGGGTTGAGCAGTAAGCAGGTGTTAGAGAACATGACTGGATGCTTATATGGATGTGTTAATGGCTGAATATGTTAATTGTGCCCATTGAAAAAAAAAATTATTTAGGGGCATTTGTCATTTGAAATTATAGGATATTTGGACATATAGGATATTTGTCAAGGGACAAATCATAGGGACAGATTATCAATAACTGAACTTGTCCCACAGCAGAGGAATGTTAAATTGTCAATAGAATGTCAATGGACAGGAAAATCTTGGGCAATAGCTTCTTAGCCTTGTCATGAAATGGTAGAAGCAGAACTTCTGACAGATTTTTTATTTCCTGATGCTTTCAGTGTCCTGTTGGATGGCAATGTGTCCTCATTTCTAGAAGGCCCAAAATATAAGTCTTCAACATCTCCTTTTTCTTCCACTTTGCTGGAGCAAGAAAGATATTCAGCAATGTCACAGAGATAATTTTCTTTTATGTATTCCAGAAACGGTGATAACCAGCAGAGAAGACTGAGATTGGTACCTGTATGTTCTTCAGTTGCCAGCGGCTTCACAGAAGGTAAGCTATTACTCAAAAGGGGAACTTCCACAAGTATGAATATATCCATTCTTTTGGAAATTATTGTTTAAGTCAAAACCAAGCTGCATGTTGTTTTCAGTGTCAGTTCTCTGTGTCAAAATCTGATTGAACAAGCCTATTGTGGGATTTATTTTGATGCTGACAAACATGTAGTATTACCACTGGTGCTACAAACAGAAGCACAAGGCACATGAGTGCTGCCATTTTCAGAGCTATTAGCATTCCAGAGACTGAGAAAGCACAGGAAAAGAATAACCCAAAATATAAACACATAAAAATGATTCAAATTCAGGAAATTATTTAAATGAACAAGCAACAGAAATAAAAATCAGAGACCAAATATTGAGCAGCATACTCAATTTTCTAATCTATTTTCATAGCCTATTAAGCCTGTAAATCCAGTAGGAGACACACAGAGATGCACATTTCGTTACACTAGGTTAGAATGTTAGTATTCTACAAAATGGATGAGCCCAAAGATGTACAATTTTTATCCTCATTTTCTGAGCTGTAAAATGATAAGCATGGAAAGATGATAAGCATGGAAAGATGCTGTGTAACTACTGTTCAGTACTTTTAGGAAATTGAAGCATTCTGGTTGTGTTTAGAAAAAGAAGATTGTTGATTGCTCAAATAAAAATTCGAGTCTTCATTTAGAAATGATTATCAGATCCATGGATGAGAGGAGCCCGAGTGTGAAAATACATGTGCACATATATATATACTGGAAAATTATACTTAAGAAAGACAGATGGCTCATTTTGTCTCACTTTTTCCATAAACCCTATATTAGAATCATGCTTTTCTGTGCATTCAGAGTTTTTTACTCCACATTGCGGTGGGTTGGCCCTGTCTAAGAGTCAAACATGTACTTGGCCTATTACTTCCTCTCCTCAACACAGTAGAGGGGAGAAAAGAGGAAGAACAGTAGGGAGAAAGTTCATGGGTCAGGATAAAGGCAGAGAGATTGTGGATCAGTTACTGTCACGAGCAAAACAGGCTCAACTGGGAAAAGACAATGTAACCTACTCCTAATTAAAATAGACATTTATTAATTTGGGTAGTGGGAAACAGAAAGAAAACTGTTAAATCAACACCTTTTGCCTCAAGTCTGCCCTGACCCCCTTTCCTATGCTCTATGTCATTCTTTCATTTCTGACTCTTCTAACCCTACTCCAAGTGGTGCAGGAGTTCACATCAGCACATGGCAGTTTCTTTGCTCCTGTGTACTGCTCCTTCCTCCTAACGCCTCTGTGCTCCAGCGCGGACCCTTCACAAGCTGCAGGGCAGATACCAGAGCTCCTCCTTTTCTGACGTCAGTTTTCTCGCTCTTGTTTCTCACTCCTTTTTCCCCTCCTCCATGTGCTGTCATTTATGATTTTTTAAAAATATATTTTCATGGAGGTGTCATCAGCTTGGCTGATATTTTCACTTGTGTCCTGTTGTGGGTCCATTGGAGCTGATTGCACCTGATTATGTCTGGCACTGAACAACCCCTGGCCCTCCCACAGAGACTTTCTACAGCCCCACCTGGATACCTTCCACCTTGCCAAGAGCTGGAAAAATTTGTAAAATTTTGATCAGATATGAAATCCAGTTACTTTCCAATTTTTTTTGTTTCTCTCTGATGTGCATCACAGGAGACCATTACTCTGAATTGAGTATGAAAGTTGAAACTGAAAAACCATTGGTTAAAAATGTAAAAACATGGTCCAGAATACCAGCTGTATTGCTAAGTCTTTGCTTTCAGGAAACATAATTTCTTTTATTCCTTAGCTCTCATATCTTAAATTGCCATCTTCCCTCTCCCCACCAAAATAATTCTGAAATCTAGCATTGGTTAAGAAGAAAAAGTATAGCACCTCTGGAAAATTTAGCCTTAAAGATTTTATTTTTCAATAACTAAGATGCAATTAACCAATTTTATTGTCTAATTCCTAAACTTTAACACCTTTTAAAAATTCTGGTATAAACATCAGTTGTTTATGATCCTGCAGTTGTAAGACAATGGTATTTGCAGCTTGGCAGGTGTTTAATCTCTGGTGACTGTGAGATAGGTAATTTATCTCTGCCTGAAAGCTCTTTGGTAGTATTTTGTATTTCCTGCCATTAGCAGTGAAGCTGCAGGTCTACTCACATCCATTTGGGCATAGAAGCCTGTTCTAGTTCACCTTTGCAGCAGCTATTAGAATAAAAGATATCTTGGATTTAAGTCAGTGGACTAAGAATTTTTTAAGGATTAGTAATCACAGTTCTGGCATGCTAATAAGAGAAACACAAAGACTGAAAGACTGGGTGTTTGACCTTTTATGACAGGAACTTGCAAATCATACTGTTACAAGCTTTGCTTGCCTACAGCTTCAAAGTAAATAGCTACAAAATGTTCTGCTATAGTGCTGAACTTTTAGAAAAAATTAGTAAAGAGAGATTCAACTGCTGACAAAAGAGAAAATGCTTCACAAAGGGGGCATAGAGAAAAGCACAGCGCAGAAAAGAAGCAATCAGAGAGGAAAGCTAATGCAGGAATGCAGTAAGAAGAGTACTTTATGTGCTGGATATGATAAAGGCTGGACAAAGCACATTAATCACCTTCACTTGAGTAGCCCACTTTTTAATGAAGTACAAAGCTGTCAACAAAAGAGAAAATGTCACCAAATGTCAGCAACAGAATAAGCACAATATAAATCAGAACATATTCCTTGAGATAAAAGTTGCATAAACTCCATGAAACTTTCCCAATCAAGCTCTAAAAGAAGAAGAAAAAATCTTTACAGAGAAAATGTCAGTGCTAATACAGTCAAACGGAAAACTACACTACTGGGACAGAATGAAAAATAAAATTATCTAAAGTGACATTGAACTGCAGAATGATCTGAAGAATGGCCATGTAAAAAAATGCCCTTTTGCATCTTTCCTGCATTTAGATCCTTTAGTTCTTCTTTGACAATTAAGAATAAGTTCAGTCACTTTATAGAGAAAGAGCATCTTGGAATATTATATATATATGTATATACACATATGCACATATATATCCAGACACAGAGGAAAGAAAAGATGCTTTAAAAGAAAAGATGCTTCCATAAAGAATATCTTAGAAGCAATAAAAGCCTGAGCAATGCAAAAAGTTCTTTGTTCAGGAAGTACTTTACTGTCTGGAAAAAAAGCCTACATTTCTTTATAGAAACAGCTATTTCTGATTAGTGTCCTGATTTAGGTACTCAGGAGATACAAAACCCTCAGTCGTCACTTCCTCTTGATCAGCCTGACACTGGGTTTTCTGATTCCTGATCCTAGACTTTCTTTCTATAAACTGAAGAGTTGAGATGGATCATGTGGGATTGTGAACACTACAAGATGTAAAAGAACTTAAACCCAAGTCACTTGCACCTCTCAACCCCCCACTCCCCAAGCTTTATGTGTGTGTTGATGATGAACAGTGACATCAGAAAGTGAACAAGTGGCCTTCCCATTATTTCCCCTACATTTGACTGCTGAAAGATCCAATTCTCAAAGAGTTATGCTCTGAGTATAGTCCCACTGAATTCTACAGCAGAATTTATGTTTGTGTTTATTCAGTATATGGCCCCTTCAGGCTTTTTGTCCATGGACAAATGCAGCCAAATAAAAACAACCAGAATCACAGAGGTCCTGCTCTCTATGAGGGTCTTCTCTGTTGTTATTTGTATTTCAGCTCTCCCATTTTTATTTTCTTTGAAACTGGTAATTTAAAGGGTGCATTTAAGGCCTGTTATTCACTGTGAGATTAGTGTGGACATTCAGACTCAGATCAACAGTACTCACCTAGGGATATAGGAAAGTTTATGAGCTCTAAGGATCTTGTTCACTAGATGGGAGGAATGTTAGTTGGTGCTACAGTAATTAATGGTTAAATTACCCTTGGGTAGCAGGTAGTAGGTAGCATAACTTTACAATCTGGTAGCTTTAAATTTCACGACTAATTGTAGCAGTGGGAGTTAGAATGCAGGTTGAAGACATAATGAAATTACCATAGGGAGGAACAGACTAATGAACTGAAGTCCAGCAAAAGTTATGGCTACATTACTGTCAACTCGAAAATGTGTAAATAACAACTTTGAAAACCGTTGAGGACACTAGACAATGGGTTTTATGTGTATATAAGTATGAAATGTGGATTGGGAGGAATAATTGAGTTTGCTAGATTGTCAAGTACGTACTTGGAAAAAAATCACCTGGTCATCATTTAATCTTCTTTGCACACCTTTTTCATCTTATTTGCATTTTTAATGCAAGCCCCCATAGAATATCTCTTCAATCATACTGAATTGGTTTGTGTCAAGCATTTAATGCATATACAACTTTGCAAGTCTTTTAATTCTTCAGCAAAAAACTTAGAGGAGAGCATAATAAACTGTGGTTTTGGTACTTGGAAATTCAAAGTCAAACTTTCCCAGTTTTATTAAGAATCCTGAAATCTTGGTTTATTGAATAGCAATTCTAAACCAATTTTTAATGAATTCAACTGTTTCAAATTGAATTATTTTAAGTTAATAAAATATAGATGAGTGAATCCACTGCTTTAGGAAATGTGGCTGAAAATTTTCTCTATGCATGCCTTTTCTTCTGGGTATTTTAATATTAATTTATAGGTTTGTTTTTAAAGTTCCTGTTCTTTAGAAATTTCATATGAAAATCAGGTGTGTTGCTTAACGTGCTGCAGAAGTTTGAAAGTGGCATTTGACCTTACAAAGGATGTCACAGCCTGTATCTGTTAGAGAAGCTGAAATGCATTTGATGGGACTCTACATCTATAACATCATTTTCCTACGTATTGTGAGGTTTTTTCATGGATTACCACTTGTGTCAGCTACATCAGCTGTATCAGCTTCACCTATATCAAAAATATTATTTTCAGCTTTATGCAGACCTGGGTATTGCCTAGACTGTGAATTGTTCCAGTAGTGTAAATTCCATTAGTTTACTTCTCAACCTGTGCCATCACATCAGCCCTTCTAATCAAAGTTTTTTCCTAATATCCTGCCTTTTCTACTGTGAGTCCTGTTTATTCTTGTCCTGTATGCCAATGTAATGCAGGAATAACTTCTTTTCCATTTGTTCCACAGTTTTTAACATAATTAAAATCTATCCCACATCCACATTCAGTTTTGCCTTTATGTTAAAAAGATGTCCAGTCTTCTCTTTCCATGTTTTCTGTACCTCTGACCACCTACAGATCATCTCTATAAGCTATATTCGGTTAAATCCCATCTTTCTTAGACTGCAGTAACCAAGGCTGCTCAATTCATGAAGGCTGTGCCCCTGATAATTACAGTAGGGACAGGTATTTAGACTCAGATCTGCTACCTAGGTGGCTCTTTTGCATCCTGTCCCCTTTATCCTATATCTGTTTGGCTGCTGTTGAACAACTGGAATGTCTTGCACAAATTTCCAGTTTTTCACCTGTACATGGTCCTGCAATTTAGGTGCCATCTCTTTACCTTTGTGCAGGTTCTCTAGGCATCTTCTGCCTCACTATCTGTGGTATTAATGAAGCAATTGAATGGATTCTAACTAAATATAGGCTTCTGTATCCCCCCACATCCTCTGAATTTTATTATACTAACTGCTCTCTAGCTACAATTACCTATGATTATCTAAAGGTGTTTTGTACCTACCATCTAGAAATTTAATCCATTTGAGCTTTCTCATTTTTGAGGCTTCTTATGGGCCTGTATTAAGACATTGAAGAAATATGGTCTGTATTGCCTCTGCAATATTTGTAAATGGTTGTTTCAGAACTAACATCAAGCTGGTTATATTTCTTTAGTTCCATTTTGATTGCTGTTTTAGTTTGATTTTTTTTTCTATAAGCACTATACTTTCTAAATTTGCTAACACTATACTCTTGGCATTTAAATCTGCCTTGATGATTTCACAAAGAGAATGATACTGTGAGTCTTCAGATCCTTTAAGTATCTCGGGTAAATGTCCATCATGTCTCAAGGTTTTGAAAATTTGTTATGTAGCTGTTACCTTGTAGACTTTTCCTTCCCTTTTCTGGGCTGACACCATACTACTTTCTTTGTTACCCTTAATTAAACTGTCTTTAATCAGGCAGTTACATGCTTTCATGTAACTGTTTTTTATGAAGACTGATGCAAAAATGTGCAACATCCCCTGTCACATTTTTTCCTCCACTTATTACCAAATTAACACTTTCCCTGGGGTTTTTCTATCTATTAATACTTTTAGTAGACCTCTGTATATTAAAGTATTTAACATATCAACCACTCATCCCTGAATTTTACCAAAAACTGGTATGACTAAATTGAAGCTGTTTGCTCAAAAAGTAGTTAGTAGGCGTAGTAGGAAGATTTTCAGAGCTGGATAGTAATTTGAAATTTCCTTAATAATACATTACAATGGTGAATCATACAAAACATGGTTAATAATTTCTCCTTCATTTTCAATTTAAGTTTTTCTAATTGGAGCTTCCATTCATTAATTCTCTCTTTGGTACACCTCCTTGGCTGGATTAAGTGCCTGCCTTTTCTTTCTGTAAATGCACTTCTAAGTTGTGATGAGTTCAATTTGCTTTACACCTCTGAGAAGAGCTTAAATTCTCCTTGCAAATGTCTATCTCCAACAGTATATCTATAAACCAACCAGATTTATTCCTAGTTTCCTTCTGATTAATGTCCTAGGATATAATTAATCAGTTCTATTATGGCTGTTAAAAGGGTGGTCAAGGTGGTAAAATGTGAATGTACAGGGTTAAAAAGAACTGCCTAGATAAAGGTATGAAATTTGGAGATAGGGGGTGCTAAAATGTGAGAGGAAAAATGAGGAGGGGATAAGGAAATGGGATTTCTATGCCAAATGTAAATAGTGTAAAGATTTTTTATTTTTGAATATCTGGATTGAATTAATTTTTGATTTTGTAGATAATACTTGTTAAAAAATTAAATTTCATTAACATTGTAAATATTTACAAATCAAGTGTTTTCTTGTCTCCATTTAATTCTCAGAATGGGATTGAGCCTGTCTGGAGACTTTGTTTTGACACATATCCCTGAAATACAAAAATATTTAATTTCTGTGTTTATGGTTTAATTAATAAAATATATAGTAAGAAAGCATACAGATATAGGTGAAAAGTATATAAAAGAATAAAGCAAGGCTGCAATTTAAATTCCTACCCTTGAAAAATATTATGATATTATGTTTTTAAAGGGATTCTTTTAATCCTCTGCTACAATGTTACTTGTAGCATATAGATTTAGGCATTGTGTACAGATCATAGGATGAAAATTTTTATTTCAGGTAAATTTAGAAAAAATTTGGGTCCTAATTCAGGACCAAGTAAATATTAAGAAATTAATGAAAATAACAATATCCCCTCCCCAACTTCTTATTCATTATCAGTGCCTTAGCTGTCTCATGTTCAGCACTAACTCAAACTCTCTATATTTGAATTAGCATCTCAAGTCACCTTAGTTGCAATGCAAGTGGTCAGAGTGCAAAAATACACATGGAACTACAGCTGATGGCTAAATTAGTACCAGAACACAGTTGCACCATCCTCTTGGAGTACATGGGACTCCTGTGCAGTACTAGGCTAATCAGGAACATGCAGCTGTCACTATTTTCCTGCTGGCAGATCTTTTTTGAATTTAAAGTCCTATTTAACCTGAGGTGGAAACCTATGTATGTACATGAGAATGGAGTTCTCAATGAGGTATAACTCTTTTTGCTTCTGAAACTAGGATTGCACTGAACACAAGTGCACAAAGCATTCAAGCACTTCAGTAATACTTACACCTCCATTGGCCCTCAATTTCTGTTTTACTTTATTCTACCATCAACCTTCTTCATACAATAAAATGCATAATCAAAGCAGGAAGCTAAGATAAAAGTGAAAAAAGCACTAGAATCTCCACTTTGTGTAGGGTTTTTTTTTTCCTAACAAGCCTAGTCTTTGATCATTTTCCATTTGATCAAAGAGAGCTTTGATGCTCTTTGAAGAAGTACTGAATTATTGGAATAAAGATATAGAATTTGATTCACATTTTCATCCAAAGAAAACAAGCAAAAGAACTGGACTAGTAGTTTGCAGTAGATATGTCTAAGGATATACAAATAATTGGAAAAAAATCCCACAAATATAAAGAAGGAGTATAATCTACTTACAAGTGGAAGTTAACAGTGGGAAAGAAAGCCAAATGTATAGCATGTTTTTTCTAGAAAATGTGTCTCTAACTGCCAGTCAGACTGTGATAAATGTCTTCGACTTGGAAGGAAATGTATCCTTATGAATATCAAAGTGCAAAATGTATTGCAGATTCATGCCTGAGCAATATTTACCACAGCTGGAACACTTTATTCTAAGGAATGCTAGAAAAGGAGGACTAAAATCTAGGAAAAAAACAAGTATAGTTTTAATTCTCTATGTTTTATGTAGTGTTGCATAGTAAGTGGAGTGAGGTTTTTTTCTGGTGGGTTTTTGTTGTTTGATGGGAGAAGTGGAAGAGTTCATACTTCTTTTGAAAGTTATCAAAATGAATATTTGTAAAGTCTGTAATCTGGGTTTGAAATCATGTTTTCTGGGCTTTAACGAAAATACTTCAGTTTTATTTTGCAAGGTGGATGGTCAAAGGCAGCCAAGAAACCAAGCCAAATTTCAAAGTACATATTCTTTTGTTGTTTTTGGGTTTTTTTTAATTTTTTTTCTCCCTTCAGTTTTCTGTTTTGCCCTCAAATAGCCCGGTGCTAGGAAGTGCCAGCAAGGTCAGATAGAAAGACTGGAAAGACTGAAAGCTACATTTAGTCTGAAAAGGAAAAGACTGCTATTCATACATACATTTTAGTCAACTCACTTTTGTTGTAGAACAGTTTTTTAATGAATACTTTTTCTCACTTGTAAATATTGATTTAAAGATGCAGAAACTTTAGAAGGTAATAAAGAATTATTCATGTTTTCAGGAGAAAGGTTACAGTGTTGGAGCTGTGTCTACCCTAAAGCAACTGTAATGATAATCATGTTTTAGGTCTCTGTGATTTAATTTAAGTAATCCTAATCAAAGTTCTGGTACTCAATCTATTCAGCAAAATCCCTTTCTTCAATAGAGATTGTAATGATTTTATTTCTAAGTGTATGAAAAGATGAGAAATCTTCATAAATTCAAGTTGATGTTTATTGTAGATGGTAGAATGAGAGTCATATAAGACAGCTTGTCAGGTTAATTTGGCTCTAATAGTAACTAGACCTAACAGGCATGAAGAGAGGCAAATGAGATCCATGTTAAATAAAAACAAAACCAAACCAAACCAAACCAAACCAAACAACCAAATAAACAAACACCATCCCCCCCCAAAAAAAAAAAAAAAAAAAAAAAAGCAAAGCAAATCTGGGACAGAAATTCCAAACAAACAAAACCAGATGACCAGGTCTTGAACATGAAAAACACTTCAACAACAGAGAATACACCCTGAGAAAGTAGAATAAAGATGCCTCATATTTAAGGGAGGGGACATTTGAAAACTTTTTATTTGTCCCACCAGTGCATAGAGTAGAAGAGCTTAAAAACAAAATACTCCTACTCCATCTGCCTAGCAGAAAACAGAAGCAGCTTCAGATGATGACTTGGACAAATTTTCAGTTCTTTTCAATCTCCCCAAAAATTACTTGACTTCCTAACTCACTGAAGTCATCTTTGCCATCCTAAAGTTCTTTTTAAAGAACTCTTGGAATAAGTGGAACATTCCAGAAAGTTGGAAAAATCGTAAGTTTTGAATCAAGTGGATCATGTGCAGTTGCCTCACTCTAGATTCACACTGGCACATTAACAAATTATAAATGTTGTAATATGCACATGTAATATGTGAAGTGAAGCATCTAAAAGTAAGGATCACTGAAGATTTTAGAGCGAGGAAAGCTGCAACAGTGAGAAAACTCTAGGAATTATTAAGATAAGTAAATGAAAAAAAACCACCCAACAATACAGGGCTCTATCTAAAAGGGTTAATATAATTGATACATATTTAAAGGAAGTAAGACTGGGAAGCCATTCTGTCTGTCTACATATTGGTAAAATTGAAAGCAGGATATTCCATACAGTGTGATAGACTTAAAATGTATATTTTGTAATTAGTACAGGTGACTAAAATCTCCCTACTATAGTTATTTAAAATATAAAGCTTGTCCATCAGACTTTCAATCCATGTTAATTCTGAAATCAATTATTAAATCATGATAAATTTCCATGCTTATAGTATTTTCCAGAATGAAAATGCATCTCTTTTATTTTAGTTGAGTAATTACTACTTTTCAATTTATGATAGGAGTCTTTGTTCCTATCCACTTAGAAAAAGCTTATGCAAGTTAAACTTCTTTCTGTTTTGAGTCATTTTTTTTCTCCTTCTGTGGTTTTGCCTCTGAAGCCAATGCTCTGATTTTTTTGGGGACTGGCTTTTCCATCATCATAGAATAGATATGAAAATGCTTCAAATGATTTCTTGTTTAGCTATGTTTGCTAAAGAGCGAACTTTCTTTTCGTTTTGTAGTTTTAAAAAGAAATGAACAAAAATCTAGATGGCTAGACTCAGGGAATATGAAATAAAAACAATCAATAGCAAATGTAGAAGATTAGTTTGAAGCAATGGGGAAAAAAACTGCATGTAGAAGAATATTGTGCTTTTATGGAAAATATTTATTAGCTCTTGCAGGTACTTTATTGACATGGTAACAACTTTTGCTACTTTTTTTTTTAAAAAAAAGACGATAAATGTTTCATATATGAAAATAAATTTTAGGAAAAAAGACAGATTCACCTGACATTTCAAATGCTAAAGAAAAATTTAATAAAACTGATAAAACTGAAAGATAATTTCTGGGAAGATATTTTACATGAGAAATTACTGAATAATGCAGTTGAAATTAAAATTATTGGAAAACATAAAGCATGCAGATTTTAACTTTCAGTACAAATACATTACTATGTAAATGTGTTTTGTGTCATTGGGGCTTTTTAATTATTGTATGGTGAATATTTCTTGTCTTTGATGAAAATCCCACAAGAGTCTATTTCCAGTTTCTTCAAAGGATTCAGGCTAAACTGCAAGCCTTTGGCCTGCATCTGATCAACATTGATAAAGCAAAAACTTACTGTAGGTAGATCACTTACTAAGGGTGAAGAAACAGATGAGAGAATAGTCTTGGACCAATGGAATCTGCTTGAAGGCTGGAAAGCATGAATATGAGTGTTCTCAAAACCAGTAATAATATGCACAGCTGCAGAAAATAATTTACTTTCCAGGTTTTGAGAATGGCAGCTGCTTTTGATGGAATCACTCACATTAAAATGGTTTACTGTGGCATTCTGGTCACTTTCATAACAGAAGAGAAATAACATGCATATTCACATACAGATGCCCTAAATTGCTGTGATGTGTCTCGTCAGCTACAGAAAACCTGTACATAAGAACAGTGTCCATATTCTTATTACAGTACAAATTTATTTCCAGTTCACAAAATTATTTCTTTTATGAAAGAGAAAATAAGTCTTTTTTTTGTGAAACAAAACTTACATTGCCTCAAGGTTAGTCATATAACTGTTCTTGCAGATGTGTATGAAGCAACTCTGTTGTGTTGGAAGTAGATCTATTGTTTCTTCTGATATATGTCTGCAAAAGTGTCAACTATTTGACTCTTCTACTGTATTAGAAGTTTTCACAGAGCCAAATTCCAAAGGCTTCAGCTTCTTGTTACTGTCCAGTCCAATTTATGAAGCACATTGAAATGACAAGTGCAAGACAGAAAGTTCTTGTTGCTCTTGGGCTGGCAAAAACACTCTGGTTATCTGAAAATCAGAATAAGGTTTGTAGCTGGATATTACAATTTCATTTGGTGATTTTATTTAAATGGTGAATTGTTTTGCATACGGTTTGATCCATAAGCAGCAAAACAATTTAAGGCTGGAAAATTAAAGAAGATCTTAGCATATTTTGAATGAAGATATATGGGTTCAATTTAGGACACTGTAGATATCATAGATACAAACATTCTTGGTTGGAAAACTCCACAAAAACCATTTTAGTCTTGTTGGGATGTCTTCAGGTCTCTAAGCAACTGACTAAGTCCTTGAAGGTGGGCCAGGTAGGTACAGAAACAGGGTTATGTGGTTAACTACAGGAGTAAATGAGTATAATAATAGCAAGGTTGGTTCAGGGCCTTTGTTCTCCTTGATGGTGCATACAGCTTGTGAAAAGAGAATAAAGCTAAAAGAACTGAATGTTTTGAAATAGGTCATATACATTCTGGGCTGAAATAGAAAATATATATTTTTAGCCACTATATTAATGAAGTAGCTGAGGTAACACACCTGTTTATTTTTGAAGGAAGATCTTTATTTAGCTACAAAAAAGGTACTAAATAAGACTCAGTGCTTGAGTTCCTGATATGCTGATTTTAAAAGTTCATCTAAGACATGTAATTAAGTGTGTGATTCTGCTGCAATGGAAATTAAAATAGAGGACATTTTTTATGAACCTATGTACAAAATTACATTTTGGGTTTTAGAGGTACAGGATTCTCCTTTGTTATTTGAGGAAAATGTTATCATAGAATTACAGAATGATTTGGGTTGGAGACCAAAGATCATTTGGTTCCAAACATCCTTCCTGGGCAGGGACATTTTCTGCTAAACCAGGTTACTCCAAGCCCCATCCAGCTTGGCCTTGCACATTTCCAAGGATGGGGCAGCCATCTCGGTGGCATGTTCCAGGGTGTCATAGTCTGCATAGTGAAGAATTTCTTCTTAATCTAATAAATCTACCTGCTTTCAGTTTATAACTGGTAGTCTGTCCTATCACTGTATTCCTTGATAGTCACTGATAAAAAATGTTTGTGGCTTTTCCTCCATAAGGAGTTTTATTATTCCCCAGGGTGGGACACTCAAGGGGCCCACAGCAGAGCATTTGATGACCAAGGTATCTTTTCTTCCTCTTTACTTTTCCTTGCTACATAGCTGAATGGAAAAGTCTGCATACCAAGCTTAAATACTGAAACTATAAAAGTAGGAATAAGAAAGGTAGCAAGTTGAGAAAAATTGCAGATTAATTTCCCTCTGGATTTTAAAGAGAATTAGGGACATAGCTGTGCTTTTACATAATTTTCTGCCTGTTCTGTTCCCATGGTAGTAGAGCTTTTTGCCATCTTTTGCTACTGACTACTGAGGAAATTTTAAATCTGAGTGTACATAATTTAATCTCACCAGCAGAGGTTTGATCTTTATAACAGAAGCCCACATACTTTCAAATTATGTGTATTGCATACACATACAAATGAATTACAGTAGAAATAAAAATAATTCAAACTTTTTTAAGATGTCTGTAATTTGAAGCTCAGAATGGGTATAATAAAATTGTGGGCCTCCTTTGTAAAGAAAACACCCAGATGGGCTCACCATCTACACTCCATATGGCACTTAGTCTCTGCTCTGCATCCCACTGTGCTCACAGTGTAATCCATATAGACCTTACTTGATTGGTTTCCTGTTCCTGCAACACTGACTGTCTGTTCACGGCTTTCCATCAAACATACACTTACTGCTGAGAGAACACATTATTATGTGATGATTTCCTAGATTGCTGGAAATGTGAAAGCATTAATTTTTTGTGTGTGTTAATCTATGCTGTGTCTTTGGCTATTAGTGGTGACATAGAATGCACACATATAAAGCCAATGTGCAGAATCTTAGCCAAATTATGAGTGTGTATATGCACCCTCTAAAGACAGCTGGCATTTCTCTGTTCAAGCATTGTGCTCCCAGGATGTGCAAGCCATGAAAAGGAGGGTCAGGAATTTAGAGGAAGACCATAGACAGGTATCAAGTGACTTTGAATCGGGTATAGAATGTAAGGGGAACTCTGCAATTGCTAGGGTGTCATAGGCATGTTCATAGATGAGAGACAAAAAGGACAAAGGAAGTGCAAGTGCCACTCTGTCGAGGTTTTCCATTTTCAAGGTGAATTAGCAGTGCTTGTACACTGCAAGCTGAAAGCATGTGATGCAACTCAAAAACAGGGTTTACACCTGAAGATCCCAGGTCATAGAAATTCCAGCTTTAATGCTCACTAGTTGTGTGCATAAAAAAGCCTGTGAGCAGCTCATTAAGTATTGACACAAATTGTAGGAGTTGATCTCACAATCATATCTTGCTAGCGTTCATAGGAAAGGGGTACAACTTTGATGTTATCAAGTTGTTTTGAAAGCTACTTTCAGTTCTGATTGTCCTTATTCTAAAGAGATAAAGCAAGAGGATGCAATGATGTATGATGAAAGACCATAAGAACATGGCAGACAGACTACAAAGATGAAAATGTGGAAAAAGGGAAAGTAGAAGTTGGCCTAATGACTGCATGGTAGAGAATAAAAAGGATAAAGAGAAGGAAAGACTTTTTTGATGTATCTTTTGTTGCAGTGAACCATGCTAAAAAGCATTCTTTTCAACATATTGCAATTATCCTGTGGAACTCTGTCATTAAGTATATTTATAGCTAAGAAATTTTTGATATTCAGTAAAGAATCAGATTATTGAACTGATGATGAAAACATTCAGAAATTTGTTACATGTTATATAGATTATCTATAACTATACATTTTAAATTTTTTTAATGTGAAAATATATGTCTGTATATTATAGAACTTTACCTAGCTGCTGGCCAGTAAGATTTAGGATTATGCTTGTCATATATATATATATATATATATATATATATATATATATATGCACACACAAGCATGTGCCCACATATACACATTTATATACATATATATATAAATATTTATCTCACAAAAAACTCTCAGGGATTTTGGCATCTTCCTTGAACTGTGCATAGTAAAAAGCAGCATAAAAGAATCCTAGGGACTGATGACACAACTGAAAATTCATAAAACATAGGCATGCTGAAGGACAAAGGGAGAAATCAGCATCTTTTTGACAGTCAGTATCTCTCCTACATGGTAATGCTTATACAAGGGAAAATATTTTGATAAAATATACTCTGTTATATCCTTTATTTTTATTGCTGTCATGACAGCTGATAAACTCAAACTGCTGATTGTGTCTGGTTTAGTGAAGACTTGTAACAATTTCTCTTTCTTTCCCTGCATTTTGCCTTTACCCTTTTCCACAGCTCCAAGAAGATTTTAAACAAATTACCACTATAACCTACATCACAGTTTCTCACTATGCTTATTTTCGGGTATAATATATTCATACCTATAGATTTACAGGTGTAGATATGCTTTTTTCAGGCACCAAATTGGCTTGTACTCCACACACAGTTCTAGGTGCACCCTGGCAGCCAGTGTATAATGACCATTGTTACGATATCACAGAAACACAGGACAGGTGTTGTATTTGCTGTATTTGATCAGGTTTTGAATATTGCCAAGGAGGCAGACTCCACACCCTCTCTGGACAACCTGTTGGGGAAAAAAAAAAGAAGCTTTTTCTTGTGCTTAAACAGATTTTTCTCTGTTCAAGTTTGTGCCTCCTTGTCTAGTCATTGAGTCCCATGAGGAAAAATTTGGCTCTGTTTTCCTTTCTTCTCCCATCAGGTATTTAAAAATATCAAAAACATCTCTGGGACATTACTTCTTCCATTTAAGCAGTCTCAGCACTTCTAGTCTCTCTTTATATGACAGATGCTCCAGTCCCTTAATCATCTTTGCTGCCCTTTTCTGGACCCACTCCAGTGTATCCCTGTCTTCTGTTGCACACCAGAACTAGGCACAGTACTCCAGAAGCATCTCACCAGGCTGAGCAGCCCTCGCAGATCTGGCAATATTCTGCTAATATAGTCCAGGAGTTCTTGGCCTTCTGTGACACAAGGGGACATGGACCTTGGTTGATTTTCAACTTGTCTAACAGGACCCCAAGATCCTTTCTGGCAAAGCAGTTTTCCAACCAGTCTGCAGCATGTACTGGTATGAGGGTTATTCTTTTGCAGGTGCATGTATTTATTTTTCCATTTGCTGTATTTCATGAGATTTCTGTCAGCCCATTTTTTCAGCCTGTTGAGATGCCATTGGATATCAGTACCACTTTGTGGTTTATCAATTGCTTCTCTCAGGTTTTTTTTATCATGTTCAAATTTGCTGAGCATCTAATGCTCAGCACTCAATTATTTAGTGAAGATGTTAAACAGTGTTTGCCCTAGTATTAACCCTTTGGGTACACTACTTACATGTCTTGGGGTGCTGCTGATCTCCTGTGTTGTTTCTCCAGGAGATACTGAGGTTATTTGAGTTTCCCACAAGTATCATAGCTTGAAAAAATGAAATTACGTGAAGGTTTTGTCTGCATTTTCCTGATCAGGTGTCCTGTAGTAGACACACACAGTTGTACTAAGCACTTTAGTCTGACCTCTAATCCTGACCCCTAAGGTCTCAGCTAGCTATCATTCATCAGAAGGAAGGTCTTCATATATTCACTCCCATAAAATGACTCTCCCTTTGTGCCATCGTGGCCTGTACTTAAATGTCCCTAAAGTGGGTCATGTCTCTATCCACTGCAGCACTTCTGTTGTGTGAATTCTTACCACACCTCCAGGATGCTTTCACAGCCCTGCAGCTACACACTGACCTCTATTTCCTCATTTATTCCCTGTGTTTCATGTGTTACTATCTAGGCACTTCAGAGAGGCACCCAGGCATGCTCATTTTCTAAAAAAGTATGAATGGGCTCCCCATGATACTGTCTTTGCTATTAGGTACACCTTTATTTCTGTGCCTGTGCTTAAAATGGACCCCTTTCAACATTTATTTTGTAATTTTTTCATAAGTACATTCACACGCACATATCACCCTGGAACCCTTGCTTGCCAATGAGGCTCACCATTTCCTCATATATTTACTGGCTGTGGACTTTGTCCCATTGTTCCTACTTTAAAGATCTTCCCACTTGCTTGCACAGCCTGATGACAAAGATGATTTTTTCCCTCTTTGAAAGGTGGGTCCTGTCTCCAGCAGTTTTCAATTCTCAAATAGTCCCATGGTCACAGTAAAGCTGGCTGTTGACCCACAGAGTCAGTGAGTCCCCATGAAGATCAAGGAGACAAACTCACAGTGTGCTGTTCTCTTGTTTACTTGGCAAGACAGACCTGTCAGTGCACTCTTACTACCCCAGCCCCAGTAAGAGAGCCCAGGCATCCCTGCAGCCCCAGACCTGCAGAGATGCATCTGTACTCGAGTTGAGTACTCCCTAGATGTGCTGGGGAAGTGCTCCAGTGGGGTGGGGACTGAGCCCCACAGTGCATCTCCACTGCTTCTGAGCAGCACATGCGCTGCTCTCCCAGGGTTTCTGCCCCCACTGTGTGCCCTTCTGCATGAGCTGCTGCCTCTGTTACACAGCAACCCATCACCAGAGCAAATGAATTTCTAGTCTGAACTAGCTGGTACCTAGATATTCTTTGTAACTCTGCAGTGGTTTGCTTCACCCTGCTTTAATACAGTGTCAGAAAAATGCTTTGTGGTTTAACAGCAGGGAGCTGTATTGTTTATTCAACAATAGATTAGGCCTGGAGAAGGAAAGGTGTGAGGGCAGGAATGGGTACACATAATCTCAAATACCAGCAGAATGTCAGACTTTTAATAACTTGATCAAAGCCAGAGATGTGTATTAACCTGTTTCATACTAAGGGAGATGTGACCTGGGCCGAGAATAATTGAAAAGGGGTTAGCAAAAACCAAATCATATTTCGAGGGATTTTTTGGCTTTTTTTTTTTTCTTTGCTGTTTTCTTAGGCTATATGAACTTGCATTTTAGTGTCTAGGATTTTTTTCTTTACAGTAATTTGAGATGCAAAGTCTTCATTTACAAGTGGAGAAAGTCTTTAAAATGTCATTTTGCCACAGGCATCAAGAAGTATTTATACACACAGATTAGCAGCCACTGTCTTTTTAATGAGAAATGGGATGTCATTTTTCATTGTAGCCGATTCTGCTGTCATTGTTCTGTACTCTGTTTTTAGCAACTTCATAATAAATAACTTAATAAAACAAAGCTGGATTACTCTGAAATGAGGAAGTCTTCAAAACCCTTCACCAAACCTTCGCAATGGTTATCTCTCAGAAATAGAACTACTCTATTTTTTTCCTAAATATATTCTCTTTTAGTAAGAAATAGTAGCAGCATATTAACAAACTTTATTAAATTTTAATTAGCGGTTTTAAATATTAACATTGCATTTAAAATGAAAAAAATTGTAGATCTATGCAGGTGGTGGGGAGAAAAAGTTCCATGAATGCAGAATCATTTCAGATGCTATAAAGTCCCAATTGCTACCAGAAACAATGAGTGAAGTCTGAAGTCCCAGAGTAATTTTTTTCCTCCCAGATGCATTTAGGCTCCTTTATTCTAGTTAACAGATCATGGCTCCAGCTGTCTTTGAAGTACACATGAATTCAGACATTGATGTTAATAGAAGCACTGCTGGACCCTGAGTAACTGAAATAATCTGGAAAACTACAGTCCTCACTGTAAATATTGCCTAAAAGCAAATGACCTGGACAACATTTCTATGGAATAGATACTGTATAGACTGTGCAGTAAAATGAGATGATGGCAGCAAGTCTAATCTAGTCATGTTTGATGCAGCATAGCTCTTGCCATTACAGTTTCTCACAGGTTGAGTATTTGTGCTCCAACAAAGGAATTAAATATTCCTTTGTTTATCTGAGCACCAGGTAGAACTGTGACCTGATGGTGACACCTGTGAAGTAAGAAAGAACTGGGTTTTGGGATTTTATGACCTTTGAGTTTGTTTGATTATGACCTTTGCAATTTCCTTCCCCCCCTCTCTCCACATTTCCATACAAACAAGGTTTTGAACCAATTTATCATTAAAAGAAAAATATGAGACAACAGGAAAAACAAATAATACTGAAGTCCATAAGTCTGATGTTCACAACAAATACTGAAAATATTATAAAATTTATAAACCTTTGTGCTTCAGATGTTTACTTTATAATCTCTTTTGTATATATGAAGGGAATATATTGTTGTTTACATGATAAAACATTTATGCTTTATCTTCTACATTGCAAAGACCTATATATAGTATAAATTTTGATGGGCCACAATTCTGATATACACCATAGTTAGAGACATAATTATGCCTACTGAAACTCAGTGGGATGAAAGATTAGGTCAAATACCACTCTGAAGTGGAATTTCTGTATTAACCTCTGTTCTAATCACTGATTTTCAGACTTTCATAGAAGGTCTGAGTGGATGTGGATTCATGTTCTTGCTGCATACACATTTTGACAAATGGGAATTTATTTACTTTTACCTTATTTTACAGCAAGAAATATTATGGATATACATTTCTTTGATATATTGTTGCTATGGGTAATCTTTCAGAATTTTCATGTTTTCTGCATATATTAGTTGCATGTAATGTAACAATACAAAATTCCTGAAGATTTAAAGGGGAAAATGAAGCAAGTATTTTAAGCACTTTTAGTTAGTGTTGTAAAAATATTTAAGGTAACTGTGCCAGTTAACTGATGCCATTAGTTGCTATTGAAAGAAGTGAGCCAGAGCTGCAGTAAATGCAGGAACTTGTGCTTGGAAACAAGCAACTGCTCATCAAAATAGAACTTCCCTTAGCTTTAGTGTCATTGTGACAGAACTTGTGCTATTAAGAAATATTTGTATGTTCAAAATAAATATATCAACCTAAAAGGTGAAGTGGAATGAATGAATAATATTTAGATACAGATTATAATGTTTTCCAACCTAGTGACAGGTCTAGAGCTTTCCTTCTTTGAAAGAAAGTTTCTGCAGTGGGAGAGTAGATTTTTTTGCCATGGGCTCTTCATTATACAAAGTTAGTAGGCTTTTCCTCATAGCTGTTGAGAGCATCAGACAGGAATGCAGAGATTGTTATCACTTCAGGTTCTTTCTTGAGACATTTGAGAAGCTGGGCACACCAAAAGAACCCCTGAATGTGTAGAAGGGCGAGCACTACCAAACTGTAGCAGTCATGATACTGATAGGGTGACCCATGTTTGGTAAGATGTGATAGAAGTCCCCTTATGGTGCCTCCCCTCAGCCCCATGCAGCTGGCATTCCCTGTAACATCAGAAGAGTTTTCATAGTGCGATAAAATGTAATTAAGCAATGCTGAGTTAGAAATTTATTTGGCAACAACTCAGATGTTTCTCAATACTTTGTGTTGTTCATTAGTATGAAAAACTGCGGCCTTTACCACATTTACATTCATCTGAGGAGTATGTAATGAGGGAAAGTAGAAAGAAAACATATAAAAGCTGTCTGTACAGCAATGCAATAGCAGTTAAGAAATATAATAAAATGAACACAACCACCTAGAATTAAATGCTAATTAGAATGATGTATTGTGGGCATTCACAGTTTGATCTAAGCTCTTGATTACTGGTGAGCACAGACTGTTCAGCAACAGGCAGATAAACTTTCTAGTTCCATCTGTCTGCCAAAGTGGTCCTATTTAAAGTGCTTTCCTAAGTTATGTTCAACTGATTATCTGAACCAAGCATTTTACTTAATGTTTCAGGACCAAAATACGTGTTTTATTTACTGACCATGAGGATCCCTCATCCCTCTCACTGGCAATAATGACTTTATACGAAAAAATGTTATTTTATTTTCCTGTATAGGAACAGTAGGAAGAAATTAGCCATTGTGTTGTTGGCTGCAGTGCTTCACAGCTGTAGGAAAGCATTAAATACAGTGGTTTCCAATCCCTTCTAGCAAGGTAATACAACTGGAAAAAATATTTAATTTTGATTTGGGTTGTTTTATTCTCTTCATCATACAGAGAAAATCAAAATATTTTATTGTCATTGCTTCTGAAAATATTTGACTCCCTGTTGTGTTGTGGAACTAATCACAGTCTACTTTAACCTTACTGACTTCAGAGGTATTGTTTGGAATTATGATAATGCATGGTGCAGTAGTTCAGACAACAGCCAATATACCATTAGAATATTTTTGTCTGCAGTTTAAGAAATATGAAATGTAACACTGTGCTTCACAGGGATTTTGCAATTCCTTACAGCACTTAAGAGTTCCTTTTACAATTCTGCAAGGAAAAAAAAGGAGAGAAAAATGGGCTAGAAACCTTAAAAGAGTCTGTCTGTTTTAATTAGTACTATTTAATTTATTCTTTTTATTTTTCTGAATCATCTACCACCCTGAAGCATAGATGCCTTCATTAAAATGTTTTTCTCCCTCCAGAAGGAACTTTCAATCTATTTTATTTGACAGCTAACTAAAGTGTACAGTTTTCCTTTCTTCACTTTCATGGCCTATTAATTTCCCTTATAAGGCCAATCAATTTTGTTACCATTAACCAGTGTTATCACATTAGACCAAGAGGTAGAGGCTGTTCCCAAGCTACATCTGTGAACTGTGCTGCTAAAATGGTCTTCCTCAACACTGATTAGGGCCAGAACACTGTGAACTTGGAGACTTGTATTCACCTAAACTCAAGAAAAATTAAGCAATTTTGGCCACAAACTATGTAGTGTGAACACTCAAAGGTAACTGACAGCTTTTTGAGAACAGTTGTAAGGTTTGTGAACCTTGCATGAAGCAGAAAGCTCCCCAGTGCCAAACTGGTTCCAAGGGCTACATATTGCACCAAGGGTGCTGTGAATTTGTCAGCAGTGCCCAGTATTCTATTTCAGGACTTTTTGCCCAATGCAAGGGGACCTGTGCTGTATGCCAGTCTCCAGGAGAGGACTGGGATGTGGGATAATGTAGGTGATACCCAGAAAAAATGGTGTAAGCATCATTGCATTGGGAACAGGGGAAGCTCCTCAAAAGTGGGACGAAGAATACATTTTTTAGTAGTATTCAAAGTCACAGAATGATTTACAAAGAAAGAGAGATTGATTTAGGATCACAGAAAGTGTAGTGTTAAGGATCAGTCATAACTGGGAGATAATTACAGAGGTGTAAGTAATACTATGATTTAAGAAAATAATATGAGCTCTTTTCTAGAGAGTGGCAGAAATCTCCTCCCCCTCCTGGGTGATGATGTTTGTTAAAAAAGAGGGGGACATGGAAATAAGGCTCCTATGTAGGACACAAAACTGAGCATTTTCTAGGACAACAGTTTGTTGCTTTAGTGAAATAAAATATGTGTCAGTAATTTCTGTGTATGTAGCAGGCTTGGGGGGACCTGAGCTGAGGAGAGGAGTAAAGACTCAGACTCACCTGCCAGTTAATGCAGTGATGCCCACAGTGTTTATTTGGTAGGTGAGAAAACCACACACAAAGTGTCATGCTGTGCTCACAGCTGCAGGTTAAATCTCTTATATCTGTCTCAAGTAAATACTTCTATGACAGAGTAAAATTTGCTCATTCGTCTTTGCTGGTAATTTTTTCACATTTGCTAATTCAATAGATGATAAAGCCCTGAATATCCACCTTCCCCAAATCAGGTGGAGCAACTGCACTTTTATTAACCCTCTCTTCTGATTCTTCTTCCTGTCTTCCCTCATTTCTGTTTTGAAAGTTTCATTTCACAGAGAGAGAAAGTAATTTTAAATAATAAAAATTCTTTCCTAGCTTGCTCTGGCAAGCATGATGTTTAGGTTTTTAAATTTTTTTTCCTTAGATTTATGTATCTCTTGGGCTGTGCAAAGTAAAATACATCTTTGAATGTCTTCAAAATATATACCCAGGAATTCTATGGTCCAGGAATTGCATGACAAAATGATTGGGCACGTCAATGGAATTTTCTCAAATGACAGAATTTACACATTTACTGATCTAGACCTGAGATTTAAATAAAATGGTTTAATACCTAACAGGTAATTTTTGAGACAAATCTCTCGGGCTTTAGAAATGCCAAGGATTTGAATTAGAAACTCCAACTTCTTTCAGGTAAAATAACATTTTCTGCTGGTATAGGTAATAGATACATATAAATCAAATCTAGAGCATATAGAAAATGGTTAAATTTAGCAGATTTCTACCTTGACTAAGGTATAATAAAAATTTTGGTCATTTGTATGTTTTACAAGGTCTAATTTCTCTATGACTAAGCAAGGAACCCACCTTTATTTACTCAATTTTGTGACGAAAATTCAGGGAAAGTCCTTTTGCTCACACAAATATTTAGAGCTTCTGTGTGTGTAAATAAGGCTATGAACCATGTATTATTTCTATTTTTTTTTTCTTTTGGTGCAAACATGCTGAAATTTCTTAACTAGCTCCATAATATAAAAATGCTTTTTGCATCTAAGAGTTATGGATTGGCAATCAGAGGGAGACAAAAGGTATTTTAAACAAGAAATAAATAAGCTTTGGTATGAATTAATGTGAGCAGAAAAAAAAATATTTACAGGATCATATGAGTAATAGCAAAGAATAATCACTGAAAGAAGAGTTCTGTGCTCCTGGGACAAGCTACTGTTCTGAAACATTTGGCTGATCAGCCTCACCTCAGTCCCTGGGAAGGTGATGGAAAACTGAATTCTCGAACCATTTCTAGGTGCATGAAGGACAAGAAAACAGGAGTAATCAGCATGGACCCACCAAGGGGAAGTAATGAAAATATTGTGCAGTAAAATGATTGTCTTCATAGATGATGGGGGTGTAGTAGATGTTGTTTCCTAGATTTCAGTAATTATTTCACTGTTGTTTCCTGTAAGATTCTTGTGCAGAAGTTGTTGAAGCATGGGCTGGATTGAAAACTGGCTGAATAGCCTGGACTAGGGCATGGCAATCAGTGGTACAAAGCCTGGCTGCAGGCTGGTAATTAGCAGTGTACCCTTGGGATGTGTAGCTGTTCCAGTTGCATACCAAACCTTCACTAGTGGTTTGGATGGTGGGGCAGAGCGTGCTCTTAGCAGGTCTGCTGATGGTGCTGGCCTGAGAGGTGTGGCTGATAGGCAGGAGGGTTGAGCTGCCTCCCAGAGGGACTGTGCCAGGTTGGAGAAAGGGAGAAAAGAAACAGGCTAACTTGCTTGCATTTACATTAATCTCCAACTAGGATGCCTGAGGGATCTGCACTCTAAGTGTGGTTTTGAACTTCCTTATTAGAGTTAATGCAGCAATATAGTGACAACAATTAAAATATTAATTTTGGTTAGCAGCATCACAGTATGCTGAACTATCCACCTTCATGCCCATGTTTTAGGGGAGATCTACAGTAGTTTCTAACCATATCATGGCTTCTTACACAAATACAATGAACACAGATGAAGCTGTATATGATTTTTTCACTGCTTTTCTCAGTTCAGTTGTCCTTTCCATACTGACTGTTTGAAAAATATTGAAAAATATTACAGATTCTATAAAAGTAGACCTGTTCTGTAAGCTTGGTATATACCATTTCCGGGTGAATATTAACATTTATTAATTGATCTGTAAATTTTTACTAAGGCATTTAAGATTAGAAATTTATGAACCTATAAAATGTGCAATAAAGTTCTCAAGATGAAGGTGTTAGAATATCTTGCATACTTGTTGCCACAATCAAGATATTCTCATGCTGTTTCAATTTGTCTATGTTGCAAAATGAATTATGGATAAATTTACCATAAATCCTAGAGATGTTTCGTATGTATTGAAGCTTTGGTGAAACAAATATTGTGATGATGTATAACACATGAGCACATTTCCAGAGGCTTCAAAGCTCCTTGTAGTTTACATAATTTGCCTGAATCGGGGTCAAAATTAATGAATTTAATACAATATTTCTTTAGAAAATTTGTATTATTTTACAGCTGAAATCAAAATTTGACTGAAATTTGGTAGGGATCATTAAGAGTCAGCAGAGAGAATAAAGTAAGCCAAACAGTAAGTTTAAATAAAGTAAACCAAGCTGAGACAGCCAAATAAAGCAGCCTGGTTGTTCAACAGGCAGGACCAGAAGATCTGATTCAGTGGCACGATTGCCTGCCTGGAGTCAGGAGCAGTTATGTAATGTCCTGGTAGTCACTAGCAGCCAAGCACAGCTGAAGCAGTAATTCTTAAGGAGCAGAAAGAGGAAAATAATCAAACCTAAAAAGTCAAGACCTTATTTACCTAAAGAAATGAGTTCTCCAAGGTAGCTGATAAGACTACACAACAAATGCGCTAAGATAAGAACAATGTATAAGTGTCTCAAATAAGATGCAACAAAACTGCAAGGGAACAGAGATTGTTGTCTGTCTCTTTGCTTGTAAATGGTGCAATCTTCATTCCTTGGAGCTCAACACAGATGGACTAGATGTTTGTTACTTATGTGTTTGACTTCTAGTGAGGTTCAGTTACTAAAAATGTCAGTACAGATTCCTTTTGTGAAACACTACCGCAGCTCTACTAAATGTTTTAGAAATGCTCAATGAATCTTTCCTGAATTCCATATGTACTCATGTGAAACACCCCTGTTTCAGATCCTTTTCAGTCTTTTCTATTGTTTCTTTGGGGGTCACTGTAGAATTGGGGTGGGGGCTGTCTGCAAATTCTATCTGTCTCTCCAGTCATTACTAAGAATTGATTTTCACCTACTTGTTCTCAACACCTCACCTTCAGGATTCTCTGCTTCACAGAATTGAGGAGTAACCTTTCTGATAGCTGTAGTCTTTTAAGTTCCATGATTTATCTATGTAGAAATGAACTAGAGCTCCACTTCATAATGGATTTCATGCCTTTGAATCCCTGTTATGCCATGCTTTTTTTTTATGTCTTTATCACTTTTTCTTGCTGCATGTTACAATTTGTTCTAGTCTCTGCTGCTGTTCTGCTAAACTGGGAATTTGCTCTCTCCTGCTAAACACAATTCCAATAGTGATGTACTGTGCTGTAAAGGCAATGCCCTTAGGTTCAGCTGAACTAAATCCTTCCAACCTCTGTAGCCTTTTGAATTATCTCTTAACTGCCTCAATTCTTTTTCATCAAACTGTTCAATCACAGGTGCCTGTGATATTAAGTACTGAAATACAGACTCTCCTGAAAAAGAAGCTTAAGCAGTCTGCATTAGACTTTGTTTATTTTGTTCATTATGCTGCAAACCACCACCAGAGAAAAATATGCTGGAGTTTCATGTCCTGCAAGTACAGATTTAATGTACATTTATGACAGGTTACACTAGTCCTCTTGAATGTATTTCAAGCATGCTCTAAGATTTTTATGTTTGATTATCCACAGAATCATATAGAATCCATAGAGTAATAGAATCACTGAGGTTGGAAGAGCCCTTTAAGGTCAGCCAGTCTAACCATCCATCCAGCACTGACACCATTAACTCCTAAACCACATTTCCCTCCCCAGATCCAGACACCTCTTTAAACACTTCAAGGGATGGTGACTCCACCACCTCTCTGGGCAACCTATTCCAATGCCTGACCACCCTCAAAAGTGAAGGTTTTTTACTAATATCTCATCTGACTCTCCCCTGGCTCAGCTTCAGGCCATTGTCTCTGGTCCTCACTGCAGACATGGGAGAAGAGACTGGCCCTCTTTCAAGTGATTGTAGAAAGCAATAAAGTTCCCCTGGGCCTCCTTTTCTCCAGCTCCCTCAGCCTTTTCTCATAGGCCATGTTTTCTACACCCTTCACAATCCTTGTTGCCCTTCCCAGGACATGCTCCAGCACCTCAATAACCTTTTGGAAGTTAGGGATCCAGAACTGAATGCTGTACCTGATGTAAATTCAAAGAAGTATTAATAATAATACACCAAACTTTTTTATAAAGTATCTCTAATTATATTTTTATATGTCTCACAGCTTCATGATCTTTGTCTTTAGAGTTTAACCTGCTTGTAAATCCTTAGCATATGTATGGGCTTAAGAATTAAAACAAATGTAACCAGTTTAATTTTCACTTTTGCATTTCAGTTCAAGATTATTTTATTCTTCAGGAATAACTATTTTTCCTCTAGATGTTATTTTGGTGGGGACTTTAGTGACTTTGTTTTTTCACTCAAAAGCTCACAACTACATTTTCCTGTCTAATATTTAATTTGATATCAATAGCCAACCTATAATTCAGAAGCATTCCCTCAGTGTGTAGGGCAAGATGTCAGCCCACTGTAATCCCTAAATTCAGCTTTTGAAGACTTAGGCTCTCTGTAGAAGTCCTTTTCAGTTTTTTGTTTTGTTTTGTCTTATTTTTTGGGTTTTTTTCCCCAACTTTTTGTTTTAATACAGACTACTGACATGCTTATTTTTAATGTAATTAAATTGAAAATTATTGTAAAATGGTTATTTTCATGGTGTCTAAATATGGTTATTGGATACTTGGATCTGTGCATGGTTTTGCCATTTGTGTACTTCCTGTCCATCACATCTTCCTCTGGTTCTATGATTTTTTCTAACTGATTATTGTCTTTCCAGTTTTTAATTTCCCCTTGTGATAATCTGTTTGTTCAGTGTAACTGCATCTCAGTTTTCTTCTGATGTCTTTTTGACATGTCCTTATTGCTTCTCCTGATTTACGTTTCTATTTTGTAGCTGTCATTCCAGTAGCTTTATATCTTTGATTCCAGTCACTATTTGATCTCTTCTAATGGAATCAGTCAGTATGCCATAATTACATGGTGAACTTGTTAAGTGACTGTCAGTCAAAGATTCCTCAAATTTAGAGAAATGAAAGAAATGTTGTTCTTTGAGAGGTGCATGTGATGACAATGATGTCCTTCAAAAGTTTTACTTTTCTTAGGAGCACAGTATTTCTCCTGCACATTTTCAGAGACAAGTTTTTCATTCTCTATTAGTACCAAGCTAATGAGTAAATGGAGAATTTCAGGTAATGCTATACTCACAAAATAGCAGCACATTTTTGTGATTGCTTTTGAGCCCAGTTGGTCAGGCATAGATTCAAAAGCCTAAATCTTCTCTGATTCTGCATCATTCCCAAAGAAAATCAGTTGCTACTCACTATCAAGCGTATTCTCCTCTCTGTCTCAATTTCTTTGAAAACTTATTTTTTCAAGAACTTTTTTCAGTATAATGCAACAGCTGTAGGATGTCTGGTTGTAGAGTTGCCACTGAGAAGTTAGAAATATTGTTTCTGTGTGACCTAAACTATTTTTATGTAAAAAATATCCAACACACACCAACACTTTAAAAAAAACTATTAGGAAGGTAATGTAACTGACTTCATGCCATTTAGAGTGTTAAGTGTTGAACTTTTAATCAGACTTGTCTTGACACAGGTGTTTTGGGCTTTTAAAAATTTATTTTTAATTTATTTTGCCACTCTGCCTTGCCCCTTTGTCTTTTCTCCTCTATGTTCCAAGACCATAGTCTGGACACTAGTTTATGTCTGTGTATCCCAAAATGACAAGGTTGTTCACTCCATAAGATCACACTTCAAGGTCACACTGGCTTAAGGTGCACATCCAGCTTAGGCTGCAATGGAAAGTTAGTGCAAGGAAACCTCGTGGTCTTCTTCTGGGAGGGTATGGTGTGCTGTGTTGTCCCAGTCCCTATTTTTAGTGCAGCTATTTAGTGAACCCTGTGCAGTCAAAATGAAGTATTTGAGAAAAAGCTATTAAAAATTAATGAATAATGGTGGGATTGCTGTTGTATAAGGGTGGATGTTTCAATTCAGTTTGCTGTTTTGGCTCTACCATGAGGAATTGTGTAAGATCATATTAAGGATGCCCACAGGACATGAGGAATAAGGTTGTTTTGCTGACCTGAAGTGAAAAGAATCATCACCACATGATAGAGTTTGAAAACTGCTAACAAAATATCAAAAAAGTCATTAGTTAGGCTGTCAGTGCCTTCTTTCACCTTTCCCCTGAAACCCTCAGAGATCCTCGTGTCTAACTCTTCATCTATGTAGCTAAGATTTTCAGTCTGCTGCAATGCTGAATTTAAGAGTGCATGGAGAGACAAATAGTTGCTTTTGTTTTCTCATGAAAACATGATTAATATGTCTGAAGAAAGTTTGGAAGCTGGTAACATCTTACCAGCTAGAGAGGATTAAAAAATGAAGTATGGAAATGTGTTCTTTGTTTGAAAGCACTGAGCTTGCCACATACAGAAAGGCTGTCATATGTTTTAATGAAAATACTACTCAGTCATGTTCAAGGAGGGAATAGTTCATTTGGGTGAGAAGATATTATCAACATTGCCAGTAATGTTAAGCAGGATTTTGTCAACAGCTTGTCATAGCTGCAGTTTCATTGTCTCTTGCATCGTCCTCAACATTCCACGGTGGACCAGCAGTGGTCTGGAACAGAGGTTTCCTGGGAGATTCCATGCAAGTAAAGCCTCCTATGCCTCTGTGACCCTGTGCTGCCCATAGGCACTGTGATGAGGAACTTGAACAGTCTGTACTAGGCTTGTCCTTTTCATATAACTTTCTGTAGGCACTGTTGAACAGATTATAGGGCTTGATTAATCTTTTGGTATGGCTCAGTACTGGTTTTTTTTGTTGTTGTTTTGTATAGGCATTAGAGAGAAGAGGAAATGTGGGTATCAAGTTGTCCCCTGAAAATTTTAAGTTGCTTTCATATTAGTTTTCCTCTTTGTAACAGGAGAGCTCAGTGCATAACTCCTGAAATACCTTAAGTACGTTGGGCGATGTGTGTGCCTTCCCTCTGATGCACCAAATTGCACAGCTCTGTCCTTTGTTCTGTCTGGTCATCTTATAAATTAATAATTCTGTCTTAATGAATTTCTAACCCCAGGATTAAATTATTGAAGAAGAAAAAGAGAGGTATTTGAATGACAGCAACTCATCCACATTGGATACAAGCTTTAAAACCATCCTTAGGCAACTAGTCCTGTTGCAGAACTATTACAGTGTTGCATACCATGATTGAGTGATCTATCTTCTCACCTCACTTACTTACTACACATCCAGATGCTATTGGAGAAGTCAGCTCTAGATAGGTCTGTATTTTTGTCTGAGATATTGTATGATAGCTGGATAAAGATGAAGTTCTGAAACTATAAAGTAAAATTTAGGGAAAAACAGGGAAGTTATGCAGGTAATTCAGGAAATACATAAAATGGTTCTTGGTTACCTTTGAAATTTAAGATCTTGACAAGCTATTCTGTGAAAGCAGTAAGGAAACTGTGTAGGAAATTTAACAAACAGTTTATCTGAATACACCAACAGTGAGATACTACATCATCCATCTGTTGATTCCTCCATCTATTCATTTGGTGATTACTGTAGCATTTCCTTTGTCACAAAACATGCATCACAGACCAGACTTCTTGCTGAGGGAGTCACTTTAAAATGGCAGCCCACACTGAGAGACATCAGAACAATTCACAGCTGGGCAGATGTCGAAATAGTGCTGGTATAATACAGCATTTTTAAAAGGCGTCATAGTGATTCATATGCGGATTCAGCCTTTACAGTTACAACATTTATCCCAGAGTATTCAAGTAAATTGCCCTAAACATGTCTAGCCATACATTGTTTTTTTGTGAGAACACTTGACTGGAGTGTCTGGGTGTTAAATAGTGATCTTAGACATACCAATGATACCTCTTTGCTCTTCTGAGACAGAGCATCTATTGCATTGCATATAAATGAAAAGTACTCATTTGGATTTCCAAAGCAATCCATTTTTTGCAATGAGCATGTCTATGAAAAGCTATATTGGGTCTCTTTTTCCTTCTATCTCTAGGAAAAAAAAGGGAATAAAAAAAAAAGTAAACTTTTCTTAATGACTCTGCAGGCTGAGATTTTGTGGGAAGATCATTACATCCACCTGTTAGGATACACCTTTAGGATACAAAGTGTGAAACCCTCACCAGTAACCAGCATTGGAGCTGTTTGTCTCTTCTGCCTCAATTCTGGATGCGCTTTGGATCATGGCCTGCACCTGCCACATTAACTGTGTTGACTGTGGATTTCTCTCTTGCATCTCTCTTGGGCAGTTCCAGGAATGTTATGCAGATCCTCTTGAGTGCATCTTTTGAACAGAGGAAGTGATATTGACCACGGATGTATATTATTGTCTAATGGCAAGCCTAATAATATAGCCAAGTTTCCTCATATTTACTGTAAGCTTGAAGTAAATGCCTGTGGCTATTTAGTGGATTAAAAGACACTTGGTAATTTGTTCAGTCATGGGAATGTGATTTTGTGCTTGATGTATGTTTCAGTTCAGCCAAGAATATAATGCACCATGGCATGTACACTAGAAAAATCTGAGAGACCTAATGGTGCCTTGCAGCAAGATTTCAGGAAGAATGCTCAGTTTCTTAAGCAGTAATTATTTTGTGAATCATCCTATGTAAGGAAAGAATTTTTGTGTATAAATCAAATCCAGTTTTTAAGGATTATACTTTGCCTGTCAACCACTGATATTCCAAAGTAAATGAATATCCACCTCGGTAGGTAGATACTTAGTAGGATCATTCTGGGTCCCTATACAGTAAATGATAGATGAAAAATAAACAAGATGCCTAAGATCAGGAGTGTAGTTTTTTGTTCTCTGATATGCCATAAAAGAAGTGGAAGCTTGTAGGCTGTGTTTGTTATTGGGTATACAGCACTGACTGCAATATGAGTGACTGCAAAGCTGGTTATAGAGTTTTGTGGGAGATTACTTGTTAAATCACCTGCCAGGATACACATATAAGGCTCTTGTGAGACCCAGCTCATATTTAGGGCTTGAAAGGGAAGAAACTGGAATGAACTCACTGAAAAATGCAACCTTTTGGTGCCTCTAGGAAATTCTATGTGAGTCATTTACTGACACCAGTAAATGCTGGAATTAAGTTTAGCACAAGGAAGGATGTCAGTCAAGGGCTATAATATAGAACATATTATGTATTTTTGCATTGGAAATTGCCTGTGCTATGCACTAACTACTTATTTGACATGTTGCTGTCTAAGTGAAGGCAGTGTTAATGCTCTTTGTTTTCAGAAATCTGCTGCTTATTCTATTAATGTAACAAAGCAGAACATTTCAGCATTTATTGTCAGTATATAAAAGTAAAGAAATAATAAGACCTACAGAAAAGACTTGAGGAAGAAAGAATTTAAAATATTATTTGGATGACGACAAATATAAAAGAGTATAAGCATATGATATATTGTGGGAAGCCTAGCACTAAGACTGAAAATATATTTACATGTGTATGAATGTCTCTGAAGAGTCTAAAGACATTTTCTTCTACTTGTGATAAGGCAAAAAAAAATGTATTTCTTACTTACAGGATACAGTTTATTTTAAGTTAAACTAAGAAATATGCTGGTGGCCTAACTTCAATTTTTTATACTAATTTAGTTCAAATATTAGACTGAGAAAGCAATTCAGGCCAACTACTTTCCTTTATCACTTACCTGGGAAACTCCTAATACTGTTTCTATTATAGATTTTGTATTTTTCAATGTGTTTGGGATTAAGTATCTCTCTGTAGTGTAGAGTTTGAACAGCTAAGAGAAGACAGTTAACAGAAGACAGTTAAACCACATTACAGTTCAGAGACGTAGTGCCTGAAGTGCCAAATTCTTCAGAGATTTTTTGCCTTCAGGAATTGTCAGAGTGGGCACTTTACCAAGGGACCAGAGCTGAGGTGGAGACACCAGAATTTGGTTCAGAACAGCATCTGAATTTTTAATATTTTTAAATCAAGAGTTAGGGTACATCTCAAGTTACTGAAATATTAGTTTTTAGGCCTCCTCTGCTCAAAAGCTGCTTCTGCTCCTGAGATTGCTGTAATCACTGAGTTGATATGAAATGCTTTAATTTTGCTGTAGAACTTGCAGCGCTAGGCAGCAACAACATAATTCTCAGAATGGAGAGAGACTGGGGAAGACAAGATATCACCTGGGAGCAGGAAAGGAAATTGTCCTGTTCATGTTTTATATTAATGCAATCTTCTGGTTTATTCAACTTGCTTGTGAGTTGGAAGTATGTGTATGAGGCAGAGAGACAGGCGAGGATATTTAAGTGTTGTACCCAGGATTGTCAGGGAGTTTTAAAGTCAATCACTTCTGAAATATTTTCCCCAAACTGATCTTTAGTAAAATTCTTTCCCCCCTTGAGATGAAGCCACTTTTATATAGTAGTATAAAATGCATAATATGAGAGGGGCTGCATTGGTTATGCCACTGGGAGACTGGGACTAGTGTTGTCTCAGAGGTAATAAAAATTTGTATGACAAACGTTCATTTAGCATGAAATAGTCTTAGTATTAAAAAAAATTGTTATTCAATGTAACTATTTCAGTACACACTGAAAAGTGTTTATCTAAATTTCTATTTTAGAAAGATAATATTCACACTATAAATATCATAATTACTGGACAGTTAACAGTGTTTAATGCTATCTGTACCTTAAAATATCATCTGCAGTCAGGGGAACCAGATGAAGTTCAATTGTAAAAGCCCAAATAATTCTATTGTATTTAAAGTCATGAGTGACAGTAAAGATTCTAAGTGTATGCTTAAATATATCTCTATTAACACCATGCATAAACATTTAAATCCCTGTCCCCGTAGAATTAGAGAATCCTGAGTTGGATGAGACTCACAGGAATCATCCAAGTCCTGGCCTTGCATAGCACCATCCCCAAGAATAACACCTTGTGCCTAAGATTGTTGTATAAACACTTCTTGAACTCTGGCAGGCTTGGTGCTATGACCACTGCCCTGGGGAGCTGTTCCAGTGCCTCACAGAGAAAAGGTCAGTGCCTGCCCCTCTGCTTCCCCTCATGATTTTATTAATCTAGAATAGCTGTCAGCAAGTATGACTCTATTATGTGTGTAATTTAAAATTTTTAAAAGTAATAATAAATATGATAGCTATCCTTCACCTGCTAAATGATAGAAGCCATGAAGACAGAAAATAACAGAAGTTCTGCTGAGATCACAGGTCTGTAAAGCTTTGTATTCTGAATAACTATGCAATGTGCATAATTTATGTTCTTTGATCCTTTAATAATTAGAATGTGGATTCTTGGTGTAATTATTAATCTTCATAAGGTCAGACACCTCCAAAGAGTAAATCATAAAGCTTGAAAGACCTCTTGAAAGATCTCTTTCAGGTTATGACGTACAGCGTTTGAGAACATGGTGTGAGTAACCTTCTTTGTTTGCAGGAAACAGGTGTGCTCCAGCATTAGGGAAGAGCACAGACATCCCAAACTTGTCTGGAGAACTGAAGGAGCCCTCTGACCTCACAGGTTTCAGAACACAGTTTCAGCCCCTCCCTATCCACCTCTTGCCTGCACAGTGGATTAAACACCTACGTGTCATCGAGAGTGTCCTGATTGCATGGAGCTACATTCAGGGATGTAGGTGCCTTCACAGAGGCAATGAATATATTTAGATGACTGACAGAACTGATAGGATTATGCAGTAAGTGGTCTAAATTATTGTATTGAATTTGAGATCAAATACCTATAAACCAAGGAGAAGTAACTAGGACTTGCATCTGTACTAAGAAAACATAGAGAAATGAGGTTGGGGAGAAGGAGCTCTCAAGCAGAATAAAAAAGATTAATAAATGATCCACACGTCTTCAGTTGCAAAAATGTGAAAAGGAATTTCCAGTAGATGTCCTCTCACCTTTAGGCCTATCAGCTTTTGCATCATCAGAGTCATCTCCCTTTCACACATAGTTTGCTTTTACATTGATATATAGATTATATAGATACAAGAGTATCTATACAAGTATAGATACAAGTAACAAGAGATTAATTCAAATTTCTTTAAAGTTTTTCTGCATCAAACATGACCTTTATCCATTATTGTTAATGGTTCCTATGTATTGATGGAATCAGTCTGTTCAAATTGACTAGTATTTACAAATCTGGAAGTTTATCTGTAACATAGTTATGACAGACATCTTGAGAATTACTAAGATGCATGTTTTTTAGGTATTTCATGAATTTTCTTAGAATTGTTTTCAATTTCTTGTAATATCAAGAAGATATGGAATATGTCAACATCAGAACAAACTAGATTTATTACCTGGAAAGGTTATCTCAGTTTTACTCCTCAGTTATTTCAGCAACTTGCAAGAAAACAACAAGAATGTGGATGATGGATTCCAAAGATAATTTCATACTGGCAGTTAATTTTCTATTAATAGATTGGTGTCTGACTTGAGTGATTAGTTAACAAATGCAAACCCTTTCTCATTGTTTAGGCTGAAATATGAGGAAAGAGAAAGGTTGCAAGGGAGGAAAGCAATGTATGTGTGGGACCAAAAGCTAAAGCTAATCTAACTATCTAATAGTGGGTTGGCACTAGGTGGTCACAAAATGTCTCTGTCAGGGTGGCAGAAATCCCTCCCCAGCAGAGCTGATTTGATATCTTTGACAGTATGATAGATAACATTGCAAGAGGCTATATCCTGGTTTGCCAGGACATGATGTGAACCTCTTTCAGCAGTTTGTGCCCTGTTTCATTCTAGAGGTTGGCTGGAATGCTTCATTAGCTAAGAAGCTCTCTTGGTGTATTTCACTGCCTTACAGATACAGCCAGTCTATTTTCTCATGCAACAGATATGAATAAATAGCTGCGCTGTTGATTTGTTTCAGGTTTGTACACTAATGTAGCAGCAGGCAGAAGCTCAAACTCTAAAGCTGGGAAAAGATCCATAACTGGCAATTAGCAGTAATTGTGATAGCTATAACACATTCATATCACACTGGTTTCAAAATGTAGTTCTTGGCACTTGAGTACATTTAAGGAAAGCACAAATTATTTTTCTACTGTTATCCCTTTTCAGTACTGTAACAGTATTTGGAGGATGTGAACAAACTACACTCTCAGGGAGAACATTTCCCTGGAGAGCTGTCCCTCAGCTTCCTCCCTAGGTTTCATGTTACTGAAAAATGAGAAAAAAGGAAAAAACTCACATGTAGTATTCAGGGATTCTGGATTACTTTGTATTGTTTTATGAGGAGCTCTAAAGCAGTGTAACTTCTTTTTATTTTTCTTTTTTTTTTCCTTTCTTTTCCTTTCTTTTATTTCTATTTTTTTTTTTCCCCTATGACTTTAAGCTTCATGCACCTATCTCCCACAGACTCAGCACTGGTGAGATTGCACCCTGAATCCTGTGTTTAATTCTGGTTTCTTCACTACAAGAAAGACATTGAGGAGCTGGAGTGTGTCCAGAGAAGGGCAACAGAGCTGGTGAAGGGTCTGGAACAAGTCTTATGAGGAGCAGCTGAGAGACCTGGGGTTGTTCAGCCTGGAAAAAAGGATGCTCAGGAGACCTCATTGCTCTCTAGAACTACTTGAAAAGAGTTGTTGGATAGGTGGTTGTTGCCTCTTTGCCCACCAAACAAGTGACAGAATAAGAGGAAATGACCTCAAGTTGCACTGAGGCAATTTTAAATTGGATATTAGGAAAAAATTCTTCACTGAAGGGTTACCAAGAATTGGAACAGGCTGCCCAGGGAAGTGGTGAAGTCACAGTCCCTGGAAGTGTTCAAAAAGGTGTAAATGTGGTGCTTGGATGTTGGAACTCAAAATGTCTCTCAGACATCTTTAGAGGTTCCAGGCCTTGGTCAGAAGCATTTTAGACCCTGGCAGGCAGCTGCAAACAGCTGTGATTTTGAGTTTGAGCTATGGGATGAATTACCAACTTTGGAGGTAGAACAAGCAGTCACAAAAGGTTAGATAGTATAGTAAAAGTAGTTACAAAGTAGAGGGGAAATTTTTTTAGTATTGTACAGGGCGGTTTTAACACTTGTACAGGGGGGTTTTTACTTTGTACATGGGGGTCAGAAGTTCTAAGATGGAGGAAAGTGGGCTGACCCTGTTCTTCCTCCTTCTTCTTCCTTTCCTCCATGTTCTTGGTGATGCTGGCACTCACAGATTGGTTTAGAGTAGAAAAGCACCTTGTAACGTAGGTAGTCGGTATTGGGGGAAAACTGTAAACATGGAACATGTAATATATCATAAAAAAGATAGCAACAGCCCTGGGTGGGGGGGAGAGAAGAAGAAGACAGCAGACAGAGAGGGTGTCAAGGTGTGTGTGTGCCTCTGCCTGAGCTGCTGAGCTAATCGCAGCAGAGAAGACAATCTTTTAGATAACCAACAATAAACTGCCTTGAGACCGAACAGCAAGAGCCTGCGGAGTTTTTCTTTGGAAGCACGGGTTGGAGGAGAGACTTTACCACCGCACGAGACCCCAAACCAAGCCCAGGGTTGCCACACTTGGAGACATGGTTCAGTGACAGACCTGTCAGTGCTGGGCTAATGGTTGGACTCGATGATCTTAGAGGTTTTTTCTGACCTTAATGATTCCATGATTTTATTATTTTACTACAGAGTACCCTAAGATATAGTTTAGCAGTTTGCGTATGTCATTGAGCAACATGTCATTGTGTAAAGCTTATCAAATAAATTAGAAGAGTATTCTCAGGAACTGGGCGTTCAGATCAGCTTGGTATAGGAAATAACAGAACTTCTTTAGCTGATAATCTCTTATGAGCATTTGCAGCTGACCAGAGCCTCATGTTACCAGAACATTAAGTAAATGTATTGCTGGGCCCTGCTGCCTTTTAATTTATTGTTTCTATTAATGGCATCTAATCTTCTGCATAAATCACATGTATCTAATGAAATTTAGAATCATCAGTGTCTGTAATTAGTATTTTACCCATAATATATTAACTTTTAAAATACAAGAACTTTCTTTGATTAATTTTTAACATTATTGGTTACTACCCTTTTACAAAAAAACAAATTCTGTTGAATATTTCTGCTAATAAAACTGCCAATGCCAGTGAAATGCACATGATTACGTATGAATTTACTAAGAAGTTAGAAATTTACTGTATATGTTTTCTAAAAATCTAATGTTTGAATAATTTATAATCCTGGAATCCAAATCATTATTATTTTTGAATAGTTAAATCCTTGTGTGATTCTCTGAAGAATTTTTCTATTTAATCTCTTGGGTCACTTTTATACTAATCTAGGGATTTTTTTACTTACCAATTTTTCTTGGTAGGATATTTTATATTAAGCTTTATAACATAGGTATGTACTTAGTATTTATTGAAAAGCACGGGAAAAGCACAGAGCAATGTTTATTTGGGGTATTTTTTGTACTTTGGTTTGTTCTCATTTTCTTGTTTTCCATGATTAGTCATCCTCTTCCTAAAAGAAAAAAATTATTCTATCTTGTTATTCCCTCATTAGGAAGTTAGTCTCTAAAAATATTTTTCAGCAGCAGATGCTCCATGAATGTATCAAGGGAATGTAAATATTTGCTGCTCAACAAGCTGTTATGAGCCAAATCTACTTGGACCATAAGGAAGTTCAAGGACCAGAGTTACAGAAGATATGCTGATGCAGTGTCATTTTGTCTTGCATATGCAAGTTTAGTCTTCAATTTAGATCTGGTAAAGATTGCAGTAAAATAATTATTTTCCAGTGATATAATTAAAAAGCTTAATATTGAAACAAATGAAATAAAATTCAAACATTTTTCCAATGCACAAAAATGTGAATTCAAAAATTCACATTTTTCCAATGTGAAATGAGTTTTAAGAGCATTTCCTTAGTGACAAGACATAAAGTATTAAAGTTTATCCTGAACACACAAGGTTCTTAATAGAAATTCAAATCTAAAACCTAGCCTTAATTCTTAAGGAAGCTTCAGCACAAGGCAGAGGAAATTTTGACCCATCTGTAATGAACATAATTTGATATCATCCAAATAAGAATCCTTCTCTTGTTAGTTTTCTTTTGCCTAGTATCATGATAGTCTCTCAGATCAGTGCCGTTTCCTGCTGAACTAATTTAAAAGTCAATTTTTGGGCAAACTTCTCTTCCTTTTTTGGGTTTGTAATAGAAAGGCTTCCTATTAAACTCCTCAGATGATATTTTTGGGGAATCAGTGCCCCAAGAAATCTTTGATGGGTAAAAATTGCAGTAAATTATAAAAAATCAAGTGTTGATTTAAGTTACATTTAACTTTGGCAGATTGTTAACCAAGGTGGTGTTCTACTCTTCCATGCTGAAACTTGACTATGGCTGAAAATCAAACTACTGATTTAGCTGCTGAGAAAATCATGTACTTTAGCTAATAATTCTACATATGTGAAATAGAAGTAAAATAAATTTTTAAAAGAGTTTATTTGTGGAGATTAACAAATCTGAGGGAGTATTATGGATCTGACACAGAAATGAAGGTATGAAATATGGTACCTAAATGGTACCTGCAAATATTCTACTACTGAAACGACCTGAAAGAAAAAAAAAAGGAATGGAAAAAACCAATGAAGAATGTCAAAATATCAGTCTATTTAAAACTTGTTTTGACTACAGCTGGGATTTTATTCTTGTCTTGGTCAAAAGACTATTTTACTGCTTAAATTGTCAGCTGATGATTTATCTGAATAATGCCTTATCCCTTCAAATCTTAAGAGTGATGGTGGAGGTGATGAGGTGCTGGAGTGGAGATACATTGCAGTTGATATCTTACTGCTTGCTAGAGTGTCCTCCTGATTACCTTTCATTACATAAAGATTTCTCCGTGTCTCCTGCATTTCCAGCTCACTGTCAACCTGAAGGCAACAGTGTTTTGGTTTATATACTCATCACAGACTATTTATTGTAAAATTCCAGTTCCTTCAATCCAGATATTTTTTTATAGTTTTTGCCTAGAATATAAAAAATAGGCAAACAGTTAGGAGTATTTATAAAAAGCAAAGAGCTATAAAAATAAATTGCTTGAAATGAGAGCAAACTAGAAGTGTTCTTTTCTTCTTTCTTCAGATTATTTTTTTCTTTCTCTTCTAACAATACATTTGTCAAGGTTTCTTCTTTGAGTCTATATTATATTTCAAGCTGCATCTTTTACAGTGTTAACCTTTCTAATCTTCACCACAGAGCACTCCCAGAGGGTACCTCCTTCTGGTGTTTCTGTTAACCTTTATAGACCACTACTCTTTTGAAATTTTCCACAGACTTCAAAAAGATTAATTCTTTCTACTTAAAATTCATCCAGGGGACAGTTTAAACTGTTCTCCCTCAAAATAAATTGCATTTCTCTGTTTACAACAGTGCCTTGACAGAGGTGCCATCAAGGGTTTTGGGTGTTTTTGGATATCTGACCCAGCCTCTAACAAAGGACCCAGGAGGGCACAGGTTCTCTGTAACTCCTGAGAGATGGCAAGACCTGTGTGGTTGTCTTGGATACCTCAGAGCACTGGATTAAGCTTAAATTAAGATTTCTAGCTTTCCTGTTTCATTGTTTTATTTTGCCTGAAACTAGATGTGATTATAAATGTGCAGCAGCTTCAGGAAGCAGCAGCAACTTTTGAGAAGCTGATCTACCAGTAATTTGTCTTAGGTATATTATAAAAAAATTTCACATAAATGTGGCACAGCTGAATAAAGTCAAAGAGTATAGGTAAACAGTCTTTCATATCTCAGAAACAAGGAGCTCTTTGTTAAGCAGAAAACATGGCAGTAGCATCTGCATAAAATATGAAAAAATAAGTCTGCAGTGATTTTTTTTCTTTTTTTAGAAAAATTAAATAGCTATGTGTCTTATACATGTCCATCAATGTACTCTCAGAGGTTTCCAATTAATTTGCAAAGCATACTGTGAACTGTCTGAACAACTATCTGAATAACTGATTTCTATGGAAAATGAGTTTCCAAGACATGTTAGAAGTATTAATTGTAGCTGAATACATAATGTCCCTCTTTGTAATTTCTTTTCTGGAAATGACTTCCTCATCTTCGAAAACACAGAATATCATCTGTCTTTGCTCACTAGCTACTGCTGTTGTGTAAGTTTCTCTCATGCTTAGGAAGATTATTTCAATTGTTCAGTGTGATTCCTACCAAAAATCCCCCTACAACTTGTCTACTAATCTGAAAGGTAGAAAATTTAAGAAAACTGAATTTACTTGCCTACATTTCATGGTCTCACTGGTGAAAGGTGAGTTGCAAAGCTACCAGGTTTTTTTTTACACTCTGCATATATCCAGCCAGTGTATACTTTAGAGAAGAGGTCTGCTTCTCTCTCTGGCTTTCTCACTGTGGGAAAGATGATCCTGCAAATATGTGTTTTGCAGGCCTCATGAAGTGTCATAGCTAGCTTTTAACAGCTAGCTCAGGTAATAATAAGAGATTATTTGTGGTATTAATCTCACCTAATTTTAGACTAGAATTGTGCAGATCTGAAATAATCAGCAAAAGCTATTTTTACAGTCCATAAAGAGAATTAGGAAGTTGCAGGTAGGTATTAATTAATCTGATATTTTGAATATCCTTTTTAGGATGAATTATATTCTAATTTTGTCTCCACTAGTTATGAAGGGAAAGCAGATGACAATATATATAGATATGAGCATCTATATTATAGTGATCTGTATTTGATCACATTTAAATATTTACCATAGGTCACTCCCACGTTCTGAATACTATATTTTAATTTTCAGTTTCATTCATCTGTATATTAGTCATTTTCCCTGACTATTTGAAGGCCAGCTGTCATTGACCTGTGCCTGCAGAGCAACAATCCATAAGCACAGTGTCCATAACTGATTTTGTTTCCCATCTCCCCCATATCCTTGAATCAAAACCAGTCAAATTAAAGCCACGTGCATAATTTTTATACTTCAAGCAATGTTGCATCATGTCACAAAACTAGATTAGGAATATTTGTACTTCTTATCCTATGTATAAGGAGCTCACTCTTCAGATGTTAAATAATCCCATTTTTCATTTCTTCTATTGAAACATAACCACACATGTTGCACTTGCATTCAAGTTATATTGTATAGCAAGACTGCAGAAAAACAAATGTAAAATAGGAGTCTGAAATGGAAAAAAGTTATTACTTTCTATCTGATTTACCTCAGAAAATTTATTACTAGTGCAACTACTTACAACAAAGGTGTGAAAACAAAAAGGGCAGATTTTGATCTGATGTAGATCAAAGTATATACATCAAAAACAGTGAAGGAACTAATTAAAGGTATGGCCATTTTGTGGAAGTATTCTGATTTTTTTTTTTTTTTTGGTGAAGAGTTGCAATGTGGGAAGAGGAAATTGAAGTAACATTTTAAATTCTTAAAGTTAGGTTTTATAAAGCTGGTGTTTTCTTCTGTTTCTGTTGCAGTTGCATAAACTCCCTAGGTAAGGGCTGAGCATATGAAAGATTTTTCATTGTCTCATATTTTCATTTGATCTGGAAGAAAGCCTTGGGTAAAAGACTACTATGTTATGGTTAGAAAAGTGAAGATTCAGAATATGGTGTTCATCTTACTCTGGCTTTGCTCTGCTGTAGCTCTGTTGATTGCCACTCTGTGTGTCAGATTGTCATACTGACTTCTGATCAGCCAGCTGTTGCCTGCTTTTTTCTTTGATAGGCAGGGACAGCAGGGACTGAAAAATGCTTCTCCATATAAAAGAGAGTTAAAATGGAAAAATCTCAGTCAGAAGGAAGAAAAGAGCTTTACTTATTTTCTCTTTGATACTATATTCCAGTAGACAAATGGAAGATAGACAGACAGACACATGGAATGAGAGACTCCTGACAACTATATTGATCTCTGATGCTTAGGCTCCTTTGGGAGTCTATTCTTGTGCTTGTTAGAAAAGACTTCCCTACGGTTCCTTTACAATTCCAGAGTTTTTCTGACACCCAATATGTCTGAATCTTCCAGGGCTATCAAGAAAATAAGTTTTTGTGCTTTAAAGTATTTTTATATGGATTTGAAAATTATAATATCTGATAAAAGCTGTGTGTGTGGGAGAGGTAGTTTATTTGTTCATCTCTTTGGTTTGTTGGGTTTTTTCCCCCCAGGGCTTTATAAAACCCTTTTCTCAGTATATTCTATCAGTTTATATATATATTTTTAATTGCTTTTCTCATCTGGTCATTGTCTATCAAAATCACATTTTTTCCTCAATTAGAGTACACAACACTTAATGGTATGTTTGCATCCAGGTTAAATTGATAGTGAACGGAAAGCAAGATTATCTAAATGACAATTTGTTTTTATATCCTAGTATAATTATGCCAATTTGGGCAACAATAAGATACTCATGACTTAATGTCTTATTGATTCTGATGTTCTTGAAGCACTTTGTTGCTGGTACACAGATGCTGATGGAACCTAATAGCTTTAGAATCTTTTAGACTATGGAGTGCAGAGTTGTGTCAGATTAAGTATAAGTAAGTACACGTGGGTTTTTTTTCCATTTATGTAAGGATAGGTCTTAAAAGAGTGTAAAATGAGGTAGGCCATATGGCTTTATGTCTTATGGAATGCAAAAGAGGAAGAAATGTTTTTCCCTCCTTGCTATGGCAGGTCTCCTTTGCTTTTCTCAAGTGAGGTTCTGAAATGGGAAACAGCTCCAGTGATGAATTCTCTACTAGGCACATGGGTGAGAACATTGCTCCACTGTCCTTTGCTTCTGCTGATACATTCTTGTCCCTGTTCTGTGCTGCAGAAGGGAAAAAAAAAGCTAGCTTGCCTCAGAGAATTTACTTCTCAAACAAAAGACCAGATTTCCACAGCATTTGTGAATTTGAATCTAAAAATGGGGAAAAAAAAGATTATATATGTGATACCATGAACAGTATGAATTTTTACTTTAAATAAAATTTTAAAAGCCCCAGAACAATATTAACAAATCCTTATCGATAAAAGACATCTCCCATAAAAATTCAAGATTCCTTTGGAAGAAGTTCTATCTGTCTAAAGTTTGTTTCTGGAATATAACTCAGTGAGTAAGATTCAGATGGTTGATTACAGAGAGGCAAGGTGTCAGTTCCAATGAGAATAAATCCTCATGTGTTCATATTGACATCATGTCTGTGCATCCAAATGCGAAGAGCTTTCTTTAACAAGTGCAAGTAATATAATTTACACTGTTTTGACTTGTACTAATGTGATCAAAATAAATGTTTGCATTTATGCTGCTGAAGCAGGTAACACTTTTCTCATATTTATCCCTTATTTTAACAGTTTGGGGATTAAATTTATGATTCCAGAAAACAACTGTTGTGAGACTTTGATGCAGAGGATTAAAAAAGAAATTAGGGGAAATTAATAAAAATCAAATAAAACAAACACTTATAATAATTTTTCTAATCTTGTACTTTTCAGTCTTTAAATAATCCTTTTTTTTTTCTTTAAAAACATATCTATTAACACCAAAATCAGTGGAGAAACAGTTTATACAGGAAACTACTCCTGGCACAAAAGCTTAAGCGCTGGGCAGGTGGATCATTTACAGCATGGCTCTCCTTAAATAAAATGGTTGGCATTTTTATTTCTAGGATAGGAATTATGTGCATGCATGTGGTGTGGCACAGGTACTGGGAATCTAATGTGTCTGAATTACTCCTGATCATGACACACATCTGGATAATACATTCACTGTATAAATTATAAAGGATGTTGAATGCATCAAAATACTTTGTTGTTATATCCAATTCTTATGTTATTTATTATTCATTCTCTCCAGAAATCCAGGTGTGAGATATCCATAGAGACTAGAAAATGCACCAGGTTTTCAAATTCTGTTCAGAAAAAGTATTCTGCATGACAGGAAAAACACAGAGCAAAATCTTGCCTGTCCTTACTCATCAGCAAAACATTCAAAGCCTGTACAAAAAACATACATAATGTATTACTGGTACAAGATATGGTATTCTATTTTTTTTTCCTGAAAACATGGCTGAACTTAAAAGTTCAGTTTCTTGAATGTCTATGTACTGATCTTTTTCCCACAACTTTTTCATAGGAAAAAAACCCCTTAGTCACATATATTTTGTCATGCCTCAGGAAAGTTAGTAATGACCTTTGAAAATGTATTAATAAACAGGTAATATTTTTACCTATATTGTAGCACAGATAATTACAGTAGATGTAACATAATATTCCATTGTAATATTCATTATCCATTTATCTTTCCTATGTATTTCACAGCAGCTTCTAAACCTCTGAATTTTTAAAAGCTTGCCTTAGAGAAAGTTATAGTCTTAGATTAATCAAGAAAGCAGAGACAAAAAATCACATGAAAATAAAGACCTCTTAATATCTCTTGAATTTTCGTACTTGTGAGTTATATATGGGGACTTTAAAATAATTTACTTTCAATATTTTACATTCTTTTACTGTCACTGAGAACAAATGGCTTAGATAAAAATGGCTTAACAGAAAAACAATAAATATTTATTTTTCCTGCTTTATCATTAAACTAGGAAACATAAAAATAAAACTCAAGTCTCAGGCTTTTCCCAAGACTAACATTTTTCATTAAAATGCTACACAAATTTCAGTTTAGCCTTTTTGTATGCCTGAGGCAATTGCTGAAGAGCTCTGAATTTTGAGGCTTTTCAGACCTACAGCTGGAAAGAACGGTATAAAGTGTTTTGTGCTATTGTGTGGTTCATAGGCAGACACAATTTTTTTATTTGATCCCTTTGTATTTAGCAATCACTTATTTCTTTTCAATGTTGGTGATTTTTACTTTTTTTTTCTTTTCCTTTTATTTTTTTTAATTCATCAGGACTGTTCTGCACTTCAGCACGTGGTATCACTTGGTGACCTCCCTGAAGCTGAACACAAAGGAAATTGTTAGATTTCAAAAGATCTATCCTCTGCTTGCAGAATGCATCTTTCTAAATGAAGAGTCACCAAATGAGAAAGGGATGGTTTATGTACAAGTTACCTTCCATCAATTTTGAGCAAGTTATAGGAATGGCAGCTTCCTTAAGGTAAGCATAGTTCTCATCTGCCAGCAGCTCCCTGCAGCAAAATTTTTCTAATGCTTAGTAGTAGAATGAAAAGATTTTTTTAAAATTCTTTTGAAGCTGTTATAATTTGACAGAGGAAATGGATGAAAGCAGTTTCCATGGCTGGTGCCTTACTTTCCACTCAAGCATCATCACTGAACACCAGCAGTGAAACACTCAGGGGTGGCACATCCTGCTTGTGCCAACAGTTTGCTGAGGTAGCCATGGCTGACTACAGTGTGCAGGGAATTAAAAGACAAAATTTTTAAAAATAACAACAAAAACAAATAAAAACCAGAAAGAGAACCAGCAAAAAAGAAAATTTAAATCTAAACCAAGCAGTATTCAATATTGCAACTACCAGTACAAAGCTGGCAAAGTCTAATTAGAGAGTCATGTGCAGGTTATCCTGATTGTGAGCTAGAAGGCTGTACCAGAAAGACTGAAATATTCTGGAAAAGAAGTATCTTAATGCCCACAGCCTCTGTCCCATGGTAAGAATTTTAAATCTGTTTTGGACACCTTAATTTTCATCAGGGAACCAGGTGATAAACAGAGATCCAGGGAACCTTGACAAAATCTTGATCTTAAGATAACAAACTAAGTGTTCATTACCACATTGTTATCTTGAGATAACCAAGTTGTCTGAAGCTAACCAAGCTAACTGCAGTGGGTTCTGGTTAAAGGCCCAGTGCAATAAAGGTGAGTGACAGAGAGATTTCTCTGATTTCTCTGAGGGCCATACTGCAACAATTTCCATTCTATTTACCAATGTCATGACACTTTCTGCCTCAGAAAATCAAGCATAAAGACACACTCAAAACCCAATGCAATTACAAGACATGTCTGATCTGAAGAATTTTGTCTTTATATGCCTGGATAGATTTTGAAAATAATTTTTGAGGAGGAAGCTGTTATATGGCACTTAAAAATTCAAGCATCAAAAAGATATAATGCCTGTAAGGGGAAATATAAATGGCAAACTGAAAGAAGATTAAATGAGTAACTCATAGAGCCTATAAGCTATGGAAAAGAGATAAGATAAATGGCTAACTCAATTTGATGCTACAGCTGGAAGTCTAGGTTTACAGAGAGGCTCCTTCTGTTGCTTTTATATAGACTCTTTATTCCCATCAGGTGATGAATGCTTGGGGAGGTTAGGTTATGAGCATAATAAATGTTCAGAACTCTTCCAAAATACGTGCAAATTACAAAGCTAAGAGTACATGCCTAAGAATAATTTATAATCCTTATATCAGTCAGGACAATGTAACAGCGGCACAAGTTCATTTTGCACAGGAACAGAGCAGATTCTGACAGCTTTGCACTACAGTTTACAGGAAAAGAAATGTTGTCTTGGTATCTCAAGTAAATGCTCTCAATGATACTCATGCTGGCAAGTTGTGAGTTAGGACACCCAATTTCCCTGAGCTTCCTCTTTGCAAAGAAAGAATAAAACTGCTGAAAATATACTGATAGAGAAGTGCTAATTTTAAAATAATTGTCTGTACCATTTAATGATCACAAATTAGTATCCCAAGAATGGCACGTTTTCTTAATTAGTATCCTGTTGGTGTTAAAGGAAAGGCCTGGTAACATGAAAATATTGTACCAATATTTTCTAGGAAAAATAAACTAGGAGCTATTATTCCTAGGAACAACAGGAACAAATTAAGGGCTTTGGTTTCCTACCTGGTAAGTAGTGACAATTTTTTATAAAATTTCTGCATGTATGTAAGATCTATGGAAAGCCATATGTAATGGTTGGTAAAGCAGTTCACATGAAATTTCTTTATAGGCAGAAGTTCTTATGGTTCTTTGAGATGACATTCAAATTTCAGTAAAACCATGTGATTTAGATGGAAGAAATATTTTAGGAAGAGCAGAGTACTGACTGATTGTGGTTTAACTCTGTTTATTTGGTATTGAATAAGGTGTGCAAACTCAGGCATAGGTATGGAGGCATCATGAAAGACATGAAGACAATTTGTCCCAAAGTCTTGTAAACTCATGTTAGCTTGCAACAGAGTGAAAACAAATAAAACAAAAATGTTTAATTTATCCTGAGTGTAAATTCTTAAACAATGTAATACTCTGCTGCTAGCCAAAAAAGTATGTAGTAAAGAAAATTGAAAAACATCATTGGAGATTCAGAAATGTTTCATTTGCAAAGGCAGACACTTAATGGGTCACATTTTCATTTTCTATGCAGCTTTGGTCCTGAGTGAGGCAATAGCCTGTGGTGAATATATGTGATCCTGTAGCTGAAGGTCATGTCATAAGCATAATGACAAAGGAATTACAATTGTCCAAGGAAATGTTAATATTTCATGTCTTAACATTTGTGACTTTCTACCTAAATAATCCTAATTTAATCTATTTTTATATAAAGATTATGTAATTGACTAAGATTTGCATTTAATGCAAAACAGGTAAAAAAGTTATGAATATGTTTTCTCCAATGTAATGTGTAACTAAATTAAATTTACAAGATCTTTACATCTGGGGGTAATCACATAATTTTGTGCTATGTTTATTAATGGGTTACCATTCTTGTGTTTCTGCGTAACTGTCACATTAATGCATCAGTTCCTGTTCTCTCCATTTTCAGAAATACATGCACAGAAGGAAGTTGGATTTTAGAATACACAGGAAGCTAAACACCTTTTTCACTGGGAAAGTAAGGGGAAGGAGATACTTTCTTATCCTGAAAGTTTTCTCCTGTCAGTGTTCACAGGCATTGTGCAACTAAAAAGGAAACAGACAGATCTTCTTGAAAACATCCTGTGAGCTTTTCATTCACTATATGAAAAAATGGCTTTTTAGAATTTCAGAGCAGAAAATACAGAAAAACTTGTGATATATAAAGAGTAGATAATAGAGTCCTGATCTGGTCTGTCTAATCTGTGATTTTTTTTTTTTTTTTGTATTATTCCCAACTTCTTTGGCTCTCAGCACTCTCTGTTATTTTGGTTTCAGAAGTAGTTATTTTCATTCTGAAAGTATGATCATTGCTGACAATATAGACTGCTGGGTAACAGCAACAATTTTACGATTTCTTTCCTCATGGACATGATCCCTTGTGAGAATTGATGGCTGGGGGAGAGCAGAAGGCAGGCTCTGTCACCTCAGCCAACCTCACCTGAAGGGAAAATATTATATCCTTTCCTATTCCAACACTGGAAGTAGTGCTAAACATATGCATAACATGAATGGGGATGTCTGGAAGTCAATCCTTAGTCCTAAACTGCATTTCTAATGATTCAAATAAAAAAATTACAGTGGTTTAATCAGAGCCTGTAGTTCCACACTATGACAAATCTAAAAGTCTCTTCTTTCATACAGTTGAGACTCCACATTAATGATAGGACAAGCCTAAACAGTTCTTGCCAATCAGTAACAGCTTACAATATTTATAGAAGAATTTATGTACAGACTGGGAAGCACTGTATTATTGTTGGCATAAATCTACCAGAAAATTTCAGGTATGTACAAGTTGATAAAAGTCATCTATGTGTGTTGACATTTTATATTATAATATGAGGAGAACATTTCTTAATTTGATGATATTCAAACATAACTGATGATACATAAAATTTATGTTACCAAAATACTTGTATTTTGTTTTTGAATCACAAAAATTATAAAATTATAACTTTTTTTTATTTAGATCTAGCTGTTTGATCATTAGACATTCTTTTGTTTAAAATAGCTTGAGCATGTGTTAAAATATCAACTGTGCAGTGCTCTAAATATTTCTAACTTTATGCTTCTGTGATCTACACAATACATTTTTATTCCAATTTATCAGCATAACTCTCATCATTTAAGTTTTCAATTTGATCTCTAGCTGCTTATTTTATCTAGGACCCAGGCCTTCCTGAAAACTTCCCACCCAGAATTTAGTATAGAAGGACAAAAATATGCCCAATGGAAAATCTGTTTTTGCTTTCCTGATATAAAAATTATTTTGAAAGTGAGACTAGTAGGCAACATGAGTTCTGAGCCTACAGCATGTTGTCTTTAACTGTGTACTCTCCTCCTTTCAGCTGTTTTGCTTTGTAACTTATAGTGTGAATGTTGGTTCCCTTAATTCTTCCTTCTAGGTCTTTTAATTATACCACAACCAAAGATTTTTATGTAGTATCTCCAGTTACAGCTCTCTACCTTGTACAACATTGGAATTTTATATAAAAATGAATAATGTATATGACACAGCATTAATTGTTCTACTCAGACTGTTGTGTTCTTCCTCAACTCCCCAAACTCACATCCCATCCCTCCTACTCAGAAACAGAATTTTGCTTGTCCAACTCATTAGATCTCTGCAGCAGCACAAGGTAGTAACACACAAATGTTATCACAGCATTTATAGGGTCACTGGATTTTAAAAGCCAAAACAGGCACTAAAGACATAATCATGACATGAAACATCCTTCTTGTATCTTATATGGTGGGAAAAATATCTGACTTAACAAAACAGCATTCCAGTGTTCCTTGGCTCAGAAGTTTGAATTTTTTGCTTGTTTCAATACAAAGTAATTTTACTCTGCCTTCCAGGCCCTAGACAGTTTATGCCTGCTCACTTGGTGCTGAATTGAAGAAATTCAGTTCCTTCTGCTTGCAAATATATATGTTGACTGTATCCTGAATTATTTTCTTCTCTGAGGGGCCTTCTCGGGAGTAAACAAGACCAGAATCATAGTGACTGTACTCTCACATGCCAAACATTCAGCTGCAAGCTTTCTACTGCACTTCTGCCCTAGGAAATGTGTCAGAAGGTGCAAATTCTTTGGGGCAGCTCACAGAATATTTGTTTTGCCATACCAGGATCTACTTCTACATCCTTTGAAGAGGTTGTAATTAAGTGTGCACTGTTTTCTCCTCCTTTACTTCAATTAAGGTGGGTCTCTACATGTATTTCTGAGTATGAATCTTACATTATTTTGTACTTCCTCTCAGGGTCCTAATTTTACATCTCATCTATGAAAAGGTCATTTTAAATATTTTATTTCTTGGCTTGTGAATTGTTAACAATATCCATAACGACCACAAATATCTCCTGGCATTTCTTTATCTGGCTTTCCAGAAAAGGTCTAATGAGTATTTTTTCCAAGAACTTATGCACATACTTTTGTTGTTTTTCTCCATTTTCATTTCTCACAGCTTAAAGAGATACACTTCATGATGGCTTGCTTCTGTATTTACAAGATTTGGGCTGAACTCTGAGTCTAGAGCTGTTGGGTGCTGAAGATGGCAGCTGAGGAGCAGTCTCCACTACATACCAGGACTTACTCCTTTTGGATCCCATATAACTTCTACTTTCCATATCTGTTTTGCTTTTGTTGAGGTCAAAATAATGCTTTTTGATATCTATTGAAGAACTTGGGCATTCTTAATGACAGAACTCTTAAGGAGAGATTAGACTGACTTCATTCACTCTCCAGCCAGTCATCCCAGGCATCCTTGAAATAAAACCTAACAAAATAAACTTTTACCTTTTAAACTGTGGTAAGACTAACATGGAATTCTCTTTATATGTTCAGATACTAAAGAAAACAAAACCTTCCTAATGTGCCAAGCAGCAAAATGGGATCAATGAGCTCATACTTCTGTGGCATTTTTGCCACTACATCAGGAAATGGTTGCTATGGAGTGAAGGTTGCTGCTAAGGTGACTGTAAGGTAGTGTTTATTTCTTCCTTCCTTTATTTTCTTGAAAGACATCAGGTTTTTCACTTGTTCAAATGGTCACATTTTTCTTTTCTTAAGGAAAACAAGTATCCCAAAACATGCACTGGACTTCATTCAATGAAAATATCAACCAGCAAGAACTACCTTATTGAAAGCCTATGCAAAAATTTCCCATTGGTTTGTAATTTCTACTTAAGTTATGGAGTTTTCTTTCCTCACTTTTCCTCTGAATTCTGCTACATTTTATGCTCAGACATCCTAATTGCCTAAAGATAAAAGTGTTCTTCCTTTCATTTGTGGATCTTCCTTTCTTTTAGTATTATTACGTATAATTGCTTATATCCAGGTCCTATTGACTGACATTGAGACAGTTTCTGATGCAGTGGAATGATCAGCTACTTTCTTGCTGTAGATGTATTATCTGAAAAATGATAACTGTGATGCAGCTCTATTACATGCAATGACGAGGACTTCACTGTTTGCTGCTGTACATAGACCTTTGCAGTGAAATATGTAAAACTTGTCACTAATTGGAATTCTGACTTATTATTCTGTTTTGCTTTCTTTTTCTGAAAAACTTTCTGTTGGAAAGAGATAAGTCTTAGCAGGCTTCTAATTTAATGTATGTGCATTTTTCATATTACTAATAATTAGTATTTAAATGTGCCTTAGTACATGTAGAAAAATATATTATGAACTGATTAGAGGTGATTATTAATTTGTAAGTGAATTTGTAAATGAAGTCCTCTAATGGATTTAATTCAGAAGAAATTCTACAAATTTCTTACTAAATCCTCTCAGATTTTAAAAGACTAATTCCAGGATAAAATAAGTCTGTATTCTGATGTGTTTGCTTTTATGTCTCATGACATGAAAAAAATCAGATTAAAAAAACAGAAGCCAACTTCTAAGGCAAAGAGTAAAAAGTTCAACTTCCTAGCATTGTTCTTCTAGATATGTCCATGTACCTAAAAATATGTTTAAAGATGAATGATTGAAACAGTAATTTCTAACAAAGGGAGATTTTACTTTTTTATTTATTTATCTGTTTGTTCTCCCTGGCTGCTCAGAGTTACAGGGTGTCAGGTAATTTATAAAATAGATAGATCTATCTTTATATCAGAATCTAAAGAAGTTGCACAGCTGGAATTCAGCAGTCATTGAAAAGAATCTATTAATTACCTGAATAAAAATTTCAAGTTAATAGATGCTCAAGGAGCATTTATCATTTCTTTCCATTTTTCAAACTGTTTTTCTTTTTTTTTTTCCTCAGAGTAATGCTGCTATTTGGAAATGTGAAACTGGATGAACACTAGGAAAGCCAATGGTGTAAGGTGATTGGCATAAGGTTAGCAAAACTACCCCTCCCTATCAGAAAGCATGGTTCTGACTCCGCAGAGGTGTTTGCTTTTGAGCAGGTATGTGGGATATGAGTACAGAAACAGGGTGTGAATACCATTCTGTCTTAAACGGTTGTAAATAAAATATTTCATTTCTTATTAGTTTCACTGTATTGTTAATAAAAAAATAAAATCTTCTTTTAGGGATAGATCAATTTTTATTAGCATTATGAACTACCCAGACAGAAAAAATATTACTCAAGTTTACAGTACTCTGTGTGTTCCACTGCTAGAGCTCCAAACACAGAGTTCACACTGTTGCCATAATTTGCTTAGCATGTTTTAAAAAATGTAATTGCATATTAATCTGAAGTGGAGGATTGTATCACTTTTATAAAAAAATTCTTTACTATACAGAATGCATTTTGTTTGTCTAATGGTGGGATATATATTTGCATGTATGCACTCATAGCATTTGTATGTGTATGACAGTGCATGTACTCTACATGTGTGGTCTACATGCATATTTATTAAGTAAGAAATAAAAAAATTAAAAATCTGGAAAAAATACAAATATAAATCAAACAAAATATAAATCTTAGTTGTTCTATGCTCCCTTAAAATATATTTACATTATTAAACAAGATATTAATGTTAAAGTTAGCATAAATGAGCTGTGACCGTTCCGCACATACTGCACAATTGTTAACACCTGCATGCGCTTCATAACCCTGCTTACTGACATCTATTTCATGTTGTAGTCTTGATCACTTATTTTCTCTCTCTCACTTTTCCACTCATTAAGTGGTTTCAGAAAATCTTTTCATGAAGCAGAGGCAAATGAATAGCTGATCTTGTGACTTTTTCAAAGTACTCGAAGGATTTACTGAAATTTATTTTATCCTTTTTTTGACTTTGTTATATATGAAATAAAAGAATACATAGCCTTCAAAATATTTCTGGATAGATTCCTGATTTTAGTCTGCCATCATACTCTCTGATTTTAAAACTTAAACTGCAAGCTACAATATAAGTGCGTATTTAAGTGTATAAGTGTGTATTTATGCATATACAATATTTGTATTGGTCTCAATATGGAGAAAAATTAAAAATTTAATCAAGATAGACATATGAATATAAAACCCCACAAAACAATACTTTTGCCTGTTTCTCATAGATGGAAAACATTGTGATAATTCTCAGCCACCAATACACTTGTCTTATTTTTAATATATCTTTTCCACAACATTTTGGAAGACTTATTGCTAATCTATTCTTATGACTTAAATATTAGAGAAAAGGGCGAGAGGTCATAAATCCTATTTTATTTTACATTTTCACAACTCAGAACTTTCTGCCTTTTAGGAAAACTCCAGCATCCTATTGCTTTTTCTTGCATTTCTCCTTCCAGTCTCATCTCCTTTCTACATCTGAAAGTCAAAGTATCTGTGTTCATTGGCAGAGAGGCGTATAACTGAATCTTCTTTCCGCTGAATTTTTTGGGACAAGTTAGAACCAACTAAAAGCTTCAGGTGAAGATGTCAAGATAAATTTCAGTAATTTTTGTTTCACTTTATGTCTTGTGAATATTGGTAAAATGCAGTTCCCAAATTTGTAACGCAGAATTTTGAGGAAACATTTTGAATGTCATCTCTGTTCTCTGTAGTCCCTTGAGTGAAATCCTGGGGAATGATTTTCATAGTCACAAACTTTGAACCTTCAGATCTTTCTACACTCTTTTTCTTTGAAATATCTAACTGTGAAATTAGGGTGTACACTCCTGTGTTTCTGTTCTTTATGCAATGTATCTGAGATGCTTTCTCTGGTATGTTAATTTGGCTAGCTTATCTTTCTTTGCACAATACTTTGCATCTCATTGTCCATCCATGTCAGCAAAGTCTCACAAACTCTTTCATGGATTAATTTGATTATGCTTTAGAATTTACAGTTTTAAAATCCTTGCAAGTTTTCATGCCTACATAGTTGAAATTTGCCTTTTAGAATAATACACTTATACATCAAAAGTCTTTCTCAAACCAGGATTTTGGTTATAATGTCTTTATTTTGTCCCTGCCCTGTGTGTTCTATTTATGAAGTAAGAAGGAAAAGTAGAAGCTTGAAGATTGAAAGGAAATAAACAGGTCAGCTTCCCAAGTGAAAATAGCTGCTTTACCTTCTGGTAAAATTGTTTCTTCAAATATGTCAAATAATTGTAAATATAAAAACTTAACAAATTTAAGTAAATTATAAAACAAAATCCTTGAAAAATAGTTTCTAATTTACTGTAATTTATGTATGAATTTATATTTATTATGATACAATTTTGTAAACACTAAGGATGCAAAAATTATTAGTTTCTTCTTTTTTCTATACTCACACTTAAATTCCTATAGAATCCTGCTTCAATGGACCAAAAATAACTTGTCAAGATTAGAGTAAGTCATTTGTCCTTATAGATGAATACAAAATTATTTTAGCTGGTCGGCTGGTAAGGAGACTTACCGTAGAGTTTTGCTTTATTTATAAGTAAAACTGCTTTATTCTTGTCCCTGCTTCTGCCTCCATAAATGACACAAGACACTCAGGAACAGTTCAAATCTCTGTGGTGCTGTTTCAGTCAGCCTTGCTCTGAGCTAGAGCTACAGGGAAGCAGACTATCCCTTAGTCTTTAGCTCCTTGTGCTGGTGGTAACTGGGCTGTGGTTGATTTTCTTTGCAGTAGCCTCTGTATGGGGCTGTGTCATGGTTTTATGCTGGAAACACTATTGATAATCCAGGTATATTTTAATTATTGCCAAACCACATTACACAGTCAAGGCCTTTTCTGCTCCTCACCCCACCCCAACAGTGAGGAGGCTGGAGGTGCACAAGAAACTGCAAGGACACAGCTGAGACAGCTGACCCCAGCTGACCAAAGGGATATCCCACACCATATGGCCCATGCTCAGCAGGTAAAGATGGGGAAGGAAGAAGGAAGGGAAGAAAATGTGAAATTATGATATTTGTACTCCTAAGTAACCCTGATGTGAGATGGAGCTCTGCTTTCCTAGGGGTGGCTGAACATCTGCCTGCCCATCAGAAATGGTGAATGTTTTACTTTGGTTATGTGAGTGTGGCATTTCCTTTCCCTATTAAAATGTCTTTATCTCAACCCATGAGTTTTTTCACTTTTATTTTCCTGATTCTCTCCCCCACCCTCTAGTTACACAGAACCACAACACTTCTCCACTGGGATTACTGTTTTATAGGTAGGTCTTATATGTAATGCTGCCCACTGCAAATTGACTACATATTAAATGATTCTCTGTATCTGTCTCACTGTTCACTAAACCACCATGAAATGAAATTAGCTTTTCTTCATTACTAACTCTAGTCATATTCAAGTGAGAATATCACAGAAAATTATTCCGGATGATCAATTTTCTGACCCATGTACTATAGTCTAATTTGGAGCTTTTATGCAGTTGATTTAGGGTGGTTTGTTTGGTTGGTTTTGTTTTTGGTTTTGTTTTAAAACAGTAGTTTCTGATTCAGGTGCATAGCACCTGAGAAAAACTCTAAAACTTCTGCTGTGTCTCCTTTGTTTTATGATAGAAAACTTTGATTCTTTGTAAGTGCCTACTTTTTAGCCATTGTTTTGTATTTCTTTGTTCTTGCATTGTCTTCCATACCTTCCACGAACCATCTCCAGGTTTTCTTTTCCAGCGTATCATTTTTATTACAAGCAAGTTAAAAGCAGGAGAGCTTGTTAAGGCAAAATATTTCCTCTTTTTTTACCTCTTTATCTGTCTTTTAATTTATTTAGGTATTTCATCAATATTTTTCATTTTGCCAGAGAATAATTAAAAAAAAATTAAAATTCTGTTGTCTGACATCTTAAAGGGTGTAGCAAATGATGATGTTGCATGAAGGCATTGTAGATGTCAAATAAAAAGGCAGCAACATTTCACTCAGTGGTGTTTATTATTTACTTTATTTCAGGTGCCAGCAAAAAGGTGAGAGAGAATAATTCTTTCATTGACTGAAAGAAGGGATTTCTGTAAATAATGTAAGTTGCATAGAAAACAAGGCACTGCTATCAATCTCAAATACATATAGCCTTCTAACATCAACCATCAAAGCCTTTACATTTTCCAAGAGGAGCACACATGAACAAAGGGAGAGATTAGCCTGTGGATGGATGGAGAAATGAGTGGAAAATGAATGATTTATATAGTACCCAGTTGGGCTCTCCCTGGCAATTTTTTTTTTTGATTGGTGATTTATTGATTTTATGGGGAAAAAAAAAATGGGGGGAGTAGGTATAGCTTGCTATATTTCCAAAGCAAAACCCTGCTCAGTTTCAAACTGGAAGCATTGTACATCCACATGTTTCAGTACCTGGGAGAGAAATGCTAGGTAAGATTCCCATGCCAGCTGCAGGTGCCCAGGAGTGGACAGAAGGAGCTGCAGGGACGGCCTCTAAGGGAAAAGGCCAGGGGCTGCCTCGTGCCAGGCACAGCCCATCCCAACCACAGGGCACAGCTGAGCCCTTCAGTCACACTCATGGCACGTTTTGGAAGGAGTATTCAAGAAAGGCACAAAACTCTGGAAAGAGAGAGGTGGAGAGAACCAAAAAAGAGTGCGATGAAGGTCAACATCCGATGAGGGGAAAATGTTGACACAACAGACCAAAAAAATTAATTTAAATTTCTCCAGGTCAAGCCTGTGATGACCACAGCAAGAGCTGATAAGTGTTTTCCCTGCCTTTATCCTGACCACAGGATTTCTCCTTCATGTTCTGTTTTCAACCCTCTCCCACAGAAACTGGAGAATGAATGGGTCAGTGGGTTCTTGGCTGGTAGCCTTGGTGGTCAGGGACTTGAGTTAGAGCAGAATGTGGAGCAAATATAGTTGCAGAAATATATGAGAACAGCAAAAAGAGCTGGAATTTGCCCCATTTCCTCTTTCTTCATGGATCAACAATACAAGTCATCAATTGCTGTTCATCAGATTTACATGTTGCTGACTTTTTTTGGATAAAACAATAGGATTGATTGATATCACCACTGGATGAGATAATGTACACAATTTTGTCCTCCAGAGAGCTTGCCAGTAATTTTGGTGCACTGGCCAAGCTGAATATTTTTGGCAGTTCAAAGAATGCCCAGCAGATCAGCTGAGTGCCAGTTCTAGATGTCATTGTTATTATAAACCTATTCATCTCCCAGGAGGCCACAGGGGGAGTTTAAGCTGCCTTAATGCCTCCACACCACTCTCAGCTTCCACCTTTCCACATTGTGTTGCTTAGTGAACACCATCTCTCTAGGATTTTATGGTGACAGGTAAGTTTATAACAGTATTTTGTCAAGCAAGACACCAAAAATAGTGCAATTAATGCAAATGTCATTGTATTTTAGTCACTACTTTTTTTAATATTGGTGCAATAGAGTTTAATTTCTCTGTGATAGATCAAATTCAATTATGCTGCCAGTTTTTAGATTCAATTAACAAAAGCTATAAAAATAAGTTAAGTAAACATATGGTTCTTTTCAGCTGTCTTCCATGCAAATAGCAAGCAGAAATATTTATTTGTTTTCCCAGATATCAAATTTCTGTTGCCCAAATTGTGCCTATGGGTATAACCATGCTGAGGTTGTTTAAAGTATGTTTTTATTTTCTGTAATGATTGATGTGTTAGGGAATCTTGGGAAACTTGTCTTTCCAAAAGGCAATTTCAAAAAGAAGGAATTTTTCTTTATAGTGATAGGAACTATTCATGGAAAAGATAAGCCACAACATTTTTCAGGTTCTAATGAACATTATAAATTAATGGAACTTCTAAAGAGGAATCAGAGTTATTTTCTTTCAAAAAGAATTTGCTTGGCTTTCTCATTAATTAAATATGATTTCAAGTATGAAAGTAGATAAAATTGATTCTGTACTAATCAACACATATTGCCTGCCTATGGCACTAATATGCTGAAGCACTCTGTGAGAGTGGTCTGAAATCAATACAAAAACACTTAAAGCAATGTTCATAGCTTTCAGCTGTGATGTTTTCAGGCTGTTTGCTATACAATTAACAAAGCTAACAAACTGTACAAATTAAAAATATTAAACCATATTCCCTGAGAAGGAAAATACAGTATTATATTAAGACTGAAAGTTTTTGTTCTTGATATCTTAGAGCAAATTAAGTTTTTTTGTGTAAGAAGGTAATTATGGAAATCACTTATAAGTTTCTTGGGTACATACATTTGGGGTATTCTTAATTTGGAAATTGATTTTATTTTCTTGTTATCCTAAACATTCAGATTTATAATTTTTTGTTTGATTGTTTACCATTTTTGGTCATAATTATTTTTATTTAGACTATAAGGCTTCTATGATCAGTATTTTGTTTTCACATATTTTTGTATTATCACAGTTTTATATGGATGAGAAGTTCTGAATTCACTTGTAAGATCTTACTGTGTAAGATCAATTACACAGTAATTGTTGTATCTCTTAGAAAATTCTGGCTTCCTGTTACCTGGGAGAGGTTTTGTATGCTACATTTTAACCTCAACAGAGAAATAAGATAATGTATAACACAAAGACTAATAATTTAAGTGATGCTATTTTAAACACTGGAAATACTTGTAAAATTCTAGCTTCTTGAGGAAGTGGTGCTTTCTGATTCATAAATGTTTCAATTTATTGGAAAGAGGTCAGAAAAAAGACCCACCATGCAGGAAATAACACTTCAGTACCCAAAAGTTCAGTAATTTATTGTAACTGACTTTTCTTGGAAAAAATTAAATTATTCCAGAACATATTATGTTTGAAATGACTAAGAAATATCTATACCCCAAACCTCCAAAAAGAGTTAGAGCTGATGCAGAATTTCATTGGGACCCAGAACTGTACAGAACAATTGCACATCTCCTTTGTATTTACCCTTCAAAATGTTAACAGGTTTGACTGAGATTTAAATATTTGGAGTAGAAATTAAATGTTTATAGTACCTATGGGGACTGTGGGGAAACAAGTAATAGCAACATTACAGTAAAAACAGCTTTAGAAGACAAGTGACATTTGGTTCATATAAAGCAGTAGATGCTTTGTCTCCTTTCTTCAGCTGTGGAAATACCCAAGCTTTGGCTCTGTTCCTACAGGATGATGACTACACTTACCTCCAAGTCCTGCTCTCATTGTTTACTGACAAGTAAATCTGGAAACGTCACATTTGTCAGGACAATTGCCATTGATTCTTGTCATTGCAGGGTTGCAGAACTGGGCATTTGCAGTTCAGTGCAGGGTCCTTCAAGATATGTATTGTGAGACTCTACCATATGCTTGAAACAGCAAACTCCTACCAAAGAAAGCAGCGCATATATTTGTAATTTTTTCCCCCGTATAATTTCAATTCTTTTCTCCCTCTTGTGTGATAACTTGCCTATTTAGATCAAAAGCTGTGTAAAATATGAAAAATAGGCATGTGAATGCTGGGATGAGAACACGTCAAGGAGTACAACTGTATGGCTCAGATCAGCCATGACTTGTTTTTGAAGCCAAGGCCTCCTGGAGCTCATTTGTCTACAAGGCTGTGCACAAACTGACACCTCCCAGTGGGGTGCAGAGCTGTCCCTCAGCACAATCTCTCCCTAGCTATAGCTTTGCCAGTGTGCTACCCCTTACTTTACATTTTGGAACAGTACTCAGCCTCAGAGAAGCAAAGAGGTTGAAGTATGAATTCTGTCTGGCTCATATGCTGGAAAAAAAAAAAAAAGTCAGGAAAAAAGACAGATGTAATGTTATCCTCAAGACCTGAAACAAGCCAGCCAGGTATACTGCAGTTCACATATGTTAAGGGGGTTTCTTCATTGAACTAAAGATTAGTGACTTTTAAAGAACAAATTTACTAAAAAATTGCATTTTTTTAAATCTTGCTGAATTTTCAAAATGTTGTTTAAGCATAACAAGGATCAGAAAGTATGTAAATAAATTAAACTACCATTGGGGATTACTTTGGTTTCTAAGCTTTCTTAAGCCTCTCAGATAGTTAAATCATACTGTTAGCAGTTTTGTTAAACATGTCCATATTTTTGGTTAATGCAGTTGCTTTTATCCTTAAAAGTAGCATCATGACTGCTAAGTGAGTTGTAGCATCAGACAGAGATCATTGCTACCTACAGATGAATCATTAACAAGCTGGTTAAATATCAAGAGGCAAATTCTATCAAGAGCTTAGTCACTCAGAATCAGGCTTTTGAGTAGGGACAATTTGGGACTTGTGCTTCTGTGGAGTATGATGTTGGAGTAGGGTAACCATTTGTGTCAATGTTTGCAAAAGTTATTTATCATTTCTAGAAATATTTTATTGTCAAACAAACAGAAAAAATAAGTACTGAGTTGAATTTTGTGGATATATGTGCTTTATGAATATTGCAGACTTATTGCATAGAATCGAAACACATTGACAACTGCTCCTTTGCAAGGAGAGAGAACTGAGGCATCTATTGCCAAAGGCCAAAACTATTAAGTGGCATCCAAACTTTCCATGCTTAGTTTGATAAACCTACTCTTGTGTTGCTGAACACTGGAGGATTTTTCCTTGGGTTTCAATTTTTTTTTCCCCTGCGAGGTTAATAAATCTACAGTATGGCATGTGTTCAAAATTGGCTCTGTTTGCATTTGAATGCAGTCATGAATAGTCACTACTTCTACAAATGTAGTTCCAGTTATCTTGTACTGGGCATATAGAAAAGGAGGAAGACATGACTATTGATAAAAATCCTTTTTCCACTTGCTCAGCATCCTGGTCATGGATAAGGTTTCTTTCTAGTTGTCTATAGTAATATTTCCCTAATTGCAAAATAGTCTCATTTATCCCTGCACTGTGAATTCTCTGTCATTTTATGAATTTATTTTCAGTCACAGAAATGACTGAAGCAGAGCTTAGATAATTTCCTAGTGCATAACATGAATTCACAAAATTCTGTTTTTATGAACACATATCTGAGGATTTAAATTGTAATTAAATCTTTCGAGATAGCCAAAAATTGAAAAGCATTTCTCAAAAATTATATCGAGTCACCTTCTGGATATAAATGATATAAAAAGCCATTATGTTCTAGAAAATTATATGATAAGCTAGAAAGAAGGACCAAAGGAAACAAACAAAGAAAGTATTAAAGAACAAATGAAGGAAAGAACAATTACAACTTGTTCTGTAACATTTTTTTTTTAAGAAAAATTGACTGATGGAAAATAAGGACTGTCTATGCTTTTAATGTGCATCAGCACATTTAGGCAACTTTATTCCATGGCAGAGGTTGAAGCTAGCTGAAAATAAAGAAGCAAACAAATAAATACACTTAACTAAGGGATTTGAAGAATGTCATTATTTATCAAATAATTTATTTGACAAATAGTGTTTTGATATCTTCAGAATTGTTTGACTATGATAAGCAGTGTTTGTTGAATAAATTAGTCAATGAAAAATGACAAAGATTCAATTAAGAATGTATTTGATAGATAATATTTAGCAAGTTCAACTGTACATATAGTTTTATTTTCTGAATCCTGTATTAAGCAGAAAGTATCCAACTTTCATTCTCCTCCCTCCCTCAGCTCCCAGTTTTCCTATGGCCAAGTGGGAACCACTGGTTTTGGATCTAGCAATACTGTTCCTTAAGTTGTACAGGAATGAAACTGAAAAATAGGTACTTCTAGAAAAAACATATTTGACAGAGATCATTACATTAAAGAGAAGAATGGCTTCATCTCTTTTTTTTAATGCATAACAAGTTTTTAGTGCTCCACATTTATGGAATATAATGGAAATTTCTCCTTAAAACCAAAATCCAGTTTCATTTGCACCACTTCTACCTTTCTCTTCAGTATAATGATGATTGGAGACATGCTTTACTGTAAATATTATTTCTTATCAAAGATGCCAATACAAACTAGAAACAAGGATTACACACACACACACACAGACACAGACACACACACATGAAATACTGATATTTGAAAGTTACTTTACTTGAAATGGACATTTTTAATATCTCTAATGCAGTACAGTTTTGAGCTGCTTCAATTGAGTAAGTAATGAAGTTTCATTACACTGTTCTGTGTATTTATCTGTTCTCCCTATAACTGACAATAACAACTTTTAATTATTTCACGTTTTTTAGGAACAACTCAAGAAAAAATAAATCCAAAATTAAGATGATGGTGGTTATTTGAAATCATATATCTCATATATCCTTTTTTTTTCTCTGTGAGGTATTTCAAAGATTTTTTTAAAGATATTTCAAAATCAGCTCCAAAGGAACACTATTTAATGCCCTTATGTAGGGGGGTCAGCATATCTGGCTAATATTTTTCTTCTCTTACCAGTCAGATGTCCTAGTTAGTGTCTGCAGACATGAAAGATAAGAATTCAGGAAGTGATGTAGATGAGAAAAAGAAAACAAATGTCAAGGTTGAGAAGCCAGCTGACCCTGGAGAACTTGAAAGGAAAGAGCTGCCACAGCAGTAGCGATTCTGTCTGCATGGGCCCTTGGGCACCAGCCCTTCCTTAGTGTCTGCTCCACCTCACCTCTACCTCATATTTTAATTTTTCTGAATTGGGTTTAATTTTTCTGAATATTTAAATACTTGCTAAAGTATTTTTACCTGATAGAGAGGCTTTTGATATAGGACAGGAGAGAATGGAATATTGAAATTTCTAAGGAAGGATGACACAGCAGGGGTTGGAGATGAAAAGGTGTTTTTGAGCACTTTGCCTGCCTGGCTGGCTGGCTTCTAAAGCTCCCTGTGGGCTGCTTGAGATCCTGCAGAATTTTCTATATTGTTTTTCATTCACATCTGTTTAGGAAGCAATTGTATGTGTAGGATCATGTAATGGTACCACTGGATTTAATATGCATGACATGATGAAAGTTTCCAGAGGAGTAAATAGTTAGTGTCACCTTATACAGAAGGAGTTCGGTTTGGACATTAATAGTGAAGAGTGAAATTGTATAAAAACAATTGACAAAAAAAAAAAAAGAGCATATATTTCTGTACTGTAGTGATATAAACAGGATGAAATACTGTCTTTGTTGCAGTCAATGAGAGATTTATGCTTGATTTAGTAGTCAGGAGGTCATCACTCACAGAATGAAATAAGATGTTAAAATAAGCTTTTATCCTTTGGTTTCAGCAAATATTCTAACCATTATCTGAGTCAGATTTAAAAAATTGATAACATGGATTTAAAAATCTGCTTGGATAGTTTAACAGTTAGTACATAATCATGTTTTAGTATTCCAGAGCAGTGAATATGGAGTGAAAAATCCCAATAGCAACAACTCTAATTTCTTTGTGATACACAGAAGTATATTTTGCCAGTTTCCTTGCACTAGCTTAATGAAAGAAGTGAACAAAACCAACCAAACAAACAAACAAAAAAAACCCCAAAACCCCAGACATTCAAATGCAGTACCCCAAAATCATTTATCAAAACTTTACCTTTAATCCTTAAACTATGCTGCTTCAGGAAGCCATTAGCCTGTGTGTGTTGTTACATCTTAGCAATACTGGTATATCAAATATCCAATCTTGAGGACAAAAAAACCTTTGTTTTGTTCTTTTTGTTGAAGCTGTAGGGTTAGGATGGATGCCTGTTTATTTCAGTGAATAAATTAGGAATTTAAAATAAAACCTCCTTAAATTTGGTGTCTTAACTGAGTGCATTCACATGCTATCTCTAATTTAACCACAGGTAGTCTTCTTTCTAACTGTCATGTTGTGCTTTTAGGATAAGGTATAAGAATTTATATATGTACATTTTCGTCATGTTCAGCTACAATCTTACTGAAACTTAAAAATGAAGTAATGAACGCAAGCCATTGCAAACTATTTTATCCTTAGATATATATATATATATATATATATATATATATATATATATATAGGTGTGTACATATATATATATATATACACACATAGGTGTGTATATATATGTGCATATATACATATCTACAAGTAAAATATATCTATATATACAAGGTTTTTTTATATATATATATAGGTGTGTATATATATGTGCATATATATATATCTACAAGTAAAATATATATATACAAGTTTTTATATATATATATATATATATATATATATATATATATATATATATATATATATATATGTGCATATGCCACTGCCAGCAGAAAACAGGTAATATTTTTTCATAGGTTTGTCACAAAAACACTCACAAACACACACAAACTAGACATTAGTTTTCACAATAAATCGAGGACTTTTCCTTGTAAAGCCTATGTTAAAACTTCTACTAAATTAGGTTCTGTCAGAGCAGAACACTGATACAGCTCCAGAACACATTTCAACATTTTTCTCTTTCTGTAGAATTTTCCTCCTCATGATTCTGCACCTTTGATTACAAAGATCCACTGACGTTTTCTCTCAGTTGGATCAGAAAATCATCCTGTTAATGAGAACAGTAGTTTGAGCTGTTCAAGCATAGTTTTCAGCAATACTGCTCTGACCTTTTCTAAATTATACTCTTAGAATTGGTGCCCATACTCTGCTCTGCCACATAGAACTCAATTTGCTTTACACACAGGGTGATGAGGGAGCATTAAGAAGCAGATATGAAAGTTTGTGAGTGTCAAGGCCAAAAAAAGAGAGAGAAAAGTGAGTGCACTAATTCAGGAAGGTTCGAAGTAGTGAAGGGCAAAGCATAGACTTAAGCAAATGGAAAGAGCAATAAAAAACAGGAAAGGATTATGGAAGTCAGAGAGAATACATTTAATTTAAACTAACAAATTATCTCTCACTGTACATTTACACTGCATAAAATTTACATATAAATATTTTACTGCATGTAAATACATGTATTAGGTAAAAAAAATTAAAGAAATAAGTAAGTGCACTCAAATGTAAGTAAAAATATTGACCTTAAAATATTTACACTGACAACTTTTTGCAAGAGGGGAAAGAGTGAGTGGCACGTAGCATGCCTCACAGCTGTCCTAGTGAAGATGGAGAGAACGATGGATATTTTCAGGATGTCTGTTGATATCCATGCAAAAGGCTGTTTCATATGAATGAATGAGAAACACAAAAGGGGCTTAGAACTGTGTATCTGGTTTAGTCCAAGGGTTGATTTGACCAAATTGCAATACAAAATTGAAGAACCTATTCAATATGATTGCTCTGTTATTTCAAGGCAAAACCCCTAGATTTTGTTACATGAAAATAATGCCAGGGTAGTTGTGCTGGTAAACAGAACACTTTCTGGAGTACCTGCTGCCACTCTGACTGAAAAATGTGAACTGCCCTGTAGAGTAAAATGTAAATTTTATTGAGTAAAACAAACAATACACAAAAATGCAGCCTTTCTACTTTCTGCAGAAAGCTGGCAATGAATCACAATACCTTCAAATATCAATCCTAATCTTACCTACTCATAAAACATCAGCCCTTTTCAATGTGAGTTTTTGAACTGGAGATACCTTCATACTGTCAATTTTTGGTGAAAGTGACTTTGATAAGTTTAATTCAAACCTATCATCCTAAAATATCTTGAGCTCAGTGTGCTGGTTTTGACCAGAGTAGAGTAAATTTTCTTCAGTGACTGGCATAGGGGCTGTGTTTTGGATTTGTGCTGAACAGAGTTGATGACATAGAGATGTTCCTGTTATTGTTGAGCAGGGGTTGCACAGAGCCAAGGCCATTTCTGCTTTTCATACGGTCACACTGCGGAGGAATTTAAGGGTGCGTGGGAGGCTGGGAGGAGACACAGCCAGGACAGGTGGCCCCAACTGACCAAAAGGACATTCCCACACCCTGTGACATCATGCTCAGCACACAAAGTGGGGAGAAGGAGGAGGAAGATGTGGGTATTTGGAGAGATGGTGTTCGTCTGCCCAAGTAACCCTTACATTTGAAGGCACCCTGCTCTCCTGGGGATGGCTGAACACCTGCCTGCCCATGGGAAGCAGTGAATTCATTCCTTGTTTTGCTTTGCTCGTGTGTCTTAATCTCAACCCAGGAGTTCTCCACCTTTTACCTTTCCAATTTTCTCCCAATTCCTACTGGTAGGGCAGTGAGCAAGTGGTTGTGTGGGGCTTGGCTGCTGACTGGGGTTAAATCATGACAGCTTAGCAGACCTACTCATTAGCTACTAACAAGAAAACAGATCTGGTTTGTGGTTTTTAAAATCTATACGGGTTAAAGAGAAAAGCTTGTGCAATCACTGTGATATCTTAAGATTTCAGAAATATAAGACACATACATTGACAGCTTTCTTAGGTGTGTTTAGAATCACAAAAAGATTAATCTCTCTTATTTCAAATAACTTGTACAATAACCACAAGGCATATGTATAAAGTTTATGAAAATATTTTTCTTGAATTTCCTGTTGTTTCTGATGGAGCTGATTCTAATGATAAGGGATTTAAAATAGGTTATTAATACAAGCATGAAACACAGACCTTTTGAATTAACACAGATTGTCACATTCAGATACATATTATGACAGTTGTAGATTTTTGCTGTTTTATTCATGTTACCCAAGGCAGTTTAGACCATTTTTATTCTGAATACTAAGAGCTAGCAGAACAGAGGTGAATAATGTGTTTCTTAGCTAATCTAGTGAGGTGCTGCAGACATGATAGCCAGTATTTTGTTTTCTTGTATAGTATCTCTGGGCTAGACTAGGAGATGTCATAACTACCAAGCTAAGGTAGATGTTTATGCTCCCTAGGTCCCCTGAGAGAGGAAGATCCTTTAGAGGTTAATCCAAGGAAGATTATGTGTAAATTCCTTAATAGTATAGTAAATACCTCAAATGAATTGCAAAACGCTAGGAAAAGAACTCACCTTTTTAGTTGGGGTGCCCAAAATCAGGTGATATGATAGCCCTTGTATTATGCCATTTTGAAACATTGTCGCTGCTTCCCTTTTAAGGCATGGGCAACAAAAGCACAGCTACAAATGCAGTTTACTGTCATGATACTCTGTGTGATCTTAACAGCAATATCTCCCTCCCCCAGCTCCAACTGTGTTTCTATAATTTTGCTAAGAACTATTCCAAAGTTTGAACTGCATGTTGATATTGGAGATATTCAAAAGCCATCTGGACATGGTCCATCATGTCCTCTCCAGGTGAGCCTGCTTGATTGGGAGATTTAAGAGTTGGACAGGTTGACTCCCAGAGGTCTCTTTCAACCTCAAACATTTTGTGATTCTGTGATTCTTAATTTCATGGAAATGCTCGTGGTGCAATTTTAGATGTTAACAATAGCAATTTTTATTAACTATTAAAAAAAATTGCCTGAAGACTTACTAAAGTCTCCTCGGGAATCTAAAAGACTGAAAAAAGGTCCTAGAGCATTGTATTCACCTATGTTTTGCTGCTAACTGCAGTACATTACGGATAGAAAATGTCCCCATCTACTGAAAGGCAATGAATTGCAGGCATACTTTGGTTGCTTCTAATCTGTTCTGCATTAATATCCTTTTCATTTGGCTTTTTTTTTTTTATTTAATCCATGAAAAGTTTGTATAAAAAAATTATGTAGACCTGGAAAAGTTAGAGAGGTCAGCACACAAAGCAAGTAGCTTCTTGCAGAAACAGAAATATGTTCTTTATTCTGTTGTGCAGCATAACTGAAGTACTTTCAGTGACAAAAAAAAAGTTTGTATTGAAAATTTGGAGGCAAAATCAGTACTGGTAGGAAGATCATGCTTTTACCATTTTAATCATCATACATTCAGCAAAAAGTTTAGAGTTCTAATAGAATTATTGTGAGAATGGGAGCTACCATTGCAAAGAGCAGTCAAATGTCCAATAAAAGCTTTGGGTTTTATTTTCTGCACTCTTATATGCAGAATGTCTGCCTATTATTCATAGTTAAAGACCATAAGGTGCAATAGAAACATGTTTTTAATGAACTAGATTCAGACTTCTAGCTAGGACAAAAAAGTGCATATGGCAGGTACTTTCCTAACTGAGATATGAGAGTTTTGCCAGGAATCAGGTTGCAATATCATTGCAATATCATAAAATATCATTCCAACATCATCAATGAAATACCATCAAAAGCATCATCATGTAAAAAACATGGAATAAATAAAGCAAAAGAAAGGCTCTTTAGGGAGATTAACCTTGCACCTCTGTGTAGCTTTGAATCAATCCATTCTGACAAGTCAAACTCCTCCCATTCATGCAAAACTAGTAAAACAACAAATCTCTAAGTACTGCCCTAATTCTTGCATCTTTTTCCTGTTCTGAAAGTAAAACATGTATTCTTCAGCATACAAATAGGAAAATCAGGAAGCATCTGCAAAATAATCTAGAAATAACAGTTCATGAAAATTTCTGCAGAAAAATATGCAAATCTCTTTATGAAAAGAAATTCTTCTGGTTGATCTACCAATATTTATTGAAGAAATTTGCCAGAAAAAAAACAAACAAACAACAAAAAAAAAAAAAAAAAAAAAAAAACCCAAAAAAAACTTTGCCTGAATTTCTGTCATCTCTGATTTAACAAGCAGCCATTGACACTTCCAGGCATTGCTTACCCTTAAAAGAGAAAAAAAGAGAAACCTGTTAAATAATGATTTTTTTTTTCTTTATTATTTAGGGGATTAATATTTTAATTTTATGAATAGGCAGCTTTGTTTTAAAATGAACCTTATAATGTCTTTTGGTAATAAGTAGAAATCCACCTAAAAATATGTAACATAGTTGTTATAAATAGAGATTTTCTTTAATCTTTTGCTATCCCTTTGGCTGTTATTATGAATTTAGTTGTATCTTCTCATTTAGGGTCACACTGTCACAAAATATCAAACATATATCAAATGAGAGTCCTGAACAAGGTATTTTGAAAGATAATTTGAAGTAGAAAAACATATCTTTTGAAAGGTAGAACATAACCCGTAAAGACTGTTAACTCCTTTCTTAAAGGAGTTTGAGGCTGGGCAGAGAATGGTGGAAATAAAAAGTGAGGACAAAGAGATACAAAAAGCTTTTCCTTCACTTGCAGAAGGATGGATCAGCTTGGCTCTTCACTTCTCTTATTGAAGCACAACATAAGTCTAATTTAATGCAGAAACTGGAGCCATGAACATCAGAATAATATTGACTCCAAATGAATCAAAGCAAAGTTCCTCCGTTGGCTGCAAGGAAACAAGCTGAATAAATGTCAGAACTTTCTTGTGCTGTTTCTGCATTTTGGGGAGATTCAAAATCCCTGCTTTGGTCTTTCCTGGCTTTTTTGACTATCCACAACCTGAACCTTTGATGCCCCCAGAAATATAGATACTATAGGACGCATCAAGGCAAAGACAAGAGAGTCACAGAGACAAAAGAGTCAGCATGGTTCAGTAGCACTTAGCTCTGGCTTAGCACAAGACATGTAAGGCACAGGCTGGCACTTGCAAAGACATGTAGGTGTTTCTGCACTGTGTTTCTTGCAGTCTCAGTCCTGGGGAGACTGACCAGCTCCAGCTGTGAGTTCCAAATCAGCTCTTACCACAGCACATCTGTCCTTCCACTGTAGCTTAAGATGAGCTGAACTGAATGCTGTGAAAAAAGCTTGACAGTTTTTTGTATTTTTTTTTTTTTTTAGAGATAGTGAAGATGCACCTAGGCTTACTAAAGGGAAACTGATGTGTTGACATTATTTATATTGATATTTCTGTAAGTACCTTATGTCTCTCCAAGAATGTAACTCAAAATTCAGTACGAAATGAAGATCAACACAAAGCTACTGTTAGGGATATATCATCATGATGTGATACAGGGAGGAGAAAATTCTGTGAAGCATTGTGGAATTTTTGGTTGGCTTTTTGGTTCTTAGATGAAAACCAAACAAACTTACAAAATAAATAAACTCAAAACCAACTAAACACCTCCTCCCCAAACTCACAAAGAAAACCCAGATAAAATTATTTCCAAGAATACTATTTTATTATAGCATTTTTCTAACTTTTCACATAAGTTGAATTTTAGTGTAAACTACAATAATATAAATTAAAAAAAAAAAAAAGTCTTCATAAGCAAATGAAAACAGACTCAATATCCATTATCTCAGATTTTGGAAGTGGTGATAACTACTTGCTAGCAAAACTAAATATTTCAGGATACCCTGTCATGCATTTCAAATTCTTGGCTTCCCTATCTGACATGGTGTGTGCCCTATTTAAATTAATGCCATAACCAGGAATACACAATTTTCTCAGTCAATGTAAATTAACATAGATCCAAGTAAGTCAAAGCTAAATAAGAATACAAATCATCTGAGATAATCTTAATCTGATTGAAGTTATAAATAGTTTATTTATAATTTTTCATCCACTTTCCTTGTGAATCTTGCTCATACCCAAAATAGGAAACTGTCAATTAATGACACAGGACTCCAATGGATAATCTATTTCTGTTATTTATTCGAGTGCTGTGGCAGACTTGAACTCTGCTTGCGTTTTTTGTCCCTTGCTTGTCTCACTATCTTTTTTTCCCTCGTTATATGTCTTCTTATATCCTGTATCCTGTGGTATCTGAGAGGAAAAAATTAGACATTTTTTCCTTTTTTAGAGTTGAAACTAAGGAAAATATATTGATAATGATGCAGAGCTACAGGGATTCTGAAGAATGAGAGGACACTAATGGTGAAAAAAATAAGAGATCATCTTTTCTCTTGAATTATAATCTTAAATAATAACCCAGTGCAACACCATAGAGTAACCTGGTCAAGACCTGGTGGCTACTGAGCTGCTGTGTAAATGAAAGGAGTTTACATTTGAGAAGCTTATGGAAATGTCTCCAAGAACACAGAAACTTGAGGACAAAAGTACTCAGAAAAATATTCTATGCTGGATATAACACATGTAGTATAAATGATGAGTTTGCAGATAAAATATAAAAAGAAAACTAACAAGTAGAGGAAGAAAATAACAGCTGAGATATAACAGCTGAAAATAAAGTGAGACAGCTACAGCTGGAGAAACAGTTTGAAAAATGGGACCAAGATAGATGAAAGAGGAAAGAGGACCAGGAGTTTATTTGAGGCTGAATAAGAGCCAAAGGTGAACACAGTGGAATCTGCTATTCATCCATCATTATAGATTTGACAGATTCCTTCTAAAGTATCAAGATTATGCCAAACTGGGAGGCCAATGAATTATAATAGTAAAGGTTTTTCAAGTTTTTCCTATATTATTTTTACATAAAAACAAAACAAAAAAAAATGTTGGTGGAAGGACTATATAAACCATGATAATAGCTAGATGACTGTGAAGATAAAATAACATTACATTTTCAAGAACTTCAACTATAGACAGGTGTTCAGAAACACAAGAAGTGACTAGATGGACTCCATTTTAGAGAAAAAATACCTTCAGGTTACCATGACTGCCAAGATCCTGAAAATCAAAGGGAAGAAATTTGCACTCACTATGCAATTGCCATCCCTACTTCTAACACACAAAGAAAAGGGGGAAAAGAAATTCACATGACATGTTGCAATAGATAAATAATCATGGGGGAGGAATGTTTAATAATAACACAATATCAAATTAGGTTATACCTGTTCGTGGAAGAGTTGAACATAAGTAGTTGAATATAGTCAAAAAGAAATCATTGCAAAGTCCAAAGAGAGATCTGGAAAGGGCAATAATCAGAAGGAAAATAACTACATGTGCGAAAGAGGGTATTATATGGATATTTGAAATCTGGTGGGCTAAGCACTAACAATGGAAGTTGATTACTAAAATCTAAAAAATCAAGAAGCAGTATAAAATTGTTCAAGGAGGAAGAAGCATTAAAGAGATTAAAAAATCCACAAAAAATAAAATTAAAATATACTAATTGCAGAATTTTTATGGACCAAAAGAAGTTTTTTTAATAGGAAGACAAATTTAAAAAGTTGTGGCAGAATTTTTGAAATTTTATTACATTACTGAACCAGGAAGAGAAGACTATTTATCAGATTAAGTTTTGGTAAGAATTAACTGAGGCTCAGTGGTTGAAGATTACATGGGTTTAGTGACAGTAAAAGAATTCATTTTTTAAATTCAATGAATGGAGAAAATATATAAGGTCTTCAAATTTAAAAGAATATGAATGTTCAAGAAACTGCAAATTACTTCAGGCTAAAGAAACTGTGTATAGAATAGGAAAATTTTATATGACTGACAATCTTAATAAAGTTGCATTATACTGACTTTTTGTTTTAAAATAATGCTTTATTCAAGTATTACTTTTATTACTTTTAACCTGGAAATAAGCATTTTAGGTTATCTTATTCTGTACTGAAAATTCATAATGTGAATCTCACCACTTTCTTCACTTTCTCTAGTACATTCCTGGTGGTTATCTGTTGTCAGAAAACTTCAGACTTCTTCCAGTTATTTAGAAAAACATGCTGCTGTTATAATTTCTAACTACATATAATTTTTCACTATTCTTAAGTGGGACCAATTTCTATGATATTTCAGGATAATCATATCTTAAGCCTTTCTGAGGTAAACTTGAATTTTAATAAAGGACTCAAAAACATGAACTTTCCAATACACAGAAAGAACTTTAGATTTTTAATGCACTTATTTGATGCTGAAAGATGTGAGAGAGTCAGGAATGAAAATACAGATACTGTGGTAATGCTGGCAGTTTCAATTCTGCATCTGTCGCCATCTCCATATTGCAGATGAACTCTGATAAATTATACCAATTCATAATTTTAAAACAGTCTCATGGGTATCTTTTTATTATGCATTTTTGTATGCATCTGCAGTGACACAGTTCTGCAGTTCCCCTTACATAGCAAATGCAGCAGACACTTTTTCACTGTAATTGTCATCTTGTACATGAGTGCTGCATCAGGATTTGAGAAAAGGCTGTTAAGGGTATCCCTCATGATAGTTTTCAGCTAATGTATATTTTGATTCTGAAAGTCCAGGCAGAATGTGTAACAAGGCATAGAGATTTATTTTATTTGTTTCATGCAAATTCATAGGAAAAAGACCTGACAAATATCTCAAAAGGTCAGTTCTTCTACTCATCCCAAAGACAGCAAGGCTATATAGAAGATTCCATGAAAAAGAACTCATGGGTAAAGTTCTATATAATGAAATTTCTGATACACCCCCTAATAAATGATGATAAATTTTAGTTGTGATTCACAGTAGGATTAAAATGTGCAAGAAATAATATTGAAGAGGAAATATTAATGTTTAGTAAAACAAAGATTTTGTACAATTTTAAAAACTATTATTTTCCCTGGTCTAAAGCTCTTTTTTCTTGATAGCTTTAATTATATTTTATGAGAAAGAGTCAGTCTTTTGGCAATATTATATGACTCAGTATTTTCAATGTGAAATATTTAACAAAAATACAAATATTTAAGTTTATAGAGAGTTTTGAGGTCTTGTTTTTATTTGTGTGGTGTTGAATAAGAACACAATAAAAAAGAAATTACTGGAAGCTTTCTTCTATGTGTATATATCTAATGAGTATATATCTATTTATGAAGAATCCATTTAAGTTTACACAAGAGTAAAATATAATCCTAAAGTAATTTAGGATAATTATTAGTGAATCTTTCACATTTTAAATGTTAATGAATATGAACCCATCCATATATATGCCTTAAAGAAATATGCCATATTGGATACTTACAAAGTTGACCTGTCTGATAAAAATGTTCTATTATAAAGAATATACTTAATCCTATATTACTATTCATCATTATTTCTGTCACATCACAGTTTATGATGGAATTAAGTGATATTTATGTATTTATTGCTGTACTATTTCATTATACATGACTGAGTTTTATGACATTTCTAAGTAAATTAATTATACATGTCTCCTTGCTCCCCAGTCTGAACACTTATAACCAGGGGCCATTTGAATAAATATCTGTATATATCCTGAAAGGGAAAGTTGGATTTGAGGTACTTTTGCATAATTTTGTAATTCCATTAAAATATCAACAAGAAAATGAGGGAAGAACATCTGAAATAAAATGAAGCAGAAACAGATTTAATCATGTTATATTATACATAAACTAGTATCTTGAATTTATGTTCCATATGATAATGAAAATGAGAACATCAAGTATTCATTCTGACCAATGTTAAATGTTGTGTTAAACAGAATTATGAAATATTTATTTAAACCTCTGTTTTGGGTACCAAAATATTATATATGTTTGTAATAGTAGTTTTAAATAATCCTTAAAATAATTGTAGCTCATATTAAAGTGATTCTGCAATAAGTGACATTATACAATAAAAATCATAATAAGAATAATTAGATGGGTGTTGCGATGAAAAATGAAAGCTACTTTTTAATCCTTCCCTACATTTAACCAACTTATAAGGGGAAATATTTCAGTAATAATGACAGTATTGCAGTAATAGTAATAAGGAAATATAATAGTTGGAAAAAGTAACAACTATAAAGGGGATGTGGTAGTGTGCAAGTGTATGAACATTTGACAGCATGAGCATCAAAGACAACACTAAGCATCTCTTCTTCTCTCAAAACTTATTTTAATAGATACAAATGTAAAAGAAGGGTTTATCAAACCAATGGTTATATTATTAACAAGAGTCATATTAAATACCACCTGATGGTTCATTACATACCTGGGTTGTTTGCAAAAAGAAATAGTATTTAATGAAATACTTTTCATTATCTTTTGTTTATGTACCTTTCATTATGTCTTTTGTTTCATATTTGCTGAACAACTTAATATTCTATGAGACCTTCTGCTCAGCCACTTTCAAGTTTCTAGAATAGTATCTCTATGAAAATAAACTTGAAAAACTAGTTTTCATTTCAGCAATGAGTTGACTTTCCATGGCTGTTAGCCTTTTGGTGTGAAATGTTGGCAAACAGCATGAGCTGTAAGGGTGTGAACAAGTACTTCCTTTCTACTATAATATTTGGTGTGGAAAATTATGACCATCTCCAATTTAAAAAATTACTTATTGTTTTTCTTCTTTTTTTTGTTAGCATTGTGCAAGTTTTGTAAGAGATAAAACATAAGGTGAGATTGTGGGAATAGAGGGATTGATTTTATTTATCATATAAATGTACATATTTGTGCTTGTGTATATTGTGAGCATTGTGTACAATGCTTTTATTCCTAGCATTAAAAAAAAAAAAAAATGGAGATGGTGCCAGAAATAATAAATAAGTTTCTGTTAATACTTATTCACATAAAGGCAGATTCTAAATTGCAATGCTTTTTATTTAAAAACAAAAATTGAAAAATTCTATACAGCCAGTAACATTTCCTCTGTATTTTCAATACTACTGAAGTCGGTTACATGCCCAGATGGTAATAGTGGACTAAATATATGAAATGTTCCCTTCTGGGGAATGTAACAGATATAAATACATTGCCTTAAACTGGAATTGACACTAACTTTCACTATCAGTCACTAGCGGTTACATGAGCACAATCACAGTCCTGGCTGTCAAGTTCTGTATCAAGAAGATAATTTCCTAGAGGTGAGATCAGACTAAGTGCTGGGTTTCATGCTTTACTTGTGTTTTGTCACTGAAATCTGACCGAGGATATGTAAGTATTGAAGGGTATGGTTAAAAACTAACATTATTCACAATGCTCAAAATGAATCTCTGCATGACTTGGTAACCATAGACACAAAAATCTCGTCTAAATGTTATCTGGAAGATAAAAGATTACATCTAGGAATTTTTTTCTATGTATTATTTGTTCATTGGGAGCTGAAGATGGATCTCCTTGAAATTTGGGTCTGATATGATGCCTTAAGTTTTAGCTTTCATAGTTTCCAGATTCTGTACTGCATTAATATATAACTCTGAACTTCATATAAAGTGGTAATGAGTTCTCTTCACAGTTTAGTAAGACAAAACAATCCTTTCCCAGCCTGAGAACCAAGGACACTGTTGCAGCTTCAGTCCCAAAAGGTATAAACAACAGAGAATTGAGGAGAGAAATCTGGGAGGATGGTACTTCATAATGTGAAGATGTAACTGGACATTAACCCCAAAATGTAAAAAAAATTACAAAAACTTATAAAAGTGTGAAAACTTGTAACTGGGCATCCATCTTGGGTGGAGCCACAGCCAGGCTCTTGTACTGCCCAAGGTGTATCCTTTGAAGGCCTTTTAATTAATGCCTACTTTATTCCTTTAACACAGTCCAGCCTCTGTTCTAGGTGGCCTCACAAGGCATCAGATACTTTGAACACTGAGTGTCACAGTGGTTACATGCATAACTAGATGTGACAACATCAATGTCTTCATTGATGTAAACTGCTACTTTAGTAATTTTGCAATACTAAGAAGAGCTAATTGGCCACAACCTGCCAGACTCAAGGCAGTATCTTCTGTAAAATGAGAATTCAATTTGATACATTTAAAATTTTAAATTTTCAGATGAATTGTGAAGAAATATAAGTATTGGTGAAGCAAACTTTTAATTCTGCAATATGGTTACTTTGGGAGATGTTATCTGACCATAAAATTGATAGGTGTTTCATAGGCTGATAAGAATTTCACAAACAGGGTGATTTTTAAGGTGCAATTTATTGTTTTATTGTCATGATAAGTGTAGAAGATATGCAAATGGAGCTCAATTCCAATGTAATCTCTAGATTCATGTGCCAGACTTTGGTCTAAAATGTCCATTTGTTCATATATCTGCTTAAGGGACTAAAAATCTCTTGTGCTGCAACAGAATTGATATTCAATATAATTTATATATTAGCCAAGACAGTTCTTAAAAGGACACTACTGGAATGTAATGGTTGTTATGACAGTGATGGAGTAAAATCCCTAGAAAGCTTAGGTAGGTAAACAGTGACAACTGTTTAGGCAGAAATTTCCCATTCTCCATTACTACTTCCTTACATAGATAAGGTATCACAGGGATCATGACATCTTCCTAGGATATTAAGAATTTTTTGCAATATATATATTTAGTATATTATGTAAAATACAGATCCTTAACATTTTCAACAGAATAGTCAAGGAGCTTTTGCATAAAATGCAGTAAAAATATGAAAAGTTTTCTTTTTACTTCCTTTCTTTTTTTGTAATTTGAATAAACAATTTTGATTTTCAAACATAAAATGAGACAAAAACTACGTTTAAATAGCTTTGTGGTTCTGCCTTGAACAGACCAAAAGAAAAAAAAACCACAAGTTGACCTACCTTTGAATCTCTCAGTGTGGCAAGCTAAATCATGGAAAGAATTTCATGCAAAAATAGAACACAAATTGGTTATTTTTATATCATCAATCCTACATGTCATTGCAATGCGCCAGACACAGAATTAAACAAAAGTTGCAAAGCACACTAAGATTTTTCAGGTAATATTTAAATCAAGAAACTGGTTTCATGCAATGAAAATTAGAAGGAGAATTTTTTATTCACTGGACATCACTTTTTTTTATAGAACTTTGCACTTTAAAAATATGTACTTGCTTACTAATAGCTGGGAGCTGAGTTTAAATTAAATAGAAGTTATCATTTTAGGGACCTAAAAGAAAAAGAAATGAGATTTAGTGGAGGCTGGAATAGGAAAATATGTACTCTTATATTTATACATAATTTTGCTTGTGGAACTGGGACTCATTTTTCTGTGAGAATAAACTAGCCTAAAATAATAATGAGCTCAACAAGTAATGACCAATTCTTTGAGGATGAAAAGACCTATTGCTTCAGGCAAAATCTTGAGCTCTAAGAGGAAAAGAGATTTGTCTGTTGTTTTTTTCCACTGTTTGTTTTTTCCTGCAGCGCATGAAGAAAACAGAAAAATAAGCAAGTATGACTGTACCTTTCTAGGAGAAACTCTGCTTGCTTAACAGAGCACAAAGAAAACCACCATTTGTGACAGAAAACGTCCTAAGTAGGTTCAGAGGCATGATTTATAAAACAATAAAAAGTCTTCTGGAAATAGCTATGCCAGAATTTGAGTAAAAATTTTAAAGAACAAAGGAAAAACTACTCAGCTATAAAGTATGAATATTTCCTACTATGAATTATAACAGATTCATATTTGCCAAAGGAGTAAATATGTATGCAATATTAAATTTTTTTTCTCCCATAATTATGAGAAGTGTATTAGGCACTGGAGAATCTCTTATAAAAGGAAAGGCTGAGACCAAGAACTGGTTAGCCCAAAGAAGAGAGAGTTCAGGAGGAACTTATCAATGTGTACAACTGCCTGATAGGCAGTATCAGAGAATACAGGAGCCAGACCCAGACTCTTCTCAGTGATGTCCATATGAAAGGATGAGAGGCATAAATTGTAATGTAGGAAATGTTATTTAAACAAAGGAAAAAAAGAACTTTGTTTAAGAGTGATTGAACACTGGAATGGGTTGCCTATGCTGGTTGTGAAATCTTTAACCTTAAATCTGTAATATACCTGACTGGACATGGCCCTGAGCAACCTCCATTTGGGCTTTGCTCCTAGCAGAAGGTTGAAGTAGAAAATCTCCTTTCTAATTTCAGTGATTCCATGACACATTTTATATTACTGTTTATGAATAAGCATTCTGAAAAAGGAATTGTTCTGGCAGAAAAATGTAGAATTTACTAGTCTCCATTTGTCATACTTGCCAGTTAGATGAGCTGCTTTTTCTCTTGCCTGATATTAGCCTTGCCCTGCCAGTGATTGCCATGAAAATTAATTTGTTTGATATATCATTTGATTTACTCTTGCAATAAGCATACACAAAATATTCTACTCTCTGCACAATAAACTGTCTCTTTTGGGACTTTTGCATAGCTAAAACATTTGGCAAAGGACCTCGAACTGTCAGAAAAAAAGTGTTGTACCGGAGGACTTGGTTTTCTTCTGGACACAATTCTCCTATGAACAGTCTGTTCAACAAAACCATAGCTTCATACAAATATGAAAAAGGTTGGATCTCCTCCAAGAAAGGTCTCAATCTTAGCATTTTGATTGGACGAAAGGAGAGGTTATTCTGACATAACCTGTTAACCTATATGATCAAAGCTAGGGATTCACTGACTATCAGGAATAGCATACTATGCATAAAATAAAGTGTAAGAATGCTTTTTAAATACCTGAAGATGACTTTGTGTTCAGTGTTTATGCACTCAGTTTTTATCACTGTTCAGTCTCAATTCAAGAATACATTTGCCTTCAGGAAGGCAAATTGAGTAAGTTTGGCCCTAACATAGCAGTAAAGTAAGTTATAAGATAGAGTGAGCATAAGGTACTAGGCTAGACAAGGAAAATGTGATATTTAGATGAAAGAAATGCTTCTGTTTTATGCAGATTGAGAAAGAATGAAAACAGACATTCTAGTCATCTTGGAGACACAAACCTGATTCAGATTTTCTAGCAGACATGGATTCTTATGTGATTGGTAGGAAATCACATATTCCTTCACATAGCATTTTGCCTGGTACATCTCTCCCATTGTTTTGCAGGTCAATGTGTGACCTCAGTATGTCATATGTCAAGAGAAGTGCTTATATAAAGTAAATGGCTACAATTCAAGGTAATGTTTAGCAGAAAAGGCTACTTTATCCAAGCAAATGTGACAAGGTCATGGCATATGCCCAGCACACAAATGCTTGTTCTGTTGCATTTTTAAAATAGTGGCTGGTGCAGGTCAGCTAAGACTATCAGTAGCAGGCAATTCCTGTTTTCTGGCACAGGAGATGCATCTTAAGGTAGAGAATGCTCCCACTGAACAGTATAGCCAAAGCCATGTAATTTTTCTAAGCTGCCACTCTGTTCCCCACACAGGTCTCGGCACAGGCTACCCACCATGCACTGCTGCATCCTTCATGCCTTTATCACTCTGGACACATGCCATGGTGTGTGAAAAAAACTACTATGAAAAAAAACCCCAACTCCTAATATGTCCAGAACCTCACCCTTCTGCTTCAGGTGAGCTGCCCTAAGCGTTTCAAATTGAAACAGAGACCCAGCTGGGTGGTAGAAGCCTCTGATTGTTCAGGACCTTGCAGAGGCTCCCCTCCCCTTCTTGATCCTCCCCCTTCTCAGATTAATATTGTCCTGTAGCAGCACATGACCTTTGAAGGATGAAAGGGAAGGTGTTGGAAAACTACTAGGTGTCTTCTACACTGCGCCCACCATCACCCATACCGATGAGCCCAGCTCTGGTAAGAAAATAGTGCCTTAAAGCATGCTTCTGGGAAGGTGCTGGGTTAAAGCAAAAACATAAGGATACCTTCAAGGTCTCCTCACAAAATGGCTTTTAAAGCCAAACTTCATTCTAAAGCAGTTTAGATTGTAGCAAAGGAATTGCATTAAAGATTGATTTATTATAGTTTAAATTCTGGCTGCCAGAGGATAGAAGAGTTATACTTTTCACTGAAAAAGCAAGAATTTGCTTTTATATTTTACCTGAATGATGTAATAAGAATGACTTAATAACTACAGACTGAGAAAATGATATATGTTGGCTATGACCCAGCCAGGTTATTCTCTGTTAACTGAATTAAATCCCGTGTTAAAATAGATCCCTTTTCAGTTCCTTTTACATTATAGAAGTACTCTGAGCATTCTATAAGTGCCCATTCATTACATTTACTGTCAATTGTTCCACGTGAATAATTTACAGCAAATGATCTCCAAAAAATCAATACCAGACTTCTGAATTTACAGAGCTTTTGGATATGTAGGAGCAAAGCTTTTATATTAACTAGAAATAGATCTAACTTTTCGCCTGCACTGTAGAAAAGAAATCCCAAAGATAAGAAATCTTTCTGAGTCTAAGTAATTTTAAGTACTTAAAAGTTATTTACTAAAATTTGGTGTGCTGTCCTAGCATTGCCACTGGCATTGATGTCCTTAAGAGGATGGTGAGGCATGGTACATAGGCATTTTCAGGGTCCTTTGCTACATTCTTATGATGTTTCCTAGTGGGAACACAGTAAAAAATGCATGGATAAAATGGGGAAATACAATGCTTCTTTTCCATAATGATACATAAAATACTGCCTTCGTGTGCAAATAGGCACTTACAGCCATGGCCTAGAATGCCAGAGAGCTGTGCCTTGTAACTTGTTTACAGGGAGTCACTCAGTAACACTGCAGCAGCTTGTAATTATTTAAAGAAAAAAACTTGATTATATTACTTTTATCCATCTTTTATGTTTAAATAATACCCTTGAGTATGTAGTCCCTTTTTTCTTCCCAGTGCTTGAAGCATTCCGAGTATTTTTAGCTCCAGCCACCATTGGTGTTACCTCAATGATTTTGTACATGAGACCTCTGTTGTCACTGCTCAGCGGTTAACAAGGCACAAGATTTTTGTCCATGTCAGCTCAGAGTTTCTGGCCTCAGGCTGGAGCTATAACACTGGCCAAGGAAGTTTCACAGTAGACATCAGGGACAAGCTTGCAACAGGTTTGTCTTTTTCTCTCTCAGACAGAAATCTCCAACACTAGCTGAGGAGTGCTTGTGTTCTCCACCCTCCTCACATGTGGCCTGTGGTGTGACACACCCATCAACTTCGCCACACTCTTCAGAAACTGTCTGTACTGACTGCCCCTCCATTATTTCATATACCTTGAATTAAGCACACAGACACATACACACACACGCACACAAGTGATTATCATGCCTGAGGAGCATTGCAGGAAATCAGGTACTAGATTGGTGAAATTCAGCCAAGTGTCCACAACTTGTCCTCAGAACCAGAGGCTCCCAGCCATGTGTAGTTTACCGGCTCCTTTTTTTTCCTTTTTTTGTTGTCATTAGTGCCTTCTGGCACTTGTGTAAAAAAATATTATTTTCACCCTTATGCTTAAATTCTTGCAGGAAATGCCTCCCTGAGGAAGAACTTTCAGTTTAGAGAATGGCACCCAGCTCTCATATAGCACTTAACAAGTGAGCCCTTCAACGCTGGCATGCCAAAACCAGCATCGTGCTGCTAAGCCCAGTTCACTGGATTTACCAAGGGAGAGAGGCCAAGTCAGGAAGAACTTTACATGCACTCAAACACACACAGTTTGTGCCATATTATTGTACCATATTATATACTGGATATGGTAAAAAACACCTTAATTAAGGCCTTTCTTTAGTACTTAGAATACCTATAAAAAGGGAAGAATTGGTTCATCTGCTATTTTGGGTCTGTTGTGCCAGCTTTAACGATTTGTTTCATAAATATATGTTCATCCATGCATTCAGTATTGTTTAAGTATAGTTTAAAGGAAAAAATCTTTCAAGTGACTCACAGCCATAAAGATGAATATCCATTTAGTTTGTTTAGTGACAGGGATGTTAACCCCAGGACCCCCTTCCTCCAAGCTCTTTGTTTCAACATTATGTTTGAAGGCTTTTTCATTTAGAATATAAGTTCCTGTAGAAATTAACTGTAACATCTTGCATATTATAATAAGAAAAGTATGGATTTTTCTCAGCCTTGCTTCTACTTTGAGACAATAACAACATAAAGTTTCAATTTAAGCTGTAGTCTGAGAAGGGCCCAGATATCCCACTACTTGGAAGGCTATTAGGTGTTTTGTAACATGGGGCCTCCAACATATTGTTGGATATTTTAAAGGATAAAATTTGTTCTGCTCACCATTTCAGGAGCTACACCAACATAATATGACATCTAAGAAGCAGCTGAATAGCTGCTAGTATTTCAGAAGTCATAATGAAACTGTAACAAGTCATTCAGACACTGCTATACCTAATATCTTGCACTGGCCAACTATTTTCTAATCATTAATTGAAATTTGCTGCCAGAGGTAATAGTTCCCAGATGTGTAACTGATTCCCAGGAATCAGATACAGACAAAAGTAACTCTGTGTTAAAAAAATCACTTTGGCCATTATTTTATAGCTAATATATTGATTATATATTTTATATATATTCGCTCTATCTAAAATTATATATCTGTCTAATTCTTACCAATAAGTTAATGAATTAGAAAGAGAAGTGGAGGTGTATCCCTCTCTAGGATAGTACAAATGTTACATCAACAATAACACATACAAGGAATCACTTCTACTTTCATGGTTATAACCTTCACAAACTTTCCTGAGAACTTTAAAAACAAATAAATTTAAATATAGGAGAAATGTTAATCTAGTACTTACTCTTTCCCTACCTGTCACATACTAAGCAGAATAAGGATTTTTTGTAACATCTGCAGTTAAATAGTTTATTTTTTGTATTTCTTTTGTGAATGAGCTCATTCTTAGAAAAGCAGCTTTTTCTTTCAAGCCTGCAGCATGAAGGAACATATTATGCAAGCATGCAATGAAATGTCTTTATCATCTAAGGCTATTCATGTTGAACAAATAAAATATTTCAGTTGTCTTCAGTGAAAACTCAGCTGACCCTTTGCTAGCATAGCATCTATTATGCAGCTCCCAATTATGTTTCTGTAGACTTGATTAGGCTTTTTATTTCAAATAATAGTGATAAAAAACTTAGCTTTCACATGTGAAATTCTTCATTAATCAACTCTATTTTTTAATAATTCATTTGCTACTTATATAAGCATTTACAGGCTAAATAGCAATGTTTTGGTTGATGGTGTTATTTCACCCTTTGTGGAGAACCGTTCCCCTGAGTCATGCAGTATTAATTCTGATATGCGTGAATGCAACAATATAAAAAATGATGTAACAAGAAAAATAATTAGTACTTTATGCCCCATTTGAATTGTCTTGGTGTAAAAATTTAACCAGGGAATGAAAAAAAAAAAATCATTAATGAGGCAATTATAATAAGTAACAGTGAGCCAAAGTCACTGTTTTTATTCATGTATCAGTTTCCATTACTCAAGCAGTACTAGAAAAAAGACATTTACGATTGTAAATTAATTAATTAAAACATATATAAAGCTATTTGTAATAGAGAAAAATATATATAGTTAGAGAAGATTGAAAAAAATAAATGATATGTATACTAGGATACATAAGAAGAAATTGATGGAAGTGAAGATGAGTGTCCAGTACAGTATAATAGATGTGACTAATCTGTAGACATAAGAGACTGGAAAAAAACATTCACTGTAATATTTAAGAAATTTTAAAGAAAGCCTTTGAAAGCAACTAGATGGCAGTAGTCTGTCAAATCATCTTTGGGTGTAAAACAAATGTACTTAAGAAGGGGTGTGAATATATTAGCAGGAAGAAAAACAAAATACATATTTACATTGAATTAGGAGCCAGTTATTAACTAAACCAAGACCCATGGTCAGAAAAATATAATCCTTGCACAATAGAAAAAGAGGTGGTCTTGATGAGAAGATATTGGATGTTTTAGGTGGAGAAATGATGCCTTAAGTTCTAACTTTCATACTTTTCAGATTCTGTGCTCCCTAGGCCTGTAGCTCTGAGCTTCATATTAAGTGTTAGTAGGGTACTCTTCACAGGGCAGGTAGATAAAACAATCCTTTTCGAGCTTGAGACCAAGGACAACTGTTACAAGCTTCTGGCCAGAAGGTAAGGTTACAAATAACCTAAAACTGTAATTGGACAATTAACTCCAATGTGAAAATGGACCAAAACTTATAAAACTGTGAGACCTGTTGACGAGTTGTCTATTTTGTGACCATTTTAGGTCCATCTTGGGTGCAGCCCTGGCCTAGCTCTTGTACTGCCCAAGGTGTATCCATCAAGGTCTTGGCTCTGTCTAGTCCCTGTTCCAGGTCAGCCTCTCAAGGCATCAGTTTGATTATGAATATTCCCAAGAAGAACTAAATGATCAAAAATGCAGAATTAATATTCAGGTTAACCTATAAATGGTTACTTCCAGGCATGCTAAGAAATGTAGAAAATTAAATCTAAAATGGCAAATATTCCTGCTCCTCTACCCTCCTCCCTTCATTATATCCTCTACATTATTTTTATCAAGTAGCAAATGTTAGCAAATGGATAAGTCTTAATATTTTCTCACTGGGAACTCTGATCTCTGAAAGGTGGAGGGACACCACCAGCCAGCAGGTTGAGGGAAGTAATTCTGCATCTTTGCTCTGCTCTGGTGAGACTTCATATGGATTGCTGCATCTAGTTCTGTTGTGCCCAGTGCAGGAAAGACATGGATCTGCCTGTTATTGTGAGTCCAGAGCAGGGCCACAGAAACAGTCAGAGGGCTGGATCATCTCCTGTGAGAAAAGACTGAGAGAGCTGGGGTTGCTTAACCTGGAGAAGAGAAAACTCTGGGGCGACATTATAGCAGCCTTCCAGTATTTAAATGGGGCTTATAGGAATGACGGAGATAGGCTTTTTAGCAGGGCCTTCAGGAACAGGGCAAAGGGTAATGCTTTTAAACTAAAGAAAGACTAATAATGAAAAAATGTTTTACAATGAGGGTGCTGAAGCACTGGCAGAGGTTGCTCAGAGAGACTGTAAATGCCCCATCCTGGAAACCTTCAAAGTCAGTTCAGATGGGGCTCTGAGCAACCAGATTGAATTGAAGATATTCCATGTCATTGAAGAAAACTGGTTCTAGATGACCTTTAAAGGTCCGTTCCATTCCAAACCATTCTATGATTTTATGACAGAGTGCCTGGAAAGTGAGTAGTAACCTTTATTCCAGTCCAAGCAACGGTTCTTAATACTCTACCTATGACTGGTATTATAGACATGGGTATAATAATTTTAATAGCCAAAATCCTCCAATTAATTTTTTTATTGACTGCACTGTCTTCTATGTGAAAATTTTTAGTGGATAATATTTTAACTTTCTTATTTTAGTGGTGGGTTTTTTTGTCTTTTATTTTTACTTAATTTTCTTCTCTATCTTGTCAGGGATACTTTTATTATATCTGAATATTAGCTGTAGCTAATAGTTGTATCTTTAAGCAGAAACATGAATTAAGCATTGTCTTATTTCAAAGTTGGTTATATTTTTTTGTGATCTGCCACATTTGAGTTTGCAGGTGAAAAAAATTACATGCTACAGCCTGGATCACAAAGTTTTCATGCAATCACATTGTCTCACATTACATTTTTTTTGCAAATGAAAGTGGTTTTGCACAATGAGTACTCTCTGAGTGATTTCAGCTGAGGAAAAATAGGTATCATGTTGATACAACTCCACTGAATCATGCAGTCTCAATGATTTGAGACATTTGAAGGTGCAACTGGGAGACTGCATTTAAATTTACTTGAAGTACAGTCCAATGTAGCCTTCAGGCTGATGAATATGGACAGTATATAGGCCACAAGACACAATAAATTTGCATTGTTTAACTGCCTTCTGAATACTTACTATATATAATTCATTCATAACTGAGTTGCAAAAGATCTTTTTATATTCAAATATTAAGAGCAATTATATAAAAACACAACAAGCAGGAGATTATGTTGACATCCACTTCATTGTGCCACTGTCTTAACACTACTTTAAATATCGTCTGATTGAAATTTTATTTACACTAGCAATTACTCTTTCATTCCAGCATGATTTTGTATTGCTGATACATTTTCATATTGTATTGAAATTACTTTTTTAGAAGCTGTATGAATAGATGCAGCCACCTCCACTAGACTGGAAGGGAAATGATTACAATTAGCTTCACATTTGCACTACTCCAAAAACTGTGCATTTCTAAAATTCATGGGGGGCTATATGTGGCAGGAGGATTGAAGCAATGACTGCTCATGTATGTTCTACTGCCTTGTATATGTTCTCAATAGAAAACAATCAATATATTTGGGCTTTTGGGAAACATGAAGCGGCCAAGAATAACACAGGCAGGGAAAGGTGAGAAGAGCTCCTTTCCTTCACCTCCTCTGCCCCCCAGTAGCTGGCTCAACCAGGACAATTATAATCTCAAGTAAGTCAGCAGAGCTCAGGTCTATGCTAATACGTGACCAAACAGCTTAACCATGAGGCTGAGCTGTGTTCCAGGGTAAATTTCTCTCCTGTGGAAAATGCTGCTTTTCAATTAAGAGGCTTTAGTGTTCATTGGAGCAAGAACTAGAGCCTGCACATGAATCAACCTTTTGTTTCTTCCCTCTCCTTTCTCTTTGTCCCAGTGACTATTTCATTACTTTCTGCTAGGGTAATTAATTGAATACCCTCAGCTGGAGAAATTCAGAGCAAGAGAGATATATCCCTGACTATCTGGTAACATTGCAATTAGGGCGCTCTGCTGAGATGGAAAATACTTTCATCAAAATGCAATCAGATATAGAAGAGACATTAACTGAGTCCCAGCTGAGCACCCTGTCAGCACTGCAGCTGTGCTCTATGGCAGGAGTGGACACTTTGTGGGTTTTTTTGCAAAGGTTTCAGATTGCTTTGAGCTCATCTGCAAGGTCCTACCCTGGAGGTCTAATGTCTGTATCCCACTGTCCCTGGGATGCATCACAGAAAAAGGGCAGCTTTATTGTAGGCATTTCTGTCATCCTGAGCAGCAGAAATGTAGGCATTTCAGTGCTTTGCTGGGTGTTGCGATGCTATAAATTCTGGTGACTTCATCCGGTGTGTGGCAATGCACTTTGCTGAGCTAGAGGAGGAGCTGCAGCAATATTCTCTCACAGCACACAGCAGTGTGCTGGGCATCATCTCCTCCCATACAGAGCTGAAACTCAATGCTCCCTCTGACATTCCAAGATTTACCACACAGCACAGCACTGTAGACAGCCATTTCCTATTTCATTTAACAAGTTACTGAGCTGTGTGGCCAAGTTCAATGGGTAATCTTACACTTTGGGTTACCATTAGATTTGCCATTACTTGGCTGTTTTGGGGAAAACTGTTAATTCTGTGTCTCAATAGGACACCAGGCAGAGATGCATATGAGACATGTGTAATTCAGAAAAAATTATGCTGCCAGAAAATTCAAAACAACTCCTGTTCAATCTATAACAAACAGACTTATCAAGTATCTTATTATATATTTAAAGGCAAAAGAAAGAAAAATTAGGTCAGAAGCTATGATACCTAGCCAGAACAATCTGCAGAATCGCTGTAAAATGCGTATGTGAAAAGCACAAGTGAATCATGGCCTGAGGAGCAGAAACTGATTAAGCTTTTATAAGTCTGTTTAGTGCACTGGTCACCTGATAGTTTGTAGATCCTCCATTTCCCTTGATGTTTAGCAGTTTTGTACTTTAAAAAATCTGAATAAAATACAATAAACTTTTCTGGAAAGGACCAGCCCAAAATATTGCTTTTTCAGCTTCTCCCTGAAGGACTCTTTCCACGTCAGTGTGCTTTCATGCTTGTCAGTACATGACTGTCTGAAGGGCTCCTGCAGTGCTGAAAGTGACAAACATAAGTCTCCATAACTAAACCTCACTGCTGGTCAGAATATATCATTCTTTTTCCTGTCTATCATTTTTGTGCCCTATGCCTTAGAAAGTCTTTGAAAGCCACACTTCAGCTCTCTGCACAAAGAGGCTTCCAAGAAGTTTCTTGTGAATTTACATCATTCAAATTAAATGGGAATGAGCCTACACATAACCACTGAGATTATACACCAATAAATTATAATTTTCCATAGATTTTTTCCAGATATTTTTCTACAGATATTGTCAACCAGACTTAGACAGAATCTGGCTATATAATGGAGCCCTGTATTGACATAAGAGGTAAATAAGAAGCAGATTGGTCAGCTGTGAGGCTTTTATAATTTGGCTTTTATACCTTTTTCTTGGAGGCTATAAAACCCACCACCAAAGTAAATATGTTCAATGTTATCAGAAACCTGTTATGACTGCTGAAAGCTTTTCATTTCTCTACTTTGGTCCTCTTTTCTTTAAGTTCTATTTATTTATTATTTCTTTCCCATAAACTTAAAGACAGAAGACCAAAGCCTTCTTCAGGAGAACTTGCTATATTTTTAATTTAATTTAGTCTAATATTATTGGCTTAGAGATGATAGCTTTTTTTTTTTTGTTGTTTTTTACAGAGAACAATTGCTCCAAACTTTTCTGAGCCTAAATTGCCCACAGAATCCTGTCCTGGATAGGTGAGTAATTGCATAACCCTGTGTTTCATAAAATATCAAATTTTAGACTGTGATGAAGAACACTAAATACTATTTGAAGATCAAGAAAATGAAGGTAGAATCGAAGGCAAAAACACTGCTTTGAACATTATTCAAACCCTAGGTACCTACCAGACAAGATCACAAAGAAAATTGATCACAAAGAAGATAATCACTTAGATAATCACTAAATGTCATTAGGTAGGTGTTACATATTTGCATTTTAACTACGTTAAATATCTATAAATGCATGAATTTGCCATCACATTTTGGGTTTAAAAATTTAATGTATTAGTACTCTTTGAAAGATGTAAATCCCAAACTTTGTTAATGGGATAAACAACATGTGTAGGCTTATGCTGCTGCATACACTACTGAGCACTTACATATGACAAAATTTAAAATAAGAATAATTTTAGAGGTTTTTTTCTTTCTGTAAGGTTCTAGAAATCATAATCTCTTTTGTCTTCACCTTCCTCAAAACTGTATCCCTAAACATGAACATACCAAGAATTAATACACACTAGGACTGACAATTTGAATAGTTAATATTAGTGCAGTTGAAAGAGCATTAATATAGTAGTTAATAGCCTTTAAGGAAAAGTACTAGATCATTAATCTCTTCAATAGTTTAATCTACTCTACACTTATCAATAGCTAGGAATAATTGTCTCATGTTAACAGGTCTTACTGAAAGCCATGTTTTTGAATGAGGAAATATTTCCTACCCGTTCAATTCTTAATCATTGCTTTCAAGCATTTCATTAATATTTTAATTTCCTATGTTTTAGAGGTGTTTCAAAATCAACATGAACACATTTAAATACAAAGTAGTCCCAAGACAGTTTCAGATGCTTAATGCATGTGTCAGTTTGATAAAGAAACCAGAAGTGTTTCAAAATGCTGACTTAATCCTTAGTCAGACCAATGTTATATGCATTATATTATTCTAGTAAACCATCTTTTACAACATGTGTCTTATTCACAGAGAAGATCTAATTTTCTATGATTTTCGTTTTTCAGGAAGAACAATTTATGCTTAAAAAAACCTCAGGACTAAGAACATGCAAGTTAAAAAAGGGGAAAAATATTTCTGTGAAAGTGGATTTCTGATACCATCTGCTTCTGAGATGCTTTGAGACTAGAGGAATTAAATGCTGGCAATCAAAATCTATCCTTCAAGTGACTACATCAACACTACGAATAAAGCAGTCATGAAGCAACAGACAGAAGGAAGTGCAGGCCCTAAAGAAAGAGGTAATGAAACCTTCTGTGGCATTGCACTTGTATAACTGAACCACAGACCTGGTCTATATTTCTAAATAGAGGTAAAAAGTAATATCTGATCATTATAAAAGAAAAATATTTCTAGTGTGGTATTATAGCTCCATGTGTCTCTTGTGAGAGAGATTTGTGACCACACTAGGAACTGGTTTATGATTGCCTTCCTTTAGGATGGCTACTTAAAGTTGCTAATTACTTTCAGGAAATCCGTTTATGACAGATTTTTTGTTAAGAAGCACCAAACACAATTCTACAACAGAAATTAAACATTAACAGTAGAATCCTTTTTAATACCTGCTCATACTGAGAAAAAAGCAAATTGACAGTGTTTTCAGTCAGAAAAAATATTTTATGTCCATGGCTCTAAAGTACTTATCAGAAAATCCCTCTGACATATGACATACAGGACAAGAAAAAGCCCTATTCTACAGTCCAGTCTAGCTTGAAAATTATGATTCTCTGGGCAAGCAATTGTGCAGTTATACCTGAGACATAGCAGGCCATTGTGTAGGCTTCCTGTCCAGAACCATACAAAATAGGTTGGAGATCACTCCTGCCATCCTTCCATCCAGTGGCCTTTTGTATCTCACATACCTTAACACAGAATTCTGTTGAACAGCTGAGGACATTCTTACTAATTATAGAAAGGGGAAAAAGTCCATTTTTATGTAAGTCCTAACTGTGAGCCTCAGAACACATTAGTATATAAAATCCTAGGCATTATTTACAAATCACATGCAATGAAATAGAGTTGGTAGTCAGACCACTTTGGAATATTTGCAATATTTGTGATTGTTTTGCTGCAGTGGCTTTGGTTTTCTTTTTCCCTGACATTGAACAATAAGCTTTGGAAAAAAATTCTTTTAGTGTTGGAAAAATACCCAATTTTATTATTTACTTACCATTTCTGCAGACCTGAATTCCCAGGGGACACCATGAAAGATTATTTCCATTAACTCAGACACACAGTGGCAAAATGTAATTTTTAATGTCATATTTAAAATTATACTAATATACTAAAAAAACCCAATAGAATTACTGTGATGGAGACAGCTTTCTATATCTGTGTGGTCTTTTTTCAATTCTTTAATGTGCCATTGCTAGATCTACTGATATACATTTGAATACTTCTGGAGGAACACTATATGTTAGCTCAGTTTCAAAGGTTTTCCTGAATAGATGCATTCCCTGCCCTCTGCTGTGGAAACATTATTAAATTGAGTAAGATATAAATTATCTTGTGTGTTTTTATAAAAATGTCATCCTAATCTACCTAAAGAAAAACACTAGTCCCATTATTTCAGAGGAATACTTTGTGCTAGAATACCAGGAAATAGGTAAAATACACTTATAACAAAGGGGAAATACAAAACACAGAAAACAATAAAGAAGTTAAATGCTAAATAAGGCATATAGAAGACAAATGGAGATTAAACTAGTTTGGTTGATTCCTGATGTGCCATCCTGAAAACTGAAAGAAATAGGATAATGAAGAGAGACCTGTGGTAATCTCAGAGGTAATTTCTTGAAAAGAGGTAAATATCTGAAAAAAGAAATTTCTTAAAAAATGCAGCATGAATAAATTGATACATAAAAAATAGATATGTCAATCACTACCTGTCAGAAGAGAACAGGGTTTAAGAATACAATTCCTTAACAGACAACACCAAAGAAAGCCAAGGGAGTACACAAGAGAGAGGCTACTTGCAAACCAGAATATCTATCTGGGAAATCACAAAATTAGAAAGTAGCAATGAAAGGCACATCAAAATGCTGTCTAAGCCATTTCTCCATCAAAATATATGAGCTACTAAATCAAAATTGTTCCTGAGAGATAGGTTTTAATCTCCTCTCAAAAGTGTCCCAGAACCCTAAGGTCTGAGAAGAGCTGTCTCGAAAAATAGACAAAACTCCTACACCATTTACAACACAGTATCCCAATCAATTGCAAAAGCTATCACCAGAGTTAAGGCTTAAATCTGAGAAGGACTAAAGAAACATAGCAATGTGTTTTTCAAAATAACATTTTGTAGTATAATTTATTTTCATTTTTTCTTTAATTCTTTATATTAATCATTTAGATTAAGTAGTAATTTAATCCTTTAGAAAAAATAAGTTGCAAGTACATACTTTATTTTCTTAGAAGCAGAACAGCCGAAATAATGTTTCTAATAAAGATATTAGCAAACATGTTTTTATTTTTTGTTTATATAGTTTTACAATTTATTTTGAAAAATATTTTGACACACTGGCCTTTCACTCAAAGATGATTATCTTTATAAGACCATTTAAATGTTGCTATTTTATTGAGCATGTTATAGACATGCCAGACACTCCTTTTCTATTTTTGCAATGTTATTTATCCATGTTAAGGCGGTTTTATTATCAAAAACGGGTATTTGTATATCATGATCATTATCTGAAGATTATATTTTTACATTTATTTACAGTCTGTCAAGATACTTTCCAATACTAAACCTGTATTTTGATATAAAAATGGCAATTTCACATAATAAGCAAACTAGATTATTTGATATTACAGCATATCCCTTGAACTATTTAAATTGTGGGTTCAGCTCAACAGTGTGCTTTCTGTCCTGTGAAAGATCTCCTGTTGTGAGATTTACCATATCACTTTTTTTCTAAACAAATCTACAAATCTGAAGATGCCACAGTTTGAGTATTACTTGATCAAAGCACAAGGAAAAATAAGGGTTATTATTGTTTTCCATAGAAACAAAGTATTTTCTCAATTTAATCAAAATGTCTGCCCATTTTCTCTAGAAATAAATTCTAAGTCTCAAACAAACAAAACAAAATATTTTTCAAGTCAAAATCTCTCAGATATCTGACTCAAACACTGAGCTTAAATTTTGTTGCTTATTTCTTATTTTAATCTTACATACCAGTGTTTTAAAAAAAACAAAAGGACAAATCCAAATATGGATTACTTGTAGGAAGATGCCTTGCAGATGCAATTGTTTGCAGTTTGCTGAGGCCAATCTGCTTTATCATTACAGGAATTTTATAACAGAACATATTCTTGTTAAACAAATACTGGAACATTTGGTTGCTTGCCTTTAAAAGTAGGCACCAAACAGCCAATTCCTTGCCCCTATCTTCAAATCATGAATCTGTGGAGAAATTTAGAACTTTCTTGACTTCAATGGAGGACAGGCTAAGAAGGAATGTTTGGGATTTATACAAGTAAAGAACTTCACAGAATGCAAAAACTAGATTATGGCTTTTGAAAATGAAAAAATCAAGTGTAAATAAAGCATAATAAGAAGCAATTTATGAGGAAAGGACAGAGATATAATAAATAAAAACAGCTGGGTGACAAGCTAGAAGACTAATGAAGAAAACCCAGAAACTGAAAGAAGCAATAGATAAAAATACTGGAAATTCACAATAAAATGATTAGGCACTACAGATGAAAATGTGAGTGTAACTTCGGGAAAGCTGAAAAAAACCCCATAATCATCTGATGTACACATTTCAAAATCTTTGCTGGCGGAGGGTGTCCTGTAATTTTGAGATCTATATTTATTAATATAATTGACATAGCAAAGCCTAGGGGAAGAGCTGCCCTGCTGATGTGCAGGTTGCTTGTTGATGCCTTGCAGTTGTTTCTCTCAGCATGTGACACAGGGAAACAGACTCTGCAAAGTGCTCCTAACACAGAAGTTCAGCAGAAAACCCTGCACTCCAGCTTCTTTTTTTTTTTCCACCCTTTTTTTGTTTTTATTCTTCCAATATGCAGACATTAATGTTACAAAATGCCTCCTTCATCATTTCACTGCTGAGCCAAGTAATAAAGTTTCACTTTTCTGCTGATTGGATCAATGCTACAGATCAGCTGTGGAGAAAACAGGCTGCATGGAAGGAGAAGGAATCAGTCTCTGTGGTGTCTGAAGCTTTTTCCCTTGCTCTGTTAGTGCAACATTAACGTTAGGATGAGAACACTGAAGGCCCAAAGGACAACATAGAGACTATGGGAAGGATAAATCCTCCCCATAGATCCTCCTTCCAGGGCACAGAGCATCTGGACAGTTGCTGTGCTAGTCTTTATTAAGAGAGGCTGTATGTTTCTTAGGCTCTGAATACCCATGAGGGTTTACTGATTACAGAACATTTTCTGATACTCAATAGTATACTTAGAGTGACATAGCAATTAATAAAAAACACAACTGAGTATATGGATTCAGTTGGGCATGGGAAGCCATGGTTTTCAAATCACTTGCTGACTTGAAAGTCCAGCTGTGATATGCAGCTATAGAATACTATAGCCATTTGAAAGCTATTTGAACACATGGAACATGAAAAGTAAATGCTGATGAGCTATTTAACTCATCAATACATTTTATTATCCTTTATACTGACAGCCATCATCAGGATTGCTATGGTATGTCTTTCAGAATAGTAAATACTCTTTTATATGCTATGTGGGTCAGAAAGAGCCCCATAAATAAAAAGCTTGTACTTGACACAGAAGGGTGGTTAAGCATTGCAGTATCTCTTTTGCAGTCTGAGATAAAATTATACAGTTTTATTGGGGAAATAATTGAATTTGGTAGATAGAATCATCTCCAGTTTCAAAATTATTTACTCTCAATTTTCTGAAACAATTAATTACTGTAGGAAATAAAAAGAAACTTGACCAAATTGCCTTATCTTTCAGATAGTCATAGGAAGCAAAACACAGTGATGTCTGGAATGCTCAAGTCTAACTACATATACAAAGTAAAAAAAAGAATGTTTTGAGTGGGTATTTTAAGTACATTTTGGTGATTGGTTTAATTAGAGATGATTATTTAAACAACCTGAGACAGCTAGCTGAAAATAGTAGCATACTTACTGATTTCTCATGGAAATCTTGGCATCTGAGTCAGACAGACAATAGCCATGGATGATGATGAGGTATAACAAAGAAAACCTTTATCTTCTTTCCCCACCCTTCTTTCCTCACTCTAGTATGTAGGCTGGTTTCAGTGAATGATCTCTGTTCACTCCACTGCAGTGAGAGGTGAATCTAGTATGCATGAATAACAGAAGATATTGAATGCTCCTCAGAATAGTGCTGCCTTTACTTTTACATTGATGGATAATGATCACACTGAGAGCTGAGAGCAACATCATTTTAGTATTAGCTAAGTAACAAAAAGTTGTTATTCTTTACTTAATGGTATGATGTTCCTGTAAATTTCTAAGGACATGAGAATGAAAGTATAGTAGGTAATCATTGAGTTTATGACTGCATTTGAAATATTAGTGACAAGTCCTTGATTTCTACAAAAACCTGTTAAAATGTTCCCTCAAAGTATTTTTGGAAAAAGGTGGGAGTAGTTACACTTTGCCATTATTTCAAATGTATTGTTCAGTACATACAATTTTCATCTTATATCTATGGAACAAGAGTGGAATATTATATAAACTGCTATTTTATTTAGCTATTTTTTCATTTGCTGAAAGAGATATGCTTTCAATTTTTAAGGCTAAATTGGAAAATCAAAATATTTTCCTTCATATATTAACCTTCTATTTATTTTCACTATTAATAATGTATCTATTATACATATTTTATTTTGGAATCATAGTTTAAAATTGATGTACTATAATTTATAAGAATGCAGAAAGTACTTTGGTGAATTTTCACTGAAAGAGATAAGGCTGGTAATAATAATCAGATTTTTTGAAAGGCATTGTTAAGGCAGAAGTTTCAGTTCTCTTTATATAATTCAAAGTTTTCCACAGCTTTGTTTTGAAAAGTTTTCCACAGTTTTCTACAACTTTGTTTTGAACAGTTGTGAACTTTCATTCTGAACTTTCAAACTTCAAGCTGGACACCTTCCAGCAACATAGATAACACTGAGGTTTTCCATAGACTGATTTTGGCTGTAATGGAGTTCTTTTTGTTCATGGCAGCCTGTATGGTGTTGTGTTTTTGAATTTGTGACTGAAGCAGAGTTGATAACAAACCAAGTTTTGGGCTATTGATGAGCAGTGCTTGCACATCACCAAGGCCTTTTCTCTCCTGCTCTGTCTCCCTCAAAGGTTATAGGCTGGCAGTAGACACGGACAGGAGAACTGACCCACGCTGGCCAAAGGGATGTGTGCTATCCATATGACATTGCACTCATCTATAAAACAAAAGGAGAGGAGTGGAGATCATTTGTGATAATGGCTTTCATTTTCTCAAGTAAACCTTCCTTGTGCTGGGTTTTTCCCAAATTACCTGGACATCTGCCTCCCAAAGACAAGAAAAATTGTTAATTTGCTTTGTTTGTGCACACATTTTAGTTCACTATTAAGCTGCCTTAATCTTGACCCAAGAATTTTTTTTGCCCTTCCAAAACTTTACCCTAGTCGCTGGGAGGGGAGCAAGTAGGGACTTGGGGATTTATGACCAGTGTCAGTGTCACAAATACCATTAGATAACATAGGAAAGTGGAAAAACAAGGTTGCCCATTTGGTCAGTTGGATTTTCCAAGAAGTGAGATCAATTGAGGGTGCCAGAAAAAGTTAATAAGGCTGTATTTGGGCTATATATACAAAAAAGGGCCTTTTTTTCTGTTTGTGTCTGATGTTAGTGATTAGTATTAGGTAAGCATGGTGGAGGTTGGGGAGCAGGGTGGGTGTGTTGGTACCTTAGGCAAGCCAAGGGTTGATGATGAGACAATGGAAGAGAACAGCCACTGTTTTTGAAGCTTGTGAGTCCCTCAAGATCAACATTATCAACAACAGAAAATACTGCAAGGAAGAGGCAACAGATGATGGTCTGGGCTATGCTCACTGCTAAAAGAACTAGTTCCCACCTTCTTTAGAAGAGGTGAAACAAGCACTGTCTACAGAAGTAGTTACTTACTTAAATTTAGTTTTTCCTATTTATGAAATTTATTTTTTCTTTAATTCCTCTCCCTTAATACTGAGAAATTATTTATCAGAAGAAAGCTATGCAAATGTACTAGTGTTACCAAGTAGATTTTGTTTGCAGGCTTATGTTTTTAAGGCTAAATTGTAGGCTTGTGTTTTGGTCTTCTTTTTATTATAACTATCCTGCTTTGCAGAGATGCATATTGAAAACAGAGGGAAGGAAATATAATGATGAAAAAAGTAAGCCATTACCCAAAGCTTAAACAAAGAAAATGCTCTAAACCATGAAAAATTCAAGAGTACCATTTCTCTGATTTAGGCAAACTGAGACTTGAATAAGCCTTGCAAAAAGCGCAGACAAATAAATGTCTGAACCAAACTATGGAGTGCTCCCTCCAGTCAGTCTCATTTTTAAAATGGGGAAAGTCCTGAAAGCTTGGGTTTCATCCATACAAGTTTTGATTATACTATATTTTTTCCAAAGTATTTTAATCTTATGAATTCATGTAATTTTAGATGTATTTTTTTAAGCAAGTGAAATTTGCAATATTCAAAAAGGGCAATGATTGATATTTCCAGCAAGATGTTAGGGAGGAACTCGGGGAACAGAAAGAAAATATTCCAATGTTATAGGTATGTAGACAGTGTCTTGCAAGGATGATATGCATTGAATTTACTAGATTTCAATTAAACCTTTGTGGATATTATTTCAGGTTTTTCTTTTTTACTCCATTCCCTCGGTGATGCATTTTACAGTAAGCAGACATGCATACTCACAGTGCATTTGAATAAACTTTTAGCGTGCCTTCCAAAATGCATACTCTCCTGTATTTTTCAGGTAGTATGCATCATTTTTAGTTTTTATGAAGTCTAGGATAACTATTAGTAGATCCAAATGTGGCTTGGCATTCAATAAATTTAAATCTTATGAAAATTCAAGCCTGCACTATAGTGAATGTCATTTCTGTATGCAGAGAACATTCTTGACCAGATACATAGCAAAGATCTAGTTTGTCAAATTTAGCTGCTTCATGCATGGATCATAGGTGGTTGGCTCTGGCAGACTCATAAGAATCCAATTTAAGGTGGATGTTATTTAATTAATTAATTACAATAAATTATATTTTCCCATGCAGTTCAAGCCTGGATGTATCTAAAACCATCATGGCCATATTGGACACATATGAGCTCTTTCTTTATAGTTAGAAAGCTCTTAACAAAGAGTCCAACATAGTGTATGTTGCCTTTCCTTATCAGAAAGATAAAGGAATCCTCTTGCTCATCGGCATCCAGCAAGAGACCAATGGTCCCCTAGAAGGACCTACTTAATTCCTGCATATAGTGCTTTATGCTTGTCTTTAGTCCTTACTGAATTTTAACTTAATGAATTAAATCTGTTTCTCTGGTCTGTCAAGAATGCTGTGAATTCTAATCCTATCCTCCGAAGTGCTTTCAAACCTTTGCATCAGATTTTATACTGAAACACTTTATTCCATGAAGAAAAGCATTATTGAAGATATTTACCACTATCTTGTCCCCTACAGACCACTGCAAAACTCCCCTAATGTGGCCGATGGTAAGTTAAGAATCAGGAAAGTCATTGTCAAAAATTAGTGATTAGTCGTAATAAATTCCATGGTCATTTGATTCTATGTCACCTTGTTATTCTTTTCAGTCAAATTCTCATTTTTCAAAACTGATACAGCAATTTTGCTTATAGCAACTATTTAATCCAAGCAACTTCACAGAAAATAATACTTTCAAGTAATTTTTCCATCAGAATGTTTTTTTTCTGGAAATTGCAACTGGATATGTTAATTATTTCACTGTCTTTAAGATTTAAAGTGACCCAAACTATCAGACTTGTGTCTTAAGGACGTACTGTATTCTTTGTTTGACTACATGAATTTTCACTGGTTTGAGACAGAGATACAGTGCAAATTTTTTTCCAGGTACTTGAAACTATAACCTACTGCATTGCTCTCATAGAAGCAACCTTCACTGACACATCTACCTGTTACTTGGCAACCTTGACACATTAGGTATTAGCTGCCATTGATGTCACTTTCTCACCTTAAAAAAAAAAAAAAAAAAAAAAAAAGAAGAAGAAAAGAAAAGGACTGGAGCTTTAAACAAAAAAACCAAAGCTGAGGTTTGTCTTTCCAAAACAGTGAAACATTTTCTGTTTTGACAGCTGATTCTGTCAAAACCTATATTGCTAACAGTTATTCAAAACAGAGAATATACATCTGATATCAAGTCAATAAATGCAGAATTATCCAGCAGCAGACCCAGCAGAGCTTTATATTTCATATTGCTATTAATGTCCAGTAACAACTTTTACTGTTGTCTTTTTCTGTACCTTCCTTTTCTTTGGAAGGACAAAAGAAACAGAGGAATCTCCAAAGGCTGTCTATCATATTGGTATAGAGAGTAGACCATATATTTAAATTCAAATAAGTATCATAGCATCTAGAAGACAGGACTGAAATACTTATGCAATAAGGCTGAATTCTTAATAAGGCTGATGAGTATTTTGTACCTATCAACTCCAACATATGCTGCAGCTCCAATTTATGTCACCTATTACCAGGAAATTTACAGTTGCTTCTATTCAATTGAAGGACCTCAAAGGTAGGCTTTATTTTCTTTTTCCTGGTACTAAAATCATTAGGAAACTTGTCATTCAAATTTCAGGAACTGAACTGCAGTAAAGTATTTATAATCTAAATATTCATGTTTGATTTTCCTTATCAAGGTGCTAATGATGCTTTGACTTGATGGATATCACATGTGCCCAGATGAAGATGGTGGGATAGAGTGAACCTGTGATTCTTGCTTTCCTCACTCCTCACTGGTCCAGCTGGATGCCCTGCTCTAGCTCAGGCAGTTCTACTGGCATTTATGGCAGTTTTATAAATCTCCCTGAATCTTATATTTGAATAGTGATATGACAATTCTTCCTGAGATGAGAGCTACAAGAGCAGATGGGAATATACTAAAAGGTATAAGAAGCTGATATGATGCAAATTTTCAACTAAGGATGGTATGGTGTGTAGAAAACAAATTACAGAAGTAAGGCTTAGAAGAAATGTAATGATAGAAAAAAAAAATGTGAGAATCTACCTTTGAAACAATCAAAATGAAAGCTTTTATGTACTAAATCAACCGAATTGGATAAAAAGGATAAAAGGATACTGCCATAGAGAGTGAGAACAAAGTTGTATAATTTGTGCATAGTCAAAGAAATGAAAATCTGAATACATGGAAAATGATTAAACAGAAAGATCAAGAGCTAGCAAAAGTACAAAACTTTTCACAGCAAGAAGTCAAGAGCAATTAGGAGTGTTGTTTTCAAATTATACCAGAAAGTATTTTTTTGTCTATTGGAAAGATCCTCAGTCCTTTTACTTTGTTATCTGTTGAGCCAAATAAGAAAACTGATTCATCTAACTTCCACTGTATCATTGAAAAAGTAGGTACAAAATCTACCACTATCAAAACTTTGGTGAATGAAGAAATGCTTGATACAGTAATGTTGGCAGTGTTGAGGGATGGCCTAATATTGCTTCTGTATGTGATATGGAAGCACAAAGCAATGCTGAATGAATAACTGGCTACTGGAATAATTGTGACGTGTCAAATTCAAGGATAGATACCTACAGATTTAATGAAGGACTGACTGAACAATATTTGGAGCAGAAGACCAGGTGTGCTGTTAAGAAAAGGAAGAATAATTATCCTAGGTGAATTCAGAGGTCATCTAATGCCAGCTGTGAAGAATACTGCCAAGAAAATGAATATTGATATTGTAATTATATCAAGAGGAATGACATCAAAACTATACATAGCAGAGAAAATGCCCTTTAAAGACTGGTTAAACTCTTGCTCAGAATGGCTTTTGGCAGGGAACATGCTTCCGTTCCTACAGGAAAAAATACAGGGTAAAGAAAAACTACCCTGTCATTTTGAGACCTTCAGATCAGATAAATCCAGAACTTGCAGCTAATGTTTTTAAGAAATATTTTAGATTCCATGGACGGAACACACATTGCTATGAATACAAAGAAGACTCAGAAAATAGGGAAGACACTGAAAGTGAAGAATAGATTGAATATAGTGAAGAGAATGACAATAAAGTTAGAATGTAAAAACTAAGAATATAAAGATGAGTATCCATATAGCATGTGAGAAGAGTACAGATTAACTTCAGGCAAACTGTTAGAGAAAATATTTTTATATTAAGTATAGCTTTGAAAGGATAACATTTCTATGTATAAAATTCATTTGAGGGTCAATCTAAACTCTGTGTGCTCCTCCTTTCTGGTTGGCATGGTGCATTTACATTTCAATTGTGTGACTGATTTAGACCTTGCCTACCTCTGTCACTTATATCCACTATTGTGGAGCATCTGCAGCACTGTGGCTTGTGCTGATATAACACTGAACTAAAACACTATAATGAACTGGGTTATAAGACTAATGAAAAGAAGTGCAAATGTTTTGATATTGAATTTGCAATCAGCTGAATCATCATAGTTTAGAGACCCTTGGGGCATAATGGAAAAATTGACATCTTGAATCAAAGGAAAAGAATTCATGATCCAGTTTAACTACTACAATAGCATTGCATATACATGTCACTCAGTACCACTTTCTTATTTTTATTTTTTTCTTTTTATATTATTGTATCAAGTTACACATGAAAACACTGATTATTTATGTCACCAACTATTTCCACCATATATCTTTAATCAAATACAATACCTGTATTTAGAGATCATTCTCACCAATTCAGTGTTCACTGATCATCATCATTCAACCTAGAATGCAAGAGTGGCACTGTTGCATTACTGGAGTTATTCTGCATGAGAACAGAGCAGTGGACAGAGGCACCAGACACAAAGTAAATAATGGAAAGACTTTAGATAAGTGAAATAGTGAAATGTGTCACAGAGTCGATGTATTCAACCCTCTTATCAAATAATTTAATTAGGATTTTTGTTTTAATTTCATAATATTATCAATATTCTACTTTTTCTTTTTCCTAAGAAACAGTGAGAGTCTTTGTCAGCCTCATCCCAGCACAGATCTGACATCACAAAGCCTCAATAAAGAGAATCTGCCAGTTCCTGCAGCACTGAACCACAGCTTTTGCAGTGGTTCAGTCACATCTTGTTAACTATAGTCCCACAGACTACCTATTAAAAAAGCAGCATAAACCATTCATTAACCAATCACCAAGTTTTGGGATTATGCCTGTAAGAGTGAGCAGTTTTTGATTCATTTTCTTGTAAATAAGAACTAATGGTGTGGAATGCAAACTTAATTATAGGCTAGGTTAAAGAGCTGACAGGATGGTTTTAGTCTTTGTTCAGTTAATGATCAGAGTACTGTATCTGACCACTGGTATTTATTTTTACACAATATTTATGCAAATCCCATTGTGAGGGGATAAAGAGCTACATATTCTAAATTATTTTTAATTTATATTTGTGATTTATCTTATTTTGTGGACTGAAATTTCTTTTTAGAAGAATTGGAAGATGAAAATATTTTACCCTTACTTGTTGCTTCCTAAAGAGACCTTAACCAGTTTTACTATAAATCAACATTATAATTTTTAAATCTCTAGTTTGGCATACAATTTTCTTTGACTAGACAGATTACAGCTATGATATTCTTTGCACATACCTTTTTTTGTTTTTATAAAAGCATTCACAGGAAAATAAAATTAATCCATGTTCTTCTAAAGCATACCATCTGTTGAAGTTTTACACTAACATGATAGAAATAGTTCACTGTAATACCTGGTTTTATTGTAAAGATTTATCTCCCCCCTAGGCAAATTAATTCATGAATGAACTACAATATATTTTCTGGCAAAAAATAGTCACAATTATTGTTTGTTCTCAAAAGCTTTGAATTCAGGTTCATGCTCTAGAACTTTGGATATTTTAAACTGATTCACACATCATTTTTGAAGTTAAAAAACTAAAATAGTCATCTTCCTTCCATCTTTCAATAACTGTCTTGTATTAGAGTCCCTGAGAGAGATAATACGACATATATTTTTTGTTACCTTCTCATCTAACCATTTTCAAACCAATTTTTTAAAGTCATGGATATGACAAAAAAAAAACAAAACAACAAAAAACAAACAAACAAAAAACCAAACAAAAACAACTGGTTTGGATCTGATCCAACTCTGAGGAAAATATTTTCCAGTTCATATTAAATGGATCAGCTACTATACAGTGCAATTAATGCAACAGTGCCATGAAAGCCACAGGTGAGGGAAGACAAGGAAGTTAAGCTTTTGGGACAGATAAATTTCAGTGTAAAGCTTTGTCGTGGTTTTAGACGGAGAAAGAATTTTTCTGGAAGGAAGAGGTCAATGTGGATATTGACCAATTGAAGGTGGACACGCCTCTGAGAACACAGAGGGGTTAAAAGCAGAATTCCCAGGGGAACTCGCTCTCTTTGGTTCCGGTCAGCCGCAGTGCAGCCTCTCCCCTGCCCGGCCATGGCTGGGTGGGGAGGGGAAGGCCCATGGGCTGACTGAGGTAGGGCCAAGGGTGGAGCGACTGGAACTGGGCTGGCCCCTGCAGATGGAAGGGTGGAGAAATCTGGGATGCCTCCGTTCCCCCTCCCAAGAGTCTCTTGGCAGCGGTGGCTTGTCAGCAATTTCACCACGGGGAAGGAGAAGAGCGAGCGGGGGGCGGGGGGCCGCAAGGTGCCCAGCTGCTTTGTGGGATCCCGAGCCTGGGCAGAGAGCCAGCCAGGGAGTCGGGACTTTTAACCCTTCCTTGAGAAATTAAAGCTTTGTGAATTTTTTTTCCCCTCCTCAGTTTGAAAAGAGAGGAAGAGGGACACCTTGGACCCTGGGATGTTAGAAGGAGGAATTTTAGATGGGAGGGGGACAAGGAGTGGCTTTTGGCTGGACTTTTCCTTGGTAGCCACAGACTGAATCAATCTTCTCCTCCAGGAGAGACTGTGTGTTAGGAGGATGCCAGTGAACCAAGAGACCTGCTTCAGCTGGGAAAAGACAGATGTCAAGCAAACAGAGAAAAAGTTAGGGGGTTTGTGGTGGTGCCCCCTGTCCTCAAAAGAAGGAGAAGAGAAGAAGATCTCTGTTCTTGGACCCCCGGCCCCAGGGAAAAAAAATGGGGGGGACTGTGGTCCCAAAAAATGAAAAACTGAACTGTTGTTTTCTCCCCTCTTGGCAGGACATCCTTGAAAGGAAAAATCCTAAAAGCAGTCTGTCCATCCATGCATTGGTGGTGAGAGCACTGTACATGGAAAGGAGAGGGCCACCATGGCAAACTTTTCTCCGGGCGGTGCCATGTGTGACATGGAAGCACAGGATGTGGAGCTGTGTTTCTTGGGGGGTCTGTGGCACAGGAGAGACTCTGTTCCCTCGATGGGCTGAGTATCGATTGTCTGGAGGGTGGAAACATGATTGGGGTCCAGATTGTGTCTCACTGTGGTTTGTTGGAGTTGGGTGGTGAGAGGAGGAATGCTTTGCAAGGTTTTCATTTTGATCTTTGTGGGTTTTTTTCCCCCTCCTTTCTTTCTTTTATAGTAGTAGCTTAATAAAGTTTTTTTCCTGTTATTAAGTTTGGGCCTGCTTTGCTCTGTTCTAGATTCCATTTCACAGCATTCATCTGAGAGATTGCATTTTCATGGAGGCACTGGCATTGTGCCAGTGTCAAACCATGACAAGCTTTGACATGATCAGTTGTTAAATATCAATTATTACATAGTAATTAGTGTGGCACTTCAAATAACAAGCTCTTTAGAAAACTAGTTAACTGAAAAACTCACCATGGAAAACCTTATTGTTTCCTCCTTCAAAGGAGTGGTTTCGGATTACAATAAAGTGACCTGGAGAAAGACAACATAGGGAGATTATGAAAAAAAAATTCAGTAGAATAAGATTTTTGGCATGAAGAGGGTGGATTGAGATAAAAATCTTCTCAGCACTGTGATGATCACATTTGTCAGATTCAGAGACTCATAAAATTTCTAGACAATAGGAACCTGGTTAAAAATAGAAAAAATGTTTGTTTTTTTTTTTAACCGATTTTTGCTACAGCATGTTCTAGATTTAACAAGTTTAGAGGGTCTTAGGGAAGCTACAGAAAAGATTGAAAGGGTAAGCTGTGGGTTGCTAAAGAGACCTACCATACTTGAGCTGAGGAATTATTTCACGTGAAAATAGTTTGATCTTCAAAGGATATTACAGGGCACGGTTATATAAGTCTGTCCTGTTCCTATTCTTCCTACATATTTACTTTGGTTCACTGCTGGAAAAATAATGTTAGGTTAGACTGACTAGCTCTTAGCCAGTGAAACCATTCATATATTCTTGAAGCCTACCAAAGCTATTGATTTTGAAGGACTGTGGATCATGTGGATCAAATGCTGCAGTGAAAAAAGAAAGTACAGATGCTGCAGTCCATGGGCATCCTTAAGTTTGTGCTCAATTATACACCTAAGTGCTCTCTCATCATACTCTTTATGAAGGAGTGGAACTGCTCTTAAGACAGAGTTTTCTGTAAGGATTCTCTAAACTGTGATGTGATAAGGACTATGAAATTAACCCAGTTTTCACTGGAATATGAACAATGACTAAGAATAAATCAGAACTGTCATGTCTTCTGTATATTTCTCATCATGCAATCAGTATGCTCTGGCATATTTGTCAGTTATTTCAAGAAACACATGGTTTCACACAATTTTCTGTTATACCTGACAATACTTACCATATCACAGCTAAAAATAAGGCCAGCATCTCACTGCTTAAAGAATAAAAGATAATAATAAAATCAAAGGAGCAGTCTTCCAGGTTATGGAAAGCAGCAGAATTCTACTATGCCTGCACTGAACCAAATAAAAGGGCAAAAATTTCTTTTCCAAAGACTTATGCTTCCTATGCAGTCCTACCAATTCATGAAACCACACTGGCAGCTGGGATAATGCCACTTAAACCCTAAGATTAGTTTCATACTTAAAAAATGTACTGAAGTGCTTTTCTGGACCTGGGCCAGATGCTCAGCATCTTCTAGGATCAAGTTCATATTTATGAGTGCTTCATAAGTGAGGAAAATCATAAAATTGAATGGATTTGTTCCCATAAAAAAAGGAAATATAAAGCCCTTAATGCAAAATAACCATGTGTTAAGTACTCATAGAACATTTTTTCCTTTGTTAATTAAGCAAAAATTTCATATGGGTGGGGCATTTCCTGGCAGCTGATGTTGAGGCAAGAGCCATGAGTTTTAATTGCCACTTAAATCCAGTGCATTTCATTGAACAAACAGGTGGAGCATATCCACTTTGAATGTATGCAAACAGCTTGCCTTCTCATAGAGAGGAGAATGAGTTTTCTGATTGATTAGTTCCTTTTTATTCTAAGCAAGTTGTGGCCAATTGCAGTAACTGCAGATTTTCTGCATTGAATGTTAACGCAGTTTGCATAGGAAACTAATTCAAAGTGAACACTTAGAGTTTTTAAATCTGTACTAAAGTGAAAGGAAAAACAACCAAGCAAGCATATTTCATTTATAGCTCCTAGAAATGGGAGTTATTAATTGAATTATGTGGCTGAAAAGGAAAATAATCTATTTAAATGTGACAAGTCTCACTAGATCTAAACAAGCAGCTAGCTATTTCTAGGCTGACACTTTGTAGAATATAAAATTTAGCTTGGAACCAGATATTAAAGTATATTAAACCAGTTACCAAGTTACATTCTGTGATCTGGAAAACAACTCAGTGGTTTATATTTTTTTAACACAGAGAGAAAGGGAAAATGCATTTGTGAAATGTGTTCCATTTTATTATAATAATAAGTGGTTAGCATTTAAGAATGATTTCTTTCCTCTGAAATAATCTTTTTCCTTTTTCAGCTGCCAAGACAAAGATAACTCATAGAAACACCTCTCAGAGACAGCACATTAATTTGTTGTATTTTCAGCAGTTTAGCTAAGATGGTAGTAGATGATATGTAACCTGTGTCCTCTATTTAGATGCATAATGGCAAGGCTGAAGAACACTTCAGAGCTAAGTAGCTGTATAGTGGATCTAAGTCTTCATCATTTTAGGATTAGTTTATACTTTTGATGTTTGGTAATTGAAGCCCTTGATTCCAGCATCAGTGTATCAATATATGAAAAAATGGAATCTGTCTCTCAGCTTGGTGTTGTACTTTGTGACATTCATTACTTTATTCACCTGAACCAGATGCAAATTTGCATCTTAGCCTACAAAGGACTGTGTCTTATTTTTATTTATTTTTTTATACCTAAGGTAAAAAAAATTGCAAAAAAAAATTACTACTGTCTACATTTTTTTCTTCATACTTTTTATATATTCTGTATTTCTTCAAGAATAATTTAGAGCTAAAATAGGAGGATGAAATACCTCTTTATATTACACTAGGATATTCAATTGAAGCTATTTCTTGAGAGAAAAGTAACATGACCTTCTAGTCATTTTGCATGGTTAAATCTGCACTGGGCTTATTTTGAAGACAATGTTCACCATAAGAGCTGATGTGTGAACTAATGCCTCAACCACAGAGGAAAAGAAATAGGAGGAGCAAAGGTCTTGTGGTTTAAAAACAGGCCAAAGTAATAGAAAATTCATATACTGCAACCCACAGGGCCAAGGTAAGAGCATGGTTAGAGGGTGGGTAGATGGACAGCTAAATGGAGCATCAGAGCAATGAGTAGCTCCTGGGAGATTAAGTAAAAAGGAAGAAAGGGGATGTAAGTGGACTTTAAGTGCAAATTATTTGGGAAGGGCATGAAGCATAGAGCTCAAATGATATGGGAAACAAGTATCAGTGAAGGAAGGGCTGTTCTCCATGAAGACGTAGCTTGCAAAACATCCTTGCCAAGACATCAATTTAGAAAGTTTGGTTTGGAATGAGTTTGACTTTTATGTGTGAAAAACAAAAGGCAATAATGGATGCTTTTCAGACAGTAGAAGTGCTTTTATATGTGCAACATGCACATGCAAAAAAAATAGATGCTGATCTAGTCTATTTATTTCAGGAAACATATAGCAATCAGCTGTCACTGTGATGGGCTCAGCATAACTCAATACAGCCTAAAAAATTATTCTGACTTACATTTTCTTAACATCTAACCACACTTCATAGCTGTAGGCTACAAAACAGAATAATAGAATTACAGAAGTTTTTAGAAAGGTGATCACAGTGACAGTCTTGAATTGCCAGTAGAAAACATCTCCTGATTTAGCACTGTGTCTCTGAGATGAGCTTTAAAATTCCCTTTCCTCCATTATATATCCTCCTTAAAGTGTTATTAAAACAGTTTTGTAGCATATTTTAATAGAATTTCTTTCTCAGTAAGACCTTTTTCTTCAGAGCCCATATTTGAAGGTGGCTATGGTAGTTTTCAGTGAGAACAGCTAAAAAGAGATCAAGAGGAACTACTCTTAGAACAGAGTGATTGAAGCATTTAAAAACAAAAGAAAGAGATAAGCATATCTGCATATTAATTTTATAAATAATGTTAAAATATTAGGAAACATTTTATAGTTGCAAGCTTGGAAACTATCTTACATTTTTCACTTTAAAGCAGCTGCACTCATAAAGGTAGTGGTGAATTTTTCATTAAGAGAATAAATATTGAGATCTTTAAGACTATTACTACTCCTTGGGACATAAACATCTTCTTCAGGAAACTGAATATTTACTCTGTTATTGAAAAATAAAGGAGTCAATTGGACCTTTGTTTTTGAATCATTAATTTTAGCTTAAAATAATGAAATTGTAAAACATTATATAGGTTTTCAGTCTTTGTGCTCTGTGTGGATGCACAAGAAACAATTTGAAATTCGTAAAAATGTGGCATAATTAAAGCCAGCTATTACCCAAGGCCAGAAATTATATTTTAAATCATGAGCTTTATTGAAGCTCACATATTGGTGTTATGATGATTTTGCTGATATCATATTTAAAGAAAGGTTTCCACAGAATGAGACTGGGATAAAGATGCTACCATGGTGTATCAAGACCATTTGACAAAAACATTTTTTGATGGCTAAAACTCAGCTATTTAAAAGAACATCACTTCCATAATGAGAAGATGAATTATCTCATTTCATCCCTTCAATGAACTATGCCTGATAAAAGGCAGTCCTTCCAAAGGTTCAAAGGAAGTGGTGACAATAATTGGGTTGAAAAATTAACAATGGAAATATAGGACAGAATAATCCATTTCTTCAAAAGGTGTTTCATAGTAAAAGTTTTATACTTCTTTATTCCTTTAAAAGACTTACGTGTTGGCTTATGTTAGTAATCTAAGAATTAAATGTTTCATCTAAGAAACTGTTTGTCCATAACATGGGAGAAAAATGAACTGGTGAGAAACATAACACTGTCTGTATGGTTTCCACTGGGATGAAATGATCTGCTAATCAGCTGAGATGAAAAGGGTCTTTAAAATTTCATTACAATCAATATCTAACAAGATTTCAAAGTTGATGACTTGATCAAATATTCGTCTCTGAATGTGTTCAAGGCCAGGCTGGATGTAACTCTGAACAACCTCTTCTAGTGAAAGGTGTCTCTGCACACAGGGGGCAGCTGGAACTAGATGATTCTAAAGGTTGTTTCCAACCCAAACCATTAAATGATTCAATGTGTTATTTTAAGTCAATCTCACCACTGTTTTCACCCCTTGTACTTTAAAGTCTTATCTTTATCACATATTTAAAGAGAAGCTATAATGAGTTCTGGAATGCAAAGTGAAGGTGACAGACCTGTACCCAGAAAAAGTCTCTGACTCTTTGCTGGTTCACACAGGTGTCTTCTCATTTCATTTAAAGTTGCCCCTGTACCTAAATGAAATTACATTCAGTATTTAAGTTCTGAAGTTTAAATAATATTTATTTAGTATTTAAGTAATTTTTCTCAAGAATAGTTGCTTTTTTTTTTTTTTTTTCTGCTATAAGCTTTTCTGGCAATGGTGTTTTTAAATGTTTTTTAGCTTGATTTCATTACTGGCTGCATGGAAGCCTTGGAACAGGCAAAATATAAATTGACCATAACCTTCCTTTAATGCTTAAGTTTCTAGTCTTTAACAGGTTTCAAGCATCTATCTCTTTCTGTGGCATTAATATGTAATACATTTATCCAAAATTTATCTTTCGTTAAAGCGTGCCCTTATACTTTACAAGAGCACTAGGTACTTGCATATCTACTTACCTTTTCATGTTTTGGACACTTCTCAGAGAGGTTTATCTCTATTGACTATGTAGTAATTAGCTTCAGACAACATCCTTAACTTTTTTGATGGTTAACCTTTTCTAACCTTTCTTTCTGGAAAGCTCAAGCTTTTTCCAATTATCTATGCACTTTTTCCTCTACAAGCTCTTTTTGCTACACTGTTCTAGATAATTGATTGTCTTGAAAGCAATTGAGGAGCTTTATTTCCTGATGCTTTCCTGCCAGATATTTGGCATATGCTACCTTTTGCTTTTGCAATACTGCATTTAACAGCTGTCTAAAGAAATAAAATCAAGTGCTAGAAGACAAAGAGCAATAAGATTCTCAAGAATGCTTTTACATGTAATGATATTGCCATGGAGTTGGGTGGATATTACTTTTAATGATAAAGTATTTCGAGAGCAGTTTTTATTATATCATTTTTTAAAAACATTCACCTTCAATTTATATATGGAGAACTCTTAAAATAATTTAAGTCTTTCAGTAATGAAGGTCTGCTAGGAGATTAAAATGATGGTATTTGTTAAGGAATAAGATGGGGACACATTTGAACCACATCAATATTAATGTATACATATGTAAATGTTGATTTAATGGCATTTTCCAGTGCTTATTTCGTTATAGCACTAGAAAATTTTAGGCATATAAACTAATTTTAACCCTATTATTTTTATTACTTTTTATTGTTATAGTTTCAGGCATTTCCTTCTGATTATGCTTATTCTTACTATTATTACAAACATATGCCTCAAAAATCATGTTAAAAAAGACAAAATACCTATGATATAATTAAAAATCTATCAAAACAAGAAAAAAGTAATTAAATTTGATATCTCATTTCTGAGGCTCTGTAAAATAATTTCCTTTTACTGCTTGGTAATTGTCAGCTCCATGTTTCTTTTTAGATTAGAATGAAGAGATTTATGGAAATTTTAATGTTTTTAAATATAGCAAATATTATCTATATTATCAACAGTCTGCAGCATCACCTATTTATTTGTTGGCGTGGTAAGCTGTGATATATAAGAATGAAAACAAAATCCTAATGGAATTAAAAAGCAATTATTTTCTGTGGAATTTCACCTCATATGTTTTTGCTTGGACAATGGAGTTTTAATTTGTAAGATTTCAGTTAAATTAATTCACTTATTATAAGGCAAAAACAGGAAAGCTTTAATTCAGCTAAGAAATTCTAGGAATTTCTCTGAGAGAATATATTTTTTTTATACAGAAGATATCAGGTGTTTGATAGGATTTGGTCAGGAATACGTTATGTGTCATAGAGGAAAGGAAATGGTAAGATAGAAGTGAGAACTGACACCAGGATAGTGGATATTAATTCACCTGGGAGATGGTATCATGCAAGAGAATGCTTGATGGATCCATGAGGAGGGGAAGCATAAAGACTGGAAAGTTCCACAGACACTGACAGTGAATGAAGATCTGTGCCCAAATAAACAAGAGCATGGGCCAAACAGCCTGGGGAAGCCCTGGCATGGGTTTTTCTGCTTATATGTTACATAAAAAGAAGAAATAGAAAACCAGTTTGATGAGAAATAGAGAGAGAGAATAAATTATTCTCTATGAACAAGGAAGGAGGAGTCTAACAGAGAAACAGTAGCAAGCAAAGGTGATCAAGCAAAAAGGTGAAGGAGGTGAGAGAATTGATAGGGACTGAGTGAATTAGATATGAAATGAATAGCCTGAAGAAATGAATACTGTAATACACACTCATATTAGGTAAGATTATAATAAATAAGGTGTAGATTATTAAGGGGATTTAATGTTGTTTCTGGAAGCATACTAAAGCAAAGTAAAATACTAATAATTTGGAGAAAAAGATGTGCTCTGTGCTGGAAGCTTCAGCATCAGGTAACTGAAGAGTGAGTTTAGGATCAGGGTGGGGTGAAAGGGTAAGATTGACTGCAGGGTATATAGAGAGTGCTGTGTTTGGTCAAACATTCATCAGAGTTAGTGCTTTTGAAAATTGCAACTGTAGAATAAAAGCCATCAGAAAACATGCATAGACAATGTATTTTTTTAAGACAAGTTTTGGTAATACATAGTAAATGAGGAGGTGATTGAGATGGAGGAAAAAAACCCCACACAGATAATGCCCTCCAACAACATGTCTAGAAAACTACAGCTCTGTGTATAGTTTCTTGAGTTTGATTTTCTATCGAGCATTCTATTGTATGATACCATCTCATAGCTCACCAATGAATTCCAGAATTTCCTAACTTTGAAAAAATATTCTGAAGGCACTTCTAATATTATGTTAAAATGTTTTTATATGAGCAGCATTTAAAGGAGATATATTTCTCTAACACTAATAGTAGCCAGAATTGACTAGGCTTTGTTCTGTTATCTAGGAAGATGTAATCTTCTGATAGAGCACTCATAATTCAAGGCTTCAGACTTGTTAACAGCTCTTCTGGGATTTTTCTAGTTTAAAGACTGAGGGGTCTACTGCCTCCTACAATTGTTAAAGAGCATAAGATATATAGTTAGAGATCACCTTCCCAACAGTCAGCACCAGTCTAAGCCTCTAATAGAGCTATTCTGAAGCAGCAACTGCAGAAACAGTTGGGTCAGCATGGTTCCTTGGGGAATCACATAGATCTCTGGATGCCCAAAAGAAAAATTGCCAGTGATAGAAACTGGCAGTGCTTAGCAGAGCTGAGCTGTGAAACAATTCAGCTGTACTCAGCCACAGTAATGCAGTAAGACAGGCTTTGTCAATTCTCCTAACTAGGTTAGTTTTGTCTCTTGAAACCAGAAATCAATTTTCGTATTGAAATAAGTTAAATGTAAAGAACTTTACATTAAACATTCAGTTCTCTAAATATATAGGGGCTTTTTGTTATTTTTTTTTCCCTGAGGAAACTGTGATCTATTTCAAGGGCAGAGAAATAAGTTTCACTTGCGCGATTTTCTTATCTATGTCCACATTTCCTTTTCTCAATGTTATTTGATTAAAAAAAAAGTGAACAATAAAACCCATTCTTCATCAAGAAACAGCAAACCAGTATTGCCCAATGTTCCATCAGAAAAAAATCAGGCTGGGATTCTTCCCAGTAGTTAAAATTCATCTAAATCCCAGAAAATATTTGGTCTAATATAGATCTCTAAACCTTGAATTGAATCAAAATTCAGAAGTTTCAAGTCCTAACCTGAAATTCTAAGCTTACATGTGCTTTTGTCTTGATTTGCCCTGATTCTTTTTTTTTTTCTTGTAAATTGACAAAATTAAGCCACTGTGGTGTGTTTGACTGTTTAAACAGAATAATAAGAAAAATAACCTATTCAGCATTACGTGAAAATGAATAAAATCTGTCTCTTACCATTAAACTAGATAAGTTCTACCTGCTGGTGGAATCCTGTAAGTAGCCCCTACATAGACAGGGAATTGTTGGTCCAGGATTAAAGTGGGGACCAGCACCTCATGGGTATTTGGGGCTTCAGAGAAGGTTTATCTAAAGTCAAAGAAAATTATTAAATAAGACTAATAATTTGACTGTAGGGAGACATAAGACACAATAAAAAACCCAAAAAGAATATGACAAAAGCATTTCAGCATGTCTTCAAAATAAACATCAAGCAAAAGAAATAGCACAAGCATTTATGGGTTTCTATTATATTGCAGAATGTCTGTTATCTTATTTATATTATACTTTTTAATGATTGCATGTCTTTTGAGAAGGAACCTAGCAACCATAATGGCATTTTAAGTGCTATTTATTTACAAAAGTGAGAAATAAAGGCATTTAGGGTTGAGACTTCTCACAGTGCTGCATCTATATTTTCTGTGCATTCAGGTGCATAATTATCACCATCAAAGTACAGATAATCCCACAGCTGTCTTTTAACTGAACACTACAAGTTATTTTCCAAAAATTCTGTGTTAACCTCTTCTAATTAATCAAATTTACTTTTGAGATTGCTTATTTGAAAATATCCTGGGTTATTCTGAACCTGTAAATGTTTTAAATACTCTTACTAATCTGTAGACGATCTGAGTGATTAGCAAAACAAACAAACAAAAAAAAGACTTCTTTTGGAAGCTTCAAGACTTAATTTTTACTAAGAGCTAAACACACCATGAAACCAAACTCTGCAATAGTCAAATTATTGATTAGACACCTTTGTTATCAGGAACATGGCTGGTTTCTATCACAAAGCAAATGATTTGACATGATACCACTGGTGTTCATAATTGCAGAGAATGTCCTGACTCCTTTTCCTTAGAAGAGGTTAGGAACTGAAACAAGAGTGATACATGGTAGACTTAGATTCGTTTTTCAAGTTATGTGGATGACTACCAAGCTACAAACTTTTAAAGAAACTTCAAAATAATCAGCAAATTGGGAAGCTGCAGCTATATACAAAGATAATATTATTCTTATTGATATTACTTTAGATATCAAATGTATAAAACAAAGGATTTATAATTTCTTGGGCTGTTACAATCACCAAAGTCTCCTCTTGCCAATACAACTGCAGTTCCTACCTGACTTAGCTATTTGACATATGTGGAGGGAGGGCAGATGCAGTACCTGGTGAGCCTCAATAACAAGTTTTAGATGTCTGTCCTACTGAAATAATTAAAAAACGGGTTTAGTGGCTTTAATCAGAAATTACAAGTGGGTTGAGGATTGTAATGTACCCATGCTAATGTTTGAGATGTTCAGACTATAGTATTTTCTAAATAGATACTTAAGAAAGTCAAAGAAGGCAGCCTTTTAAGATTTCTTTTGGCTAAGAGACTACTTCTTAATCATGATCCTGACTTGAGATACTTTGGCTCATATTTGCCAAAGTTTTCAAGTAAGATAAAAATCTAAACCTCTCATAATCTGCACTTGACAGAAGGAGAAATAAATATGGAAGTGCACCAAAATGAGCAGATGGGAGAAATTCCTGCCATAATTCCTCCTCTCCTGGGTTCACTTGTAGCTATTTTACTTTTATCTCCTTCCTGAGATTTTACTGAGTGGATTACATTTAGTTTCTTCATTCTAGAAGTTGCAAATATTTACTTATTTAGTTTAAAGTAAAACATCTTAAAAAAATTAAGCAGATTTGGGAGTGATGTTTCAGGAGAATCCAAGAAGTTATGCTGTTTTGCACCAAAAAAACCCAAACAAACGCAGCAACAGCAACTCCAGCCAAGCAGTGTTTCCATTTCCTGACATCTGCAAGGAAAGCTAAGCAACTTGCATGATAAGATTTTTCAGATTTAACTTGGATTGGTCATAAAATTACTATTTCTGAACCTCATACCATCTTAGTAAAGTAGTGCATTTGTTCCACTTTTATACAGAGCAAATAATTTTCTTGTTGTACACTTAGGACCCACTAGAATGATTATGTATATTAATACAGAACATTAAGCTAAAGCTTTGTCGTTTGAAAGGTTTGACACTGAAAATAGATGCACTTAGTATCTGGAAATTAAAAAAATTAAGGTTTCTTTTAAAAAGTGAGCAGTTACAAGCACATTGAGCTCCACTATTATCAGTCATTGCATTGCTGCAGTGTCATTGCATTTCTACAGCTGAAATGTTACAGTCTGCATTCTCAGTTAACACTGCCAGAGAGAAACTGAAGACAATTTCAGATATGCCCTGTCAAAGTTCCTGTGGCTTTGGTTACTTGTTGCTACAGGAGAGAACTTGCATATACACTGCTTTCATCAGTTCTTGCTCAATCATTGCACAAACTAGTTGTGTTCCTCTCTAGGCCAAGAGTCCTGTCTGTTACTCTGTTTTAAAGTGGACATCTACAAATAGAAGAACGTGATCTGCAGGGAAGTTCTAAAATCATTTCGTTTCACAACCTATGAAACTCTTAAGCATTCATATTTCATCTCCTCTCCCCTTCGTGCTTTATTTCATTTAACCAGCATAAACATTTCTTATGATAGGCAGAGAGAAGATTGGGAAAAAAGAGCCTGAATTTCTTAGTTATGACAGCATGGAGGTTGCACACTGTTCCATGCCCATTGTTTTTCATGTTTATCAGTATGAACTCAATGGTTTCTTATTCCCCACTATATGTTTTTTAGTAAATTATTGTCTTTCCATTCAGACTACTTAGACTACTAACTCCTTAGGACAGACAAAAGCCTTTGAACTTCTTCTGCATTGTTTAATCTATGAGCTATTGCTGAGACCACTGAAATGTGTTATAGCAGAAATTTTCAGATGAGTTATTTATACTATATTACACTGTGTATCTAAATGCAATCTTCTCTACAAAAAGACAAGAAAAATATATCCTTTCTTTAAGGAAGAATTAAAAAATCAATTACAAGCTTTCTTATGCATTTTGGGTTTGCGAAACAAAAAAGTATTTTTCTAATGTAGTTAATAGTTTTTTTTGGTCCATATGCCTGATTATAATCTTGGGGATTATAGAAATTACAATATTGGAGCTGAGTAGGCCATAAAAATAACGTACCTTCTTCTTATGCCTCAGTAGCCTCATTTTATGTTCTGGCATGTATCTTTATGAAGTGTCAAAATCTCAGCTTGCTGCATGCAGGCTGATGTAGTTTCCACATCTTCAGTTATGTCAAATGTAGAGAAAAAAGAGGAAACAGTTTGAAATATTTCTAATATTATGACTAGCCCAAATCACAAAAGTTATCACAGTACTTTAGGAAAAATTACTGTTACTGTGGGTTATCCATACATACACATTTTATGTGTCAGAAGGGCATTTCTTTGTCAGAGTTGATGCTACTACATTCAAACGGATTCTGTCTCCAGGAACATCACTAAGGACATGTCTAGCAGACAGTAACACACTGTAAAGACTTAGAAAAAAAGAGAAGCACTGTGTGTGATGTGATTACTAATCTATACTATTGAAATACATTTTTATACATGTGTATAATAGCCAAGATCAAGACTACTGGCTGTGGTTTACGTCATCTTGTCATTTTTATGACAGAAAGGCAACTAAAGCAAGAAGATGACTGCTCCCACTGATTTTAGCTAGACTCATTCCAACATTGTCATATTTTTTTGGGGGACTTAATAAAAACAGCAGTTACAAGACTGAACTGCAGGATACATAATTTACAATAAATTTGGCTTGTTTAAATTTTGCTTCTGAAGGTGCAGAAAATATCGTTTTAATCATCATTATCTCCTACAGGTTTATGTTTTTTATTAGTTTAACAATCCTTCCATATGGATTTTTTAAATGTAAAGACTGAGCAGACAAATCCCCTGAAAACTACAGATTTTCCTTGCTGAATGTTTCTTCTTTCAAGACTTCATCACTATGGGAAGCCTGGGTGTGTTATTTAAGCCTCTGTATGCTTAGTTTTCCTCTTTTTCTCCTTTGTTCAGCATCACCTGCCTAATCTTCAGTGTCTTTTCAAAACCCTCCTCTTTACTGCCCACTGGCCCCACTATAAATATCACAATATCAATATGGGTGATTGATAAATGTGTACATGAATCTCTAAGCATGCCATCAGAGTGGCCAGCTCTGGGGACATGCATTATGAGTTGCTCTAAGGTCAATAGGCAGTAAAGTCTTCTGAGCATTCTCCACCTGAGATTAGAATCAATTTCTTGACTAAATAAATACTCAGCCAAACTGCTGCTGACAGACAGAAGCAGTAAAATGTGAAAGTGAAGGTCAGCACCCTGGATAAAATCTTTTACATGGTGATTACAGACCTTGTCAGGAAATAACCAACTATGACAGATAAGGTGGCCTTAGCAGGAGCATTGACAGTGAGTGATTTCTGTGTCAAAACCTACACCTGCCAGGAGGGGAAAATCAAAGTGGGGTCTCTGCATAATTTTTATAATTGAAATAGGCATTGGTAAGGAAGAAGCAAAAATTTGTTATTTTTGAAATCTAAGGGTCAAAAAATAAATATTTGTTAACTATAGAACTTGTTTGGAAATCTGAACTAAAATGTCCTGCAAAAACTTTTAGCAATAACATAACAGTACTTAGAAACAGTTAAGTTTGAAAACAGTAAAATAAACTTGATATAAACATGCCAGTGATAATGGAATCGAATTTTTCTTCATAGGCAGCAACAAGCAGCATAATTGGAGAGAACTTTTGAAAGTAGATAGACTATTGGACTCAAATATATTTTCTTTCCACCTTAGAAAAATATTTCTTTAATAATCTTGATTTTATTTTATTTCATTGGAAATTTTACAAACCTTATAATATGCTACTGGTAGCATAGGAAGGCCTTCTTCTGAGAGTTCTGTCAGAAAAGCACTTTGTTTTTCTGACACATTGAGAATCTGGGAGCTCCCAGCTCTTGCTTCTGTGGGAGCCAGAATAAAAATTTCATCCCAGTGGAATGCAATTTCCCAACAAAGCAACCTGTGAAATCTAAAAAATAAATTCTAAAAATCATAAATTTTAATTATTTCAGACACTTTATTTAAAAAATGCTAGTCAAAAGAATTAATACATATTTGTAGTTTTAAACAGTGTAGAGGAACAGACAGTAAAATTTCCAGCTACACCTGTTCAATCAAAAAAGCATGTTCAACAGAAGAGTCCATTCTATTTTTGTCTCTTCCTTCTGTTCTTAGTTAATTAAATTATGGGCATTATAAACATAATGGGAAAATTATTTAAAAATCAGTAATATATTTGGATTATATTCATATATAAACATATTTGTGAGCAGCAGGTTGTTAGACTCCTAAGGTTAAATTTTAGGAAAACACATTTTACCACAGGAGGCAGCCCTTCATACACATGTCCAAGATGAAGAGTAAATCTTTTTTTCATTAAAAACAGTGTAACCTAAAGTTCATAATTTCTCATCTATGTTTTATAAATGCCACTACTTAAACTTTTCTTTCTCATTGTGCCTATTTATCTTTTCTTTCTGATTTCAGTTATATGTAGGTGTTCAGATTTCTTAATATATTAAATCTTTTTTATATATACTTTTAAAATTTATGTAACTTTTTCTTGCATGGCTTTCTAATGATTTTTCAAATTACCAGTCCCTTCAAAGTCCATTAGGTACATCAAGTTGCCTATTTGAATTCATATTAATGAGTATTTACCAATTTTGCCACTTCAAAATTTTCTTTTTAAAATGAATTCTTTTCACAGAGAAGAACTTCAGTTTCCTTATAGAGGATCTATTTTCTAACTACAAGAATTAGGTGGAAAATGATTCTGTGAAATTAAAGTTTTTTAAAGCAAACATTCATGCTAGCAATGTGTTAGACCTACGATATAGGAAAGTTTCTGCTACTTAGCTTTGGATCTCACACAGATTGACCACAGCTCATAAATTATAAGAATTTTTTTTTTTTATTCTGTTTTTTCCTTATGTTTATTTCCAAATGCAGGTCAAACCTTGTTCAGAAGGAAAGGCATGATCTGATTATTTAATGATTCCCTGATAGGGATGACTAACTACTTTCCTTTGGACAGTGCTTCAGTCTCTTTTTTGAAGTTATTATTTATAGAGACAGTATAGAACCTAGTCAAACTAAAATGTTTTTCGCTAGTCAATAAAAATGTTTAGAATCAAACCAGAATTGCCTTTGTTTCTCTTTGACTGTTTCTCCTCTGGAGATCTTTTCCTAAATTTACCCCCCATCAGAACGGATTTTTTCAGAAGCATCTTCTGAAAACACCTTGAAAGAATTGAAAAAGGTTTCTCTTGGAAACACCAACATCAGATATTATGATATAAAATACAATCTAATTTCCCCCCCGCAAAGATGTTTAACTCCTTTGGCACAGTTTTTTTGTTTATCTTTCCAACCCATCCTCATCTTGTCCACAGCTTTGCCTGATTTTCCAAGCCATCCTAAGCACTTGGCTATCCTGGCTCTTTGTAAATCACTTAGCTGGAACAGTCTGTATCCTGGCTAATCCTCCTAAGATTCTCATCCAAACATATTAATCATAATAATATAGCAGCTATCCTTGCTCCATTCTGTTGCTTTGTTTACCAGAAAGACAATCAAAGGATCCTTCTCTTCCCAGAATCTTTTGCTATGAGTCATTTGTTCTGAACATGAGAGATCTTGGACTCTTTATAGTTGCATAAGTGAAACGTGACTGGTCTTCATGCCCTTCTCTCATGCTTTTTCCTAGGCTAGGTTTTAAGGCTATGCAGAGGCTGTTTTGTTTGATAACGCCAGGTCTAAGTGGCTTAAAACAGAGAAACACCAAGTCACATATAAAAGCAGGACTTTTTAATTGTAATCCTCATCATTGTGGCCCCCTGGAAATAGATGGACAGCTATCTCTGAGAAAGCCATTGGCAATGCTGATATGCTTGTTTGTGCTACAGACATGATAGAGGCAGGAGGGGTACTAAACTGCACTGGTAATCACAGCAATCAGCACTGACTAGAGTCACTCTGCTGGAAATCCCAGTATAAGGATGTGAGTGAAACCCTGTTCTTCACTACATGGGGGTGAGTAATGCTGTGTAACACCTAAAGGCAGATGTAATACTCAGAAAGAAGCTGCTTCATGCCTTTTCATAAAGTGGTGGTGGTGCTTTTGCTGCCCAGTCTCACTCTAGGTGATTAGGATATTTGGCTGTGAAGGATGTCCTGAATATCAAGACATTTTATCTTCATATAAGAATTTAATGTCTAATGAGTCTCTCTACTGTTTTTTTTAAGTTCCCACGACTCAGACAATCTGGGCTACACGATCCTCCACTTCAAACTGAGGAACAGGATGACTTACATCTAAGGAACCTGTTACCATGATCCTGCCAGCAGATTTTTGCTGAAAATGCAAAACCAAAATTTGACAAGATACTGAAGTTTCAAGATCAAGATTCTTTCATAGAACTTTGAGTCACTTCCTATAGTGTATACCAATTGTGCTTTAAGAACACTGCAACAATTCAGATTCTGGATATAGTTAAGCATGGTAATGATCTGCTTCTGGCTTTTAAAGAGAATCAGACAACCATATCCTGTCTTTTCAACCAGCTATCCCAAGACAAGAATATTTCTAGCTGAGTATATAAAACCCTGTTTTTTTTCCTAAAGAAATTTCCATTTTTTTTTCCTCCCCTTCAAAAATGTAGATATTTCATAGTCTCTCTTAATCTGAAACAGTTTAAGAGGAGGTAGGACCTGGGTCTTCTGCCTTCCCTAAATTTATATCTCTGAATTACTCTCCTAGTGAGCTTTGAATCAGGAATGGCAGTATTTAGAACTATACTTGGAAAAAAAATCCATTAACAACTGACAGATAAATCTGCAAAATAAAACAATGTCCCAGCACTCCTCCCAAAATATAATTGGAATATATTAGTCAAATAGTCTTCTGTTATATAGTCATTTCATAATTGTAAGAAGGGGGGGGGGAATAAAAAAAAGAAGGAAGGTAAACATAATATGATTATGTTATCTGAAGGAAATTATATGCTTGTTTACATAGTCTGTTATGTAAATATTTAGGAAAACATGCTTCTGAAATATAAGGAATAAATGTCATATATGGTAATGAGGGTTTTTTATTTTGCAGAATGATAAAATTGCTTAACAGATGTAGGCATGTATAACAGATGTTGCTATGCACTGTCCTTGATTTACATGATGGGCAAATTCCCTAAGCAAGGCACATACGTGTCTTGTCCAGTGAAGAGGAAAATACCCCTGTAGCTTGCTCCAGATAAGGAAGAAAACAGATTGAAATGAAATTTGCATTTTTGATTTTAATTTCAGATTTTTACTGTTACATACTTACCAGAAGCACTGATGTTATGAGATCTTGATATTTATTAGAAAAATGTACCTAAATATATATTGGAGACTTTTGATGATATTGCACTATTCTACTGTATTTTTGATTATGTTAAGTGCAATTAATCTTCATATAAACTATTTTGACATAATCTCACTTTTGAAAGTGACTTTTAAATTTTTTCTTCCTGTCAGTGCTTACATTGTTATGTTTTAATTAGTAGAATACATAATATCTAGCAAAATCTTAACCTTCCTAATAATTACATTGATATAAAAATATGACAGTGAAAATAATTACTAAAGCCATGTTATTTTTAGGTGGTTCTGCAGGTCCTGTTTTCAGATTTTCATTTATTCTCCAGTGAGCAGCCCATAAAAAGAAACCTAGTATTCAATGTAATTTTTTTTTTATCATGAAATTTGCAATAAAGACACTATGTATAGAAAATCATAGAATATCTCAAGCTGGAAGATATCCATAAGGACCACGGAGTCCAACTCCTTGATTCTCATGGTGCTACTTAAAGAATAAACACTAAGATATCATTATGATCAACACAATCTCAGTAGAGTAGGTCATATGAAGTAGTAGAAAAAAAATTGCATTACACATGAAAAATAAAACAACTAGTTCTGTATCAAATTTTCCAAGTTCTCTTTCTTTGTCTAAGCACCAGGCAGATATAAAAAGGCAGTTTGCAACATACACACTCAATGACAGCACAGAGGTACAACACACAAGACAGTAATAACTTGATAGCCCTTTATGTGCCTTTTACATCCCTCTCTGATTATCTAGAGTGCTTTCTGAGGACATACCTAAATATTTCAGAAACAATTCTTCAAAATTTCTGTATTTATTTTCAGTCATAACATCAAATATATTTTCTTTTCCTCTTGTGGTTAGAGATATTGTAGTTATAGAATAGTATAAAAGGAACTTTATTCTTAAATTTCTTTATGTGGATAAAGTGAAGTGCTTCTTGGTAGACTGTTTTACTGAATCACAAATTTTATTACACATATATTCTGTCTGACTTCTGGATCTTTAACAGATTTCTAGATATATACTATATATCATTACTAGATCTCTAGAAACCGAGAGATCTCTGAGGATTAAAGTCTTCAAAGAAATCTGCAAGAGGTTTTAACACAACAGCTTTAAAAAGGATGCTTAGAAATTCCTGCGTAAAAGGCATTACTCATCTGTATTTCCTTATGGTCACACCATACAGCTTAATATATGCCCAAAACCTGTTAAGAACTCAATCCCAAAAACCCCACAAGCTATATTAGTTAATATTTTCAGTCCTTAAGTCTTTTTTTTTTTTATTTAATTGGAAAACAAATAGGGGTTTTATGCGGTAAATTAAACCTAATTCAGCTATAATTTTGAGGATTGCCATATGGTATCACTAAATAATTTCTCAGTAAGATACTGCTATGCCTTAAAATAGATAAACATATGCCAGTGTATTGGGTTTGCATGGCAAGAGTTTGGTAGCAGGGGGGCTGCAGGAGTGGCTTCTGTGAGAAGCTGCCAGAAGGTCCCCCCATGTCTGATGGAGCCAACAGCAGCTGGTGCCAAATCCCACTGCTGGCCAAGGCTGAACTCATCAGCAATGGTGGCAGCACCTCTGGGATAACAGAGGTGAAAGGGAAGGGGAAAAACCTGCTGAACAAGAGCAGCCAGGAGGGAGGAGTGAGAGTGAGAAACTGCCCTGCAGATACCAAGATCAGCGCAGAAAAGGAGGGGCAGGGGGTGCTCCAGACACCAGAGCTGAGATTCCACTGCAGCCCATGAGGAGAAAAAAAATCCTTCTAATAGCACTTTCATTCTTAAACACTTTTAGAATCTGAGAAGGGGGATGTTGCTTTGCTGGAAACGACAACAGAAAAGTTTTGTCAGGTTATCCTTTTACTTGGATTTATAATCCAGCTGGAGAAGGCCAAACACACTTTGAAGACAGTTCATTTTACTTTTGAGCCTTTGTAGGTCATCCCTGGCTGAGAATACTTGAACAAGTGTGGCCAGAGCTTGTTCTCAGAGCTGGATGTAAAGCAAACACAATTTCTGCTTCAGCTGTACTACCCATTCTATGAAACAATCAACGACAAGGTGAGAGATGGAATTAGAATTCAGGTCCACTTCCAGAGTCTCTTTCTCTGAGCATCAATCTCCAGCTCTTTGATGCTATACATAAGCCTCAGCATAGGCTAGCAGCAGTGAACCTGTTGTGGTGGCTTATGACAAATTGAACAGCTTGGATATGATTTCAGAATGGGAACTTCTTTTTATAACTGTGCCTTCTTTTTCACTTCTACTATGGCAGCGCAGAGTGAACCTTTGCATAAGAATTCACATTATTTCAGTAAACCTATAACTTCTCACAAAATCTTTATGCTCAATACTTATTTTAGTTTTGGTAACCAACATTGTTATTGATTTCTAGAAGTGGAAAGCTTTTAGTTGTTTTTTAGTTGTTTTGAGGTCTTTTTATCCCTGCAGGCCTACTGGGAACACTGTATTTTACCATCTACATTCTATTCCATGAACAACTATAGCTTATGGCTTCTTATAAAGAATTGCATTCTACACTTAGGGGAAGAGATAGGTCAGATGCACTTCAGCGAAACAAGAGCTTAGAAAAAGACACTTCGTAGGATCCGAAAAGAAAACACTGTAATCAGCATACTACTGCTGCTGCTTTACATCTGACCTCTGCCAAACTTGCAGCACCCAACTGAAAACTCTGCATACTAAAATATTTATTCTCCACACAGATGTTTTTTTCAGTTTAAGTACTGAAGTTTATTTAAATTTTTTTACCAGAAGTGTGAGAAAAGTGATATTTAATGTTTTAATGTGTAACGCATTCTAAGTTACATGTTGAAAATGTAGTGCTAGCTAGACTCAAATCCCCCTTTTTTATGAGCTGTCCCATGTCAGTAAACTTTATTCAGAATTGTCTAAACCATGATCATTAAAAAGTATCAAAGGCAAGGAGATCAGGAATAGAATATACCTATCATGCTATAATACAACCAGTCACTTTTAATCATAGAATCACAGACTTGTAGAAACATAGAATGGTTTGATTTGAAAGGCACCTTCAAGATCATGTAGTTCAAATCCCCCTGCTGTGGACCTGGTCCACCAGACCAGCTTTCTCAGAGCTCCATTCAGCCTGGCTTTAAACACTCCCGGTGATGGGCATCTGCTCTGGGTACCTAGAGCAGTTCCAGTGTCTCATCACCCTCAGAGTAAATTTCTTTCTAATACCTAAACTAAACCTATCCTCTCTCATTTTGAAGTCATTCGCCCTTGTCCTGGCAAATGAGTTTTTATACTCTTGTAAAAAACCTCTCTCCATCTTTCTTGCCTCCATCTTGACCTTCAGATATTGGAAGGTCACAATTAGGTCATCCCTAAGCCTTCTCTTTTTCAGGCTGGGCAAACCAAATTCTCTTAGCCTTTCCTCTAAATATATTTTAAGTCCAGGATTCCCATATTTTAAGCTATGTTCAGTATTGTTGTTCCCTACTGATGACTGGCTGCTCTATTAGCAGTAGATATGCTACTACAGAAAGCACTTACAAATGCTGATTAAGGTGTTCCTCTACCCTTTACTACAACTGAAACACTTCTAAGAAGGAGACATGTCCCTGCAGCTGCTGTAATAAATCATCTATTCATGATGACATGTTAGCTCTATTTGCATTTATGAGCATCAAAGATCTTTTATGTTCATAGCAACAATGCTAAATTACATATTTCATCTGCTCTTCTATAGATTTAGATTGGCATTAACATTTAAAATTCTTAAAAGTGGAAGAAGATGTTTAAACTGTCATCACCATAAATAAATCTATCATCCAACAGAAAGCCTGCAGTAAGGGTGAAGGATGACATAATTATTTCAAGAAAACTGCTCAAAAGAACCAACATGCAATCTTACCCAAAGGTTATTCCTGTCTTGAAGAAAAAGTTACCTGCTTGGATAATCTTTGGAACCTTTCTGGACAAGATAAGTCTTCAAGTCGATTTAATCTAAAATCTACTCTTTACTATACGAGCTTTCAAAAGGCTGTCAAAATTTATAGCTCACAGAAATAGGACATAGTAGGACTTCTATTAACATATCCAGCAGAGAGCAAATTGAGTGACCCAAACACCATTACAGGGGCAGATTGAAAAATGCTTTCTGGTTCTCTGTATTTTGATAGGGAAAAAAAAAAATGTTCTATAACTTTCTTGGTCATCTTCATTTTTCCTGAGGAAAAAGGTATCTATGGGTGAAAACTGATTGCATTTATACTTCCTTGGAGAGAAGGAAGAACAGTGTTAGTGACACAACTGGCATTCCATGTAATCTCCAGCTCCATGTTAATCAACCTTTTCTGTGGTACAGTAGTTGCCATGGTAAAGGTATCTGAATCCCTATTACCCAAACCCCTTCTCTTTCTGTTTCTCCTTTCTTTCACTTTTCTACAAAATGTCAGCAATCTCTGATTTTTCCTTTATCTTTGAAAATGGAAGAAAGGATCATAAATGAAAACAGTCTCAGTTTTGTTCAAAGTTTTGGAGATGTGCAAGATGCTACATGCTGCGACTTCTGGAACCACTCTTATCTAGTCATGAGATGCAGACCAATATCTCCTGTCACGTATGTAATTACTTTTAGGTAATTTTTTAAATGAGTTCTTCCATTTTCCACAAGTCATAGAAGATTTATATAGTGACATGAAAATTGTCATGCAGAATGAGACTCCTAACAGGGAGTCTTAGCACAGAAATTAACAGTAACATAAACAATATTCAGACTGACAGAAAAATAATACATTTTATTTATTTCATTTAACTTATTCTGCTTCTGACTACAACAATGACTTGAGATGGTTTTGATAATTGAGCCTTTCTGTAGTGTGTCCATCAGTGACTGTCCTCCCAAACTGTGCATGACTAGTTCTCTCCAAATCTTATTTCAAGCTGTAACCATGTTTAAATTATTTAAAGGGAGACATATTCTAGGAGATTAATATCTATTAAAAAAAAAAAAAGAAAGTAAATATATTCTTTCAAATATAAAAAAAAAAAAAAGATTGAGAAAGTAAATATATTCTTTCCTTCCCAGTATCTTTGTAGCCCTGCTTTGGATGTTTGATAACAGCTTTATATATTTCTTACGTTGTGGTGCGACAGTCTGCACAGAATATTGAGGGTGAGGCCACACCAGCACAGAGCAGAGAGGGATGATCCCCTGCCTCAACCAGCCAGTGAGGCTGTGCATGAAACATCTTAGAGATAAGGACTGTATTTTTTAAGGAAGCCCTTGTGAAATTAGCCTGAAGTATAAGTGAAAAAGACTGTATTTTACAGAGTGTTTCATTGAATGATATAAATAGAAATATAGATTTTTGGTCTCCTTAGGAATTTCTGTTTTGAATACCACTATGTATTGTAGAAGATGAACAAATTTGATGAGGCAGGTGGTAGGAACAACTGTGATATTTTAAAATATTATCTACCAGTACCATATTCATAACTTACAACTTGGACAACTTTGCATGACAGCAGGTTTACAAACATTCTTCCAGCTGAGTGGCGATGCCAAAACCTCTAAATGAGGGGCCAATCCAAACTGTGGCTAGTTAACACCTTTAATTGACTCAGGATGTTTTGTGGTGGATCAAATTTTTCTTAGATTACAAGAAATTTACTGAAAAAATGAAAGTGAAAGTGTGATTGTTTAATATTCTGATCAAGAAACAACTTTTCCATAATATTTTCTGAATTGTGTAAGTGAGAAATTCTACCCCTTTTAAGGCAACTAAGAGGTGTACCCGACTTTATTCACTAAACACCTTCTGATATAAAAAACAGGGAAGGGAAAAAAAGTACAAATGCAAAATATGTTTCATAGACAAAACAGTTTGGGATAACTTTGGTTGTTTATTATTTTTAATTAGAAACCACTGTTCTCAGTTAATTAACTTTTAAAATTTTATTTTTATGAATATGTATCCTTTATAAATCTTTATGATTTCCTCCATTCTACTTGCATTCTACTTTAAATGATTTTTTTTTGGTTGTCTTATTTTTCCCTTGGCTTATTCATGAATGTCTGATGCTGAAATTAATTTCAATCATCTAAAATATATGCTGTTCCAGGCATTTTAACAGCATGGAGAGAAACACTGTGTTTGAATTAGCATAGGGATAAATTCAGAAAACTACTTAAAATATGCAATAAAGATTTTTCCAAGAAGCAAAGGAAAATGGAGGAAAATGCTGTTTCATACCTTAACTTGTCATTTCAACTGGAAAACTTCAATCACTGATCAAAGTCACTAATGCTATAACATAGGTGCTACAGGTTGCACATAGATATGAAGTTTTACAGCTAAGAGACATTATTTTAAAAACATAATCTTTGGAACATGATACATAATTCCTTCTTTTCTCTTTCTCCTATGGTATGTTTCCAATACATGACTTCATTCCAGTCTACCAAGAAAGCAGAGTTATTCTCTTCAGAGAAGGAAGTAGAGACTGGAATAACAAGCAGACTGAGTAGTGGTGTAATAAAATTTAAAAATCAGATTAAGTATTCCAACACAGAGATACTTGCCATCATCTTAAGTGCTTCTGTTACTCCTGCAAAAGAAACTAAATCCTTAGGGAATGGATTTGTTCACTACAAGTCTCTTCCAGTCTGAAGAAATGACCATGAGTGCAACTTGTTGAAATTTTCCAAAGTCCAAGCTGAAGTTTACATCAACAACATTACATCTGCACTATGAAACAGATATTTAATTAAATGTTGTTGCAAATGTTACATTATTGATGTAATTAATATAATAATTATTATACTATAAAGTAATAGATATACACACATTTGATACATATATCAAATAATGAATATATTACTATTCATAGAGAGAGTTTGGTTTCAAATGAAGCTGAGCTCAAGTTCACGTGTAATAATAGCACCAATGTGAAACCTGCTGCAGTCTGTTTTTCTTCTCTTTAGGGCTGAATTCCATTTTTTAAATGATTCCACTTTCAATGTAAATGCCCACAAAGAAATTTACTTTTTTTTTTTTTTGGTGCATTTTCATCCTTGAATTTAGAAGTACTTTTACAAAAAAATCAGGAAAATTTTTATGGCACATAGCATTATCTCCTGGACTAAAACTTACATTATCATTTCTTTAAAACTATAATATATATTTACTAAGTATGTTGATCATTGATTTGTCCGGTATTTTTCACAGCATCTGTTAATATGCAAAAAAGTTAGAAAATAGACTCTCAGCCTCCCTTGAGTACTGACTATGGGAGATTTCTAAGCCTCTCTGGAACTATCATCCACGCAGTCATGTTAGATAGTCACTGAGAGGATTTCATACTTCTCAGCCCCTATATATTCTGACTTTTACGGCACCCTAAGACAATAAATCCTACAGCTTGATTTTGTTATTTTTATGTTATATGAGTGTTTGTTGTATTTATGTTATACATATGTTATATGAAAAAATAATTCCATTTTTTTTAACTTTACTCCTTGTTGCATGTGCAACTGCGTGGCTATCTTTCTTATTCATCACAAGATTGACACATTTTGGGAATAAGTCTTAAGTGGGAGAAAAATAGGAGCACAATTTTTTTTTCTATTTCTATAGATGGTATGTATAGTAAAAATTATATTTGAAGATCAAATATATTGCTTATGCTTGTTATCAAGCTCATAGTGCAACCTATAATTTTTTGATAATTATTGTTGTCTATATAAATTGATTTCTGATAAATATTGTTTATGACAGAGATATTAGAAGAATAAATGTTGGAATTTCTAGGAGCTGTGGCAAAGATTATCAACACAATATCATTTGGACAGCTGTCTAAAATTTTGCTTTTCAACAAGAATAAACATAATGAAGTACAAGCACCCACTGTACTTATGTCACTGTGAAAGTATCATGTAGCTAGGGTCATTGTTTACCACATTCCCCTGAATATGTTAAATTAAAAGTATTGCAAAATTAGGATTCTGGGTTATCATAAGTCTTCAAAGTATTTCTTTCCCAGAAGCAGTACCTGCTAAAGTGACATCTGAAAACGTTCACAAGCTATTAAATAAATTGTCATTCAGATGAAAATATTAATTTTCAACCTGCACTAACTATTATCCTTTGACTTACATCTTCCCCAACGTTTAAAGTAATTTACAATAAAGTTCTGCTGATTGTATTTCCAGTGCAGCATATTACATATGGTTTTGGGTTAATGTCCAATTATTTGTTAAAAAAAACAAGTAGTCAGTCTTCTGTTTTTATATATGTACATGTGTGTGTAGCAAACCAAAGAATTATACAAATATTCATCTGAAGTGTTTTTGCATGGATGAATGAATATATTTTTTGACACACACAAGTATATTTGTCAATTTCTGTGTAAAAATGTAGATGCCTGTGCATATATTATAATGAACTAATATATTTTTAAAGCATTTGCACAGATTTATAACAAGAAAGAGAAATATTTCATTCTAGGGTAGTTCACCACCACAAGTATTCTTTTATTACCTTGCATTAAATATCTTTCTGTCACAGGGAATAATGCATATTTGTAGTTGAAAATGATGTTTCTTCAAAAGGAATAGAACTTCACTTTTGCAAGGTACAAAATAGTCTGAATGCAGGTGAAAATACCTTCAACATTCCCTCCTTCTTTCTTCAACACCCCCTCCCTCTCCCAGTCCAAACAAAACAAAAACCTGTCAAAATAAGCACTCAGTAAAACTAAATAAAATCAAAGTGATATGTCTGCCATGGGATGAAAAAGAGGGTGTAATAGTAGTTAAAGCATAATATGTTTAAGCCCGGGGATAAAGGGAAGTGCAGATGTGTCATTCCTTGAATAAAAATAAACTAATAGTTCAGCTATACAACCATAGCTGCAAGGATTTTAGAAGCAGGTAAGAACTCATCACTTTTTATGTGCCATCCAAGGTCTTATATCATAGTCTCTAGGTGATCCTTCTTTTGGATTAAGAAGTACTTTTACTCACAAGTCCTGTTAAGTATTTCCAAGTGTAGGCCTTGTTCTTCTAATTAAGAAACATGAATTTTGAAGCTTCTGTGTGTTCATTTGGTTTTTGTTTTGTTTTATTTTCTTTTGGTCTTGTTTTTAATTTGCCTGTGTTTTAACTCACACAGGGGCCACACACAATGGTTAATCTTACATTCTGTGATGTCCCTTCCTGCTTGAAAACACTCATTCTACTCTTGCTTAAGTACCCAGCAACCAATACTTTGTATGCTCTCAAAATGTAATATTACCTTTTCAGATAAGGTAATGAGGGAAACCGTCATGCCACAAAAAAAGCTACTGTAGTGTTATAGGTCTCATATGGGCAAGCTCATATAGGTCTCATATGGCATATGGTCATGCCACAGATTTCCTGAGCTACGTGGAACATATGGATAGAGACAGAATTGTATTTATAGGTTTCCCCAGAGCAGCTAGCAACCATTACAGCCTTAGGGCATGGAGCCTTTCACTGCATTTTACCAGCAGTTAAAATCTCCTAACCCCAGACTGTTTGAGAAAAGAAAAACACTACCTGCTCTTAAGTGAACTAATCCAGAAGAAACTTTCATAGAAAATTACCCTCTCGCTAAAAGCAGCTTGAATTCACTTACACATTTCTCCTGAGTGAGCACAAAAGATGTGTTAGGGCTTGTGAGAGAGGTGACTGTTTCACTCTCTCCACTCATTCACTATCTTACCTACTTTGACCTCTTCTAGACGAAGAGATGTTTTTCATTAAGTCTAAAGTAATGATCCTCTACTTTGTAATATTTTTTCAAGTTAAGTGTTAGTAAAACACACTACTGCACATGTAGTTAGGTAGAATGGTTTTAGTCTGTACTTGTACCATTTGCACTATCTTGTGCTGCTATAATAGGCTGTTAGCAACCATCTCAAATTCATGAATTTGAATAAAGATGAGAAAGACACTCTTTAGACATGAAATGCATTCTGTTTTCTAGACATGTTTTAGGTTTTTTTACAGAACAAAATATTACTGTAGAAATCTGTTAGGCATTGTGTCACAAGAGAGAACATGTTCTATGAAGAACCTGACAAGGAAAATTTGCAAGAAGAAAATAATATATTAAAGCAAAATACTTTATTTTTCTCCTCTTTTCAAAGTGATACTTATTTTAAATAATTTTATTCTTGTTGTGACAAAGAAACAAAAAAAATTACGACTATTAATCAGGAAGAGCTGGAAGCTTGATTTTAATGCTTATAACAAATGAAAATCTCTATGATCCGGTGATAATATTGTACAACATTCAAGAGCTATATGCATGACTTAAAAAGACAGAAAACTGTAATTTATCAGAATACTTTCACTATTAATATGCAAATTATGCATTGACAACATATTTAACAGCTCTTACTGTTTCTGCTTCAGAAAGAAATTATTGTGTTTCTGCTGTAGAGGGGGAGCTTTTCCAGATCACTGTCTATGATTTTCCTAAGAATTGAGCTAAGTAAATCATAGAATCTAATGATAGACACATACTGTAATTTGCAAACCAAGTTTCATCATCAATTTTAAATATAGAGCATTATTAATTTTACATGAAAATTACACAGCCACAAAAGAAATATGTAAAGTGAAAAGTATACCCCTTGGCTGCCCTATTTCAGACCCTCTTGATGGTTTAGAAAGCAATCACAAAGAGATTCTTCTATTCACCCACCTTATATACAATTGCATTCACCTTGTCTGCTACTGGCAATTTATTCTCTTTTGCCTCAAGGGAACTCGAGCACCTTGATTCCTAGAGAGCCACCAACCCCCATTCAGAGGTAGAAAAAAAAATGATGAGTTTCTCCTTGTTATTGTTCTTTTCTCCTCCCTGACTCCTTTTCTTTTGCTTTGTTATATACAGCTTCAGTAGCACTGAAGTCGTCCAGCTACAGAGCATTTTCTGATCTACAAGACATGAAACATATTTTTGAGACAGATTTATAATTTCTACTTGTTTTAGGAAATTAATCTGTGAAGGAAAAAGCATGTTCTGAAGAACCACTTATTATCAATGGACTGTATCTTAATATACAATGAAATGTAAGGCTTTGAAATGTTTTACTTTTCCAATAAATTTTATCTCAAACAGTTTTAATAGCAACAAGAACTCAACTCAGTTTTTTCTTCCTCTATTTCTTATCTCTTATAACTATACTCTGTCAGTCATTTTACATGACAATTGTTCCATGAAGCAAATAAAATTATTTATCTTTACCATTCAACAAAACTATTCTGCAGAACCATGTAAACAGGTAATTTATGCCAAATATTTGCAATTCAGTGAACTCATGTAGGTAACAATCTTTAAGAATACATCAAAGAAAAATGAAAAAGAAAATTAAAATAATGTTGCTTATGAATTTATAGCAAGGTACTTTTCTCAGTCTATGTGGTGTTAGATCTTTATCCATCTAGATTAGTATTGTTTTGTTGAATTAGCTATGTTTCTTTAGTTTTACTTTATGGGTTTGGGCTGTTGTTTGTGTTTTGTCAATAGTGAAATTACATTCTTGCCTGAGATTCTGAGCTTTACAAAATACTTCTTTTTTCTGAGTGCTCCCATCTCTGTCAGGTAGTGCTATTGACTGCTTCTATGTAAGGGGTTTAATCTGTATGAAGAGCAGTGGCAAGAGCACAAAACAAGCAAAGGACTCAGAATTGCAAAGGACATGTTGGAAAGGGGATTACCAATGTAGCATTCAATAAAAGGCTTAAAAAATAGCATGACAAAGGATACAAATGTAAGAGCCAACCGAAGAAATAAAAGTGTACAATATTAATCCTTCATTAGAAAACCTGCCCAGACATCTCAATTTTAATTGTCTGATAAATGTCCTAGAAATTATTTTCAGTAAGGAGGATAGTTTTGAGGCCAATGTATGCAAAAATACCACCACCATAAAATCAGGCTTATTTTAACCAGAAGATAAAATTATTTTGCAGCTACTTTTTATTAATAACACATAGCCGCCTGATAATACAAATCAAGCCTTGTCCAATAATTAAAAGGTATGCTAATGTAATTTTAAGCCAATTGAAGATTAAATATAAACAAATTAATACAAATACATCAAGTATTCATCCTGAAATATAGAGTGCTTCAAGGCATAGTAGACAACTGTACTTGATCACTTGGCCGTCTTTGCTAAAATTTATGTCTGTGTTCCCAAGTTCCTCTCTTAAGGTGAGGCTGGCTCCAAGGAAGCCCTTTGGAAAAGAAGGCTGATCCTGTCATTCAGGGAATTTCTGAGCGTATGAAGGGTAGGAAAGGTTGCTGAGCTGGCAAGCAAGACCCAGTCTGAAGGCTGGAGCTCATGCAGAGGTTAAGAGGCAGCAGAGAGGACGAGTCTGGTAGCAAGGCCACAAATACAGAGGGAAGGGCTTCTCTGGGACAGAGGGGAAAGGATCAAATTTTGCTTCTCTTCAGAAAGTATCAAGCTAATGGAACTGAAAAACAAAAGTTCCAGTCTACAGGGACAAAATGGGCAGCATATAAAACTCTCCATTTTTGTTCTTTTTATTAATTGCTTTGTCTTCTTTTCATTTTGCAAGTAAATGCACTTAGACTTCTATTTTAGAATAAAATTTATTTTTGAATCTAGACCCTTTTGGACTCTTTGGGGAGTTTCTCCAGGAGGAAGTTTAAGCACATCTGTTCTGCAGCAGTGGCCAAAACATTTTCATAGTTAATATGTGCACAGATACAGAGCAAGGCTACAGTTGCAGCAATGTACTCACAAAGGATAAAAAAAAACAACTATCCCTTATTAAATAATGACAATGAAGAGAGAATATTAAAATGCTTTTGTATGTGATCTGATGCTCAAGTGAAATGACAATTTCATCTCACTGTCACAGAACTAGGAGACAGAGTGAAAATCAACTTTCTTCTCTTCTATTGCTTCCATCACATTTTTGTTATTTCCTGGGTAGCTAAAATATAATTTGTTCTGTTTTCCTACTTGTCATACTGGAAATAGCACTGTTAACTTTTTCATTGCCCTGAAAAATTTTTTTTTTTGCAACTATCAGTGACATAAATCCTACAATATTAATTTCTTTACTACCTCAATAATGGATGTACACTTTTTAGGCAGACATACTTTAGGTTTTTTAGGCCTTTTTGTGTTGTTTTTTAGCTTACTAACATCACTTTCGTTGGTGTTGTTTGATTTCCATTAATTTCCTTCTTATCCTTTTCCAATAAATTCAATTCACGTTCAGTGAAGTTGCTAAGCCTGAATCATACCTGTTTCTTGCCTTTTGTTTTTTGTTCACAGTAAAATTCTTCGTTATCCTTCAATTTCCTCCTGTATTTCTCCCAGCAAACACAGTACCATTTTTACCTGTGTTTCCTCTCTGTGCACAAACATAAATAATGCAGAATTTGGTTTAACAACAAAGACATGAATAAAATACATTAAAAGAAAGCCACTAGCTGTTGTGTATATCCGCGTTCTTGATTTCAGTCTGCTTTTATATCTTATTACTCAAAATTCCTTCTTTTTCTCTCCTAAAAGAGTAAAATATGCATGTATCAACTGAACTTCCTGCCACTTCTTTTTAGAGAAATAAGGAAAATCATATCTCTATTTTCTTTTTGAAGAGAGATCTTACTTTGGACTGCTGACACCTGCAGGGAAAAATCTCCCTCTCTCTCCTTTATTTCTTTTCAAATTATCAAGAATTTTGCTGAGAAGTCAAAACCAAGTCATCCTCAATTAACTAATATATCTGACCAATGTTTAGGTATTCCACATTGCACTTTTTCTATGAAAATAGAGAAACTTTCAAATTTTGCTAAATAAAATTTATCACATTAGGAATTTAAAAAATTAGCACAGCATAATATTCCAATGGTGTGGTTTACTGTTTTCCTATGGCAAGACTACTTTGTCCATTTGCTCCTTTTGTAAAGGTGAGATTAGGTTATTATTTCCTCATTGATGAGTTGTGGGAAGAGTTACCAATTGCCACCATCCCACCATCGTTCTGTCAGATGCAGTACAATGAAATGCTAGAAGCAGAGTTCATTGCCCATCAGCTTTTCAAAGCACAGTCATGGTACTTACAAAGGAGTACAAACTGTTGTCTTCAACTGAGCCAACAAACGTGTGTCCTCTTCATACTTCTAATAGTGGCATGCCTTTCTCTAGCTGAGGCTTCTTCCTCTTTTCAGTTTGTGTATTAAAATGACACCTGGCAATTGAGAGCATAGCAAGCTCCTGTTTTACACATGCTTGTACTTTCCTTTCAGTATCCTTAGAATAATTTATCCCAAATCAAATTTTTGCATTCAAATAATGCTTTTTTTCACTAAATTACTTTCTTCATTGGTATACTTCCATATCTAGAGTTGAGTGTAAATGTATCAGCTTTATTCAATCCAGCTAAATGCTTAATTTCTTGATTGGCTTTTAGGTTTATACTTTAAATAACAATATCAAGCACAGCTGTATTTACCATGATCTACCTTTCTTTTCCCTTTTGTTTGAGATTATTATTTTATATACTTTAACCAAAACATCTCAGGACAACTTCTGTAGTAAGACTTGAACTGAAACAAACCAACTGTAATTCGGAATTCCACAAGCCTGTATTTTTTTCTAATAGAGTGACAGTCAAAGAGAGCCATCATTTTCAGTTGCAGTACTGAAAATAGGAAGGAGAAAAAGTGTATTTAGCAATCTTTTCAGTTAAGACTGTTCAGAGAGGCAATAATTACAGAGCAGGTAAGAGGTTGCATGTGGTGAAAAAGATAAAGGTTCTAAACATAAAAATAATAATAATAAAAAAGTAAATGTACAGCTAAGTTTCTATACTCTTTTCCAAAGAAAACAATAATAAATGCTATACACAAAGGTGTTGGGTACAAGGTTATACCTTGGATGCACAGACAAAAAAAATATCTGCAGTAAACAATAGTTGTAAACATTTTTAAATGGTTAATTTAAAAATGTTTTGTGGATTTTTCTTATGTTACTCTGATTAATGGGCTTACTAATTAAAATCAACTTTTTATTAAAAAATAATGAGAGCACAGATTTAATAGAAATTGGTAGCCGAGAAGTGAGTCTATTAACAGCTACTTGAACAAATTGGAAAAAAAATCAATTGAGCTTAAAAAGATATTTTAAACTGGTCAGAAATCTGTCCTAGGGAGAAACCCTACTACTTTTATTTCAGTGAAGCCTTGCAGAATTTATAACTCTTTTTTCTGTTTAAGATTAAATCGAAGTTTCAATCTAGGGTTCTTCTATATGATCGAAGATTTTTCTATACGATCCATTTTATTAATTATTTTCAATCCATGATGTTAAAAATATTTAAATTTTAAGTATGAAGAGTTTCCTCTGCAGTTTAAAGTCTACTGCTGGGCCTAGGATTGAACCCTGGGGGACACCATTTGTGACAGACTCTACCTAGACCCTGAGGGAATACAACCCTCTGGGATCTCCCATTCAGCCAGTCCTCAATTTCAATTTTCCTCCAAAGTAACAAAAAGTTCTTAAAAGCAAGACTAAATATTTAAAGGATGTGTGAATACCACAAATAAACCTGTCCCTGAAGGTTTAGAGATATTTGGTTGCACCTCTGATCTCCACATTCCTGATTTTTCAGTGTTGTTGTGGTTACCTTGTGGTATCTTCCATAAAAATCAGATCTTGAATTTAATTCCATGTAAGTGTTTTAGACAATATTTTTTTCACAGAAGAATATCCTTACTTTCTATTCACTGTTTTTTTTTTTTTTGCTTTAAACTACAGGAAAAAACAAGCAATTATAAGCTTTATACAGAAAAAGTTAAGACATAGAGCACACCTAAGCTACTTTACCATGAACATTATGACACTAAAAGTTTCCTTTATACTGTATTGAAAAACCCTAAAAACCAGAGAGCACAATACCTCTCTTATTCTTCTACTGACTTTTTTTTTAATCTCATCCAGTACAGCAGTGAAATGATTTGAACTCAGGTCTGTTGAGTGCAAAATGTGTTGTGGACTTTTCTTTTAAACTATAAATCCCAGAGTGTGAAAAATGGGAAGATAAATTTGAAATGATTTCTTAACAAAAATGCTACCTACCTTTGTTCACTGATCCTCTGCTGTCTCCAGGTTCACTTTGAGTCCCATTTTGGTTTGGAGCCCACAGGCTATGGTGATGTCAGAGGTGTTTTGTTTTTTTTTCTTCTCAGCTGTAAAGAATGTGATTGCTTTTACAGAGAAAACAAGTATTTGAGTAAAACAACCCATTACAGAGTGAAGAGATCAGAGCTTTTGTTTTGGTGAATGTTACTACATTCTACATTTTATAGCAAGTGTATCAACTGGTGAACACTTCCAGTGAAAACTGAATGGATAGAAGTTGCTGAGGATAGAAAATGCAGAAAAAAAGTTCTTCTCTTTCTTGTCACAAAGTTTAGAGTTTTAAGAAAATAAAGGTGATCTAAAGTCATGGGTCAGTGTCCATTCACTCCAGTGCTACTCAGCAAACAGACAGGGGATGCCACATAGGAACTACAGTGTCTTGGATCATTTTTGCTGAAATCATATAGTGCTAATTATAGAGGTCTTTCTTGTTTAGTTCAGGCTAATTTGAGTCTTATGTATTTTACTTACAACTATAGCCATCACACAGTTGAAAGTACTTAATAAAGTCAAGTAAAGTAAATGACAATATCATAGTCACTGCTGGTTTCTAGGGAATCTGAGAAGCATTAAAATTGCAATACAAAAATCTAGAACCAAACAATATATAAAGACCTGGGTGAACACTCAGTGATATCAATAGAAAAATACAAATTTACATTATTGACCCTTAATCAGACTCTATGCCTGACTTCAAGCCTTCAGAAAAAAAAAAATAAAAAGAACATTTGATGCTATTTATGCTGATGCAAACTGACCTGAAAAAAACCCCAGATTCTGTGGTAAACAATAATTCAAAATGCAAGTTAATTGAAAAATACTTGTATAAAAGGATTTTAAACAGGAAATGCCAAGATTAAGAAATGCATCCTATTATTTTTATGAGCAGATTTGGGGTACTAAGAGCCAAGCTCATGAGAGAGAAAAAACACAGAAAACCCATTCAGGAATGGATTAGTAGTTCAGAAATAGGCCTTTGAAAACCCCAAATCCTGCAAGATGATTAATTATTCTGTAGTTCACCATGAAGTATTTTTAGCTACTTTAACACAGACAGAAAATTGCTGCCTTGTCTACTGAGTGCTGCAAGAAAATGAAGATTATGAAATGTTACTGAAGTACATAATTTCAGAAATGCTTGAAGCAACCAGCCATTGCTTTTACTATGCTACTTGGATTTCTGGACCAAGATTAACCTTTTATATACATGACTCCACAGCAATAGCTGTCTCCCTTCTTGTCATTATAAATTTAAAAGAAACTCATCTTCTCTTTCACTTTAATACTTGTATGAAGAGGAATAGTATCATTAGGAGAGAGGTTTTAATTTTTGCTCACAGACTACCACAGTTATCATGAAAGGTCTCTTCCACAAATAAAAATTATTTTTAGCTCTCCCTTGAATTCCAAAGATGTTCAGACACAATTTTTCTACAGAGCTCAATCAAAAGCATAGGGCTTAAACTCAGAGAAATCCACAAGAGATTTTTTTCAAACTCTTAGCCTGAATCTTGGCCTAAGAATCTTATTCCTTTAAAATAGTCTCAAAAATAGATTTTTCCAAGAACCGTTAGAGAACCAGAGATAAGTATTTCTGTAAAATTCTAGGGTACCATTTTATTTATTTATAATAAAGTAGAATCAATCAGTTGGAAGGGATCTACAATTATCTAGTCAAAACACATTCATTTAATTATTTTTAAAATGCAACTAAACTCATCCTATTAAGAGCATAATAATATAATAACCATAATAGCTTGCCTAATATGAGGAAAATGGAACAAAATCAGTGGAACTGCATAGTACTTGAAGTGAGGCAGGTGTGGAGGTCCACACTGCTTGGCTTGTATCAAAAAGAAGAAAAAAGCCCTGTAATTAAGATAATATTCATGTAATGTAAAACTGTCATTAAGTAATCTGATAAAAGTTGGAATACGTATGCAATACCAGGTTATAAGTGGTAGAAGTATTTATCAGGGTTTTGAATATACCATAAGAAATGATAATTACATAAACAAGGTTATAGAGAAAAATAAGCTTAAAATAGATACTTGATTCTAACCTCTAACAGTCTTACTCAGAACTCAGAAGTTGCAGTTCCAGTGTGATAACATCACCAGAAAAATGCAATGAGCTCTGAAAATACTCTGTGCTAACTTCCTAATATTTATTGTTACTTTTATTTTACTATATCTTAAACACCAAGAAACATACTATGTCCCTATAAAACCTGAATAAAAGATCTTTTCACAAGGCCCACTCCATTAGTCATGAATTCTAAAATGCTCTAAGAATTGATCCACTACACAGAACTAATATAAATAGCTATTTAACAGAAAGAAGACACTTAGGGAAACTTGTAATGGATCTGGCAATGAGCTTCTTTTGTTGAGTAGAATATCTCTTAGATTTTAATATAAGGTGAATATTATCACAGTAATTGAATATATGGCATGGCAGGGATCCCATGTACAGTCCTATTATTGCTTTGACAATAAGTCATTGGCAGTTCAAAGAGAATTCTAAAAATTACATTAAACCAATATATGAAAGCTACTTTAGAAACTGAAAAAAGGAAGACACATACCTCAGATAAAATAGAAATCAGAAAATAACTTCTTAGGAAAATAAACTGTTTCTGAAGGAACTAAATCTGTTACTGCTTAAGGGAAAGGAACAGATTAAGTGGTACATGGTGCAGGAAGACTGACAAGGTTTTAGGAGAGGAGAAAAGGAAAAAGTAAAAATAAAAGAAAGAAAAAAAGAAACACAATAGTACAAAACACTTAAACTTGAAACAATCTCTTAAGGAAACCAGAAGAAATGATATAACTTGCAATGCTTATTTAACACGCTTCAATGAAAGCATAGGAAAAGTACTGCTCCTTCCTCCCTCCCCTTGAATGCAAAGAGAAGCAAGCCAGCCTGCTTTCGTGTCCCCAGCATCTATTATTTTGCTCTAGTAAAATGTCCCAAGGCCTAGTAGTAATATGAAAAACTAGTAGACTGGAGATATTAGATGAAAAAAAAAAAAAAAAAAAGAGAGAGAGAGAGAGAGAGAGAGAATAATAAATAATAATAAAATGTTGCTATTATATGTTAGATACCTATTACATCTATCAGCAACCTTTCAGGCAAGGATAAATCCTTCCAATATTTCAGTCATACAAATTTCCTTTATAAAAGCTGTTGGTAATTATCAGAGACACTGAAAAGAGAGAGAATTCTTGCAGTATACTGTTATTTTTGAGTGCCTGAAGCATAGAGGGCAAAGCACTATGAATACATGCTGATTACTTAACTACCTTTTTCCTTCTTTTGTAAGTCTCTACTGGCATATTGTAATGCAGCTTATTCAATTCAATTCATAGAAATGAGTCAAAGGTGATTATTCTCACAAAGTCCAAAGGACAAAAAAATAATCATGAATCTGATGTTAGCTTCTCAATCCTTTCAAGACATACCTGCAATCAGTATACCACCAAGAAAACCAACTTAGAGCAGCAGGAACAGGTGTATTTAGCAGCAACATACAATAAATGTCAAATAGAAAACTCTTAAGGATGTTCCCAATTCAGTTGTCATCACTAGCCATTAAAGCACCTGTTTACATAAAAAAGTGATAGCAGAATATATTTTTAGGTGTCTTAGGGGATAGAGCAATGAGAAACAACAGAACCAACAATATATGGCATGTCAAGACCGCCTGGTGTACCAGCTTGCACGGTGTCAAACTGCCACCATGCCTGTTTGAGAACCATTGCTGTAGAAAAAAATGTTTTATTATAGTCAAAATTTCTTCTTACCTTTTGTATTTTATCACTGATTTTCAATTCCACTTACTGCTAGTATTTCAGTAACATCTTGGTTTTAGTTGAACCACAACCCGTCACAGCATCAGTGAGATATGACTGGTAATTTCAGACCTCTTACAGCTCATTAATTTTTCCCTATTCTAAATGACCTTTGTTTATGAAAAAGAATATTTATGATAATTTTATTTCTCTTAACTGTTCTTATTTCCCCCAAAATATTATGGCAGTGTTGCCTGTGGTTTCAGAGATGGTTTCTCTTTACTAAACTTTGGGGTGACAAAAGTCCTTTTGACTTGTGAGGGTTTAATATGCAAAAACTTTTTGACCCTCTGTTATATGGCATCATGCCCCAGGCAACGGTAATGAAAGCATGGAGGAAATATTAGAAGAACCTATAAACTTACACTGATACTGAACATTTTTACATTTTTTTTTTTTTGTCACTTGGATTGCTCATCTATGATATTTCCCTGTAATTGTCTAATTATTCTTATACAGAGGCTCTTCTATGTTCTTCTATGCCTCCACTAAAATTCAATTTCCATTTTGACTTAATATATTCTTCAATAATTAAAAAAACGCTAAAGTTCAGGAAGTACTTATAAAGTTCTATATACAAATATAAGCCCTGAGAAAGATCACCACTGACAGGAGTTAAATTACATTTGTTTTAAAAGTATCACAGAACTGAGATCTTAGTCTTTTAACATAGTTATTTTCAAGTAAAGGGATATGCTGCAAGATAGTGCGGTAACCCATACTACATTGTAACTTAGATTCAGATGAGGCATAACAGGAGGTAAAAATAAAAAGTTTGTCAGCCATGAAATTTTAATTTCTCTTAAATAGTAAGACAAAAATCTCTGAAATCAATAACAATTTTCCATGTGTCAAATGCTATTGTCATATCTGCATAGAGCAAAGAATGAAGAAGGGATTACATGACCATGAGAAAGAATTGTTTAGGACTGCACACTTTCATAGGCACTTTCACATTTGAATATGATTAATTTAGAAAATTATGAAATCCGAAAAATTCTGGACTTCTGAGGGGTATTAGATATAAACTCTTTGAGATGTCCAAGAAACATTGCTGTTGAAAAGTGAATTCATATACTGGACATGAAGGCAGGGAAAAGTAAAGATTAATACTGCAAGATCATATGACAGTACATCTTGATAGGTCAACGTTTTGTACATGAGTGCTGCTTGATGAATTTCTGGACGTGAGGATTAATATCTAAAGGAAATTGAAGTGCTTTCTACTTGCGTCTTGAAATCACTTTGCAAATCTCTTGAAAAAGAAGTTTACAAAAAATAGTTTAAACCAGAAGTCTTTGTTTAGCTGGCCAAATACTAAGAAAAGTAATAATTTTATAAACAGGTAAAAACAGCAAATAAAAATATCAGTGTAATACAAAGTATTTCTCATGACAAATTTTTTGGTAGTAATGGTTACAATAAATTGATATAAAGTATTTTGAAGTCTTATGCTTCCCTTTCAATCTAAATCAATAATGCTTTGTTCTCTATTATTTTGCCCCAGTAAGGTTCTATGATAGCCTCAAGAGATTAAAAAATGAATGTGCTCTCTTTTAGGTGATACAACTTGTTAGTCCCTTTTCTTCACAAAAGTGTTTTCCTGTACAAAGTAAACCCCTAAAGATATATCTAACCTCATTTAATCCTTTCAATAGCTTGATAACCCACCCCGAAGTATTTTATCTTTATAACGGTCATGGAAGAAATTGCTTTGGTCTGCAACTTTTCATGGGAATAAAACTGCACCTCAGACTTGTGGTATAAGACATGACACAGTAATGTGTGAACCATGAATTATTGAAGTAAAAGAATCCTGAAACAGAATCTCTTTTCTGAAGGCAAAAGGTCAGTGCAGGTTTGCAGGCTGGATACCCTAAACATCAAAGCCAGTCAAAACATGACCTACAGGGAGATGAGTCAGGAGATCTCAGGTCACTTCCTGACAATCAAGATTTGTACTGAGTCCAACTGTAACATGAATTTTTCACTGAGAGAAAACAAATAGTTGCACCTCCATGTTTAACACCTCTAAATAATTTTCCCTTTCTTATCACCACTTCAAATATGATCCAAGCTAATGACAGTGAGAAAAAAACAAAGAAAAAATGTCACCCCCTCAGACTACACAAAACTCCACGTCCCTACCCTTACACAGCCCCTGTTAAAAAAAAAAAAAAAAAAAAAGAGAGAGACTAAAAATCACTCCTGGAAGAAAATGATCGCAGATGTTACATTTTGAAATATTAAGATTAGTAGGTAAACTTACATTATTCAATATACATGTAATATACAACCAAACCTAGTGGATTGATCCATCCCCTCCTAGAGCTGACTGAGAGGATCTGCTCCAGTCCCATTTCCAGGCCTCACCAGGAGTGAAGCTGGACACTATCCCCTTTGGGCATGCACAAGGTCTCTGCAGACACTGCTGCTTGAAACAGACAGGCAGAGCAGGATTGACACAGGCACCCGCGTAAAACAGGAGCTGCCTGAGTAATCCAGTCTTGGGACTCTCTGGGGAAAAACCCTTCCCAGATGTCACCAGAGTTTGATCTCTCTGGGGTCCTGCTATCACACCTAAAGTCTGCAGTTAAGCAGCTCCAAGACCCCTGGTATCCCCATTAACCAAGACCTCCTGCTTGCCAGGCAGTCTGCCTTGAGGTTCGCTTCCTGGGTCATGCACAGACTGCACATTATTGCTTCTCTGATCACTGGTTGCTCTTTATCCATTTTGAACAGTAATTAGTCAGATATCCTTTCTTTGGTCAGCCTTTCTCCAGTGTAGTGCAGGCAGCCTAATTTCATGGGTTTCTCTTTTATTAAATTCTTTTATGATTCATTCAGTGAAGTTTAAAACCAAACTCCCTCAAATCGGATGGTTCATTCAGGCTTTCCATAAGCTCCCAGCAGATAACAAACAGTAGCAAATTAGTGAAGAAAATAAATACATAATTCAAATTTCATGTAAATAGTATTAGGGACTTCAAAGATTAAAAATCTATCCATTTAAGTAGACACAAGTTGACACAAATAATTGTAACACTTACCAAAATTATGGTTATTTAATGACCTCAAAACCAGCAAAACTTTCTTGAGACAATTGTAATTTTAAATTTATTACAGTAACTAATAAAGTTTGGTACAAATAGTATATCACACATATGACAGTGAGTAAACAAATAATGTAAAGGGATTTTTTCCTCCTTTTTATAATTATAAACATATTTTTTATTGACATCATGCTTCTGACCTAGAGACGACAAGCTTACTTCAGATTTATTATCCCAGATGCATGTATTTGTGAGTAATACAAGAAAGCAATCCGTTGTTAAGTGCTTTAATCTTCATGGAAGATACTAAAAGGATTTCTAAATTTATTCTAAACCCCAAAGTTCAGAAGAAGAATGAGAAAGAAATTTATGCTAAAGTAAAATCAAAGGTAGCCTTTTAAGAATTTTTCCTATAACTTCTTTCTTACTTTTACTTTGAGATGGATTTTTTTATGAATTCCTTCACCTGACCATAAGGATAACTGCTCTTAATACTTTTCAAGAACAAAGTGAGCAGTGTCTTTTCAAAAAAAGAAAAAAAAAAAAAAGGAACCATCTTATATAAATTATAGTTTCTCCTTTTTTCCTACTAAAATGATAATCTGATAATCTTAAATATTTGTTATATTTTCCTGGAAGGAAAAAAAGAATCATATTATTTTTCAAACATACTGCAACCACCGATTTTTTTTAAGCACAACATTACTTTTCTCAAGTGTGTAATACTGAATTTTCTATATCAGACTCATAACCTCAAGTGGTTTTGGGATTTTCCAAAGTGAGCCTTTGAAATGCTGAATGAGTGCCTATACATAACTTGAAGAGAAGACTTCAACTACTATTAAGACTGGCTTCCAGCTCTAAAATGATAGGAAATGTCTTAAAAAATGAAACTTTTTTTATTATCCTTATAAAGTAGCATTATAACATAGGACCATAGGACCGGATGGAAAAATTCATATCAATTCCAAATGTATTTATGTTGTACATATATTTTACTTTAACCTCAGTGCTCCTATTGGGCTTCTATGGAATCCTAATCATGTGGCTACAGTAAAAAAAAATCATTTAGTTATGTGCTTATAAAAAGTTACCAATTAATTTGTGCTTTTCAAAACAAGCATTTCTGATCTGTTTGGGCTTTGTTTATTCTCTTAGTTTGCAGTGGGTCATTTTGAGTTCTTTTATGCTGGAATGCTTTTAAAGTGAAAGTTATAGAGGGTTGGAATTTGTAAGTTGCCAACAAAAAGTGTAACCATTTGTATGGAGACTACAGTCATGAAAACAGTATGACCTTCTCTTTTCCTACTGTCTTTCCTTCTAGATCTTAATTGCTGAGACTAGAGGTGTCATTCAGTGAATGTCAGGTCATCCATGTAAGAAGGGAAGAAAAACATACTTTTAAAATTTTCTATTCATACATGGAAGAAGAGTCAAAATAGGAAAATAAAAGCTCAGAGAATTCCCAAATAGCTGTATTTTTGAAGGAGATGCAAATATTCCTGGTCTGCATTGGGAACTCTTTTAGTACAGCATTGCCTGCTACTAAGAAAATGTTTTAAGGTTTGTTTTTCAAGAATCCCATCAAAAGATGTAGAAAGGGAAGAAAACAGTCTCTTTAATTAAGGTATATTTCTTTCTTCAGTAACTACTTACTAAATGCATAAAAACTCAGAATGCTTATCCTCAAATTCCATCTCTAAATTCAGATATTTTTTTTTATTTATTTTTTTTTTTTCTCGAATGGAACTATAGGTTCCGCCATTGAAGAGATCTCTCATGAAGGTACCACACTGTGGTTTTTGTGAACCCAGCATGGACAGTGCTTTCAGATGCTGTGAAATTCTGGCAGCATTTGTTGGCCCAAGTGTTCAGGACTATTTTCACCCATGAAGCACAGTTTGCTACCTTGGCTTCAATGCTGCTGCCTACAGAAGGTACTTTAAAGAAGATAAAAAGAGGGGTTTGCTCAGAGCAAGTCTGCCTTCCCCTCTGCACCACCATGGACCTATTTCAACTCAATTAAAATGTGTCAGGTACCCCTGGAGTAACACAGAACAATTGTTCAGTCCCTCAAAAAATCTGCTTTGAAGGTGATCCCAGCTCACAAAGGAAGAGGGGTAAGAAAGAGAAACCAAAGGGGGAAAAAAAGAAAATTATACAGTATGATTAAAAACTTTGCAGAAGAGTGGTTAAAAAGTATTTCAGGGATACTTGATCAATGTTGAGACCTTATTTCAAAATGTTAAGTATTTAAAAATAATATAACATTATGGACAATATGATGTATACAAATAGTACGAATGCAAGTGTGCAAAAGTAAATACTAAGTGTGACCTTGGGCAGAATATCTTATTCAAATAAATATTTGAAGAAAAGTTTCAAAAAAGTTCCTCAAAACACATATCTATCACCACATATTTTCTCACTTCAAAATTTTGTTGAACACTCGCAATAGCCACTATATCAATTATTAGTAGTGGTTATGGATTTTTCATGTGGAGTGTTGCACACTGCTTTTAAAAATCAGTTCTGGAGTCAAGCAAGTAACAGCTTGCTCACATGTAGGGACAAAAAGGACAAAATCTGTGTTATTGCTAATACACAAAGCTATTAACAAGGAATTCAGAAAGTCCACAAACTTTTTATACAATTTTATGCAATGAGACTTTTTATCACCTATATGGCATGTGTCCTTTTAATGCATTTTAAAAAACATCTGCCGTCAAACCCTAAAAAATTAAATAAATTATAGAAAATATTTTTAGGACACTCATTAATGATCAGAAAAAAAGAGACACAATATTTGCACTGGTTTTCTTCAGCAGTGCATGTTATTGGCTGTGTTTTAAATGTACAAATTCAAGACTTGTCTGCTTTTTTTCTGTTTTTCTTTTTTTTTTTCCTTTCTTTTTAAAGAATCTCATTTAAAATTGATACGTGTCCATTGACAACAAGAAACGCAATCCTCTTGTTCTGAAGTATTAAATCAATTCTATGATCTTACAGAATCTTTTCACTATCTGCACTTTTATTGTTATGCCTCAATTCTCAGGGGACATTTGTAAAAAAACCTGATTTCTTTTCATTAAGTCTTTTTTTATCTGCAAGAAATGTGGTATACTGCTAATAATGCTAACAAGTAGTCTGTTACCAGAATGTTCCATTTACATTAGTACTTTGTAGGTTTTCTAGCACTGATGTAAACAAAGAAGAAGAAATATAGTTCAAATCCTGATTATAATGTGATTTGTCACATCTTAATGCATCCTTCATCTGAATCATGAAATTTTACTGAACAAAATTGTGATGGTGATATTTCAGGGCTTTGAGATTTCCCTGTTTTTTTTTCCTTTCTGAAAGCAAATAAATAATTAAACTAATTAATTTGTTGAACCCATAAATGAAGCTTTTGGGTCCCCATAACCATTTAGGGAAGTGAAAAATTTTATGCTAAAGAGAGAAAATCCCTAGCAAATCTATTGAGTCATTTAGATTATCTCAACTGTGGTGCTAATAATGCCAAGGTTGTAGGTTTGATCCCGTTCACTTAAGAGTTGGACTGGAGCATCCTTGTGGGTCCCTTTCAATTCCAAGCATTCTGTGATTCTGAGTGTGCTCCTATCAGTGTGGTTTTGCATCGTGTTCCTATGAGCAGCATCAAACTCACCTGAAAGAGTCAAAGAGAATAACAAGAACTTGCTAATGATTACTCCTATTGCAGTAACATCCAGGATATGAAAACAATGACCAGACTTCAAAACTCTAAGCAAACTACACCAATGACAACAGTGGGGTTTTTTCTCCATTTTAAAACCCAGCTTTCTTGATGACCACAGGGGTACTACCTCTGCATGGAAAAGCATAACTATCACATTAGATACTTTATATAGTTTCATTGTCAAGAGGGACACTACTTACACTAAGTCTGTCCCTTTCTGTTGTGAGTAATCATTTGACAGACAGATTACCTAAATACAAGACAGCATTAACAGTTGACTTTCCTGGTGTGACAGGATTCATGTTGCACAGCCCTAATTACTTCGGACTTGTCAAAGGGAGAGACAACTGTGTACTATACATAGTGTACTGCTAATGATGCATGTCATGTGAATGAATGGACAGGTTAAGCTACATGTTCTTGCCAAATTTCTATTCCTTCAGACAATTAATAGAAGATGTTCAGGAAACAGATGGCCAGATATCTAAAAGTCAAATCAGAATATCTTTTATGGTCTGTGGGGAACAGTTACTGGCAGCAGAATTGAAGGTGATTAGCATGTTGTTGACAGTCTATTCAATCTTTGTATCATTTATTTAAAATAAGTAATTCTTCTCTGCAAGAGACCTGACTTACCTTTCCATCCTACTAGTACAGCTATGCCTGAGAGAAGACCAAGTATTTTCTGCCATACTGAGTTTAGACCTCCCTGAAACAGAAGAAGCTACAATAATAATGTTTTCATTTTATAATAATAAACAACAATAATGTTTTTCAGAATAGAAATAATGTGAATCCAAAGCCCTTCTCAGGAGTTGGAATTGTTTCATCCAGCTATTCAATTTCACTTCAATGTTTAATGTAGAGAACATCATCCTTTTCCCTTTAATTATTTGTTAAATTTAAGTATAAGCTTGGTAACTCAATGGGAATTTAGTTATCCTGGTTATGGGTTTAGCCACTTTCTTTTAGGAACCTTTAACTTTTATCTATCTTTTGCCACTCTCAGATTTTTTCTGTTCCTTTTCTCAGGAAGCATTTCCATTTGGGTTTTTTATCAGTAGAGCAAGCCATAGTGTAGTGTAGGGCAGGTGTAGCTCTATCTGAATGCTTTGTTGGAACTATTAACATTTGTCACATGATGCACCTCATAGAAACCTACAGTTTTCTTTACTGACCCTCCTGTAGTTTGTCATAAAATGGTTTCCAAGAGAAGCTATCGAGCTTGTGAGAAATTTGGACATGTAAGTAAAGCCTAAATTTTCTCCTTGCTGTATTTTAATAGAAGATCATTCCCTTGTATGTATGTGGTACATATTTCAGAATGAGTTGATTTTTCCTGCCACAAAAATTTACAAGGATTAGCCTTGACATACACTCACCTCTTCTTGATTGCCCAATATTATTTCATCAACAAAACAGTTCCTTATATATCCAAGTCGTTGGCAAATTCAAAACAGGATGAAAAATTCAGACAATAACAATTTTGTGCCCCATTGTTTAACTTTTTTGCCATTGTATGTTGAGAAAGCATAATCAAATAGTGCAATGAAATTCACATAAATAGAAATCACAGTGGATGATCCTCCTAGCTTAAACTACAATTGCTTTTATGCTCATAATAAAGGCATTATTTTTTAGTTTTATTCTACATTATATCATTGCATGATCACACGTATTATATGCTAGTCAGTCTACTACACTTCCTGGTAAAGTGAAAATTTTAAAGGAATTATGATCTAAAGAATAAGATTTGATTCTAACAACTTTTGAGGAAGGACAAAGGTGTGTATGTTGTTGAACAATAGACAGTTGTAAAGCAATGTCAGAAATATATCCTGAACTTCATTGAGAGACAACAAGTCTTTCCATAGAATCTAGGGATTTTGATAAGTCAATATTTTTTGCCTATTAGTAGTAGAATAGTAGACTAGAATTAGAATTAAGCCTGGTTCTGAAACAGTTCTAACCAAGAACACTTCAGAATTTAATGAAGAGGCAGAATTTCTTCCTAGGTGAAATTTAATCTGTATGTCTTCCATGAATGAGTAACTTTTGAATAATATTAGACCACAGAGAAAATCACCCAACAATGCAAATCTGATGAGTATTATCAATGAGAAAATATACATTAAGCCAAATCAATATCATCATTCTATACAAATAACTCAATCTTCCATTTCTAATTTACTCACACTGACCAATCACACTAATACATTCCAATCAGGTAACAGCCATGGAAAGTTAAACTAACTTGCTCATTTGGGCCAATCTTGTAAAAATCTCATTTTTGTAGTACTGATTTTAATAACTGTGTCAGTTATTGTTATAAAGTAATTTAAAAATATTTAAGTGGAATAAAGGTAGGTATGGAATGGATTTGTTTCTTCTTTGATAACTTCAGTAGAGTGAGACAGGAATTAATTGAGGTTTTTTAAGTTGTTTTTTCTTTTTCACTGGAATGTTGATACCCTGTTGAGTACATTGTGCAAGAAAGCAATTATAAACCAGAATTACTAATGGTAGGTTAATCTTATATATCTGAAATCTTGAAACAGAAATTCGGAAAGCCCACTCCACAACCCATAGACATCTTGAAAAAAATTGTAAATTATTGCATAAGTCTGTGTAGAAGTCTGTAGCTCTCAATTTGATATCCAATAGTTATATGCAGGAGTCCTATAATGTAAATAATAGTTTCTAATCACATTGAATTTTGGCACAGATTTTTTATTTCCATATTTGAAAGAAATGTCTATTCTTTGCTCCTGTTCCCAGCTGACAGTCCTGATAGCTTGATGACAATTTACATTATGATTTTAAAAGGTTTTTTCCCAACATAAATTATTCTGTAATTCTATTAGTGATTTTTTTAACTTTAGTCTATAACATGATACAACTTAAAAGTCTCACATAACCATATGAAATGGGCTATTTTATGACTATGACTAAATTCCAGTGATGCACTGGAGATATGAGACATAAGCAACAAAACTGACAAGAAAACTTGTGTATGCTCGTTAGCTTATTTCCTTCCAGTAATTATGAATATTCTGACATTTTTACCATCGATCACACATTAACAGACAGCAATTCTTACTTTTGAGATATGCAAAACCGAAGACATAATTACAGCCCCAAATTAGCTTTTGAAAACAGTTGAAAAATAGCCAAGTTAGTAGGATGTGTCACCCAAATGTTTGCTCTTGAGCTCACAATTGCCTCAAACATTCAAAAAGTCTCTTTGACACCAAACTGGTGATATCTAAATTCCTTATTTCATGTTTTTCTGAAGCGAACATATTTTGACCCTTTTCTGCTATCATTTCCCTCCTTATATCTCATCTATAAACCCTTCATGTTTGATGGGGTATTCAATATATTTCCGGAGATAGCTAGCTAGATAGCTAGATAGATACCTCCAGATATCTCAGATTTTTATATAGATTTTTATACAGATTTTATCTATAGATACCTGTAGATATTTACCGAAATATTTTATGATTCTATAATCTGCATCAGATTTAGCAGTTGTTCTATAAATTTTTATGTACTAAAAGCAGAAGATTTAGATTGGCTAGCACTGCAATGGAATAATTTTTTTTTTTAATTGAACAAAATGTTACATTTATAGTCTAAAAAGAGCACACAGTTCAATTAGGCTTGCTATTATAGTTTAGTTTCTCATTTTACATGGTGTTGCCTCTTTGATTCCAGACTAATTTCTATCTCCGAATATCAAAAAACTGTAAATTATAGATAACTCACTCAAAAAGTTTCAAGGCAAGTATTCTTATTGGGACCCACATGCTGATTATAATGATTGACACTAACAAAGGTCTCAAATCACTGTGGCATCCTGCAGACTCTTTCACAGGTATAGTCATTTTTACTGTGCAGATCCTCAACTGACTTCAAAGTTGCTTGTAAGAAAGCCTTCACAAATCTTAGCCCTGCTTGCCAGAATATTCATTTTAATCTCCTTAATCTTTTATTTATCAGTAAAACATATGGAACTCATTTGACACTAAATAGAGAATACATAAAGGCAATAATTCTCATCATTTTAAAAGGGTGAAGATGAAACAGGAAGACAGAAAACTATCCTGATGGAATGCACTAAATTTTATGCTCAATTCATTTCAATACTGATCCTTAACCTTGTTTTTCCTTCTTTCTATATGCAGGCCTCCATAAAAGATTTCTGAGTTTAGACCAAAATAAAATTAATAGCAATGATTTATCTATTTTACAGACATCACGACTATTCAAGAAGCACAGACAGGAAGGAACCATTTGAATCTGTTACCAATTGTTGTATTGTGTTTTTATGATTTTAAGTTTCTGTACCAGTTTTGTAATGGTTCCTTTCTGTACCCTCATTTCCCCACACTGGTTTGCTCCAAGTTTTCCCTCCTCTTTCCGCAATGTCCATCACACCAAAAGTGCAAAGTCATTCCCCTGTCCCCTCCCTGGTGCCTTGTCCATCACATGGCTCCCCATCCCACTCCTCTAGAACCTTCTACCATGGGCATCAAGTGACTGGGAGAGGATCAGGGGCCCCTCCTCTGGATTCCCCCACTGGAGCTGGTGCTTGTCTGTTCCCCCACCTTCAACTCCCCCAGTTCCCCTCCTTGGCTGGTGGGTGATCCCTTCCCTCGTCTCCTTCCCTATTTATATGTTGCAAGAACTAGATGTGGGCTCTTTGTCAGCTGTATCCCCTGGAGTGCCAAGATCCCTGGAGCTCTGTAAGAAACTCTGGATTGCTACCCTTCTCCTCCACACCAGGGCTGGCACCCTAGACACTCCCCAAACCTCCCTGAGGCACAGGGGAGTGTCCCCCCCATCAGCCATGCCAGATCTGGCCAGGGGCCTTCAGGTGGGCATGACGGCAACCAGTGCTACAGAATCCTTTCTAAAACAATCATAATCTGTTTTAAAATTAGGCAATATCTTTGTCCCATTCCTTCTATTGTGGTAAGAAACTGCCTTCCCTTTTCCAGACTATCTTAATTAGTAAGAAGTTTATATCCCTGTGTTCTGGTGTCTATATATTTTAAGGTCATTTTCACCTAGCTGCTGTTAGCTATCCTATTTTTTCAGTATATTTATATATCATTCAGATTTCTTTTTATTATGCTATTTCAGCCATACTTCTCTATTTTACTGTTATTAAATATATTTCTCATTCCCCTGTTTATCCTGAAAATAAAGATTTTTCTTCCTTCTACATAACATTCTAGAGGAAGTCTCATGAGTTCTTTTATGCAAGGACAGTAACTCTATCTTAAAAATGCTTCACATTTGTTTTCTAAGGCTGAATAACCATTTTTTGATACTGTTTTGCTTTTGTGATTTCAAGTAATCATAGAATGTTTTGGGCTGGGAGGTACCTTTAAAATCAGCTAAGTCCAACACTCCTGCCTTGATCAGGGACACCTTCCACTAGACCAAGTTGCTCAAAGCCCTGTTGAACCTGACCAATCCACAGCTAATTTGGACATCCCAAAAGTTTTCTTTGTTTCTACCACTAGTGTTTCCTTTATATATCCTAAACCATTGATAGAAGTACTTTTTGAATTTCAGATTAGTGAATTTTGCTCTACTTCTATTAAGACACCTTCATCTTACTCTATCTTCATCCTTTTCTGAACTGATTGCCAGCTTCATGGCATCAACAAACTTCCACTGTTGAGATGAATACATCAGTGACAAGTATTAAACAAGATTTTCTCCATTAGTTATCTTTGAGTTTCACTACCAAACTTCAACAAATTCAACAATTATCTCACTAACAAAACTTCCTCAAGCATTCAGCATTTGTCTTTGCATGATATTATATAAAACGTTTTACTGAAATCAGATTAAAACTGAATTTCCCTGTCTAGACAATCAATCTGTTGTCTTATCAAAGACAATACAAGGTTAGTCTGACGCAATCTACTTTTGATGAACTGATGCATTATTTTCCAACATTTATTCATTTACAGTCATGACTTGAACACTTACTTTCAGTATTTATTCATCGATTGTATGCTACTGAGGATAGACTAATCAGTTTGCAGCTGCATGTTTTTCTCTCCTATAAGCTAGATATTATATTTTGCTGTCATATGGTGCCACTCCAACTAGGCAAATTCATTAGAAATTCCTACTAATAACTGCCAGCTGTTTTGAACTTCTGTGATGTGTATGCATTTCATACAATATTCAAGCAGAACATTTTTTACCACCTTTCTCTAAAACATTTTTTTAATCAAATCTTTTTATTCCTCCCTTAGTCATTGTCCACTACTATTATTACTCAATCAGTAATACTCTTTTAGAGCCATTCTGTTCTCCATTACATTTATTTCTTTGCTGACTGAAGAACCTACTTCATCAGTGACAGGCACAAGCTTTCAGCAGTCATACTTAATCTATTACTGGAAAAAAATTTTCATACTGGAAAAATCCTTTCCTCAGTTTTTAAGAACCACACTCACATAGATTCTACTGCTGAGAGGTGGATGAAAAAGGAAAATTTATTAAACTGGCATATACCTCTAGAATTTTAGAAAAAACCTCAAAACAATAAAATATGTGAACAAATTTTTTCAGGCAATAGAATTAATCTTTCTCCCTTTAAAATGTGGTGTTGTTTAATCACCTTCACAGACCTTCAATATGGCAACTTAATTTAAAAAAAAATATTATTTCTACAAACAGAAATACATACATTTTGATTTTGTTGCATAGTAATGGATTTCATAATTTTACTTCTCTAATATAAGGCTGAGTTACAATGAGCATGTTTCACCTCCTAGGGCTCAAAAAAATTTTCCTCTGGGTGGTTCAATTGTTTGCTGCATGGTAAAGTGCAACTATGTTTTCTTTTCTCTGCTTCTCCCTCATTCCCCCATAGCTTTTCATTGTGGGTTGATACACTGAAAATAAATATTTTACCAGCTTTGTAACTTCAATAGTTGTTAATTTGTTGTAATTCCACTGTAATTGTAGCTTATATTTTTATTTCAGGTTAAACCGTGCTTTGGCAATCTGAGGAATGAATACAAATTGTGTGATACAAGAATATAAAAAAAATTCCTTTTTTGTTGCTATTCAAGACCCTAAAGCAAACAAATTTCTTTAGGCAGACCATGCTTACTGTTCCAACGTTTGCAATGCCAGTTTTACATTTAAAACTAAAGGATATCGGACTATATAACGTGACTTTTGTACATTTTCATTTAAGATTCTAACTTAAGAACATTAAGAAAATATTATTTTAAGTTCCATATTTATTGCTAGCAATTTCTTCTCATATAACGTCCTGAATATACCTGAACTTCAATACTGTCAAAGCTAACACATGTAATCTTGTTTCAAGTGACTTTACTTCAATAAATCTGTCACAAATGTTTTCTTCTTAAGTTGGAATTACTTTAATTGACTTGGCATTTGACTCTGTTAATCAACATTCATCTTATCTCAGTTGAAGTAATTTAACCTGAGTTCAATTAAATTAATTCTCTGTCTCATTCTTAGAAAATTGCATTCACAATTATAGTCTGTACAATACTATTTAAATTACCCAGAATGAGAAGTGGGATATTTAAATATTTGTTTATGGCCCTAAATAAAAGTTACATCTGATTTCCTTAACAATTTTTTACAATTGAGATTTTCAATCCAGGTATTCAACCTTGACAATTTTGCTTTATTATGTGAATTATCTTTGTTCTGATTTCCTTAGTAGTGACTTAGAAAGAATAAATGCTCTTGGAAAGAGGAAGCAATAGGTGAAACCATTAGTCAGAAAGTGCAAAGCAAGCAAATAGAAGGCAGGTGCCTAAGTTATCTATTTCCTCTCAAGGTTGATGTTTGCTACAGGATGTTTTGGATGGACTGAAAAAGTAGTTTGACAAATAACTGGAGAAAAGACACATTAAAGACTGTTAAATACAGAATGCCAGATCTGTCTGAAAAAGATTCAGAACCTGAAACAGTAGGTATTCCTTGGAAGTATTACTTCACATTTTGACTGTTTATACTCTGTCCCCTGGATATCTATAATTGGATGGTAAGTTCTGCTAAGTATCATTACAGATCAATATGATCAAAGTATTCAGAAATTCTGTGCTATAATAATGCAATAAAGATATTCACCACTTGCACAATATTGCTTAAAGGAACATAATATTTTTTTCTCATAAGAAAATTGGTATGAGTTCATGGTGTGACAACAAAACATCCTCAATCACATCTTTTGCTAAATGTCACCTCCAGTGGCGCTTTATTTGGGTCATTTTTGTTTCTATCTTTTGATTTTTGGGGGGTATTGGTTTGGGTATTTTTAAGACATTGATCCAAAAGCATACTGAAGCTGTCAACTCGTTATTACCAAATGTTCCAGACTTTTAGGAAAATACATGAAACTATGACCATACGGTCTGTATTTAAATATTTGTGCAAATGTTTCATAGAATTTTTGGCAACAGGACAGAGACATGCTTGGTTTAATTTTTTATCTCAGTGGGAATTTTACTTCTTTTATCATGATTTATAATAATAGACTATTTTAATTAGCCTCAGCTTTGTGACAAAATTTACTGATGTCATTTACTGTCACTCACTATGCTCTATATGTTATATATTTTATATATAAATATATGTCTATATATAATCTTCTGCTTGCTTTAGAGAGGGGAAATTATTTTATATTCAGTTCAATTCTTGCTGTCATAGAAGCAGCAAAGAATATTCCTTGGGTTTTCTATAATTTTAACTCTCTTTTCAACAGAAATAATTTATGTTCATTCCCCACATATGAAAGCAAACCAAAACCTATAAAATCTTTATACAAACAATAACTTTAAGATAAAAGAAAAGCCTAGCTCACATTGACTGTTAAGAAAATATGTGGGTTTGCTACTTGCTTTGTTTATTCTTATATATCTTTCTTTACAGGTGTATTAAAAATAATCTTAAATCTCAAAGTATCTTTATAATTAAAAAAAAACCCCACCTGTTTTATTAAAAATATACATAGTGATTCATTTCACAGGCCAGAACCCAAGCTGAGTAAAAGTACCTATCCCACTAACTGTTCCATTCAAGGTTTTTTTCCTCTTAAGATATGAAATGTTTAAAAGAACATTAAAAGAATTCAATAAGCACATTTCACTAAAATCAATCTTTTAACTTCTTGAGTTCCTTTGATAATTTGGTTTTTGGATTGCAGTGGGTTATTAACAAAGACTAATTTTAAGCTGTTTTCCTAAGGCTCACTCTCCTAGTAGCAAAAAGAGACATTATTTTAGAGGACAAATTGGAGCACACAAATCACCCCCTAGTAAGGACTTTCTACTTCTTGATGTATAAAGCAAATATAGGAGACAAATCTCCTGGGCAGATATGGAGACCACTAAAATCAGAGGGGTTTGGAAATCTGAACAGTTTTTGAATTGAGCAATTTTCTTTCCAGACATTTTAAGCAAGGTAACATGCTATCGTAGAAAAAATGATCACTAAATCATATTAATGTAGAACAAAAGATGTTGAGAACTATCACTTCAAATTTAATATCTCATTTTAAATTAAGTCCATCATCTTCTGGAGGAATGTAAGAAGATGTTTTAATAATTCAAGAACACAGTTATTCAGGGAAGCTTGATCTATTTGACTACTAACACACTGATGACAAGGGTGTCTATACTTCTCTTTTTCATCTCCTGCTTTTTACCCTTACTTTGACAAGTCCATATATGCCTTAGTTCAAAATGATGCTGTGAATTAGAAAACTACTGTTCTGATCACAAACTCTTTCCCACCACCAGAGATAAGTTTGGTTCACATGACAACTTACTAAAAAAAAAATTATCACCAATTTCAGCTGGTTAATATTCCTAATTGTTACTACAGAGCCAGCCAGTGGTTACTGTTCCAAATTGGGCAGTGCAAGGGGGAAGTAAGGAAGGGGGAGCCAGAATAAAAAAAAAGTACAGTTGAAAATACTTACATGGCATAGACAGGACCTCAACTCGGTGAATCCACCACCCTGCTACTAAAGCAACCACCACATTTCTCAAAGAAAACCCCAACCTAAAATTCTATACTTATTGCAGTCATTTAGATATACATTTATATATTTTTAAACTGTCCCAAGTCAAACTCCAAACATAAGAATACTTCTATGACATTACTGCAGCTGATTAGTTCAGGAAACAATGACACTGGCAATTCAGACTTCTACAACATCTACATTCAATATTATTCTTGTAAATGGCTTTATTTTGTGAAAAATCTGAGAAAACTAATGACTAGGAAAGGAATGTCTTCTCTGCCATGTGAAAACACAAATTTTTCTCAAGTACATGTCTTCAACAGATACTAATTGTGGCAAATAACTATGATAAAAAAATTAAGATGTTTAAATTTGAATTAGTAACTTGTGGTCTATAAGAAAAATACTGGATATTCATGTTCAGTCCTACTATTTTGCTCTTATAAGATGTCAATATGTTACAGTAAAAATAATTATCACAGGATTGAGGTATTTGGCCAACTTACTATTCACTAAATATAATTCTGTTAATAGCCTATGTTGAAGAACAGAAATAAATTTTAGACTCCTTGCAAAATCTCCCCTCTGTTCGTAAACCACACTGAAGTTCTTAGCTAGACTTTCCCACAGTAAAGCAGATCCACCTTTAACTCTCAACAGCACCAATTGTGATGCAAAGTAATTTTGGTCGTCTTCCATACTTTCTGTGTTGTTATCTGACATTACTGTATGTAAAAGCAAAATATTACACTAAGTATACCACAGCTTTTAGGGTAGAGTAAGATTAAAATTCTATAGGATTTCAAGTGAGAACAAAAACTATTTCATTTTAGCTAGTGTAGTCCACTCTTGCAATAAGTCTGTATTTCTAAAATAGAACATATATTGAAAAATATATTATGATCTCTTATCCATCTATTGAGATTTAACTTGTTCTTTAAAATTATTCTCATTTCTTAAAATTAAACATTAATATCACTTTTTTTTTTTTTTTAATGCATTCAGCATTAGCTTCTAAGGAATAGATTCATGCATCTTTTTCTGGATAAATACACTTCTGTCTGGCAAAGACTGTATTTAAATGTAAAAGAAAGGTCATGCTAATATTGCCTCTTAAACTTTGCCTTAAAATCAGCCAAAACATTCTACTAGTTTTTCTAATATTTTCCTCTTTTTTCCAATATTATTTTTGAATGTGGGCATTAAAACTTGTTATGCCATCGTAGTATGAATCTCAATAACATTGCAAATTATTGACCATAGTAGTGCTATTTTCTCTAAGAATTCAAAAATAATATAGCCTAATTTTTACCCACTGCATTTCTCAGATGTTCTCAATTAATTTTTCATCCACTGGGTTGCCCAATAATTATTTTCAAAAATTAGATGTTCAACATGAAAATATGAATTGCAATCTTCAGATACATTTGTGATCTGATTTTTTTTACTATATAGTTTCATAATGTAGAGTAAGCTGTCTGAAACCAAATTACTTTGTATTCTAATTAGCATGTACTCCAACACTTATAAGCATAAGTTATATGGCTTTTCATTCATTACAGTATGGACTAAGTCACTTAGCCTGGTTCTCATTTTAATCTGGATCAAACTTGAATTAATGTATTTTTCTGAAATATTTCCCATCTTTGTAAGGCTACCTTCCACACACAAGTTATCAAGCCTTGTGTATATTGATAATACTGGAGCTTCCTGATGACAAAATGTTTTTTAAAAACCTCCGAAAGTAAACAATGGCACCATCACCCACAGTAAAAAAAAAAACAAAAAAACCAACAAAAACCAACCAACCAATCAAAATAGCAAAAAGCCAAAAAACCAACTAAACACAAAAAAAACCAAACAAAACCCAAAAAAACCCAAACAAAAACAACTCCCAAAAAACCACTAACCCCAAACTCAAACTTATGAAAGGAAAAAGTGACTTAGGCAGAAGTGAGAGGATACAAATTTTTAAAAGGAATTGTAGCCTTTGAATCATTGAGGAGAATTGTGATGTGTGACGGTGAACCAGCATATAAAAAGGACATATTAATCAAGGGCCAACCAATTGACTTGGAACTTTCAACGTACTACTTGCAGTAGCAGACCAAGTAAAAGAGTTTCAGAAGAGAATACCAAAACATATCTTTAAATATAAATTAAGGCAATATTTTCATTGATTATTAATGGCTTCAGAAGTCCAGAAGAAATTTTCTCTGTGGTTATGACCTCATATGCAAGCAACTTTATGATAGACACATAAGTAAAAAGGGCTTAACTGTCCAAATTAACAATAGGAGAAATGTGATTTGGAAACAATTGTAACTCATGAGATATTTAATTTTTAGTCTTAAACTATATTTTAAGGTTGTTTTCTTTATCCTATGAAATTTATCTGTAATTAGAGCACAAAAACGAGGGGCTGTGGAATCAGTGATCCTTGTGGGTCCCTTCTGACTCTGAATATTTTCTGATTTTGTGATGCTGTCAAAAAATTAGTCAAAATATCACATGGCATATTTTGGCAGGAAATTACATCTTGTTTAATATCTATTTAATATATGTTACTATATGTTAGGAGAGCAGACAGAGTTATTAATAATGAAGGAACAAGGACAACACAGATGTGGATGACCTGGATAAGAGTAAATATTAGAAAAAAGAAGCCATGAAGAAAAAGAAGCCAAGCCAGGTGAAGGATGAGGAATAAAGATAGGTAAACTACTAGATAAAGTTGTTGAAGCAATTATCTACATCAAAATATTTCTACAGCAATTACAGTGCAGTTATTTGGGGTAAAGCAATCATCAAGGATGTAGGCATGTGAAGCCATACACCTACATAAGTACCTAAAGAGTTACATTAACATACTAAGGAATGAGCAATTCCAATTTGATAGTTTGGTCCTTTTCAAATACTACTGCCACATCTATAGAGGCTCATTCATCACCAAGGGAGCTCTGCCTCATTATTTAGACTGCTTCTGCAGGGTTCCCTCCAAGGCTATAAAGAGAGCAGCTCACTGCTAAAGGCTTCGAAATCTGGGAACTGGACACAATCACTGGGAAGCCTTCAGAAATATTTACACTGAGAACATTGAAACAGTCAGTTTGTGCTAGTAGTGTTTGAAAACACATGACACATTTGTTGAATAAACTCGGACTCCTGCATCATTTAAATCCACAGGTTTAACTGCACAGCGTCATGGGTTTGCATGCATTCCTTTGGAACCAATACATCAAAATGCCTGTTTTGAAACAATGTCTGAATTCGGTATCCCACAACAGCCTGGAGTGACTTTTTAGCTGTAACAGTTCCCTAAGAGCTGCCTGCAGTAAATTATTTGACTGCATGAGTAGTACCAAGCCAGCACACTGACATGAAGAGTCACGTCAGTGATTGTTACTGAAGACACACTTCATGTTTCACACCTCACAAAGCCAAAGCAGGGAGAGGAATGAGTGCTTCTGGAAGTTTCTTACTGCCTCAGAGAATGTATTATGCTGGTCTCTGTCCTGATACTTTCCCACTTAACTCTGTGCCCTGAGCACAGCTCTTATGTTGGCTCTGTCTTTTATGCCCAACATACCCAACCAGTACTGGGGCCTGTGTAAAGCCAAGGCATTCACATGAATTACAAGTGGTCTCTACAGTTGCTACTTCTTTTGAGCATCTTTGAGATGCAATATTTTTACCCTATATTGGTATCATCAAAAAAAAGATAAACTTTTAAAAATACTTATTGAAATAAGCAATATAGAGGTCTTGCCAATTCAATAGCATTGATTTCAAAAAAGGACTAAATGCCAAGGGGAAACCTTAAGCCACTTCACTACTTTCAAAACCCAAAAGAAATAAATGCAATATTATGCAAACTTATTGAACTAAAGAACAATGCTATGATATATCCTATAACATTAACTGTTAATGATGTTATGTAAAAGATACTTACATGAGGTTAAATATCTCCACTATTTCAAAATAGTGAGTTCTGAGATGGGCTAATGGCTTTCTTGAGGCAAAGGGATGTCAATGTCAGAAGCACAATTAAAATCTTTTTGCAGGCTTACAGATCCTACTCCTACACTATTAGCTCATACTTATATCTAAGGTGTCAAGAGCAAAATGACATCCTACTGCCATTCATTAACATAAAAGCCTTCCAAAGTAGCACAGCTGGTTTGTAATATCATCTATTTATCAAAGTGACCTAAATCACACTATAATGCTCAGTTTCTACAGAGAATTATTAAAGATATCAAGAATCAAGGCTTAAACCTTTGCTGCTACTTGACTAAGAAAATAAAAAAGTGATGTAAGGAATTAAATCAAAGATCTATTTGCCTCCTGAAATAGAAATCATTATTTATCACTTCAAAATATTGTCAGGAGCATACACTAAGACAGTAGAATTAGTGACACACCTGCCAAAGTAACTGAAAATTAGCTTCCCCCTGAAATGATGCATATGAAGAACACCCATGCATAACAGCAGGATCTAAACATTATACAATGATAATGCTGTAGACTTAGGGGAAAAAAAAGCATGCTACAGTCTGATTTTCTCAAGTGTCAAATATGGACCTTTAAAAGATATCAGCAGCATCTTCCCAAATTTTGAGAAGAACAAGAGTTCTTTAAATGCCTGAAGGAATTCAGAAGTCTATACACTTAGTCCTGACACCAGTGTCAGGATGTACCTTGCTGATCTCCAATGTAATATTTGTGTCCAGACTGAGAAATTAACTAATGAGCTTTAACTTCTACAGATTACATTTATATGCTGTAAATAGGTAATTCAACATGCTCTTGGTTGATGACAATTTGAAAAATTGCAATGTAAAAGTGACAGTTTCTTCTATCATAATTTTCTGTGTATGATACTTCCCAAGTAAATTTAGTGGCTACTATACAAATAATAGAGCATCCTTTTTGTTTGCACTTGTATCTGTAGTGTACAACCCTTTAATAGCTGTGCCATTCATAGCAAACAGGATATACAGAGGGCTGTTTATGTTTATGTATAAGTATACATATATATGCACATAAGCATGTGAATATATATGTGTGTAACACAACTGTTCCCTAGGGATTTATCAGTTTCACAGGCTTATTTTTATGGTTTCAAGAAACAACAGAAAAGAAGAAAGACATCATCTGTCATTTCCTCTCAACTATCTTGTTCCCTCTTTCTATAAATAAGTAATACTGCATAGTTAGTCTAAAAATTGCAAAAAAATATTAGAAAAAGAGAAGGGGGAATGATCTGGATTTTTTCCCTTAATTTAAAAATCTATACATTAATACAATAAATAAATTGAAACCCCACATACTTTTGGTATAAAATGTAAAATGTTAAGGCTAGAAGAATTTGAAAAAATCCCACATGCTCAGAACATACTATCTATTAGTGTATATAATAATATTAATATGAAAACATTGGTACAAACATATCTGTTTTACTCTGTTTTTCAAGCCAAGAGAGAGCATGCTCCATGTAGAAGATCTCACACGACAAAAAAATATATTTTAACTGGATCTGAGTGATAGTGAGGTTGGAACTAGAATGCAGACATAAATATAGCTTATTAAAAAGGAAAGAACTCTGTTGGTATGCTGATGATACAGCTGTTTTCTTTGGCAGTAATCTCTTTCCCTTGCTTCTTTATTTATTGAAAGGAACTGGATCACCATCAATTTAAAATAAATAGAACATTTGTTCCTACATTATCTTAAGTGAAGTAGAGATTCTAAATCCTTTTCAAATCTCAGATAATGCATATCCATTAACTTCCCTTAATTAAGGAAAGAAAAAAAGAAAATTAGCTCAGTACCCTTAACCCAATAAAATAACTGTCCTTTGTCTGTACCTTGTAGTAATAAGGATTTTGATTCACCTTCAAATAAAATAGCTTTGATAGATAAAACCAGTTAAGCAAACTAAGAGATAACAGAAAATGTGTTTTTTCAAAAGAACTCTGTGAAAAGAGTCCCTGTTATCTCGAGCATTATTTCATTGCCAGATTCATTCTGTTTTCAGCTGTAACAAAATGAGACAAAATCATACACTTTTTTTCCTCTATTGTCTTTTCTCCTGGTTCAGTTATAGCAGTCAGAACTCCAGAAAAGCCTGTTTGTGTCACTGGTTACTTAAAGGACCCACTTGCAATGAAGAGATTTTGCACTTCTTTTAGTACACTATTAATGAGTTGCTCGAGTCAATTAATGATGAAGTTCCTGAATTCTAAGACATTCCAGCAAATTTTAGTCAACTAGGTAAAATACCTATATCTCAAGGAAGTTCCTTGTATTTTTATGTATCTCTTTTCTGGTATATAACAATAATAATAATAATAATAATAATAGTAATTTTTTGATACACACTGGGTTCTGTTTGCCTGTTTCAGGAGAGCACGTTAGCTCAAAAATGTACTGAGTTTGCATCCGCTAAACAATATAAATATCTAATTAAAATAGCTAATAAAACAAATACATCAAAATTAGCAGTGTCTTCTTGTAATCTTCCATTGCATCCTTCTAAAATAAAATCTCTTTATTTCATGACTACTTTTACATCCTTGCACAACCCTGATGACATGATAATAACATAAATCTGTTATTACCTAGTTAGTTAGGTATTTAGTTTCACTACTTTTGGCCTACAGAGATTTTTGGCAGGATATTCAGAGATTCCCATCTCCTCCTATTAAGGTAAAAAATCTTACAAATAACTCCATCTCCAAATGGTTCAAAAATAGTTAAGAAAGAAACTAATGATATTTTTGCCTTGCCCTCTAATGCTGACACCCTAACAGAATACCTTCATTATCAGAAGTTTAACACTGGAATGATAATATTTGACTTGGAATCTGTATGTAATTTTAAAAAATGTTAAACTAATTCTAACCTTTGTCTATCAATACATTTCTAGAAAATTAGGACTAAATTTCTATTAGAGTCCTAAACTGAGTCCTAAACTACAAAAAACCAAACCAAAAAAACCAAGCAAACAAACAAACAAACCAAACCATCCAGAACAACCCACAAACCAATCCACCCACTCACCCAAGATATAAGATTAAAAAAAGCATAGGAGACTTTTTTCAGCTGAAAGTCCTAGCTCAGAAAATCCAAACCTGTTCTTCAGTGCCCCCTAACCCACTCTGCTCCCTCAGTCCACATTCTTAGCTCAATATAGTCGTAGTGAGAGAGGAATATATTACACAACTTTTCAGCATGTGGAAAGCAGGCTCAGTAAGCACACTGTAATGTGAAAGAGGGGCAGAAAATGTTTTCAAACCCTTTAACATTTCTTGACTTACAATCTGACTCCTCTGTGCAAAAGGAAATGAAGTCTCACACAGTTTTTCAGGAATTGGTCAAGACCACTTCATTCTCTAGGTTTATTGCTACTTATTGCATTTTATTGTATAAAAACTAAATTTCGTGCCTGTGCAATTAACATTGGAACAGTAGATATTTCAACATAAGTTAATCAAGTGGCATGGAGTGTTCTGGCAAAGAATGGACCAAACTACTTATGCTCTCCAACCACACAATAATGGGTCACTCCTATGAAAGATTACATATTAGAAACATTTGTAGAATATTTCCTTTTTCTTGCTCATGAAAAAAGTACTTGAGCAAAATAAAATTATGATATTAAAAAAAAGAAAATAATTCAAATTGCGTCTCTTCCTGACACTGCAGCCTCTGGGTGTACCTTTACCACTCCTGCAAAAGAGGAAAAAAACCAATCAGCCCTCTGAATTGAGTGCTGTTATCAATCTCTGTGTTAGTTAATAGTCACTAGTTCCCTGAGGTCAAATTTATGAATATTTAATACTAAATAGAAGCACAAATTGTGTTTGAGAAACACAGAATTGGACAAATATATTCTGCACAGCCATTATGGTAACATAAAACATTATTATAATTGTGGAGTTTTAAGTGCTTAAAGGGAGAAAAAACATAAAAAGTGCCAATTAATTTTATCCAATGCAGGAGAAATACAAACAAGAATGGTGACTGATTGGGGTTTTGTTGCACAAACTGCTTTCTTTGTATCATGTGCACAGGAGAAAAGGGCAGCTCTAGGACAGGAAGGGCTTTCATCATCTAGGTCTGGCAGCCATGTATTCTGAAAATGGTCCACAGCTTCACTGAACCACTTAGGTACCCAGCCCTTGCCAATAATGATAAAAAGCCATTGAATTATTGTTAGCCTTCTTTATGCTGATGGGAAAATGCACAAGTGGTATGCCTATGACAGAATGGCAACTATTTATAAATACTGAAATATTGACTTTTGACATCATTCCAGATTTACCTCAAAGTAACTGGAGAAATGTCATGCCGCACACAATTTAATTTTGTAATTGTGACACATGATTCATTATTTTTACTTTATGTTAGAGAATTATTTCAGAAATGCATTGGCCATAAAATGATAATTTTCATTTTTGTTAAAATCTCAAAATCATTTCAGTAAAATATATATTAGTACCACTTCTTAATATTTTGCCTACACAATAATGGTAGCAGAAGTATTAATAGGATTTTAATGTTTTATATAACAGTATATATATTAATATTTATAAGACAAAAGCACAGAAGCATGTGCATATAATACAAGTCTGTCAAGAAGCATGACAAATACTAAGATTGAGTACTGTTGTGATTTAAGATAATTTGGGAGTGACATCAATGGGTATTACTTTTAGAACTTTTTGGTATTAAAAATAATAATACTGTCTTCAGTCATGCAGGTTTGCAACCTAAATATTGGCTGAGGTCATAATTCTCATTGAGTGCTTTAACTGACTTTACACTACCCCAGTTCTGAAGATGTCTGATTGTTTTAGAGGAGTTTAGCAACATTGTGCTCTTAGATAAGCACCCTTCCTCCAGCTAATGAAAATCTATAATTAACTCGCTGTGTGCTCCTACAGTTGAAAAAACTTTGAGATCCCCTATTATGTTATACAGTATTTTACACAGCTCTGGAAACCTGAGCACCCATGGCATTAACTCAAAAAATGAAAACAGAAATCAGAAACTTCTGACTGCAAGCATGCTGAGATAAAAACTGCAGCTAACACAATAATCCATAAAAATGACTGAATTTAGAAACGTCAAGTGATATTTGAAATTTTACATAGCAAAACTCCTAGTTTTTCACATTAAAACTGTCCTTTTTTACACTATTTTCTGTAAGTTTAAGCCTTACGTTAAAAAAATCTAATTTTTGCATATCTTTTCACTAAAACTGTTTCACAAGCTCTACATAATAAATACATTTTTATCAGCCATATTTTGTTGAGGAAGAGAAAATGAATGTATTACATATGAATTTTCTCAAAATGGCTTACTTATTTTTTAATTCACTCTGTCAGATTTTAATTGTTTACTCACATTATATTATGTAAATGCATGAGATTTACTCTTAAAATTCACTGAATATGGAGAAAAATTACTTTTAATTTAGCAAATCAGCAGAATGGAGCCTTGCTCTAAGATAGGCAAAGTAATGGATTAAGTCTGGCTCTTGTAAAAAATACCAAAGTACTTGTCACATAGATTAGAGCACCTTAAAAACATTGAAAAGTTAACTAAATAAATAGATAAATCTGAGGTAATAATACAATATACTTCCCTCATTTATGCCATCATAGTGGCTGCCAGGCAACTTGACCTTTGAATCAGTTGGCAAAGTCATTCATTACTCATGCAGTCAGCATTCACTGTCTTGTACTGAATTGAGAAAAACAGGTACATGTCATGAAAAGTTAAAAAATAACACTCAAAATAGTAAAACCTTTTGAAATCCTGGTCCATATAAACAAGACCACTCAGCAAATACTAATATGAACAAGAGGAGTTAACTCTACATGTAATTGTAGTGAGCATCAGAAAGAAATAGAGTGGTAGCTAAATTCTTTGTTCATGATTGATTGAAAATGCCAAACTATTAAAACAGCAATTTGAGGGCAAATGTAGTTTATTCAGGGGATTACCTTTCTTTTGTACTTTTATTCTTCATCGTGTGTGACAAGAGTACCAATGCCGTCTCCCCAAGTTGAATTAGACGAAGGCATTAGTCTTTAATCTTTTTAAAAGGTAATCTCTAGAGATGAATAAGGCTTTTATGTAGAGATAATCATAACCTTTTATGGCTATACAGGTGCAATCTGTTACAAAGAGATGTCCCAAAGTGGGGCAAAACAACTACATAGTTTCTCTGAGTTAAATGGTTCTGCTGAAGGAGGCAAATAATATAGTTTTTATTTCTTCACTGAGTTATGGACATAAGTACTGCTGCTTTTATAAATAATTTGAAAGCATGTCTCACAACGGAACATGGTAGTTGGCTATTGCTGTGACTAAATCATCACAAATTCTTCTTCAAGTGAATTGACCATAACAATACTTCAGTAGAAACTAGATCTGTACTAAATGTTCAAACAGATGTAATTAGAGACTATTACTAATGAGTCACTTTAATGCAAATGCATGGTTACTTCCTTGTTTAAAAAGTGATCCCATGCAGACACATGGTAAAATACATAAAATTTAATCCCTGTGAAAATTAGCAAAGAAATCTTGAGTTTTGCCTTTGTAGAAAAGGACAAAACCCTCAGATGCTGTTTGTAGAGGGAAACTAGAGCACAGTGAGACTATGCAGACTCATTTCAGAGTAGTTTATTACACCTGAAGTGTTTAATGAACTGCATTCCCACAGCATAAATTCAAAAGACTGGTTTCACAGGGACTGCATGGCAGGAGCAACAAATGCACAGTAAATTCTCATGTAGTCCTTGCAATATAACCACAGTGAATCCTTCAACTATTCCTTTTTGAAAAGTTCCTTAAAGTTTACTAAGTCTGAAAAAGTTCTCAGTAGAAATGGGTGTAGTAGCCTATGGCAAATATGAAAAGTGTGTTTTAGAAGTTTGCAGACTACTACATGAGACATAATGTAATTTTCTAAGATGTGCTATGGGATATATATCATATCCAGAAGTGCTTTTTTTCCAATAAATGATTAGATTTTAAGGATTATGCTCCCAGCAGCAAGTATGGTAAAAAAAATCCAATTAGTGTAAGTGGGAACTACATGACTGATTCTCAGCACACAGCAGCTTGCTCATGGGAGATGTTGGTCTACAACAGCCTTTATAACCATCCAGAAGAGATCTTCTGTAACTACAAAATATCCACTGAAAAGACTTAACTCCTTCTTCCACAGCTGCAAATGCTGCAGAACAGCTGGGGCCAATATCACTGGTAAGTTATGCAGAGTGTTTAAACTAGCATCAAGCAAGTTAACTCTGAAGTTCCTAAAAGGCAGCTATGGAAGTAAAATAGAAACTACTTCACTGAAAAAACAGGTAAAGCTAGCAAAAAGAGAAATATTATAGAAGGCTAAAATGAGCTAATATGAAGAAAATGCCCAAGAAATAGTAAATAGAAACAATTTGTTTGCATCTGTATGTGGAAGCACAGCATGTACTCGGCATGTGAATGCATGAACTACATGTACCACAGACCACTAGACCTGGCATGATTTTACAGGACTGCAGAGATCCATCTCTGTTTGGTTTACACACATCTCTGTTGTGTAAACCATCTATTACATACTTTCACTGTTTATTGGCATTTAGAAAAGCCACAAAAATTGTTATATGGGGAACATTTTTGAAACCCCTTGCAACTTTCTTTCTCTCATTCTATCTACCACATACATGGCAGACCAAGTTTAGCTTTTTAGGCTTTGTACAGTAATGTAATTGTGACTTGTGCCAGCATTATCAAAATATTTGGGTTTATTGACTCTTCTACTGCAGTTTAATTTGTCTTTTGTTATCTTGGTGAATTAATGATAACTTGAGGTGGAAAAACACCACTAAAATATTTCCCGTTTATCAAGTACAACAGAAGCTAAGAAAAGTCTGTGGAGAAAAACTGGGAAGAATTGCTTATTTAATTGCTGCATCATAACTAGCAAAATCTGAATAGAATATTAGTTTAACATATCAGTACAAATGCTTTTAATGTACAATGAAGGGAGAAAAAGGAGAACATGGAAAAGCTGTCATTTAGTACATAAAGTAGATATAGAGCTGACAATAAAGCTATTCACATTCAGATAAGGGGTTCACTGCAGTGGTATTTCTCTATTACAGAGATACTGAAGGAGAGACTCAAATACATATTTTACTGTTGATGCCCTCTTTTTTTTCTGCCCAATGCTTTATTTTCAGCTTCAGTAAGGAAAACTGATGCTTTGTAAAGGAAATGGCTTTTGGGAAGCAGAGGGAAATGTTTGTCTTTAAATAGCAGCAAATGAGGAAAAACTCCCAAATGCAACTCCCTTTCAACCCAAACCATTCTATGATTTTATGCTTGTTTGCTACAATTGTTATTGGAAGAAATAGTACAAATGGAGCTGCTGATTTCCTTAAAAGAAAAGAAGTGTTTCTCAGCAGGTGGGGGGAGGATAAAGTGATAGAATTTTCTGTTCTATAAATCATCCTTAAAATAGCCAGAAAACCTCATAAAGTTTCTCCTCTTTTAGGAATATCGCAAAAGTGGAAAGATGGCTGAAGTAGCTCTGTCGCCATCAAGCATTCCCACAGTCATTTGTATCAGAATAAAGGGCAGACACTGAGGCAGAGCCAAAAAAAAATAGTTCTTATTTTGTGGATGAACAGTAAAAGTGATCAAAGTGTCTGGTTTAATAGAAGAAAAAGTTCAATTGAGAAAAATTATAATCTTCTCCTTGCTCTAATAATTTCAAGCATTTGGGTAACCCTTAAATCTTTCCCTGCTTTGAAAAGGCTGAATTTAGCATAAGAGTGCTATGGTCCCTCTTTTAACAACAGTTCAATCCAAGCTGCACTTCAATAGAAACTAAATGTAATTGCAAAAATAATAAAAAAGGACATCCTCCTCCTTTCAGTTAGACAAAATACCAAAATCCCCTTCAGCTGAAAAAAGACAGGACTGTTTTAGAAATGTCTGATGGTAGGAATTTCAACATTATATTTGGAAACATACATTTGTATAACTTATCCATTATTATCATACACATATACATATGGATTGAAAGGCATAGAGAACAGAAATTATTGTAAAAGAAAAAAAATTTTAAAATAAAAATATCTGGATTTCAAGTATAAAATTTACTCCCATATGAGCTTGATTAGAACTCTTTTTCTCAAGCCTGTCCTTTCTTCTCTATTATACAAAATCTTATCTCATTCTCTGTACAGTCTTGTTTAAACTAATTTGAATACTTTTTTATTTCAAGTAACAATAATTTCTTTAAAACAAATTGAAAAAAAAGAAATGAATGCAAATGGGTTAGAATCCAGCACTATGTAACTGCTGGATTATACCATTACAGAATTATTATAGTTAGCTATCTTCTTTTTTACATTTACCTCCTAGAGACTGCTAATACATCAAAGGATTTTATCACATCATGTCATACAACATATAGATCTAGTAATACTTCCCTTTAGTTGGCCTAACATTAAATATTAGCTATATTTTAGTTAATATATTGCTTCAATCAGCACTGAAAATCACTCTTATGAGCTTAATAGGAGCTCCTGCCACTTTTCAAAACTTTTTTTATTTCTATGGATGTTCTGCTTGAGATTGTTGCTGTGACACTACAAAATAACATGAATTGAAACGTTTTCCCATGAATTGTTCTCCTACCAATTTTACAGATTTCTCTATTTGTCCTACTAGGGAAAATGTTTTGCCTTAAAATTCTACAGGGAAAGACTAGCATTCAGCTAACCTACAATTCACCACATGTCCACTGATTACAGCATAGATACTTATGTGTTTGTGACAGCAGAAATGTCAGATTTTTAGAAAACTTGAATTACAATATAATTCTGTAGTTTTTGACAGCATTACTACTTATGAATATAGTTTTATTATTCAACAGGGATTTATACCCTAATTGCTACTTGAACTGGTTTATACAATAAATTAATATAGCAACATTAAAAACAGAAAGATGTTAATGGTGCTGTAGAAGATGATAACCATGCCTGTGAGACAGACCACTATAGGAAAAAAATGGACACATCACTTCAAATAAGTCATCCGTGTAGTTCAATATATTACACTGAAAACAGGCAGCAAATTGGAGGAAGGTTAAATAATTTTCTGAAAGCTCTATTTCTCACAGTAATTTAAGTTCCTGTCACTTTGTACCCAAAATCATTGTACATACCAAAGTAAGTCTTTGTTTCTTAATTTAAACAGTTGGTAACATCAAAATAATCATTATGCTTCATGCAATGGCCTTGTAATAAAAAACATACTTACTTCTTATAACAGGGTCTCAAATCCAGACCTATTATCCTCCCAGGGTAATTCACCATTAAAGTAACACATTTGTAGTAAATCTGTATCCTGTGTAGCTAATGCAGAAACCTTCATTTCCCATGGAAGTAGAAGCACACTCTGCAGGCTTTGACAATACTGAACACAAATATAAGCACACAGACACAGCAAAACCTATTAATACTTTTTTTTGGTGTTTGTGTGTGTGTGTGTGCGCATAAGTGTCCTTTGAAAACATTCCAGAATCTGTCACTAAGAGGTGAGAAGCTCTGCAGTGGCATGTTTGCAGCCCACAGTGCAAGGTGCCAATGCTCCCATGCAGTTTCTCATCAGCTTGTTCCCAGACGTGTCTGTGTGAGCCCAAACCTCATACCAGGTGTCTCCTGTTGTGACACGCACTTTAACTGCAGGATAACAGCAGAGGCTTTGACAACGTGGGCACAGCTTGGAAGTGGAGGCTCCAACACCAATGGTCAGTTGTGGGTCATTGAAGAAGGCCAGCCTTGAGAGCTGGGGCAGGACTGAGGTTAGTTAAAGAAGCAGAAGCTCAGCAAAGAGAAATAACAGTTGAGAAATAGCATAAAAGAATTGCCCTGGCAAAGTAACATCCCTGAAAATACCTAGCCCAGGGACACAGACCAAGAGCTGCAGTCTGCAGTGAAACACAGCTGTCTATAAAATAGCTAGATCTCAAATATCTTGGGAGAAAAAGCAGATGCCTGATTTGGCTTCTGATCATCTGAGTGAAAGCTCTGAAATCTAACTGCCCTGATGGTTACAATCATCAACGACCATTCCCATCAGAACTAATTAAATATCAGTTCTGTGGTATCATATACTAATCTAGGTCAATGTCCCAAATATTCCCATCACAATTATCTCTAATTTCTTCTTCTTCATCATCATCTCCTTCTTATTCTACCTCCCGCTCTTCTTCTTCTTCTTCCTCTACTTCTACTTCCTATTGTTCTTTGGGGAGATGGCAGGAAACTGAGCTATTGCTGAGAAATACCTATCAGAATCTTCTTTTCTTAAATGATCTTCTTTTCTTTAATGAGCAATTCTAATGATAGATCCAATGATACTCAAGAACATTTAGAAAATTGCCAGTATCATTGCCAGCATTGTTCTGCCATGACCAGCTTTACATCATATCCATGATCACACCGGTGACTTCATTCTACTAAATCCTCCTGGTACTTCTCAAATTATTTTTTTAGTTCTATTATGCATAATCAAAAATTAGCTCATTTAATGTCTTTTCCAGATTGTTATTGCAAACAGTCCTTTAAACCAGGGTAGTTTCTCTTTTAATACTCAATCATATCACTACATTTTACACTTTCCAAAATTGAGGAATTACTCAGGCTCTTTGTTTTCTGGGTCTCATCCTGCTTTTGACATGTGAGACAACATTAACTCTTCCCTGAAGACTGATCATTTTTTATGGCTTCTTGTGAAAGACAACAAAAAGTTTTTTTAAAATTGAGACAAACGTGTCTACACATCTCTTTCACTCACCATTTCATTAAAATCCTTAAGGAATTTTACTATATTAATTTAGAGTCCCATGATTTCCCCTTATGAAGGTCAAGCTCCTTGTAAAATTATGATCAATTAAGTACTTAATAATTTTACTTGTAATTAATACTTCAGCTACATTAGTTAATGAAGGCCTGTGAGTTCTGGAATCTCATTTGGCCCTCTAATAAAAGTAGCTAAAATATTTTCTGCTATAGAAGCTTATTGTAATGAATACCTGGGTTTGGGAGTTTTTGTTGTTTGCTTTTTTGTTTTACAGGATTTCAACCACCTTCGCTTTTGGTGTGCCCTGTTGGTTAACTTGTTAACAGTTTTTAAACTTGAAATTTAAAAAGACTGCTTTTGATACTTTAATCTCTAGTAGTATCTCATCTTTAACAAATGAGAAACTGATATAAATTGTCTCAAAAATAAAGATGAATACTTAGAGACAATGCATTTATCAGACATTCAAGTGGTGTTGTTCTCTCAGATTATGTAAAGAGAATTCAATTTGCCGGAGAAAAAAAAAGTGACAGCATTTCCTTTAAACTTTTTCAAATTCCCTGAAAATAAGGCTCTCAATTTCCATTTAAATGTGTTTAAAATAAGTGAAGATGTTGTGGGATTTCTCTTGGAAAATATTTGTAGTATTCCTCAAAGGACTGCAAGTATTGCTAGATTAACTGTAAAAACTTCATGTGTCAATACCTGGATCACAGGGGTGGGAAAGGCCAGTATTCAGTATTTCAACTGTGTGAGCAGGTTCATTTTCTTAAATTATCTTTAAAAATGGCTTCTTTTTTTTTTTTTCTCATGAGCTCTAGTGAAATTAGTTGGAAAGAGGAAAAGCAACTTTCATATTATTATTGAAAGTAATTCATGAACCCAATTACTGGAGTGCCAGAATATATCTACCTTTTGAAGTATTTCTTGTCACATGCTGAATATTTCATAACATGCAGACCACATATCCATATTTAGGAATAATATGTCTTGTTAAAACTGTATTAATTCCAACAATAATTATGCTACATATCAGCAAGAAAAATATAATATTTTTCAGAATAGGAAAATAAGAAAGTTTTAAACATGAAAAATTCTTGTTAAGGATTTGCACTTATCCAGTACTAACTTGCAAATTATTTAATAATAAATGAACAATTCATCACTTCTGCTATCTTGAATGTACTGGCACAGTGATCTCACTTATAAACCTTATAGATTAGCTAAATGACTACTGTGGAAATGACAAAACTGAGAGGTTCTTTTAGAAATTTCATATCTGAAATAAATTTAAAAAGTTTTTGCAACATTTAGGAGTCAGAGATACAGTATCTGACTTTGCTAAAACAAAGCACCACCATGAAACAAGTAATTTTGCAGTAAAATGCTGCAGATTATGGAAATGATGAAAGCATATTTTAAAATGAAAAAAAGTGTTTTTCTCTTTCTTTGCACATGCAGAAAATATTGATAGAAGAGAAATAGATTTATAAGGGCATTTAAAGTAAATATATACAAATGTGCTTATTAGAAGAGAAAATCTGTTATTGTGATTTGCATTTTCATATATTTTACTTTATGAGTATTTTGTATAATTTAGTGCCTATTATTGAAAACTGTTTTGCTTCTTAAAGCAAAATTTTAGATTAATTTTTGCTATGTTGTAGAGAATTTTAGTGAGGTTATTTTTAAAATTCCGATAGACTTTAATTTTTTATAAATCAGAATTTAGAATACTGCAGGAAAAGTAGCACAGCTAAGATGAAAGGGAATCAAATGGAAGCAGATATTTGTAGATTTGTAGAAAAGACTGTCAGCTCTTGCACAGTAATGGAAAATATCTTACCAGTTATAAAGGGAAGAAATTTTAAAGGAAGAAAAATCTTCTATGTATAAGAGATAAATGCACACTGTCTCAGCTCTCATCTCTCTAAAACGTTTCAGTAATACTTGGAATGTAATACAACTCTGGGGTTTTTTTTGACAGGTGTTCAAGAGTTTCCTCTGTTGCTTTTTAAGATGTCAAAGATACAATTTTTAAAGCTTCTTCTCAAGCTCTGTTGTTTTTGTTCAAATTCCTGTCTTTAACAAGAAAATTGCAGTTACACTTCATATATTTTTAAATACTACTTTTTTTAGAATAATTTTTAAGGAACACTAATTTACCATTTTTAATTTTACTGAAGTAGACAGGATTCTACATGTTTTTTAACCACTTAAATGAAAGATGGTCATACTCAGACTATGTTAGGCCATATGGCCATAAAAAATTATATCAGATGAATAAAATAAAAATCACTGAAATGTAACTAAAAGCTACATTTCCTCTCAGATGAGGAGACACTGAGGTATTCTGCAGCTCATTTGGATTGTGTCAGTAGGCAGGAAGGTGAACCAGTCCATCAAGGAGTTCTTGGGAGTTCTTGGGATGTGAGGTGAGCTAAACAGAAAAGTTCAAATCCTATTTCTGTTTTGGATTCTCCCCAGACTTTCTGATAAATGAAATGCAAACTTCAGTCTTGTATCAGCCCAAGTTACAACACTAAACTGGAGCAGGGACTTGTGGCAACAGTCTGAGAGATCTGCTTCACTGGAGAGTCACGAGTCATGAACACGAGTCACGAACAACCAAGTGCCCTGGCACATGTCCAGAAAAGCACTTATGTGAATGTTTCAATCAGAACTCCTGAATCATCTCAATCAAGACTTTATTTTTTTTTTTTATTTTTCTATGACTTTGAGCAAGTTTATAAAACTGTGAAGGTTTTAGTTTTAACTAGTCTTTATAATCTGTTTGAATTCTGAGAAAACGTAAAACCACTAAACAAAAACTACAAAAGTCTCTGTGACTTGATAACTAAACCAATGAATTACACTGTGGATAAATGCAAAAAGGAGAAATCATGTAGTTTCACTAGTTTTAAAATAAAAAGGATAAATTAATAAAATTAATTCAATTTTTAAGTGCCATTTGCTTTATATACATCTGTTCCTTGAAGGACAGTTCCCTTGACAGTAATTCAGTATTTTCTATGGTTAGTCAAATTCATTGTCTACATGACTATTATGTTTTACTTGCATTTGATTTTTAACCACTTAGATATACACTCATGCTTTGTCCCTTCATCCACCATTCAATCCTAGAAATAATGGCTACAAATATAACTGTTAGAGGCTTCTGTTGAAATTGCATAGGCTATTTTTAATAACTGCAAAAAATTCTCAAAGTTAGCAGACCAACAGTTTTCACATTTTGGGTCTTCACAAATACAAGAACAGACAACCACAACAAAAATAGTAGCATTCTGTTTCCCCTCTGCATTTGTTTGTATTGAATATATAGAACTTCAGAGGAACATTAACTAAAAAAGCAAACTGACAGGAGGTAAATAGCAATTTGGATGTTATTCAAATGCACACTTTTTTTATTTTTCAATACTTGAAGAATTTCCATTCTCCTTAATCTTCCAAACAACTTCTTTAGCATGTCAATGAGTGAATTACAGAACAAAAATTCATCCTTGTTTTGTTATTCCATGTGTTTTGTAAAATAAAGTACTTGCTAGATTACCATTCACATAAAGTCTATTCAGCAAGTGGAAAGTGATTCAAGCCACAAAAATTAGATGTCTGGCAACAAAGGGTTTTGCTTGAGCCTACCTGAGGTTCAAGCAGAATTCAAGCCCACAATGGATAATGAACAAAAACCACAAGGACCCAAAAGCTCACAGAAATGTGCCATCCTGATTCAATGTACACTTTGTATGAGTTTGGGCAGAGTCTATAAGTAATATGTACTGTTACGTAACATTATTTTAAACACTACTTTTACCGGGAGTATGTCTATCTTCAGAAATTCAGGTTTACATTTCATGTATGGTCCTCAAGGAACCACTTGTTGGAACCTGCTTGAGTTCTCTGGGCTACCTGAGTAGGGATCTGGTTGTGCTATCAAATGAAGCAAGCAAAGACAAAGAATTTTCTGGTACTCTCTTTCATATACCATCTCTACTTAAGTAGTTGTAAAAAATAACTGATAAAAGACAGATATGACTCACAAGTGGGTAATAATATTTCCTAGGCTTCCTTTGAAGTACATGACAGGCTTTTAAAGGAAACGATTGTCAAATAGGCAAGAGTGCATTCCTTTTCAGTTGAGAGTAGGAGTTCATAGCACCTCCATGCCTCTTACTGAGGCAACTATTCAACACCTTCTGGACATTCTGGGCATGCTGGAGAAGAATGTAATTTAGAATAATAAGGATTTGAAGCAACTGTATGAAATATCTCAGCAAAATAAATGTGTTTCTCTGTTCTTATGGGTCAAAAAGATTTGTACTTTTCATTTAAAGAGCTACTTTCAAAAGCGGCTACTTTGCTTGAAATGCTGAAATATCACATTATGTGAGTATGATTAAGACATTTCAAAGCTATCAGTGTGAGAAAAATTCCTGGATGTTTGTCTGCTTACCAATTATGCTGCCTTTCTAATATACTTGATGAGAAACAAGGCAAATGTGTATTATCTCAGTTTAGCAGAGGGATATTCAGAGCTGCCCAATTTCCAACCCTTTACCTATAACTTGTGAATTCATCACCTTTGTCTATATGCAGGGATATTTGCTCCAGAGGTTTTTGATTTGTAACAATTCCTAAAATACCAAATAAGAAATTTAGATTAATAGATTAATATTTAGAAATATTTCATGCTTCCTTTTTTTTTTTTTTTTTTGTGTTAAGTTGCACTCTTGGCTTTTAAAACTGCAGTTGCAAATAATTTCTGATAGCTAGTAACTAGGAATGTTCTCAAGTTTTCATATTGGAGCTGATAATGTTTAAAAAGTTCATTAATAGCCTGGATAGCATAACAAAAGGGTCCTGCATCATGCTGGCAAATGATACCAGGCTGGGTGGATAGGTCCACCCTGGAGAGATGTTGAATGGATGAAAAAAGTGGACTGAATATAAAAAGGTCTCATATGAAGTTCAACAAAGGCAAATGAAAAGCCTTGCATCTGTGATGATATAAACCCTTACAATTTTACAGGCTGAGAACCACATGGTTAGGAAGGTGGCTTTGTACAGAATATCTGAAAGTTTACAGTAGGCAACAATTTGAGCACAAATCACCTGCAAACCCTTTCAACAATGGAGACTGATCACACCCTGGACTGCACCAGCCATAAACTGCAGGAAAGTGACCACTGACTGTCATGGAGCATCAAGACCAAGATTCCTACACATTGGAGGATGAGCTACAGGTGACCTTGGCACAGATGGGGGTAGAGACTTCAACACGGGTGCAGTTCCACAGGACCAAGCAGGATTAGTGGCAGTAACAAGCTCAGCCCAGTGACCATCAGGCAAATGTGATGTGACAGTCGGGACTGAGGTTAAATTGTACATCCACCAAAAACATCAGTACCCAGAGGAAATCAGTTTGGTGCAGGGATACATGTTTCATAAGTCAGACAAGAACTAGGGATACAACCTGGGCTTAAACAAAGCTTCTAGACCAAAAGGCAGAGGATAAATTTGTATACTATGACTGGTCAAGACAATTAGTGCTTGTGGGTGGACTCAGGGCCTTGACACCCTGAGAGCTGAGTTCTACATAGTAACTGTGTATTTCCAGATTTAATCAATTCTTTCCTAATGCATTTCTAGTCATGTCTCTATCAGTGTGTCTATTCATGTTCTCAGATCAGATCAGAACATTCTTATGTCATGCAAAGTAATTAATTTTATTGTACTTTTCTGTTGTATGCTGCTGTTGTAAAACTTTTATTCCTTGATTTTTTTCCTACAATAGCTGATCATAAGATCATTTAAAATACTTAAGTGTATATTTATAAGGCATAGTTATCTATTTGTATTTTATCTAACTTAGCTAGTAATATTTAGGTAATTAAGTCAATGCCTTATTCAAAAAACTGCACCAAGACAGTATACCAAATGCAAAGAAGTGTACTAGTTTTTACTCACGAGAGAAAAAGGCATATTCTACTATTTTAACTTCAGAAAGAAAGCAGTGCTTTTCTTGATGTATTAAGCAGTAACTAACAATTGATTTTCAACTTTATAGTCTTTTTTCTTAAAATAATAATAATTCTGTTACAGTTTTGGAAACTAAAGAAACAAAAGAATTGATGTCAAAAAAATTACTGTTTTTTACACCTGAGCTTGAAAGAGAAGTAAACATGAAACAAAGTAATTTAGGACAAATTGGGACAAACCACTCTGCATTAATGTCAGGGATCAATACTCCATCTGAACAAGATATACATAATATTTTTAACTTTTCAGAATAAAGCCACTGTCTTAGACTCAATAACAAAGGACTTTTTCTAAACAGTCGATCAAGTTTTGGGCATATCCATCCATCAATATATTCCATATTTTATGTACCATAATTCTTGGGTTCTTATTTCACCCATCAAATTTCTTAACTCCTTCTCCCTCTTCATTAGAGTACTTATCCCACCACTTTTGCTCAGTTTTTTTTGCATCACTGCAGTCTTAGTAGTTACTGAATATAGACCCAGAAACAAATTTATGCATCACAGTAAGAAATGTGACACAGCAGCATTAATCTCTAGGTGACTTGCTCTCCAGTACATAACACAGTCCCCCAAACCCAATGCCACATTGCTAGACTCTGTTTATATCAATTTTAAAAAATAAAGAAGGAATTAGCAGCCAGTCACCAAAGTTAACCAATCCAGAACACCGAGCTCTCATGGAAAAGGCCACCCATTAAAAGGGATGCCTTCTAATACAGTGTTCCAGCAATTATCATCTTAAACATTTAAGATGCAGATAGCATTCATTACTCTGCCCAAATACCATGTGAGCTCTTCAATTTGTATGGCAGTGAAGGCTCTGTAGCCAGGCAGCTCCTCCTGTTCAAGCTGTTCCAATGCTAATGGCCAGTCTAGCAATCTTCAGTATCGACATGAGTCCTAATTTAGCAGTAGGGCAGAGTTTCTCTTCTAAATATATATGAAGATCAATTAGTTCCCTGGATATTGTTATATTTTTATTTCATAATATTTTGTGTTGGTTCTATTACCCAACTCTCCCCTGTTTGCCAGATGATTTTAATATATTACCAAATCAGATGTAACACCATTTAAGAATATCCTTTGAAATAAAAAAAGCTTCAACACACTTAATATCATCATTATGTCCACCACACAATATGCTGGTTCCTCAGCATCTCCAACAGTCATTATGCATGACAAAAATCTAGAAGAAACTAATTTGGCAAGCTGAAGGAAGAGATGTGGATGAGTAATTTGAAATGGGGAATTAAGGGGCTAGGGGAATAACAGAGAAAAAAAAGTCCTGAAAAATAATGGCCAGATAATGAACATGTCATCTCAGAGAAACAGCATAAAAAGAGAAAAATTCAACAACTAGCAGTCAGAATATATCTAAGACTTTAAGGAAAGAAAACTGACAGTACATGAACAAATTATTTGCGTGAGAAGGGGCAAAGAAATAAAAAGCTCAGGGATGTCTATGGAATAGATAGGAGAAACATCTTTACTATTAGATTTGACATTCTTACTAAACAACAAGAAAGGAAATGAACATTTCTGTCTGTGAAAGAAAGAGATAAGCTAAAAGAGCTTTTGGAGGCAACTGAAGAGCCAAAAAAAACCCGAAAAACTGGAAGGTAAAAGTTTGCATTGGGCATAAGAAAGAGCAGGTTATGCTGAGTGTCTGAGAGGGTGGGGCTGAACTTTCACTGCAGCTCTGCTGGATCAGAAAAAGCTGCATTTCTCCTAAAGCTGTAGTTCCCATTTCCTTGTAGACTGTCAGAAAAAAAGCTGGCAATAAAGGTCCTTTATTAACTTTCCTACTGTTTTCACAAAACATCAGATCTACATCAATTAAAATATGAAAAAGAAAATAAAGACTATGTCTGAGAAATATCCTGAGGGCCAGAAAATCCTAATCGTTTCTAAGGAGTGGAAGCCCTGTTGTTTTTGACTTTAAGAACAATTCTGGATAAAATACTTGAAAATGCACAATAAAGAACATTTGTGCAGTGGCAGGAGATTAACTCATTGATCTAATAGGTGTCTTTCCCCTCTAGCTTCTATCATTCTGGTTTAAATTGCTCTTTAAATTTAGAGAGTTAAAATTAAATAAAGACAAGCTGTTGCACCAGTATATGCCTTTGAAAAATCTATTAAATGCATTCATCTGTGTTACAGCTCTCTCCATGGGCCAGATTCTTCCTTCACTTGTACCAGTGTAGAGCTGTTGAAATCAGCATGAGAAATCTGAGTAACTATTTATTGCTATTCAGGAGATGTAGCTTGTTTGGTAGTCAACTATCCTAAGTGTTCTAAACTCCAAAAACATCTGAGGCCTTCCTGTTGAATATTCTGTATTTTGGTGCCTAGTAATATAAAATAATGCATTTTATAAAATAAAATTGATTTTAAATCTGTGTGGGCCAAATGCTGCTTTCAAATCCAGTGGCATAAAATGATAACCAAGTTTACTTTGAATTGTTATTGGCACTTAATGTTAAAAGCGATGAAAAACAACAGTAACCAGTGTCTCCCTGAAAAAAACACCAAACCAGATATCATTACTTCTGTTATGTCTTTCTAAGCCCTAAGAATGCTATTGGAGCAATAGCTGTTTTTTCAAATGGCTCTGTCAGCTGGTCTCACCTCTGAGTTTCATTTAACGTGTGTCTTTATCACAGATCAAGTAAGGTTGGAAGAGACCTTTGGAGATAAGCTAGTCCAAGTGCCCTTCTCAAGAGAGCTACTTAAAGCCAATTGACCAAAGCAAATTTTGATATATTCACTTGAAAGAAGACTCCACAACCCCCCTGGGAAACTGGTGCCAGTGCTCAGAATATAAAAACAACAGTGTTTTCTGAAGTTCAGATGGAGCCTCCTTTGTTTTCTCTTTGTGGCCATTTTTCCTTGTGTCATAAAAGTGAGCCTAACAGAAGACCCTTGTCCATCCTCTTTGCATCTCCCAGTGAGGTGTTGATATACACTGATGAGATGGTATCCTGAGCCTTCTCTCTTCCAAGCTGAACAGTAGCAGCTCCCTCAGCCTTTGCCCACAGGAGAGATGCTCCAGGCCCCATAGTCTTCAGGCCTTTGCTGGAGTCTGTACAGTATGTTAATGTCTCACTTGTGCTGAGGAACTGCGAATCGTTTTCATTTATTCTTCCATCTGTGTTAAAAGGCTAAATGTGCATGGACTACGTGCACAGCAGTAATAGCTTTTTGAGTCTTTTGACAAGTTCAAATGGGTTTAGAAAAGGACTCTTTTCTAAATAAATGAATCTTTGATTCTCTAAGTAAACTAAAAAATTGGCTCTATTATCCCTTTTTTATACAGAATATTTCTTTTGACTAGAACTTAAATTTGTTGTCATAAGTTTCCTGATTTCCTTTATTATTTGTATAATTTTTACAGATTTTATTGGAAAAAAGCTTATGAAATAATCACGTAGAACAGATAAAAGCTTTTTATTCCTTGGCTTGCAACTGCAGTGATGTCAATTAAGTCCCAGAGAGGGGCATATTATCAACCATAAAGCTGTAAGTGACCCCTGCATCCCACTCATGAACTAAGCAACAATAAGAATGTTAGACAAAAAAACTCTTTGGCAGAAGATTAAACCATTTTAGCTAGCAGCATGGTTACTCAGTATGGGAACCATTTCTAGTGCAAGACTTACTGTTGTCAATTTCTAATGCATTCACAAAGATTAGAATACATAATAGCGGTCACAGCAAGACTTCTTTAATAATTGTTTTATTGGTAGGGAAAAAGAGTTCTTTTTGTGGAGAGCAAGAAACCACTACTTGCCTTCAAGAGAGGTCCACATCTCAATGCAGCATGTTTCTTAATCACATATCTAATCACAAATACATAAGTGACCTCATTGTCACTAAACAAAAAGTCTATAGAAAATTTTATAAAATTAGAAAGGCTCTGGCTAATTATGTTTACCCACAAATCAACTCAAACCATAGCATCTTTAGCTTGTATGGAATAACTGATTATATATAAAATGGTATGTGTGAGATCAGGCACCAAATCATGCTCTCTTCTTTAACAGTCAAAGGGATATGGTGTTCCTTCCCCTCTTTCATTCAGGCACTAGCAATTTGTCTGCCAGTATGTGCTAATACAAAGCCTGGTCCTAGAGGAACAGATTAACATACTTTTTTGCCTGAGTCCTTAAATACATGGCTTCCCACGGGGCACAAAATATGTCATGTTTACTTAAAAATGTAAATTCCACAGTAAAGCTGATTTCTTTTTTGCTCTGCTTGGCAGTAAGTCTGCAGCTACAGGTAAGTGGGAGACTGTCCTGTCTAACAAATGTGTCTTCCAGCCATAATTCACCTTCTATCACAACAGCTGCAACATGAACATATTAGGACTGATTTTGTAATGTGCAAAACAGGCCACAGTATGACTGGATTTGCATGTGTGTGGAGGGAAAAATGCTAAACATCAAGCTTTTATGCAAACCTATACGTCCCAAACACTGCTCTGCTTCTCACAACCAGATAAAATTTCTCTGTGGAAACGCACAAGTGTAAGGCAACTATTACTACTTTCAAATTCCACACTTTTCTGTAGGAAAGAAATTTCCATGATGCAAAGGAGTTGTCTCCTTAACAGAACTGAATACCATGAACAATCTGTCTGAGTCTGGACCACACAGGGAAGCATATGCCTTGGTGGAACTCAAGACCTTCCTTTCAGGCCATCAATCAGGGAATGGGGATAATTAGAAACAATTTCAAAGGCAATAAGAGCAATAAAGGTGTACCTGTGATTAAACTGCTGGTTCAGTGTTCATCCTTTAATGAAGCCAAATATTGCTGGATTTTTGTTTCTTGCTTCACTCATATTTTACTCATTCTGTATCTCAGCCTTGTTTTCATACACTTTGATAATCATGAAATATTCTGCTATATCATCCACCTTCTTAAAAATGAAATTATCAGAAATGATGATGAGCACTGAAACACAGTTGACATGAAAAATCTGTAGCAAAACAGTCCAGTTAATCAGTACTGCAAAAGGGAGGTGTATCAGGATGCTTTTTTTCATGTTACTGCATTAGTAGAATGATGAAAATTAAATTAAAATGAATTTATTACTATGGTCATTGGAGGTCCAAGACAACATGTTCAACAGCTAATATCACTGGATTAATAGGATATCCAGAATATATTTTCTGGTTTTGTATGAGCTTCTCTTCTCAGCATTATTATGGCACAGTTAATTTTCAGTGGGATTTTGAATTTAATGAGGTTCTTTAATAAGGAAACCTATTAACATTCACACTCAGGAATTAAAAGGGCAACCCAGTCTATGAGCAAATGAATCTTTTTCCCTTGGGAAACTATTAGACAACATGTGTATGCCTTTTATTAGTGATCATTGTGCCTGCATCACAAGATGTTCAGAAAATTCGGTGTTTCTGCCATACCTTATGAGGATTTACCTCCTCAATTTTCTCCTTCGTTTTACCACAAGAAGCTGCTGTTCCTTCAGCTGTACTGAGAGACTGTGCCTCCAATCCAGTGTCTTCAGCTTTACCCTTTAAACTGATGGGACTTCAACAACAACTAAATAAAAAGTACTAGAATTTGTGAATGGGTGTATATGTTCAAGAATTCACATGCATATGATATGAGAGGTTTAAGACAAACTTACCAGATAAAATACAATCTGCCTTGGTTATTAATTATCATGGCTATTCTAACAAGATAAGAATATTTAGCTTCTCCATGTTGAAAATCAGAAGTGATAATTATTACTTTGTAAAAGGCCTAAATTTCATTCTCATGCCTTCTTCACATTCAGCTCTCTGAGCTTGGGAATAACCAGCAAAATCCCCACTGAAGAGTACTGTGCAGTACAAGTGTGTATTGTAAATTCTATAATGCATTGATTGAACTTGTTTTTAATTAAAAAAAATGAAAGCCCCAATATTTTGCTCATGCTTGTTCAAAAAAAAAGATGTTCAAAGCATGTAGCTGTTAGAAAAATTCTCACCATTCTGTGGAAAAAAGCCAGTAAAGGTAGGGTGTTGGGACCTTCTAATCTTTTGGACCTGAAAATTGTGCAGTCTGCCACAGTTGCTGTATGCCAGTCCCTGTGATCTTGGGCAGAGCTGCAGAAACTCATGCTGCGGGCAACTGGACAAGCACAATGTACCTCCTGCTTGAACACGTTCCTCATGATTTGGTTATACTGCCATAGAATCACTGCATTTTTAAGGTTGGAGAAGACATTTAAAATCATCAAGTTCAACTATCAATCAAGCACAACCACCACACTCACCACTAAGCCATTCCCTCAAGTGCCATATCCACATGTTTTTTTTTGAAATCTTCCAGGAATGGTGACTCCACCATTTCCCTGGACAGTGTATTCCAATGCTTTACAACACTTGCCATGAATAAATGTTTCTATATATCTAATTTAAATATCCCCTTGCACAACTTGAGGCCATTTCCTCTTGTCCTATCACTTACTAGCTGGTAGAACTGGCTGACCTCCACCTGGTTACACCCTCCTTTCAGATAGTTGCAGGGAGTGATAAGCCTGAACCTTCATTTCTCCAGGCTAAATAACCCTAGCTCCCCCATCCATTCCTCATAATAATTTGAAAAATAATTTCCCAATGGAAAGAAAGCTAATGGAACAAGAGGTATAGCTGGAGAAACAAAAGAAGCAGCAAGATCTGGGAATAGAATTGGAGAATAGATTGCCTGTAGTCTGCTCATACAGTTTAGAATTATGAAACTGAGTTTACTGCCTACGGTTCTGATTAGTAGTTCTTTACTGCAAACATAAAGGTCCTGCAGGCTTAAGCCACAGAATAACAGAATATTCTGAATTGCAAGGGACCCAGAAGGATCAGCAAGTCCAACTCTTATGCAATTGACCCATAGAGGGATTGAACACAACCTCAGAGCTTCAGGCTTGAACAAGGAATTTCCCCCACATTTCAGTGTGGGTGAAACCATAGCCAAAGTCCTTAAGAATGAAATAGTTGTTAAATTCAAAGATACAGCTGGATGGGGGGAGGAAGAATTAGAGTTAATATAATTTGTTAACTTTTTGAAAAATCCCAAGCAATATGAGAATCTGGGAGCAAAAATTCTAAAGAAGGCAATCCTGATAGGTCTTCCAGGTACTGGGGAAATAGTTTTAGCTAAAGATACAGCTGGAGAAGCTAATGTACCATTTCATCACAATCAAGGGCTCAGAGTTGTTACAGGTATTTGTTGATGTGGGTCCAGCTCAATTGGGAGACTTATTTGCTCTTGCTCAGAAAAATGCCCTCTGCATTCTCTTTGTTGATGAAATAGATACAGTAGGAAGGAAGACAAGGGGAAAATCTGGAGGACAAAGAGTGCACTCAATTACTAACTAGTAAAAAGATGTCTTTAATACAAGCACTAATGTAGCAATTTTGGCAGGTACTAACATGCCAGACATATTTGAGACCAGAACACTTTGACATGCAGATTGAATATTAATTCCCAGATATAGAAGGAAGTGCATCTGTTTTCAAAGTTCACCTTAAGACTCTGAAATTAAACATTATTCCAAGTAAATATAATCTAGCAAGAAAATTCACATCATTAACACCTGGCTTTTCTGGTGCTGATACTGCCATGTTAAAGCTGAGGTAAGCAATTGTGTCTGCAATTAGAAGTGAAAGAAAATGAGATACAAAAATGGTTAGAAATTTCTAGTGAGGGAATAATCTGACAAATGCAAAGTAAGAACTTATGCTTTAATTGATCCTTTTCCCTCCTAAGAATTTTCTTTGTAGTTAGATTGTACATTTTTGTTTAGATATGGCTAATGTTTTGTTTGTGTGTTTGGGGATTTAATGATGGGCTTTTTGTTCTGGGGAATTGTGTGTTGCCCTTCAGCTTTTCAAAATCCCTTCAGTAATGTTGCCTAAGAAAACAGTGGTTGCATTTAGAAATAATGCAAATAAAAGTTTTTCCTTTTTTCCTCAGATTTTTACTGCTCAGTACCAATGACTTGTCACAATATCTTGCATAATCTTTGCATACAACCTTAGAGAATCTTAGAATCACAGAATGGTTATGGTTTGAAGGAATATTAAAGATCATCTAGCTCCAACCTTTCTAACATGGGTAGGAAACCTCTCATTTAAAAACATCAGATATATTCAGCAGTCCAGAAAGCATTAGTGGGTAAAAAAATGGCTGAAAAGATGATATAAAAAATTTGAGGACTAAACATAGAAATGGCAGAACACGTAGAGAATGAGAAGAAGGTTGGCATAGGAAAAAAGTGAAAAAGAAAAGTGAGCACTACTTGGGCTGAATATTTAAGGAAGCTCTGGAGGAATATAATCAGGATGTCAGGACACCATACACATTTTTCTGCCTTCCAAAGCTCAGTCTGGAGTCAATTCCACGATCTCTAAACTCTTTGTAACATTCCTCCCTGTGGACTGTACCCTGTCTCTCTGAGGACATTTGTTGTTTGGTTTTTTTCCCACAATCCATACCACTTTCTCTCTACCTTATTTCATCTGACAGGTTTCTCTTTTCAGTGATCCAGTTTTGCTTTTCTCTCTTTCCTAACTTTGTGCTTTGGCTCTAATAGCTTCCCTTTTTGGCATGTGGCAGTCAAACACACATCTGCTGTCTCTAAGAGGACTTGTCATATTAACTTAAGCTTTACCTTGACAAACACGTAAATACAGGCTTAGTTTTAAATGAGATAAAACACATTTAATGACTCACTTCAAGCAGGACCTCGGTTTCATAATTTTAATCTATGTTCTTTCAAGATGTGCACATAGTGATGAATATAAGTTGTTAATCATGCTGAAATTTTTATTTGCACACAAAAGCAATAGTTCTGTAAAATGTAATGAGTTGAAAATTGCCAGTCTCTGACAGAATACTGCTCTGTTTGAAAATGATTGTGTGCTATTTCTGGGTGTGTGTGTGCTCACTGTCTACAAGCAAATTGTTACATTGCAACAGGCATTACAATTTATGTGCTTTTCAGAAAGAAACCAAAATAACCCTGAATATATTTACATAGCAAAATATTTATTGAGCCTTTCCTTGCACTACCACCACTAACCAATGTTTCCTTTAAGAAAAGCAGACCATGGAAGATAAAAGATAATTTTACCAGCAGTTTACATTGTGTGCTACTTCTGCTCCCATTATGCAGTGTATAGACATTCCTTAATATGTTTTCAGATGCCACTTTTCCCACTTCAAGTCTTTTGCTATCAAAATTCATTCATGAATTTATGTAAATAAAATAATGTGGAGTACTGGTCCAGAGTCTGAGCATCATTCTATTGGCTTAAATCTAGGATAGCTACTATTATCAGTAGGACTGTGTGTATTTATACCACTGTAAGGAAATTCTGGTAAGGTATTTCCTAAGAGGAATAGCTATTTTTATTCTCTTCTGAAATGGGGTTTTTGCTCGTATCTTTAACAATAAGGTTGGGACTCTGTACAAGAAAAAAGCATTAGAATTCTAAATCACTAATGATTCAATCAATATATTAAAATTATAAAATTAAAGCCTTTTCTGAATTTGAGTATTACAGCCTTTCTTTCTCTACCTCAGTTAAACACCTGACCTGAAAGAAACTATCACAATGCTGTGAATTCAACTTGAGTTCAGCATTTTTTCTGGCATGGAATCTACAGGCACTCTCAGGAGAAAGAAATCAAAGCTTTTGCACTTCCTCACTAAACTAGTCTATCTATTTACCATGCCCCATTTCTAAGACAAGGCATATTTCTGAAGCATGTAAGATTTTGTTCACTGCACTGCACAGAATGCATTTGCATACAGAGCTCTTAGTTACTAGCCTTTGGTAGGTTAGGTTCTAGTTGTGGAGCAGAAATTCATGCCATATATTAATGCACATAATGCAAGAAATTTACTTAATACATGCATTCCCTGTCACTTGCTCCAGCTCTGTCTCTTCCAAAGATGGAAAAAGCCACTTCAGGATTCTTTTTGAAGAACCAGTCCAGTAATCTATTGAAAATATATATATTATGTGTGTGAGAGAATGATAATCATGGGAAATTTTGTTTATATTTTATTAAGTAGAAAAGATAAACTAATAGCAGTAAAATTTTAGAAGACCTACCTTAACTTGACCAAGGAATACTGGGAGGTATTTTCTGAAGTTTGTACAGGGTAGCTTTCTAGGCTGTTAAAATATTCACAAATTAAAACATATATTTGTCTTTTATGTAGTGAATAAACAAATTAACACAGCATGTGTCAAAAACGTTAAAGAACCCAAATTAAAACAAAACAAATTGAGTCAAAAGATATCAAATTATAAATGTAAATCTCATTATAATCACATAATAGATCTTTTTACTATTAGGCTTATGCCGAATATTTTAATGAGGAAAAGTAAAAATATAATTTCTATTTTTACATCAATGATTTTTGCAGTACCTGGAAGCTAGCATAATACAATTTAGTCAGGCTTTTGTTATGCTCAATGCATGAAAATCCTTTGTATGAGTTTTCACCAATGAAAAGGGAAAAAACCATATGTATAATTTAAAATCAAGATGTAAAGAATAAATGCTACAATCTCAGAAACAGTTTTGAATCAAATTAATAAAAAAGCACCTCATAAAAGAAAAACATATGTGAAAAAAATTTAAACTGTATTCATAAATGTATTACATGTGTAAATCTGTGTGATGCAATTCATGGGCAGTACATGTATAATCCAATATATTTTAAATATAAATCATGTACATGCAATGTTCTATTTCCTCTGAATCCTGGAAGTAAAAATTAATAAAATGTCAAATCAAACACAGTCCAGTGGAAAAAACTTAAAAAAAACCAAAAAACATTAATGTTTAAGGAAGATTATCAATTACAGTAATTCCACAGACACAATTTCAGCTTAGAAAACATCAACATCTAAAACTGGATGAATAATTAAAACAGGACTGGTTGCAGAAATTTCAATGTCAGATATTTATTTTTAGTGGACACCACTCAGAATAACTCATAAACAGGATAGCAAAATACATTTAAGATATCTCTTGTACAAACCTAGTTTCCAAATGTATTTTACTGTATGATATGTAGTAATACTAGAATGTACCAGATGGTATGGAGCTGAATTCAAGGAAACGATCCACTGTAACATTCTGGCATAGTTATAAAACTAATCATTAGAATCAAATGTGGAGCAGAAAATAAGTGAGAACTTTTTTACAAACAAAAGATTTCCACAGTGAAATTATACACTTAATATTTTCATTGTGCTTCATTTAATGAATAATCTGACAATACATAGTAAATATTGCTGCTTTTTCCTATATATTGGGGCAAAACTTTAAAACTTTAAAACTCAGATACTTTTACTCTTGATTAAAAATGTGACAATTATTACATTGACATTGAACAAACTGTTGGACTAACACTGCAAGACAACATTTGTACCAATTTCTCATATTAATTTCTAAACTCAGATCTCATTATAAAACTTTAGTATACTAAACCCAAGGAACAACAAACTGCGAAAAAGTAATTGACTTTTACACTGTTTTGATGCTGGAGGTTAAGAGTGCAAAAAAGCCCCAAGCAAGCAAAAGATTTTTTGGTGCCCTGTTTTTCTCCATGACTCCCAAAACATAGTCTATGCGTTGTTATATAAGTCTACATCTACCTGGTTTTTTTTTGGTTTTTTTTTAGCTAGAAAATATGGTATGTTTTGAATGGAAACTATCTAAGGTATTTTCATTCCTCTAACTTAACAAACACACACATGATGACAACATAAAATACTTACTACCAAATCTTAACTTGAAAACAAAATGTTTTAGAATACTCATTAATTGCTAATACTACACATTAACATACAGGAGTTTCTATTGCCTCTATTTCCTAGGTTAACTCTCTCCTCTGCTAATGATAAAGAGCAGTTTAAAGAAAGATCTCTTAGATAAAATTCTCTTGACTGGGAATTAACAGAAATGTTTCTGAAAATGGAATCTCCACCTATACTTCTGCCTGTTTTCTAAGCAAAATACAATAAATAAGATTTTTATTCATGATACAGTGGAAACTTCTGGACTCAGAAGGTTTGGGTAAATATATGCAACATTAAAACTTGCAATATTCCCTTCACTGTGGCAATAGTAAGTAAGCCATACTGTGTGTATATCTCATTGTGACAAAAGCCACCTAGAACAATGAACCTGGTTTGTATTTTTTTCCCCATTTCATAACTAAAATAGCTTCATCAGGACTAACGATGCATTGCCAAGAACTCCAAAAAGCAATACATGAAGAAGAAGCTATTTGTCAAGGCTGTTAACAAAGACAGAAAATTAGAAAACACAAATAGTCTTAGAGTTTAGTATTTTGGATTTGTTTGGTTTTGTTGGTTTGTGGTGGGTTTTTTTGTAGGTTTTTGTTGTTTTTTTTTTTTAATATGAAATGAAATATCAGGAGACTTGTCATATTATAAAAAGGGTTTATAATATGTATATATATATATATACACACACACACACATATATATATATACACACACACACACACACACACACACATATATATATATATATATATATATATATATATATATATATGGTATATATATACTTTCTAAGAATTGATAGCTTTCCTGCATCCTTAGCTCAGGAAAGACTGTTCTTAAATGAAGCACTCTGCTACTATTTCTAGAGGTAGAAAATACAATTTCTGCACCAATGTATTTTACAAGATACCGTCATTGCTATTAACACCATGTATATATATATATATATATAACTTTAATAATCACTTAATTTTTCTCTGAAAACTTTTCAAAGCTAGCCACAGGTTTCAATACCCTTCACCCGACATCTGAGGTTGCCAGTCAGCTACGGATTATCTTCACTAAGGGTTTATTAATTTCTGCCAATCCTGGTAGTTTCAATTGAATTTTCCAGTAAATTCTTAAGAGCTAAAAAACTTCCAAACCTCACCACTCCAAAAACAGCCACATTGAGAACTTCATTGTCACAAAAACCTTTATCAAGCTCTGTGGAAAAATAAGTAACAGGGTTAATATCACCTTCTTGCAGAGTCTTAAGAACATTGTGAACTCTTGCACTAATACACCAAGCACAAAAACTTCAGTATTTAGGAACAGATTAGAACAATCAGAATACAAGGCAATCACTCTTGCACATGGATTTCCCTAATGTCATAAACCTTTATCATTTCACTAACATAAAAAAAATAGAACTATGGCAAATTTCATTTCACTTAATTTTGTATAGGAAGGGGGAAGAAGTGACCTTTGACAGAAATTATAGAAAGGCAAGTGATCATTCTGACAACAAGCACAAGCTAGTAAGTAGGAGAAATTAACTCCAAATACCTTTTCTTCAAAAATGTGACCTAAGGGCTTGTTTTCACTGATTTTCTTTCTATGCTAAAAATAAAAATCCCCAAATCCCAAACCCTCATACTCTAAAAAGGTCCCACTTTTTGTTTGATGTGAAAATTTTTTATTCTCTAAATACATGAATTCTGTCATTTCAGAAGTATTCACAGAATTATATGGAAAAATCTCCATAAAATAGTGATACAGAACTACCAAAAACTTAAGCTATTCCTTAGAAATTGAATGTTCTTACAATTTCAACCCCCTACAACTCAGATCAACCCCTCCTGAACAGTCTATTAAGAAATTGTGGCAGGATGCTTTTATGTGGTGAAATGCCCTTCTATTTTCTATAAATTCCCACTTTAATCATTGTGAACAAGAAACTTATGAAGCAGCTCTCTGAAAGATGAGAGACAGAGTTCTCATTTTTTTCCCCCTGATCTCAGTTTTTTGCATTTTCCGTTATGTCCTTTAGTCCCTTAGAAAAGCCTGAAAGAACCTGGATGTAAACCATTGAACCTTCTGTTCCATACAATCACTGGTTGATTTAAGTGAAAAATAACAAAAAAAGCCTCTCAAATTCCACACTGTATATCTTTGCTTTCATATAAACCTATATGGCCTGTTCTGATGTGTTTCAAAAACCGTGCTGGGTTGTGAAGGTATTGTGTAAAGTGTTATCTGGTGGTGCTTCAACAGTGATTTGAGATCACAGAGCTTGTGACAGACGCCTACACAATACTACTGATTTGTATTTGGGCTGTTCCTTCTACTATTTATCTTTTCAACAGAGGGTGGCCTGATAGCTTTCTGTTAAACAAGTACATAGGGAGATGGTTTCCAGCTACAGAAAATTCTTTATCTGGTTGGAGTGATATGAGAAGATTTCAAGTTAAATATTAAAAGCTATGAATGAACAGACTGCTTTTTAGTATGGGTTTTGATGTTTGGGGGTTTTTCACCTGTAAGGTTTCCTCTGATAAAGGTCTTCTATTACAATAGATTTAGAATAGCAAAGCTGAGTTCTCACCTAGCTGTGAATGTTTAAAAAATAGAATACAATTTCCATGTGAAATATTCCATTTGAAAAAAAAAAATATCAAATGCCTAAAAAATAAATGTTTTGTTTGACTGTTTGCTTTATTGGAAAGAGATACAGGAAAGATAGCAAAATGTTGAATCCAGACTAGAACTGGCAGCCAGGGATAAAGGCAGAATTTGATGCTGTAATTTGAAAGTGTCCAATGTACACATAAAAGTTAACAAAGTGAAAACTGATTGTGGTTGTCATTTACTTTTGAAACTTAGTCTTTCACCCAAATCTGAATTGACTCATTAGAGACACAGAAGTTAATATTTAGTATTCTCAATAACATGAATTTCATAGGTGCACACGCTGCTCATGTGATTCTAGTCTCACAGCCAAGGGAACCTAACATTAGCCACAAATATAGAATTATGAATGGAATCTCTCTCTCTCAAATGTTTCCTCCTAAATACATTTCTGATTGTCCATTTAATCACGATCTACATTGTGACCCATGAAAAACAAGTGCATTTCTCTAGTGGATGAATAAACACTGATAAAGTTTAGGGCAGCAGCAGTGGAATAACCAAGGAAAGCAATACACTGCAGTCCCAACAGAGACAGACACTATGCTCTTATCTGCATTTACTAATGATTAATTGTTGATCCTGACTTTTTTCCTCCACCAGCTTCTTTTATAACTCACACTAAATTATACAGGATATGAGGCAGACTATTCAAGTCACAAGATTATTATCAATTTTTCCTGTCTGATTAGCTAAAACCTTCCTGGTAATACACAGGGGGATTCATTATGCCTCTTCTGGAGTTTAACTCTTAGATAAAATGTTCAGAATAATCTCTTCAACTTGAAATTAGACTGCCTTGCTTTCCCTAAAGAGATCACTTTTATTTCCAGGTCAGTATAAGGACAGCTTCAGCTATAGATAAAACAATTATTTTAATTTTTAGAAACACTTTTGAGGTTACACAAAAGAAAAAAAAAAAAAGTAAAAGATTTACTAAGAAAAAAATTGTGGAACCATGGAACCATCATCCCGCTTTTAATCTTTTTCATCTGTAAAATCTATAAAGAGAACTGGAGAATTAAGGAAAAGGTTATACTTATATGATCCACTTTCTAAGAATTGATAGGTTTCCTGCATCCTTAGCTCAGGAAAGCCTGTTCTTAAATGAAACACTCTGCTACCATTTCTAGAGGTAGAAAATACAATTTCTGCACCAATGTATTTTACAAGATACCGTCATTGCTATTAACACCATATTCCAATGAGCAACAATATTAACTGTACCATTTAGGAACACTGAAAAGTCTGCAAGTATATTTATTATATTTTCAAATGCTTACTTAACACTAATGAATTCAAGCTACTACTGCTAAGCATCATTTTGAAGCTTTATATATTGAATTCAGCATTTATTATGCACAGCCATACAACACTGCAGAAGACAGAAATTTTTGATTAGAAGCTATAAAAATCTAGATTCTCTCTGCTATGAAGTCCTAGTAATTCGTATCTCTGAAGCAACAGCAATATGTAGAAACCAGCAGAATTAATCAGGAGAGCCAGAGTTTTGGGGAAAAGTGTCTATTATTTCTAATGAACTCTCTTTACCAGTTCAGAGATTCCAGTGTGATTGCTTTTCTGTGCAGACATAATACATTTTATGATGTAATACTTTCTACACAATTATGCTACTCAACTATTTAAATCAATAAACTACTCCTAAAGAGTCACTTCTGTTTCACTAGGGCAAAATAAATTCCCTTATGTGTTTTAAATATCTTCTTTGACAGGTAAATAATTTCTAATAAGGTAAAACATTTTCTTATTTTGGATGACTATGTAAATTAAGCCTGAGAAAATACATTTTATAAAACAATAAAATCCATGGGGTTTTTTGTTTTGGTTTGTTTTTGTTTTGTTTTGAGGGTTTTTTTATCTAGACTAGCTTTGATATTGTAAAATATCAAAATGCAAGGAGAGATTGGAAAGAAAACCAGTAGCTAGCTAGAATTAGGACTAAATGAAAGGCAAACAATTCTAGCCTAGCATTAAAATATCAACTAGACACCTGAAAAAAAAACATAGCTGCAAATACCTAAAGCCACTTTTGCATTTCATGCATCTGACTGATGCATGCCTCAGGGACATTTGCTGATACTCACAGGTTATACATGATTGATACCTGATGCATGAATAAAAGAACTACTGCTCCTGATAAAATTTAGTTCCTAAACAGAAGGGATACATACAATAACTGTTGAGTGAGCAAAAGTATGCCTTAATTTAGTGTAGCAAAGACAGCCCTAGATATTTCCTGGTGTTCCAATAAGAGACATTGTGCATTTGGAGGGATCCCTGCAGTAACTGTCAAAAGAAATCTTGCATGTAACAGGTTCTAAGGTGAAAGATTACCCTTACAGAATATTCTTAAGGAGGCACAAACTACACAACAAAAGAACCAAACAACTATTTGTACTGCTACACTGAAATAGAAATAGGTTAAATTAATCAACATTTTTTTTACCAAGCACGCTAATGGAAAAAAAATCCTTCATGCCAGTAAACAAACACATCCCTTTTTAAGACCCCTTAAAACAAGAGGTTAAGTTTGCTATATGATTAATTTACAAACCAGTTACCTCACATAATGCAATCATAAAGAGAAAGTCAGTAACTTTGTCTTAAAAGAGCTTACTTTGCCTGATATACTTGATTTTTCAGGAGTCATTAAAATTTCCTTACATCTTTTGGGGGCTAACTCTGTGTAGCACCCTATCACATTAATATCTATGAATAATATTAGCATACTCCATTAGTATAGTAATAACATACATTCAGCAGTTTCATGTTAGCAGTTTCATTATACAGGTCTCTTTTCCTCAGGCCAGAAATAACATCCAAGCTATTGGGAATAACTACTGTTCTCCATCCAATATTGTTGCAAAAGGTCTTTGAGCTCCTTTACAGAAACAAGTGGCTGTTGAGTGATAGTCTCCAAGTCACAGAAAAGGGAACATACATCTGCCTAAACCAGTAGCTTAAGAGCCTGCTGGAATGATCTTTGGCTGTTGTTTTGAGAGGGAAGTGTAGCAATACATTTAATGGAGGAAAGCAGAATCACAGTAGCTTCAAAATACAAGTAGATGAAAGAGAAAGGTTTATGTGCTCAAACACACACTGTTTCAGCCAAGTTCAAGTAAAAGGAGTTTAACTACTGAATTTGAGTAATCCAATTATTTCAAATTACACACTTCAAAACAGTAAGGGCATCCATTTGTTAAAGAAAATAACTACTACCTTACAGATAAGGGAAATATATCAGTTGGAACTTCTAGATCAGAGGATGTTTTCTGTGGTTCTTTCTTAATTCTGGACTCAAATATTTGCAATTTAGCAGAATTATTGTTAGGTTTCTAGATCTCATGACAGGTTCCTGCTGGATTTTTGGCCCAAGATATATTAACATAACAGTAAAAATACTCTCTTACATCTAATGGTAGCTGTGTAAGATAACAGATGTTAATTTCTCACTTTTAAATAATGAGAAGAAATAGTTTTAAGTCCTAGAAACAATCTCTGGTTTTTAACCCTTAAAAACAGTTCTCTTGGAATGACTGAAAATATGGAGTGTCTAATAACCCAGAATTATAAAATCACTGAGAATGGAAATTCTACTTTGAAATTCCCAATGCATTTCCAAAGATATTATTACACTAGGGAGAATTCTTTGCCTTTTTTTTTAATGTGGGAAAAATGAAAATTTCTTCCCTTCACTAGGGTTCAATTGCCTCATTAAGAACATTGTGAAAAGCACAAACAAAACATTACTAGTACATGTACAAGAAAGAAACTTGATAAAAAAAGTGGAGGAGTACCATACAAGCCCAGGAACACAAGCCCTTGATTGTCTCTCACCCTTAAAGCTGCTGCCCTCCTGCATCAGAGCAGTGACCTTGCCTTGCACTCCTCACACTGCATGCAAAGTCCATTTTCCTAGGCTGTGAATAACTGTTGTGGGAAGAAGTCCCACAGAAAACTCACAATTTCATTCAAGGCAAAAAATTCCCTTTAAACTAAGGCACTCATCACAAACAATTTTTATTTCAATTAGCCATATCTTTAAAAAGTATTGTGTAAAACTAGTCATGATAAGCAACACAAAGTATGTTCATAGTATTTTTTCAGGGCAGGGTGACCTAATTTTACAATGTATTTAGATCTCTGAGGTCTTTTGAGAAAACAACATAAATTCCATCTTTCATGTGCCACTGAATAACCTAGGGACCCAATTTATTACCATGGAAATTATCTGAATAATAAAAATACTGAGATACTGGCCTGCCTTCTCTAAGAACTGTTTCCTGTACAGCCCTAGCCACAGCATGGCTGGAGAATGTGAGTGGTGTGCTGGGAGGAGGAAGCTTGCAGGTAAAAGAGCTTGCCATCCTGATTTTTGTTAGTTTGAAGGATGTAAAACTTTAGTCCCAATAAACCTTATGCCCTTATATTATGATTCCTCCATATGTTTTTATTTTTCTTACTTCTCACTGTTTTAAAAGAGAGGGATGACCAGAAGTTCATATATATTCACAGATATATCTATTCTATGAATATGTTTAGTATATTTTAAAATATATGCATATATATATTCACACACACACATATATATACATTCACACTCCTATATATGTAAGTATAAAATAGTTGTTACTTGTAAAGAGCATTTATCCACAGGCCATTGTAGACATACTAAGCTAGAGGAGGTTGACACTGCATTCAGACAGTATGTACAGAAAGAAATGAGATAAACAGGGATGCCTCATAATGAAATCTGCTTTGTTGATAAGAGAACAAGATATCTGATTGCTGAATTCAGATTGCTTCCTGTTGTTGCAGAAATGTATTGTGTAGAGAGCAATGAAACAGTCATTTCAAAATTGAAATTGAAGATGTAGTCATTGTGAAACCAGGAACTGATTTGAAAAACCTACAAATGCCTTCTTCACCTCCCACTTGGATTTAAACCAGAAGGCTTGTATAATTTGGGATTTATAATTTTGACACATAATTCTATAAATATGCATTTAAAAACATAAAAATGAAGCTTCTATTAGGATTTATATTTTGTGGCTTGATAGCGACTACACCTGGAAAATCATTAGTTTACATTTTAGAAAACAGATGTACAAAGGAAGTGTTTTTTTTTTAACATTGATGCCACACAAGCCTCTGCCATTTTACAAATTCATTGAATCCCATGGGGGAAAAAACAAAAAAACAAATGAGGTAAATATTTCTCCACTTTCATCACCAAAATAAGAGAAAATCCACCAAAAGTGTCTTGCAACTCTTTAGAATGTGTAGTTGCTTAAAATACAGTACATAAAATTATAAGATCTGTAACCTTATTTGCAAATATTTGTATCATTTGTATCATTTCCTGTACTTGCAATGAAAATTTTGTAAACATTTTTAATCAATGTGTTATGGTATGTGACAATTTTTAAATATCACCCTATATGAGCATTATTCTTCATGAGAGAGTGGAAGAAATTGGACTAAATAAATTTTACTCTACAGTTAAAACAAATGTACATAAGCAAGAGCCAATGAGTAAATTACTTCCTTTCCTGTGGCGTTTGTTTAAAGAACTTGAGCTCATTTCTTCTTTGACATATCAAAGAAATCTGTAGACATAACCAGCAGAGATATGAAAGTATGCTAATACATGAAAAAAATTGACAAATGAACAGAAAGTAAGGAGACAGGGAGGGAGGAAGGAAGGAAAAAATGAAAGAGGGAGTAATTTAGGAAATCAGCTACCCAAAACCAGAATTACACACACATTGAATCCTTAGAGTGATTTCTGAGTTTGTTAAATTGACACAGTCTTAAAGAAGGTAGCATTTATTCACAAAAGAATTGTTTTTTGCCTCCTGCTGCCACATTGAGTCTCCCCTTTCAATAATTTCACTTTTATCTTCTTTTAATTGGAATGCTATCAACAAGATAAAGATTTGTATTTCTATATTTTTGGCTATACTAGGACATTTTGAGACTTTTTTCCCTCTATACATCCAGATTTCCAATGCAGTAACATGCAGCATTAGTAGTAGTCTCACACTTCAATTATTTTTTTTTTAAATCATCAAGAAGGCAGGACTCATTTTTGTGTCTTCAGATCTCTCTAAAGCCTTTGATATGCAAGGTGTCTGAGGGTACAGACATGGGAGACAAAGCTTAAATTACTGCATCTTTACTCTGAGTGTAACGAAGTCTGGAGTTATGCATCGCGTGTTCCTAGACTCAGTCATATAAAAAAATTGAAGTGTCTTAATTTGCTCCTATTCTGGGGAGCATATAACAGCCCACACACAAATGGTTGAGATACTGTAGAAAACTGACATCTTAAGATTATATCTGAGAAAGTGTAGTCTTTTTGGTCTGTATATTTAGGTGCAGTATAATCACCCATGTTGTTACGACTAGATTCATTCTCTGCTTTCCTTACACAGACTCCCTGTACACACATGCAGACAGAGCTATTTTTTTCCATAAAAATAGTGAATATGTGCCTGAAATCTCTTTAGTCTTTCAGAACTCAAAACATTAAAACTGGAAATAAACTTTTATATTTTCTCTTTCTTTCAGAGAAGAAGACTTATGAAATGGGAAGAACAGCTGAAAAGTTCTTGCTCATTAACTGAAGGTGGTATGAAAGCTACTGTGGAGTACTGGAAACAATGGATTCTCATCTGAAGAAATAACTACCCCAGTAGTGAGGAAGGATTATGTTACCAGCATCATTAGACCACCAACTATTTCACATACAAAGCTTCAAGCTACATTTGAGAAATATGGTTCCTCTGCTCCAGGAATGATTTATTGCATTATACATGCATTACTTAGAGCTGTCTCTATCCACCTTGCACAAAATATTCAATCACTTTCTCCTAGAGCTTTCTTCTTATTCAATTATTAGAATAAATTCTGACAGTTTCTCACTCCAAGAGATACCTACCTATAAATATTCTTCTGCTAATTAGTCTAAGATCACTTAGTCTAAGAAGGGCTAAAGTGATCTTGCAAAGAACGTTATGTTTTCTATGTCATATTAATTGCCATATATCTTGCTATGTAAAGCTGAGCATCCTGGAAATTTCTCATTGAGATACAATATCTCTTTTGAAATAACAAACTCTGAAATAATCATACTTCAGCACAAGCACAGTACACAAGAATTAACATTTGCCTGAAACAATCCCCGTCACATAGTGATTTCTGAACTATGGATCTGTGCTGTTCTACACACAGTACTTCCTACAGGTATCAGTATTTTGTTATGTATGATCAGTATTTCTGCATAGCTTCAGTGCTTGTCCTCTCAGCTAGGTCCCTCTCTAATCTGTCTCCCAGATTTGACACATCTTTTCCATTGAATACAATAGTAATTTTGTCATGCCTTTGTTTGTCTTCACTCCATCCTTTATACTTCACTTTCAACCCTCCTGGCCTAGTACATGTTTCATGAAAAACATAAATTGTTTAATCTCTCTTGGCTAAAAATAGTAAATTATTTTTTCCTGTCATCTGGAAGATAAACTATCATTTATACTTTAAAATGGATTATATCATGAGACAAAGCAAAAGCAAATTTAAAATAAAAACTATTGTACTTAATAGATAACTGCCCAAAATAAACCTCAAAAAATCCTCACTGAATTAAAGATATACAAAGTTGACATAAGACAATTACTTAATTATTATGACTTAACCAATTATGCAGTCAATTGTAGTGACCAGGTTATTTATTTATTTTTTGGAATGTTACACCATACAATATCTTTTAATATGAGTGAGTGGAATTTTTTGTGATTTTTTTTTCCAGAATGAAATTCTTTTTGTAACAGGTCTGTTTAAGGCTACTGCCATTTCATAAAATCTGTCATAATTGCATAACTTCAGCAATTAAATAAATGCCAAACCAATCAATTAATGCCATTGCATACAGAGTAAGAACAGATTGATTTGTTTCAGTACAGTGTCACAATCCCAAATTTTCATTACAATGAGATAAATGAGTGAGAGCTTGATGCACATTAGACAGTAAAAGTGCAACAGTGATTCAGCAAGGGACATTAAGAACATTAATGAACAAACATAACAGTCTGAAAATGAAGCACTTAAGAATGCAGAACCGTTTTCTGTAAAAATAAAACCAGGAAACCGTAACAGTTTAAAATACAGGCATTCCCAAAAGATGCATGCAATGCAAGTGAAAGCAGAAACTCTTCAAATAGAGTTGTTAATTTAGAGCAGAACTGAGTCCTGCACAAAGAAACTAGCAAGAGCATATTGTTAATTGAAGTCAAAGCTGTGAATTAGTCTCAAAACAAACATTTGACGCTGTCAAATTCCATGGAATATACATTAAATTAGTCTAGTTGTGGATAAGAGAGATGCTGCCTTCATCTTCTCACAGCTGGAAAAGTTTCTCATAGTGGAACAATTTTCTGAACCAAATTAGTTTCATCAGTAACAGTCACACATTTTTTGGTTGCTTCTGTTCCCAACATTTCCTTCAATACCAGCAAGTTTGCTTGACACTGTGTCCCCTAGAGAAGATGTAAAGGTGACTGTGTCTGCCTACACTCTGAGGCCATACTGTGACTGCTGTGAGCAGCAGACATTCATTACTTTTAAGTGCTACAGCAGATGGCAGATGGTGGATGCCTGACTGATACTTTTTAGCACTCCTTGCCATGTATGACGGTCTGAAGGATTTCCACATTAATGAATAATCATAACAATTTCTGAAAATGTTTAAAATAGCTAAAAGCATTATCGTTGGAGCACTGCAGTGCCACAGGTCTAGAATAAACAGTTTTCTTCAAAGAACCTCTGGAGAATATTTTTTGCATGTCTTTCCAAATAATCAGAAGTACATTTTTGGATGCTTCAATAATCACTGCACTTATTCAGAATCTATGCCATATGTGATATCCCAGGCTCAATTACTGCTAAAGAAGAATACTGCTAAAACAAATTGCTTGTCTTAGAAGTAAAAATGAGGGCTATGTTTCCCACAGAATGTCTTTATATTAATTATTACTTTACTTAAAAGGAGAAAAAAGAGTGATTCTGTGCCACAACTTGAGCCATTAAATAAACATTCCAGGGATTCCCAAAGCTTTCCTTAATTTTTGCCTTATTTTTTTAACTTCATCCTCTTTTTTTAACTTCAATAAAGCTCAAACATAATCTGACAAAAATAAATTGGTAGAGGTCTAAGATTAATAGTGCTTGAAGAGGTACACGGGCAACTTTCTGTAATTAGCCTTGCTGTTAACTAGAAACACTTAAAACAATAGAAAAAAACCCCACCAAGTTTTAGAGCGATATCTGATGAAGGCTACCACAAGAGGGAGAAGAGGTGGAAATTGATTCTTTCCACCTTCACACCATTTTGAAACTGGCAGAAGAATCCTGGCCTAGGAGTACAGCCAGTCTAACAGATGGCTGTAAGTGTTGCTAGTTGGGGAAATCAAAATGTCCATAAATTTTGAGGATTGGGATTATAGTCTTATCCAAGAGCTATTGAAGCAAAAGCCTGAGCTGGATTTTCTTCTCAACTATAAAGGTGTAAAGGTATAAAAATGGAATTTGTATACCTTTTTTTTTTGCGGTCTTAATATCAGAGAATGGAAATTTTGGTCTTTAATAAATGACCATCAAGAATAAATCCCATTTTAGATCTATTTAGACCTTAATATTTAGAGATTGCTTCTCAAGTCTGATTTTGTTAGTCAGTCTTGCAAGACTGGCTGTGCACTTGTCTTGGTCCTGACTTCTGTGAGCAGATCAATATTGGTGTGTAACTTGGAGCCTAGGACTCTATTGGTTCAAAACTCCTGTTTTCCACATAATCTCCACAGTGCTTCACTTTTCCTTCTCAGGTCTTAATACTATTAGGAAAAAGAAGGAAAAGAAATACATTGACAATAACTCAAACTGTTTCTTACAAGCAATCTGGATACAACCCACTTAATAGTTACTTTGAGTACAGTTAATGAAAGATAAGAAGTCACTACAAACACAGGGTTTGGGTTTTATTTATCTGCTCTGACCATTTCTGGTGTTGTTCTAGTTACTATATATTATACCAGTAAAATCAGATTTGGATGTCTTACTTTCTCTTACTTTAAAGCCTCTACAAGAGTAACTGTCTCAAAGTAACATCTTTTATTTGATATTATAATACCTAAAATCATCTGTCTCACTTGATCTAGTGAGATAGGTTAGTGAGTGTCTTTTCTCCAGCCACAAAACTGAACAAATATAATTTTATGAATTCAATTTTTTCTGTTTTCTGCTGGATTAATGTGCTTTGCTTGCTCTGAGAACACTGGAGTTGTTGATGCTACTTAGACATTATATCTTAATGGCTCTTAGGTTCTGCCACTCATTGGAGAACACACACATTTTGCTGTCACCTGTGAAAACTTAGAAGGAATTACTTTTTTATTTCTACAGTAGAGAAATCACACTTTTAGAGATAGACCTGAAAATAAACCAATGAACAAAAAACCCTAAACCCCCTGCATCTTAAGAAACTACACATTTTTTGCATAGACAACTTAGAAAATTATGTATTGGTAAGATTAGAATTGTTACATGAGTGTCAATTAATCACATAAAGTAGGGGCAATATATAGATCATGAGCTCATGACTTGTTCACTTTTTTGAATCTATGAAAAAGTGCAATTTTTGTTTTGAACCAGTTCTTCCAAATTTTTTAATACTAGACGTAATAATTTATTGGCACCTTTAAATGCCAAGAAAAAGAAAATAATCTAGTAAAATTATTTTCAAATAGCAGTTGTTTGAAATATGCAATTTGCTTTCTTTTTGTTTTAAAATGTGTACAACTGGTCCCATATAGCTTTATAAATTCCTGTTGTATTATTACTGAAACTTTGCATTATCTTCTAATCAAAACAAATAAAACCAGGGGGAAAAAATCCAGTACAAGCAGATGTGAGTTATATCTGAGGAAACTGAGCTAGAGGTCAGATCAAACAACTTAGACACCTGTAAGCAATATTAGAGAAAGAAAAGAGTTTGATAGGGAACCATGACCTATATTTATAGCTTGGACATGGGTGTATATCTTCTGTCAACTGCCTCCAGCCTGAGCCAAGCTGATCGCTATCACTCTTACACCAGGAGCTATTGCTTCTGGTGGCTTTGCTTGTTATGGGTCTCATATTGAGTCAAAATGATTTAACTTAGCAAAGATCTGATGCTGGCTTTGTTTAAGCTAGTATTTTCTGCTTTGCCAAAATAAATTAGGAGTTCTTTTCAGAGAGGGTAGAAAGCTGGTTAAAGAATGTCACACTCTTTGATCTTTGTATTAGTTATGAGCAGAAAATAATCTGTATGGAGGATGTTCTTTGTACTTTAATAAAGCTCTTTTTACTTTGTACTTACAATTTCTTCCTTTACATTTAGCTAAGCAACTTGGACTGATGCCTTATTTGTTAATGGATTTACCATATGTACTTTTTTAGGAACTTTTTCAAAGCATATAGACACAGTTTATATAGGTTATTTCATAAAATTTCACCACCCACTAAGTAAAGTATTAATTAAAATGTCTGACACTTTAAAATTCTGAGTTACCTGCATTTACTCAGGCTCCATGATGTTGATAACTGATAACAATAACTGAAAATTTTTGTTCCAGCATAAAGGTTGCAAAGTAAATCCTGACTCTGTCAATGGGACTCTTTATTCCTTTCTATGACCTTTGCTGCTCTTAAAGGTGTCAGCTGCTACATGGAGGGAGAGTATCTGAGAAAAGATGTAGATCTGCCTCTGTTACCACCTAAAGGGTGATAACATTTGCCTACAACTCTGGCAGAAGAGACATGTTGACTCCTCTTGCTGTAGAAAAGCTATTAAACCTTAGTTAAAGAACTTTAAATCTAAACACCTAATCCTGCACGATATTTTAATCCTAAATTTTGATCACTTTATGTTGAAAAATATACATAAAGTACATTTCTAGGTCAAAGAATTCAAAGGAAAATCTCAATGAAGTATGCTATTTACTTTTGTCACTGTTTTTGACAGTAATTTACGGGTAATATTTACAATGAGGGACAAAAAATTAAATTTAATTAGGATCTTAATATTAAATTATTGCTTCACAAATATTAATGGAACATTCCCTACCAATTTAGAGAAAAAATGTCTCATTATGATAGCATATATACAAATCCTTCAATTTTAAATTTAAATCAGCATTTCATACACATAGTGGTATTTGTTTATATGAACACAATAATAAAAAAATCTTCTTTAATTGTAATAGGTAATTATGTAGAAATGTAATTAATATTCTCTTTTTAGTCTATATTTCCCATGTTAAGCTTGAGGAATTGTTGAGAATTGAATAGTGATTTCACCTTGCATACTGCTTTTAATTATCAAAGATACTTTTATATATGTTTAAAATATGAAAGAGACACTTTTTTCCCCCAGTTTACTGTTGATATAAAGAGAACCAAGCAGACAAATAACTACCTAAAATGTCTTCAAATATAACCTCTGGACTGTAGAAACAATGAAATGTAAATGCACTAATGTTTAATTAACACTATTGTACTATTGTTATTCTGAAGGAAGGACAATATCAAGGCATAGTAATTGCTGTGCTTATCTTACCATTAAATTCCTGACAAAGCAGAAATACATCTACGATTCTACAGAGATTTTAATTTAATTAACTCTGTGGTGAATGGGATACTGTGCACCTTGGCTTGAATTTCCAGTGAAGTTTCCACTACTTCTCTCTTCACCCTCCACTCCTACATCTTAAAAATAATTTCAGATTCATGAACTGTATTTTTTCATCAGTTCTCTTTTTAAAGGTAGAGAACCACTCTTTGTGTCTGATTTGGATTCAGAATCACATAAGTCTGGCCAGGATATTTGGTCTACCCTATGTTCCATACCTTGTATACCCACTGATCCTTTCAAAGGGGATTACCAAAGCAAAAGGCAATTCAAAACTGTGCTACCTGATCATGCTGTGTAGTTAAACCAAAAATAATGATAGATTAATAAATTCAAAAGTATGTTTCTTGCTTTTGACCACTCCTACTTTTTAGTCACTGCCTAAAATAGAAGCAGATAAGTTATGACTCCATTAATATTGTCAATAAGAAACACCTCTTTTTACTAATTACAGTTTTTACCTATAAAACCACTATACCATTCCTTTCATGGTATTTTAATTCACATGCCCAAAACTACAAACCATTGTGCAAGATACATGTTTATTCCATTTTGTTGTAATCTTTATAGAAGATACACCTTTGGAAAAAGTTTGCAATGGAATCAGTTTATGAAGTGCCATTAATGAAGAAGTTGTAGAGGTAGATTTTTTAAATTTACACATTTTCTTTATGCTCACAAGCTTCCAAAAACCAAACATGCAAAGCCAAAACTTGAATGAAAGAATATGGATAGTCAAAAAATATCTGAAAACTATTTCAAGCTGTCAGCAGCATTTTAAGTATATTTATAATTCATATGCTACCTGATGACCATATACAACAACCTAGTCACAACATTTGATGTCTTTTATATCTACCTATGTACTTTATGTGTAGGGGTGTCCAGAAGAAAAGACAAAGTGTGTAAGAGCACATATTTAGCCAGGCTAACTTCTTAACAAGTGTTCAGAGTGAAAGTGAATATATCCTGGAAATTAAAGATTTCAATTACTGCTGCAGATTTTCCCTGCTTTGTTAATGTAATATCAGTGAATGACAGTTCATTCCAATTCTGATCTACATTACCAATAAAGTCCTTATTTTGAAGAGTCTGAAAAATCAATTAATAGTCAAAATTAATCTGAAACATGGTCTACATAACAGGCTTAATTACACATAGTTTTCAAATCAATAAGTAACTTACGAATTTCTGCTGCTCATACCTGATCTGTTCCTACACTAAAATGCACAATATATTTACAGTTTGGAAAAGAACAAAAGACACTCCTTTTTAAGTGGACACACAGGTCCATTAAACATAATGATTGATTTGCTCTCCTGTACCAGCCCAATAACAAGAAAACTTTCCTCTCAAGCAAACAAACCATTTGTGAAAGCTGTGTTAATGTTCACACTGTATTTCCAATGATTCCAAAACATTGGGCCTCACAAAACTTTCCCCAGAGGAATGAGGAACCAGTACAAAAATAAGGACAACAAAAATAATTACCTCTATTTTCTCCAATCCAGTCTTATAGTGAATGTAATTCAAAAGACATTTTTTTTCAGCCATAGGACAGAAACAAAGATTGTTGCTGCCTTGCATGATGCAATGCCATGCATCTAAGCAGATATGACAGATTATCCCTAGCAGCAGGCTGATAGCACAGCTGTACTCCACTCCTTCTGATTGTTTCTGTGACAATACAAATATTCCTGCACACCAAAACACATTATGGGCATGCCAAATGCCCTCTCTGTATAACACATACTGCACATTATTTCATTTTTAAAACCAAGAGAAATCTAAAACTCCATTCAGTCACTTGCTAATAACACTAACTGAAAGTACCCCAACTAAAGCAAACATTAGTAACCAAACTGAAGTTATTTTTTCTGACAGTTACCTAGCATGATTTGGTGAAAGTAGCCACTTCTTAAAGAATATTTATTTTGACCTAAAGTATTCAGTACATATGAACAAGATGTAATTTTAGATAACATAAAACAAAATAAAAGAGCAACCTCTAAAACCTCCTTAAATGTTCTGGCTTCCAAACAGTGAGATACTCTATTTTCTTTTGAACTAGAAGGAAAAGAGCTCCACCCAAATATCCTAATTTAGAGGTGTGGGGAAGCGGCCAAATAAAAGTTATGTTTATTGCTTGATGTATTTCTTTTTCTGTATAAACTCTATATTATCTGTAGTGATGTGACATGAATCATTCTCAATTTTCCTATGGAGGAATAATCCCATGCACCAGTAAATGCTGGCTTCCCAGAGAAGTTGTGCTGTCTCTACCCGTGGGTTTAATCAACACCCAGCAGGACATTATCCTGGACAACCAGCTGTAGCTGATCCTGTTTGATCAGGAGAGTTGGACGAGATGATCACAAGAGATCCCTTCTAACCCAAATCTGTGATGTCAGATGTCAGGATGTCAGAATAGATCACTGCATGCAGAATGTAACATTTAACTTACTTAGCTGTGTCTTAATAGGTTTATGTGCCTTGACTGACATTTTTAGAATAAACCCAACAGCTGAACATTATTTTTTGACATCATTGTCTTTACTGTGCATTTAAACAAAACCACAGAGTTTTCTTAGTTTAAGTTTGTGCAAGGGAAAAATGGCTCAAGCAAAGCAAAATGACAGAAATATTTTTCTTTTTTAGTGCTTACCAACTCTCAGTGGATAGAGGAAAAACTTTGCAATGTCAAAATTTGCAGTTTGCCTGTTTCCTACTAATTGACATTATGCCACAAGAATCCAACTTGCAGCACTGAGTAATTAAAAATTAGTTTCCTGCTATTTAAAGCTCCCAGTGGGAAACACACAGACATGTCTGTACAATGCACTAAGAAAGGTCAGGCCTTTGGGCTGCATTCAGCGTTTGGATTCTGTTTCGGTGGCTTAAACACAAAAAAAAAGCTTGAATAGAGTTCAATTTGCTATTGACATAAATGAGGGTTATTGGGACTTCAAAACAAACATCATAATTTTCCCCTTCTTACCAGTGAAATAAGGGTGACAACAAAATTAAAGTCTTATGCAGAAATAAAGCAAATCTGCCTTTCTATGGGAAGAGTTTTGGTAAGTAGAGAAATTATACTGAGAAATCACTCCTAACGTTCAAGTTGCCACTCTTTCTAAATGTCATGAAGCATATGATATCTAAAAACAGTTTTGATTTATTGATTAAGAACTTAAGGTCATGTTATCTCATGGGCTTGTGCAGAAAGAAGGAGTCAGAAATGCCACTATATACAGGAGCTATTTGTCATACAAGAAGGGTACCTCTTTTACATAATCTAAAGGAAAAATGTATCATTTCGGTTTCCAAATCAGTCTGCAAAAATGATTGAAGGCTGGATGCCTATGTCCTAGAAATATTCCTTTAAAACCTTCTCTTGGAATATTAATTTAGATTATTTGAAACCTGTTCTCAGATATTTTAAGCATGTTTATTAGACTATATATATGCAGGTTAGTCCAATTCAGGAGTGGTCAATTGGTCAAGAGATTTCTGAAATACATAAAATCCATGGAAATTGATATTATACAAATTTAGTAGCATTTTGTTCCAAACGGTTTTTTAAAAGCAGCTATTTAGAATCACATAATATCCTGATTTGGAAGGGACCCCGACAAGCACCAGAATCATGTGTCTCCTTATTTTACACATGTGGAAAAGTTGAAAGAATTGAGATCTTTACAGTAAATCAAGAATTTAACTTTTAAGAAAGCTAACTTTTAAAAACACATGGGTATGTTCAATTTTGCTAATTTCCTGTTACTTCCTCACAACCATACATTCTCAAAACAAGTTTCTGAATATATACATTTCTCACAGAAGTAGCTGTAGTTTAAGTTCAGAAAGATACATTTCAAGTCTTTTTCCATTTTATATCAGATATTTTGTACAACAGATTTTTCTTTGTTTTGAAACAGCTTTTAAGAGTCTTAATTAATTTCATTGTGGATTTTGAAACTTAGGTAACCATTTCTATTTTTTGACCTGAACTCATCTTGATCTTGGAAGACGAAAAAAAAAAAACAACAAATCCAGATGAGAACAGATTGGGTATGAATAGTTTTCTTCCAAGTCATGAAAGCATGTTATGAATAAATTATCATTGCAGCTGAGCAGCAAGTGGCCATGACAGTGCATTTTGACATAATGCAATAACAGGAAAAGGTTGAAATTATATTTCCTCAGGAAGCCAAAATCTAAGTGAGACATATGACTTGTAAGTTAGGTGACAAATTCGTGTCATCAGAAGTAGGGCTACATTCAGGAGTCATATAAAACCCACATACATAAATGTGTATAAACAGAGAGACAGTTCTTGTATGTGAATACATTCACTATTAGGATGCTGCACTTTGGAGTCTACACATGTACTAGATGTCTAATTTCTACTATTGCCATAAAATCAAACACCAGTAAGCTCTAGGTGCCAGACTTTAGTTCTAGCCAAAAAAAATGAGATACCCATCCCTTGCTGCATGTCCTGTTGAGAGGCTCTACGAAACCACTTCAGTGCCCCAGTAGGTCATTGCATGTATGCAAAGAAACAAAGACAGGGCATTCATGATTTCAGTGAATGAAACCCATTGGTGTCTTCAAGGTTTTTCTTCAACTTGTACTACTAATCCTACATAATGTATAGGTCTGAGTGTCTAGAAAAGCTCAACATTGGCTCATAGTTACTCCCTTAAAAATCAGTTGAAAAGCCTTGCTCTGACAAAAGGAGAAGCAGAGATTTTTTTACCAGAATAAACCTTAAGTTTAACTACAGCAATAAGCCTGGGACAGTCTTGTTGAATTCAGCATAAATCAACACCTGCTAACTGCCAAGTCTCTTAGTTTGTCCATCTGTGCTGCATGGCTAGATAAATATCCTAAGTCACTCAATATTTTAGTCTGGTACAATGATTTATGACAATGAAGATTAAGGGCTGACAGGTGAGGAAAGAGCTAGAAAAAGATATGCATTGCCTTTGTGAAGATCTCAACTTGAAACAAAAATGCAAGTAAAAAAATTAATATATTATCCTTTTCTTATTTTGTAACAGTTTGGTTTTCCTTTAAATGCTAAATACAACTGCTTGAAGACATTGGATCTACTTGGTTTATGCTATCAGAGATGTCTGTAATATGGAAGAGATTGTTATACTATTCTTCTTCAACACATTTTGGGAATTCCTCTTCTTCAGAGAAAGGTCATTGAAGTGATGATATGTGAAACCATTGGTACCTGTTGTGAGAGCTAATCTACTGAAATACCTCTATTTTTAGCACAGATGTATTTTCTTGTACAGATAATACTCTATTGTAACTTACTAGGAATTAATTCTAAACTCAGTTTCTCTCTGCCTCCAGATTTACTGGCTAAAAGGGGACTTGGTAGAAAGTAAAAGAAATTCCACACCATCTATGAGCCTAGAAAAAATGTCAGATGTATATAGTCAGTATCTACATTCTTTCCTTGCATTTAGTTTGTGCCTGAGGTTCCAGTAACATCCTCATTGGATGGTGGTGAACTGATCAATGGACACAAATTTAAAAATATGAAAAAAAATTAAAAATTAAATTTAAAAATGAAAAAAAAAGAAATTATATGAAATTATATGTCAACATGAGAAAAACCATTTTTACTATGAGGACAGTCAAAGACAAAAACAGGTTTGCCCAGAGAAGCTGGATTCTCCCATTTTAGATATTCAGAGTGACTGGATACATCCAAGGCAATCTCATCCTTCGACTCTACTTGAGAAGTGGAAGACATGGTGATCTTAAGAGGTCTCTTCCAAACCTCAAAAATTCTGTAATTCTGTGAATTTCAGTTGTGTTGGTATGAGAGACTTTAAATCCTCAGAATACAGCTCATGTTTGAATAAAGACAATTGTATGTTTTTCTGTGGTGCATAACATTTGAGTTTCAATACAGAAACTCAGAGATTTAAAGAGATGTCACATTAAATGAGAGAGAAAAATTTAAAATCCTAAACAAAATCTAAGCCACAAAAAGATCCTAATGAAGAATACAAGAATGAGAAACTCTGAACTCCTATGAACTCCTTGCTTCCTTTGCAATCTTTGCTGTGCATCACTTCTGTAAAAAAGCCAAAACTCAGGAGATGCAATTTTAGTCTTTCTGATTTGAATGAGTGGTATTTGAGCTTCTGCTGTGAGCAGTCCTTTTAAAAAGCGACTGAGGGAAGATGAGATGTGATAGATCTGGGTAAAAGAAACAATATCATTGAGAGAGATGTGAAAGTAATCCCAATGAGAAACTGAAATTGTACTTGAAAACAGAAGTATAATAATAAAAGGGGTGTAGAAAAGCATTTTCTGTAAGATGCAATTTAAATAACTGAAAAGAAAGCAATGGAAGTTGTATTAAAAATAAGGAGATCAGTAATTTCATTTTCAAGAAGCAATGGAAATCGGGAATATGAACATTTTTACTCATCTCTGTAGGCTCTCACTTAGGTTTGACCTGTAAATCAATAGGTGGTAGTCTGATTCATCACTAGAAACTGGAGCTAATCAGATATTTCCCACATTTCTTTCAACTGAACCAGCAGCATTCCTACACCTGCAGATAGGAATGAAGAACTATCAGGCTAGAGAGAAAGCACAGAAATAAATGTGGTTCAAGGCTTTCAGCTAAGGTACCTCCAACCTAAGTGAAAGATACTTGTTTTGGTCCCTGCCACAAGCAATGTTTGACCTTTGAAAAAAATTACTTTCTACCAGATGAACACGAGATCATAGAGAACCAATTTAATGTCTACAGCTATTCTACCCTCAAAGATGCACTGTGAAAAGTTTCCCTTGACTTTATTTTCTGCCTTGGACTTCAAGTCTGAGAGAGAAAAGTTAAATAAGACACTGACATGATTTAACATCCAGCCATTCTGGGACATGGAGCAGAATTTTAAACAGGGAAAGTTCATGTGTTGTGATAACAGCAGTTAAATAATTGGAATAAGGTAATATTATGATGATGAGAACAGGAAGGGGGAAGGAGGAAGGAATAACATCCCATAACAATACAACTGCTCACCACTCACTGACCAATGCCCATCCCATTCCCTGAGCAATAACTGGCTGCTCCTGGCCAACTCCTCCAGAATATACACTGAGCATGATGCCCTGTGGTATGGAATATCCCTTTGGCTAGTGCAAGTCAGTTGTCTCAGGTATGCTCCCTCACAACTTCTTGTGCACCTCCTCGCTGACAGAGCATGAGACAGTGAAAAGTCCTTGACTTAAGGACTACTGAGCAATAACTAAAGTATTAATATCAACAGTACTCCTAACCTGAATCCAAAAAAACCACGGCAAGTTTCAGTTACTCTGAAGAAAATTAACTCTAAACCAGCCAAAACCAGAACAGAAGCCATATAAACATGAAACATTAATTTTATTCTGGTGGTCAAAATAATCAGAGTGCAAAGAAAAACTGCATTAATTAATAAGCAGGAATTCGCTTTTCTGTCACTTTCCTGAAAATCATGTCATGCGTTTTGAATATTATTTTATTAATCAGTGGTTTTTATGAGTGACTCAGCTTCTGTAAGTCACAATGATAATAATTCTCTATGTCTGATGAACCAAACACATTGGGAACTTCAGTCCCGCTTTTCTAAAGCAGATTGATTCATTAAAGGGGATGAAGAGAAAGGTGATCCCATCTAATCTCTATACATTTGCATTTTTCTTATCCTTCTTGACCACACCTGGAAAATTAGCCTTGAGTTCATTGGTGTGTCCCTTACAGTGTGACAATTATACTATTTTTACCAGTTTACTCATTGTCATAACCCACAAGGCTTGAAAAGCCATTAGGCAGTCCCAAGAAAACAATGTTTGATTAGGTTTACCAGCAGCCTAGTTATGTTTTGGAATCTAATAATGATGTAAGAAAAAAGTTTCTATTTTCTTATCTGTATCCATTTTCCTTATTACTTTCTTTACTTCCTAACTATGTATATATAGCTCCTTGTCTCCAATTGACACAAAGGAGAAAGGATGATCTCAATTTTTGAGAAGGAATGATCACTTTGTCCTGTGATTCAGAACACTCAGAACAATATATTGTTTTTGTTATGTGAACCTATTTTTAATACAAAGGCACATTATTCAAACAGAAATACAACAGCAAACAAAGAAACAAACCCCTAAAAAACCCCACAAAACCTCAACTCATTCTCAACATTAATATTAGTGTGGTGTTCCAAAGCACAGTCCATACAGTACTCAGAATTACTCTCAGATTAAGAAAGTACTTATTATATAAAATTTATTCAGGAATTAGTGATATATTCTTTGTTCTCTCTCTAAACTTTTAGTTTGTTGTTTTTTCATTCTCATATGATTACATGTATACTATTTTATTTCCAATAATTAAAGTGAATTTGTTCTTTATTCAACCAACCATTCTTCAAACATGATTTTTTTTAATGCATTTTTTTCTCTGTACACTTCCAGGCATTACTATAATAATTACTATAATATTTTATTTCCTGTTTTTTTCATTTATAACCCAAACCGTTTTCTGAGCATGAAAAACATTTGTTTCATTTTCTGAGAAAAGACTTTTATTCATACATCTTTCAGACTGCAATCATTGCTGTTCTCAGCTGTGGGGAACCTTGTTGACAATGGACTAACTTTTGACCCAGACATATGCTGCCACTTTGCAATGAGAGTTATTTCAAATGCCATTTCTGCTCTTCTGAAAAAGGTCACTCAATCCAAAAAGCTGGATTGAGCAGTTTACATCTGGCTAAAAGATAAATACAGTCTGAATCACCTGAGAATAAAAAGTCTTCTCCTGTAGGCTCTCTTGAACTGGAGGACTGAATCCAATTTTGTTTTTACATTGCCATAAAATAAATGTGTTTTGATAGCCATTTAAGTTAAAGAGAAGTAGTTTGGTTTTTTCCTGTAAAAGAAGCTGTGCTTTTCTTCTGGCAGCAACTCATTTTCTTAAGAGCTCTCACTTCTCAGAATCAGCATGTAATAAAGATTCCTCTATGTTGATAATATTACTGTAAGCACATTTGAAACACAATGCAAATTCTTTTAAAGCTTTTTTTTTACTCTTAATTTAATAAACTGTTCTTGTCTTATAAAAAAAAAAAAAAATCTGTTTCTTTCCCCATCATTTTTTCTTTATTTTTTACTTATTTCTCTATCCTGGAACCATGAATTTTCTGCAACAAGAAATAACTATTTCCTAGAAAAGAAAACAGCTTCCTCTCATTTCAACATACAAAAGAAACAATTTTTGTACAAATAGAGACTTGGAATTAGTTCTGTGCTGTTTTGCAAAAGCCTTATCCTATCTAGAACAGCAAATGCATTTCAGAGAGGCAAATTCAACATCTGAGATATTATCAGAAATTATAACTGAGTTTTTAGGAATACTAGCTTTTAAGAAGCTGATTCATTTCCTCATGAGTATTCCACAAGTTTTCCTTTCCTTAAACTCAGTACTATAAGTATTTTTTTTTCCTATTAATATAACTTGTCTTGTTTAAAAAATAATTTTGCCATTCCATTTGCCAGTTATTAGTATACAAGGCAAGTGGGTAAGGGGTGAAGAATCAAAAGGATAAAAGTGAGAAAACTTGTGGGTTGAGACCCACAGACAGTACAATAATAACTATTATTGTTATAGCAACTTGCAATGAAAAAAAGAAAATATGAGAGAGAAAATAGAGAGAGAAAATAAAAGCAAAAAAGACAAGGGATGAAACTGAAGAAAAATTCCTCACCATCAAAGAGCTCATGTCCATCCAGTCCCTGAGCAACAGGACCTAATTCCCCTCATTTTATTGCTAAGCATACCATAGGTATGGAATATTCCTTTCGTCAGTGGGTTTCTGCTCCAGCAGTTTTGTTCTCTCCCAGCTTCTTGTGCCACTGATTCCTTACTGATGGGATGCAGTGAGGAATGGAAAAGGCCTTGGACCCATATGAACATTGCTCAGCAACAACAAAACCATCTCTGTATTACCAACAATTTCCTCTGTAGCAGTTACTGTGGATAAAATAAACTCTATCCTAGCCAAAATTAGCACAATACCATTATTTGTATATAGCCTTCACAAGCCAGGCTTCCACATGGACACACTGAAGATCTTTCTACTAAATGACTGAATTGAACCAAGTAATTTCACTGAAGTAAGTCATACTAACCAAATCTGACCCCTAATATTTCTATTTTTTATCCATTCTTTGTGCCTCCTGCTCCTCCACTTCATAGGTGACTGTTCTGAGACCATCATGACTGAATGAGAATTGCAAGGTTACATTTTCTTGTGAAGGACCTGACTGGGTCGGGGTCAAGATCAAGAAGCTAGCATGAAAAGCAAAGAACACACACCAAGCCATACCCACTTCAAAGTTCAGCAAATGCCTTTTAACTCTTACTTGTTCTCAAACAACACAAAGAAAATTAGGTAGCAAAGCTGCATGCTGCAAATTGCTCCAGGCACTTTAAGTCCCAAGCATTGCACTGAGACCAAACTTCAGTATAGTGGCGCGCACATCTTATCTCATCTCTGCATCATATTTATCTTTTTTTTTATACCTTTAAAGTTGCTTTTATACAACCAAACATCTACTTTCTAGCACCTTATCAAATCTGTTTTTAGGCAAAAGTAATTTAGAATGCTCTCCACATTACAAGCTTAAAAGTTTATATCTGAGTTTAAGATCCCCAACGTAAATTTTTTGAGGGCTTGATGACAAATATATTTCCCTTCTGTAAGGCTCTTTTTTAAGCAAAAAGTTCAGAATTATATGAAGATAGACAGATATCTGTCCAGCAGAAATGTTACCTGGTTTTGTAATTGAATGGTGCAATTCAATCGAGAAATTATCAGTGCACAGTGACTTTTTGATGTATACATAGATGTAGGGTTTTTTTTCTGTGCCTAAAGATTAAAGTGCTCTCTCTGCTTCTCTGTCATCTGTTTAGCACCTGGCAGTTAAGATCAGTTGTCCCACAACTCATTACCTCTTATTGAGACCTACCTCTGATCGATTACAGGTGCAGGGTCTACAATTTGGCAAAGCACCCTACCTACCTACAACAGTCCTTCTTGTAAGGCAAATCAGTCATTCACTTTCTGCTCATTTATTATCTGCAGCTTCAGCTAACAGAAGCTTCAGCTGAACATCTCTTGTAGGACTCCCATATATTTTTTTCTCTAGCATTATCTAGACTTTTTTTTTCATTCTGAAAGATGTTTTAAGTTTGAAAATACGTTTGGCAAAATACTCCACATTTAAAAATACATAGTCAAGGTTCAGTATAATATTAGACATAGTCATTTTACAGTTGCAAAACTTGCTCACACAAATGTAGAATTTCAAGTCTGTAATTCCAAAATTCATACTCTATATCCACTTTTTTTAGAATTAAGCCTGAAACATCCATTTTCCTCAATCATTTCAAGGACATGAAGTTAGATTTTTTTATTTCTTACCCACAGACCTTCCTATCCACAATGTATTTACAAAATCTATGTAAACTTCAAAAAGAAGAAATCTAAAATATTTATTCAATTAGAAAAGCTTAAAATTCCTACCAAACAACAGAACCAATGACTGAATCCTTGGGAATACTTCAATCATATTAGACAAAAGTTTTACCTGCTTCATTGTCTAATGCTTCACAACTCTATCTGTGCATTGCAGCATTTGAAATTTCAAGGAGAAAATCAAACAAGCAAACAATCAGTTCTATTTCAGTACCCTAGATTCAATAACAGAACATTTATTTGTATGTTTCCTAGAATTAGATAATCTTTGAGCATACTGCACGTGTAACAAAGTTATCTGAGTATAACTTGTGCGACATGAAAATATTGTAGTAGTCATACAAGTCTCAGCAGGAAAGGTTTTAGCCTACTTACCAAGACAACAATAATTGTCCCCACTACACTAGGGAAACTGTAGAGCACAGAGAACAATTGGAAGCATGGACAGGCAGCTGTGGGGACTGATACACCTAACATAAAATGTCCACAGTGACCGAGGGGACCGAAACTAGAGATGAACAAAACAGCAGCTGTCTCACAGTTGTGTGTCCTGGCATAAGCAAATAAGCAGTAACCACTCAAGATTTTATTTTAATATGTTTCTGATGTTTTTAGCTGGAAAGAACAAGTATTTAATGGTATGATCTCAAACACTTATTTTTTTTTTATTCTAAAGAAGCATTTTGCTTAATATAAATATGAAAAACATAAGCCCAAAATAAGGCTACTCCCAAAACTCCCTTCAGCTCTGTTCAGAATGGCTGAAAATGATAACAATCATAACCTGTGTGAAATTCACGAGACTATACTGCAAGCACCTTATTCTTTCCAGATTTTTTTCCCCTAACATCATGTTACCAATCCTCTACACTACATAAGTGTAGAGTAGAGTAGAGTAGAGTAGAGTAGAGTAGAGTAGAATAGAATAGAAAAGAATAGAATAGAATAATAGAATATTTCAGTTGGAAGGGAGAACTAAAGGTTCTACACTATTAAGGACATTATTTAATAAAAAACAACATTCAAAGCTTGCATTCCATTTTTCTGATTATCCAAAATATGATTCATAGGCATTTCTAGATAAGTATTTCTACTCATAGCTACCATATCTTTCCATGAATCAGCAAAACATACACACAAAAGCAGCTCTTATCTTCAAAGCTATTCTCCTTGCAACTGTTTTTTGAACCTTCCTGAAACTGGTCATGGAACATCTCTAACACATATATTTCTCACTGACATTGCAGATAGTGTTTCCCTTTGCAAAGAAATGCACATACAAAGTAGTTTTAAGGATTCTAAGCCTCAAAATATTTATTCTATTTCATAGCTGCTTTGACTGATCTGTATGGAGTTTTAATTTCAAAAGGAGTAACAAGGTGTGAAGTGTTTGCAACTGCAATTAAAACCAGTGACTGAGACAATTGCTGCTTGATTGCTGTAAGATTTTTAGTCCCCCAAAGCATTTGTAAAATCTTTCAATAGTGATGTTATCCCTTTTCTTCCTCGTTTTTGTTCTTCAATAGCAAGCTTGTATTAATACCGTACTTGTTAAGATTAATGTGAAAACACTCCAAGTTTTGTCCTTAGTGGAGAATCTGTCCCACAAAGTACAGGAAGGATGCCAAGAGAGGACAAGAAAACTAAGGAGGTTTTTTTAGGTATTAGAAACAAAATTACTATTAACTCATACTAACTTAATATATAACTGATAACAATTTCTGAGTTAAATAATATATGGTTATTTTCCTCCATTTCATTATTTCCTTCATTTTTGCCTTTTTTATTGAACCTATTGATGAGCATCTCTCCTGTATGGCCTCTATCCCCCAAACACAACTTAATCTGGTACTTGTAAAGTCTAAATAGATTTAGGGACACTGACTAAAAACTGGGACAACTTCCACTAAACAAACTTCATAAATAAAACATAACTCTCATACACACATATACTCCTGTTCTATTGAACTCTTTGTATTTGTGAATTTGCACACAAATATAGGGGGTACTTTGAAAGAGAAGTTTAGCTCTCTTTTGAATACATACATTCATTCACAAGAACTTCACCTGCAAACTGGTGATAAAATCTCTTATTCTTCCTCATCAGTAGCCTGTCAGTTTGGGAACTGCACAGCACAGCCTGCACAGCATTTACAAGGTTACTCGAAGGAGCTGTGAAGAGACACACACACAAACAGTGGAAGTTTTTCATTTCAGAGAAGTGTTTCAATTAAATATGCAGCTGTAAGTTTTGCATAGATGAGACAAAAAGTGTGACAGGAAAGCTTTATTCCAAAAACTTGCATAGACCCCAAATAAAGTAGAAATGGGATCAATAGCTGTATTCTCTTGACTGAGGTCAGTAGACTTGAAGAGTAATTTACAAAATATTATTTTCATATTAGACAGGCAATCACCGTTTCTGAAGCTGACTGCAGTTTAGTGCATAGCTCACATTTTCTCTCCATTATCTACTTCATCACATTAAGCAACTAAAGCCATCTCAAAGCTTTCCTAGTATTATTTGTACATACATTTTTAAGTACTAATTTGATGCACTATTATTTTATGGTAAACCATGCCTTCAGCTGGCTGAAAACTAAACTTTGACAGGAGCCAAATAGTTCAGAGTTGCTAAAGTATTTTCCCCAACAAGGGTTTTTAAAACTCAGGAGCCAAGTTACTTTAACTGACAGTATTGAATTGCACAACTTTTGAAACTGGTCACCAGCACTGCAAACGTAAATGAGCACCTAATTCTGTCTCTTCCTTGAGAACAGGCCTAAGTTAGTAGTTGAGTTTCATGGCACAGCATTAAGATGCTGCCTTTAAAAGAAAGAATCTTAATAGTCCAGGACAGCTGTACTGTGTAAACTAGAGATATCACAATTTGCTGCTCACAGCAGGGCTCAGATGCTGCCTGGTTAAGTAAAAGTCTGAGCTGCACATTCTGCTGCAAATCAACCAAATGCTGCTTCTACTGCAGCAGGCATATAATCTTGCAAATGAGAATGGGTTGCCAGTTTGGTGCACTGTTTATGGGTCTTTTTGCAATAGATGGAAATCATACATCACTTTCTACATGTCACTCAGATTCTGCTAAAAGCATAAATTACTACTTATCCATAATACAAAAGAAGGAAATCTATTTTATTATTCCCCTGGAAAATATAAACAAATTATGCAACATCACACTTCCACCTAGCAGAAAGCAATAAATTATGTATGTAGACAAGGAAATAAGAGTGGAAGTATCAAAGGAGGACAAAATATATCACAAAAATGCTGTTCACACTACAAGATATAAGGCTTTATCAGTTTTTTTATTCTGATCCATTATGCTCTGGGGATCATCTCAGCCTCAGAGCAATTCTTTTCAGTTAATGTATAAATCTAAAGTGGATGTGCTGTGTGGTTTTCTGTTATTTTGTCCATCCTGGACAAAAAAATTGGACAAAAAGGAAATTATAAATGTCACTGGAAAGGTGCCTGTATTGGTGAGATACAATGGTCAATTTCTTCACAATTTTCAACACAAAAATATATTTAAACTAAGCCATAAAGGGCAGCATCACCAGATACTTAGGATTTGAATAAAACTACTAAGTAGAGACTGGGAATTACTTCAAGATACCCAGTACAGAATATCAACTGCAGAATTGAAAATTTCCAAGTGAGGGAGTGACAAAATTAACAGACTAAATTACTTTGTCAGGGAAAGAGGTAGCTAGTCACAGGTTTCCCATTACTTTTTGATACCCAAACAGCTGAAATTCCTGTTAGATGTATCAGAAATACAAGCCTGTGGGATTGTATTTTCTGAAAGGGGGAAAAAATAAAGGATATTTCAAAACATTGGCCTAAGTCAATAGTGCCTCTATTTATTTTTCTCTTTTGTCTAAAACGGCTTGAGTTGTACCCAATTTTTCACAGGGTAAAAGGAATCTTCGTTCTTCATATTCTTGAGAGGAAGCTCATACACGGTGCCAGAATCTATAGCTTTGTGGCTGATCTGAAATAATTTGTTAATGGACATTCAAAGCTGTTTCTCACTTTTCAGAAACATTCCCTGGCTGCATCAGTCACCTCAACAAGAGTGTAGCTATCAGTTAAGAATTATACAGCAGCTTATTGCAGTGGTCAACAACAATGGGACTGTTGTGCCAAATTATAAAGTAGATCTGAGTCATTTGGCTCATGCCTTCTGTTGCAGTTGCTTTCATATGCCTAGACTCATCTGTTTCTTGCACAACATTGTGAAACTCTTCAAGCTTAATTCTATTTACTATTAATTGCATTTCAAGAAAGCTGCAAAAATACCACATTCACTTTTCACTCTTGGATAACTTGCTATAATAGGAAGGCAGAAAGCAGGCTGTTAATCACACTAAAACACCTCTAAACTGAGACAGCTTTGGTTAATGCAGGCAATGCAAATACAGAAAATATAGAAAATCAGGGAGCTGGTTGAAGTCAATCCCTGAAACAAGTTGCACTTCTGCTAGCAAATTGTGGACACAACATCCTATATATAATTTCTTACAGTTAATACTGAACACATATGGCAAAGCAGTCCTCACAGTATGTGGAAATATCTACATAGTGAGTGATATCAACTAAATAACTGTTAAATTAACTGTCATGCAAAATAACTCTAATAATTCCCTATTCCATTTACTCCAAACTCATACAATCAGATGAGATTTTTTTATAATTTCTTTTTGTTTCCTCCTAATCTAGTAAGATTAGCTTAGTTGGTTAGAGCATGGTGCTAATAACACCATGCCTGGTGGTACAATTCCTGTATGGGCCATTCTCTTAAGAACTGGATTTGATGACCCTTGTAGTTCCCTTCTAATTCAGAATATTCTGTGATCTGGAAATAAGTTCCTAAATGCTACTATTCTGGAGACAAAGAGAAAGGCATACAATTTTTTTTTAAAGCAAAGTAATTAATGGAAAAGGCTATCAGTCTTTCCTTTAATAATTTATTCCTTATCATAAATCGGACCAGAACCATTAAGTAAAAAGACAAAAAGTCTTAAGGCGTTATGAACTTCTCTTAATCCTTGCATCAATACAAGATGAACAGAGAAGATAAAGAAAGAAATCTTGGAAGAGGAGAACTGCTGTTCTCATACTACAAAACATTAATGGCATAGCTAGCTACACCAGTTAACAAACTATATTTCTGTTGGTTTTTGCAAGGGCTGAAGAAAATAAAAAGAGGATTTCTGGAGAAATATGTCCAAAATGAATTGTGTTTGCACTGGGATAAAAATTCATAGCTTGAAGCACACAAAAAATAAACAGTCCAGCAGAACTAATATTAAATCTAATATTGGGACAGGCTCCTGTGAGCTATTTGCTACTCTGTTGACATGTAATAGTCTGTTCAGAATTGTAACTTACATTTTTGTACTACAAATATGAGCACAACTCCTGAGTTACGTAAAAAAAAAATAATTCAAAAATAATTCAAAAAATATTGCTTTTTTTTCTTTAAACAATGTGGTGATTTGTAGCTTAAACCACCAAATTTTTATTGTCATATTATCAAAAAAATTCTATCTTTTTGAATGTTTGATTGTCATCTAGCCCTGTGAACTTCTTATACATGGAAAATTTTTTGTTAGGGGGAAAAATTTCAGTGTATATTTTGTTTCTTTAGATTTGCAGAATCCACAGCAAAGGAAGATTAGATTACAGAAGCATCTGAAGCTTAGTTACAAAAACCCCCATAAAAAAGCCTTCAGAACAATTCAATAATTACTATTTGACATACATTTATGCATGCTCCAATGCACTCAAATCAACTTTTTCATCTTTTACTTAGGCTAAAATTAACTTCTCAAATGTATAAATTAATAGAGTTTACACAACACAGAAGGGAACACCTCCTTCTAAAGGGCATTAAACAGAATTAATGTCGTCGGCTTAGCCTAAGGGTAACCACTTTGGAAAAATTGATTAATAAACAATAAATTCCTTATGTGTGATGTTTCAGTTGTTGGGATTGGCTCATTTTTACACAAGTTCTTTAGAGTTTCTTAGGGCAATCAGTCCATGGCGAAGGAAGCTCTACAATTAAAATAAATTACTGTGTTCAGGACAAAAAGGCATAATGTTTTATATGAACATGAAAAATGAGGGCACATCAATTGGTATGAACAATGATAGGGGGAAATAGTGGCTATTATTCTTGTAACAGGTTTTGCAATACACTTTGCTTTCAGAAGCTGGCAAGTCAACCATTTCATTTTTTAAGTAATTGGCTTAAGAAAAACAGGTAGGCTTAAGAAAGCAGGTTGTCAGAGACTCTGGCAGTTTTCAAGCTGCATCCTAGTACCCAGGGTTCTAAATAAGTGCACATCATCACATTGGAACATACTCTGAAAGGCTTCTTCTGCTTACCAATAACACAGAGAATTAGGCAACTTTCAACTTATTCTACATTAATCAATTCTTATACCTATTTTTACTAGGTAGAGTAGATCTGTCAATGTCCTTGTGCAACAAATATAATGCTCTGCAATCATTATTAGGCAGGTGTAATATGACATGTAACATTTGCTTCTGAAACTAAGGTTGATGAGGAAGAGGGGAGAGTTATAATCCTATTTGTACCTTGACTTCATGAATCCTGGAAATTCCTCTGATTCCTGCCACTAACACCCATAAGCTGCCATAAGTAAATCCAAGCTATACAACATGACAAGAACTCACAGACACTGGTAAATAAATCGTGTCAAAACACCTTTTATAAACAGCTTCATAAAAATACATAAAGTTGACAGATATTTTATACTGTTCCTATGAGAGAAAACCTCTTCAGTGAATCTCCTGGATTTGATGACATCTCCTCAGACTTAAGAAACTAAGATACAGTATTAGTCTCCAGATGCCAAATATCTTAATTTTTAACACTATCTGATTAGTTTTATGTTTTATCTCTCACAGTAACAGCTAGAATATATGTAGCTGGGAAAGTTTATATATATTTTTAAGGAAAAATATTTGAACACTTCACTGGAGTTCACAGTCATCTAGTCATCGTCCATAGTTCACTAGGTCATCTTGTATACTTAGCAGGTGTCATGAGGCATTGTAAAAAGTTTTTAAATGATTTAAGCTGTATTTGGAGCAAGTTGTATAGACAGAGTGAGAAAGGTTCACCTTAGCACATCTGTATCCAAAAAGGTCAAACACCATAAATGCACTCATTCACACTTAGAGGTAGAAAGCTGCTGTTTTCCTTTGAACAAGCCATTGGTGTGGGAACTGGTGACAGACTAAGCTGAGTTTCTGTGCTTTTAACTCTGTACTAACAACACAGCCCAAACCTCCTCCACAAATTTCTTTTCCAATGGAAGAACATCAGTAATCTCCCTCTTGACTGTGCAACCTCCCCTCTCACTTCAAAGTTTCCCACATATACACGTTATCATCATTCATTGCAAAGCAGAAAAAATGGGATTGGTTTTACTGCCAGGTACTTCCATATTTTTCTTATAAAAACTTTCAGCTTTAATTTATTTATTAATCTCAAAAGCCAATTTTATTTTATGGAATAATCACTTAGTAAATTCCCAATGTGGAACAAAGACAAAAGAAGTTGAAATTCATTGGAACCATGGACTACTACAGCTACTTGCAACTCTAGAGCTTATTATATCTTTTATAACGGTACATTTTAAGAGAACTTAGAGAAATCAACAAAAAAATCCCAAAAAACAAGCAAAAAATTAGCACCCCCACAAATTTTGATTCTAAAAATCTTAATTTAACAGGATAAAAGTTTATTTTCTTTTCAAGTCTCTCTGTACTTATATACATACAAGGTCAACCATGTAGCTGTTAATGCCTGGGTGAAAAGAACAATATTTTAGGTAAAGAGTGGGAGTGGAATGGCTGACAAATAGATGTTTAGGACCTAAAATTGAACTTCACTGAAGATGCTTAACAGAGGGGGGAAAATAAACAAAATTTATGTCTATTTCATATCTACCTCCTCAATCCTACCTCACCTTCCCCCAAAATTACAAAAGAAAAAAATATCTAGGAGCGTAATAATTGCTATAGGGCACTAACTGCTATCTTTCACTGGTTAAACAGAACTTGAAAAAGAAACTGCACAGAAGAACCAAACAGCATAAATCTAACAAAATAGCCCCATAAAGCAGTTCAGGAAGATGCTACTTCACCTGAGGAAAAGAAATATAGAACTGGTTTGAGATCAACCCCTTAAAAACAACCTTTAGATAAGCAGTGGAGAGGGGAGGCCTTATACAGTACAGTCAGAGTAAGACCTATACAGATTCACCTCACCCTGACCACATAAATTTTGGAAAGTGAGAGTGACTGAGAATCTGAAATTGCTAGAATAGCAACATGAAATAATTCAAGCAAGGTTCAACAACATCTGCCTTCTTTACGTTCTGAATCTTTCCCTGTCCTTTTTGTCTGCTAGCTGCAATACCTCTGCTTTGCTTCTCACATAGTTATTCTAAGCTTTTGTCTTTTCTGGGTTGTTTTGCTTAATTTTTTTTCCTTTTCCATGTTTTAGCGCTGTAAATGTTACTTTGCTGAGTTTCAGTCAGCTAAATACAAACTTGATTTTCCTGATTTTTTTAACTTCAAATTAGAAGCCTTGGGGTATGATATCAAACAACAAGCTGAAAATCACTGATTTCCAAATAAAATTTTACTAAAAGTATGCCACTCAGAATGGCTGCTCTACTGTCAAGGTCAAACAGCAAAGTCTGAAAATCCTCTTCAGAGCCCTCTTCCTCATCTCAACCACTCAGGTATTCCCACTGCTTAGTTATTCACATATGCCTCAGCCTACTTCATTCTCTTAATTTATTTTTCTGTTTATCATAAGGAGTTTAAACATAAGTTAATTTTGAGTCATTCATACTGAAGGCTTAATACCCTCTAAATCTAATTTTATTGAATCTCCAGGCTGCTACAAAACTCAACTCAGAACATTATAACATAACTCCAGATCCTTTTTACCCCTAAAACTTTGAGGAAAGCACAGTTTGTTTCGAGCTAGGAGTGAGTCTGTTGTTTTCTCTATACCTTAGCTGGAAGAATCCAGTCTTTTATAAACCTATGTCAATATATTTTATATCAAGCAAGCTTTGCCATATTTTTCCTCCATTCTCCCAGCACCAAAACCTCCTAATGCAAAACACATATAGTTTAACCCACACCTGACATGAACAATCTGTTTGTATCTCTATTTCATACATTTCTCTATTTTATTATTAACATTTTGAAAAAGGGAGTTTTCCTAAACTTGAAAATTCCCTACGTGGTTAAATTTTAAATACAGCCATGCTAATGGTCTAAATAGTAACAGTAGAAAAATAGAAAAGTTATATCTTTCTGTCCAGCTCCAGAAGTCTTATAATATGCTGCAGAGAAAAATCTGTGTATGATATATCTTCATCTTTCCACTTAGCTGCCATGATACATTAATAAAACTACTGATGCCTGAGATGTGAGATTATAGAAATGACTTAAACCTCTCATACAATAATATTACGTGAATAAAGGAAGTCTCTTTCAACCATTCCTTCCAGCTTTTGTTAACATCATTATGCAATAATAGCTACACGCCTTGGATATGTAAAACATAATAATAATTTGCTATTGGAGAAACAGCACTGCAAATAAGCAGAAACCTGGATGCTTCTACAGGTTTTTCAACAGAGATCTGTACAGAATACAAAAACTAACAGGCATTGAGTACAGTTTACTAGCTGCATTTCATTTATTCTGAAAATTCCCCATGCTATTTTCTGAAGGAGATTGGAGCAAATTGGTATTTCCCTTTGCACAACACTTTTCCCCATTCAATATCTACCATTAGCTCCATTATTTCCAATTTTTAGGGTGGAATGTAATCAATAACAAGCACTAAGTCCAAAAGGAGCCAAAAACCTAGCTGGAAGATTCTGAAGTCTTTTATAGAAAAGGGCATCTCTAAGCAGGACATTTCGTTCCAATAAAAAAATCTTACTCTGTAGTCCTGTGCAATATATCTAGTAACAGCAAAATGTCTTCTCTAATCCATATAGTACGATTAGGGCCTGTTTGAAATTCACTCTCACTTTTCAAAGATGAACATTCTGTGAGGCACCTTGATCTATTTTGAAATTTGAAATTACACAGATTCTGTTCCTATGCAAAGTATATTTTTTATTTAAGATTTTCAGTGGCTGTCCTACCATGCTACAAAAAGATGAGTAGAATTGCCAGCAGGAAAACTGTTGAAATTCCAGCAATAAAACTAATTCCTAGAATACAACAATATTTTTAATTAATATATTAATATGGTTTTTCTCTTTATAGAAAGGAAGTACTATAATTCTCTTGCCAACTATTGTACTTTGACAGCACATTTGTTGAAAAAGCTCTAGGAGTAAATTTGCTTCATCATTATATTTTAGTGTTTTACAGCCATATGTGGTTTTCTTATTTGGAGTCACTAGCAGCCTTTTGTTGTCCATAGTATGAGTAAAAATAGACAAGAAAAATACTTTTTCCAGAGAAAGAGAAAAAAATTAGGCACTTCTATCTGAATTTTACATGTCAACAAAAGTCTAATAAAAAAACAGATTTTAACTTTTGTCTTGCTAGTAACATGTTGAAAAGTTTTAATTAAGAGGCTTACTTTATTTTTGACTCTCACTTTGAAAGAAAGACATAAGTTTAATAATTTACTACTCACCATTTAGCACTGAAAAATACACTGTAAAGATGGCTAAAAATAGATCTGCTCAGCTGCATCTCTTCATAGAGAAGTAAATTAAATTAAGTGAAGTTGCTGGTTGGCTCTTGTGTATTCATTCTCTTCAGCAATATGGGTCATCAAACACCTAATAGGGTTTATCACAGATAGCATGTTGCAAAAATGACAGTGTAAGGGAAGTTTATATGGAATAAGATGTGGAAGGAACATCCTTCTGTTTTCTTTCCACAAGATATACTGGAAGAGTTTTATGAGACAAAAAATTGTATTTTACAGTCAGACATTTCTCCATACATTAATGAACCCATAACCCCTGTGAAAAATAAAAAGAAATTGAAAGCTTTAGAAATGTATCCAATGCACTTAGAGAGTAGTATTTAAAGGAAATGAATCTTGTAATCTAAGCAAATAAAAATCACAACATTTCAGCTTTGAACTGCAAGCTTATTCTTCATTTGAAATTTTCAGGCACTGCAGCTGCAATGGGATATCTATGGTTAACCTCAGGAGCCCAATAGAATATTTGCACACATAATGTTGAGGCCACATGAACTCAGTGAAAATTTGGAAACCTGTGTTAGACACCCAGGAACTCCCAGTAGAAAGTGACACAAATCATCCCGTCAGTAAGGGCCAGAAGTGATATAAGGACAATAAATATCCTAAAGCACAGCACCAGCAGCCGGTCAAAGGAGGTGACTGTCCTGCTCTGCACTGCTGTGGCCTCACCTTGAGCACTGTGTGCATTTTGGGCACTGCAATATAAAAAAGACACTATTAAAGAGCGTCCAGAAGACAGCTATAAGGGTGGTGAATGCTCTGGAGGTGAAGCTGTGTGAGGAGTGGCTGAGGTCACTTGGTCCCTACAGTCTGGAGGAGACTGAGGGGAGACCTCATCGCAGTCTACATCTTTCTCCTGAGGGGAAGAGGCACGGGCACTGATCTCTTCTTGCTCATGACCAGTGGCAAGACAAAGAAAAATCATGAAGCTGTGTAAGGGGAGTTTTAAGTTGGATATCAGGAAAAGGTTCTTCACTCAGAGGATGTTTGGGCACCAGAACAGGCTCCCCAGGGAATTAGTCACAGCTACAAGCCTGAGTTCAAGAAGCATTTGGACAATGCTCTCAGGCACATGATGTGATTCTGCTCAGGGCCAGCAGCTGGATTCAATGAGCCTGATGGGTCCCTCCCAACTCAGCGTATTCTATGATTCCAAATGTGCAGCTCCTTACTTATTCAGAAGGCTAATGGAGGAATACAGAAAATAGCATTTGTCTTAGCTGAAAAAATGTTATCAGACTTATTTCATGTCTCTTGTAATTTGGTATCTGCATTCAGGAAGACTCTCCTTAAAATGAAGATGACAACATCATTTCTTTTTTTCCTTCCCAATTAAAAAAAAAAAAAAAAACAACCTACTAACCCCTGTTAATAATAACAGGGGTTAATGTAAGGTTTTTCAAGAACCAAGAGAAATTACTTTGAAAGTACTGCATATTTTATCCTCTTTTATAATTAATTTTATACCAGATCAAATAATTATTAAATTAATTCAGGGAAAATGAATGCTATTCTAACTGGAAACAGATTTATTGTGTAGATTGATATTTTTCAGAGAAAGTGAGGGAGAGTAGATGATACTTATTTTTTGAGCAATTTTCAGTTTCTTTTAGTTTCCCTAGCTCAAGTCACTTGTCTCACTGGAATGAATGGCAACCTATTAAGAGCTGGATGACAAGAAAGAGCAAAGAGGTCAAGCTATTTAAAATTACCAAGTGCAAGATTAAGTAGTGAATCGATCTCAGTTTCTGAGTATCTACAGCCAGACAAAACATTTATAATGTCTTCTTTGGTCCAGCACACAAAGACACAACAAGGATGTAAGAGCTGGAAAACAAAGCCATACAAATTCAAACTAGCAACACAGTGCACACTTTTTATCATAAGAAACGAATCATAGAAACAATTTAGCAGGGTTTATAATGGATTCTCCGTCACTGTCATTGCTAACATCATCTGATAGGATAGCTGTCTTCATTTCTAAAAACCAATATTGCTGCTCAGGGATGCACATAAGTCCTATTTAGTGTGCTATAGAATAGCTAGGATCATATAATTTCCTCCTTGCTTAATCATACAGGAGTGGTTTTATCAGATATCAGTAAAATGAACACACATTAAGTGTTTCCATCAAAAAAAAAAAAGAAAAATTCATTTGAAGTATAAGTGATGGCTTAGTTTGCCTTGCCTGGAGGACAATAAAATTCCTGGAAATTCTGAAATTATTCAGGTTATGATTTGGAAAGAAACAGATGTCCCTAAAGAACAATAAAAACTCTGTATACATTTATTTTTATTCTTTCTGTTAAGGGACTTTACAGCTCCAATACTTCCCCTAAAGAAATATTCCATGTTTCTGTTTACTTGTCACCCACAGCCACTACTCTTCTGTAAAATGGTTTCTTCAAACAGCAGAATCTGATTCTCTCTTTATGTATAAATCAGCTGCAGGCTATGGGCTTTCAGTCTTGAATTGCAAAATGAAGTTCTCTGCTCCCTAATTATTCTGTGCAAGCTAGTAATACATCAATAAAAGGGGCAAATATAGAGCCACAAGTATAAAACACCCTTGCTCACTAAATGTATAGAGTTTATGTATTTACTACTTACTTTTTCTCACTGTATATTTTTCCCCCCTTCATTTATATACCTAGTTTCTCTTGGGTGTCAAAATACACTGTTATCTAAGAGAAATCAGTGTTTGTGAAATACTGTGATGCCAAACTCAGGTGCATTTCAGCAGCAGTTCATCACACTTTCTTATGCAGCATCATTCCAATATGATGATAATGGCAACTAAATTCCAACAGACTACACAGAATTCATTTCTAATCTCTCCAGGGTAATTTTTCTTTACCTGAGAGCTTTATGACTTTACATTCTTCCTTGCATCCCAGAACTAGCTACATTTCCTGTGAGCATAAATTTAGAAGGAAGTGACTGTAAAATGTGTTAAACAAATGAAAAATTTTAATATTGATGATTTTTTCCTGTGTTCTGTCATCCAGCAGACTTTTTCAACTAGTAGCTCCACATTGTAAGAAGTGTCTTTTAACAGGTTTTAAAATTGGTATTGACTGTACCTCCTAAAGGTCAGACCTGAAGATATTGTGTTCTTCACTTCTATTTCCCTCCTTCTCCTCTTGATTGTCAAAACCAGTCAATGAATACAAGTGCATATATCTTGAAAGAAAGGTTGCCAAACTGGATTGCATTATGTCAAATTGCCATGCATTTGTCTTGTATGTATCATGTTTGGTTCAGACAAAGTTAACTATAAGTTTTTCCTTTGGGTTGGGGGTGGAAATCCTATTGAGTATTAGTTGTGAAAACTTTGTTTATCACATGAAGGTCAAGTAAAATAAAGCTAGGGTTTTGTTTATTGGTTTATGATTGCTACTTTTTATTTAAAGCATTTAATAATTTCCATCCCCCCAGAAATGAAAAAAAAAACCAAACAAAAAAAACCCCAACAAAATATTTGGGATAGGAAAATAAACTAGGAAAATAAGCAGGAAGCAATTTCCATTAGAAATAGAAAAGGTCAGTTTCTCACCTTAAGGATGGAATGAAGAAAAGAAAAATCCTTTCTGCATAGCAATATCCCCAAACCATTTGATTTTATTTAAAGCTTGTGATATGGGAGAAGTGAGTCATGTTATAGCTAGCCCATTAAAAAGTTCCACTGAAAGATGAAATTCAGGGCAGATTTTTTTATGTGAAGCACTCTATACACATTTGATGGAAGTGCAAAAAATGGAAATCAATGCTGATCTTAACCCAAGAACATTGGTTGAAAATAATAGCAGACTGGGACAGGATAAGAAATGAACAGCAGATCAAGCATGAAAGATTTCCTGCAAGACTGTGCTTGTGCAGAGCTTTACCTTTGGCGCAAGAAACAGACCAGGTTATTGATTAGTCAAGAGTATCTCTTTCAGTCCCATAGAGAATTTTTTCCTACATATATTACTTTTAATTGCCCATTTATTTTTGGATAGGACTAGAAGCGGGTACATATGACAGCCTCTATTCATACTTATATAGAAAAGGTTAAACTACAAATGTTTTATTTCACAAGTTCAGAAGGAGTCAATAATTCATATGTAGTGCAACCACAGGCAAAATTCCCAGCTATTTCAATGCATACCAACTAAAATCTATTTGTGGCATACTCTCTACTGTATTTATCTGGGAGCTTCATTTCATAATTCCTTGTTATTCTCTCTTGCACTGAATATAATTCCTTTGTCCTTTCTGTGGTCCCTAAGGTTCTAGTTCTTGAGATTCCAATTGCATTTGTTGAGACCCCACTTGCTTCAATTCATTCTTAGTAGTCTATTGACTGAAAACAATGAAAAAAACCAAAAAAACCAAAAAAACCAAAACCAAACCCACCCCCCAAAGAAAAACCTGAAACCAAACCCAGCAGAAAAGTATTGAGGCTACTTTGAAATTCCATCCTGATTCAGAAATACAGCAAAAATACAGAGGCATCTGGAAGAAGAATGCTCTAAAATTTATAATTTACAGCATTGATCCTGCAAACAAATGCATCACGTGAGTAACCACTGAAAAACATCATCATCTTTATTGGCTTTGATTGGTTGGGCTGTAGGTGTGGTAAAGCTTCTGATTTATATATATATTTTTTTAATTTCCTGAAAAGTAAGTTTACAATGATGCCTAGAGCATATGAGAAGCTTTTTCCTTAGCTTTGTCATAAATCTAAACAAATAAATTATAATAGAAATGGTACATTCCTCATGGATAAAACTCTTCATGCTATTAAAAATGGGGGAGAAGGACGAGGTAATTCCATTTTTCATTACATCAATTTAGAATCAATTCAACTTAGCTACATAATGAAAATTAAATGAAAGAATCATGCACATTTAAGTGTCAACAAGATATACTTATGTTAAAACATTGTTACCTTCAGTTGCTATGATGTTTTTCATTTTTATACTGTTAAATTCTTTACTTTTGCAATCATCATTTGTATTAGAAAGATAACTGTAGATGTTACCGAATACCATCTGCAAACAAATATAGACTAAAACAATGTGAATGTGCCTACAGAAAAAAGCACTAAAAAAATGTGTTTCAAGAAGAATGCCCCCAAAATCCATAGGAAATTTACACTGCTCATAATTTCTACTCCTGTCTAAATCATTAGTAATGTGCTTAACACTATATATGCTGAGAAGACTTGGATTTTAGGATGCCACTGAAATTAAGCACTCCAGACATATACTAGATGAAATAAGTTGTGTCAGACTTCATAATAAAAAATAATAGGTACAAGGAGCTATATCTGGACAAAAATGTAAGGGTACGGCTCATTATAAAGATGAAAATTGTATCAAGAACTGAGATATTACAGATAAATTGAAATAAAAGGAAAAAAATCATGCACAATAAAAACTACCTGGAAGCACAATCCAGAAATAGCTCTCTTCAGTACCCATTTTTAAAATTTGACAAAAATATAGAAGTTCCAATTCAAGATAGAAATGTACATCTCAGTGACCCATATTAAGATGTGGGATTGCTGATTCATGCACATCTCTCACAGATCCTTGGTTTTTTAGGTTTCTCCAAATTTCCATTTCACAGATTTTGAGGGTGTCATTATGGAACTCGGATATCTGTTTGGGGTGACAGTTAAGTGGTGATGATGATATACTGGAATCTTTGAATAAAGATTTTTCCACAATAAAATAATAACCAAAGTAATTTTAAAATCCAGCACATCAAAGAAATAGTCAAAAAGGGTAAAATTGTCATTCAATTTTATATGAGAAAAAATAAAACAGACCTAGCAAACTAAATGTAAAACTATAGTAAAGCAAAGCAGGTGATGCTTTGAGATGAAACTTGAAGGCATAAAATGAAATGTTTTCATGCACAGAAGTAGGATGACTGTAGAGTCAGTGGGGCCAGCAGATTATCAAAGTACAAAAGGCACACTAAAGAAAGGGAAGACCACTGCAGAAATCACAAGGGACTCCTTTCATCACTGTTCACTATGGAGAAGGTCAGGAAAGTTCCCTTCTTCACAAGCATGAGATGGAGAAACTATTTTTTTAAGAAAAGCATCAATAGAAAAGGTTTTAGTACAAATTAATAAATGGAACAGTAACAGTTGTCAGGACCAGGCAATTTGTTCAAGAGTGAAGGAAGTCTAGTATGAAGTTGCTGAGTTACTAACTGTAGCATATAAACTATTTCTCTAATAAGACTCTGTGTCAAGAGGAATAAAACAAAGAATGGAAGAGGTAAAATGCTTGAAAAAGGACTCATGCAAAGATTTAGGGAAATACAGAATAGCAAATTGGATAGCCATCAGGAAAGTATTACTATTCTAGAATTAATAAATGATAGATAAATATGAAACATTTGCTAAAGCTTCACATAGCTTTTATAGATTTTTGGGAGGACTACTGCCTATCAGGTTACTTTGAGGGTGTTAACAAACAGATTCATTGATATAGCTAATCTCGATCTTCAAAAAGCATTTGAAAAGTTTCCATTCTATAATATTTCACCCATGCTGTTCTTTCTTTTTTCATTCCTTTTATTACTTCTGTTTTTATTAAATGCATTCTATTTAGGTTAACTATGTCAATGTAATTTCATAATCTTTATTCTTTTTTCCAGCTGCTAAGTTACTAAAGTTACTAAGTTACTAAGTTACTAAAAAATCGAAAATTAGAAAAAGCTTTGATGCACATTTATAGAAAGCTATCTAGGTTATTGATCAGCCAATTTGCAGAATCTCCTAAGGTCCTTTCACAATGAAATTCTGATACTACTCCCTCTTAATTTAATGATAAATGCATCTCCTGGGATAATACACAACTCAATTTTCTGCCTAGTGTTTTTTCTCTTCCAAATGTAATTAATATCAAGTTAACAAGAAACACTGTCAATTGTCAGAGGCAAATGTCCTGTACCATACAGAAAAATGCATGAAGTCAGTCAATTTTTGTGAAAGGTGAGAAGAACTCTCCTTGTATTATTCCGAAAAAGTAAGATAAAAATATTGTTTTAAGAAATCCAGAGAAGGAACAGCTTCCAAATACTGGATTTTGATGTTCTCCTTCTAACAGCCTTTCAAAATAGTCTTTTTTTATGTGTAGATGTGTTAGGAGACATATTTGGACCTAGCCAAAGCTGATGGTCATTTATTTTTTTAAATTACTTTTTGCAAAACTGCAGGTGTATAAACCAAATAAGAATATAGTTGAGCTAGACAATGTAACCATGATTGCAATTCAGAGCTGATCTCAGCTGCAAACTCTGTGTCTTTATCATGCAAAAGATTAAATTTTTTCTCTTTATAACAAAAGAAACACGCCCCTGTTAGCCCTGTTCCCATCCTCTGTTATTCAGTGGGAATATTTAAATTAAATTTGTTTTATGCAAGCAAATTCAATTAAACCTTACAAGGAAATGTCTCCCAGGTTCATTTACTAGCGGTTTGTTTGTGGATGACAGGAATTTACCCTTTGAGTGGCATCTACAGCATTTAGCAATATCATATACAGCACACAATTACCCTGCATATGGGGTAAAATACTTCATTTTATAAAATATTACCAAAAAATTTTCTTTTTATAAATCCTATTTCTTTCTCTCTTTTTTTTTTTTTTCCCAAATAAAAAGATGAAAAAGCCACAACTGAGAACACAACATTTAATAAATACCAAGGCAAAACTATCCAGCCTTAGGTCAATTTGTTGCTACTGCTCACCGTTTTGCTTTAGTTATTGCATATTTTACCTATGTTATCTATGTTTAATTCTTTTATTGCCTAGTTACCATCAAGGATTATCATATATAAACCAGAGAAAGGGGGAAAAAAAAGCCTATGTCCCCCTGCTCCCACAATTAAAAAACTAAATAAAGCCTCCAAGGCAGCAAAAGTCCACTATAGGTTTAAGTATAGAAAAGTTCATATGGGCTAATATCTAAAACCTTAAAATATTGCCAGGTAGTCTATTTACTATAATTAAAAATATCCCTACCAAGCACATAATACTGTTTGCAAAAAATATTATCTTGTCCTCTGCAATATCAGTTTTATTCATTTGAGCTATACCTGATGTTAGCACTAGACTACACAGCACATCCTTTGAAAGCAAAACCAAGCACTTTTTTTTTTTTTAAATCATCATTAGTGTGATAAAGTTAAAACAAAGACTATCCAAACAATTATTAGTGGTAGCCCAATATTGCACAATGAATAAAGAACAAGTGACTAGCCACTTGTCTATAATCAAAGCAAAAATAGCCACAAAATGAAAAAAGATAATGTTAATACTTCACTTTACATAAAAAAAATCCAATGTGCTATTTGTAGAAGCATTATAGTGCCTACTAATTGTAAATGTCCACTAAAAATGCTCAAGTTAATGTAATATACCATATGTGAACACCTCCAACCTTGTTATAAATTACCACACTTTTATTGTTCTAAAAGTTTTGAACTGCATGAATTTATTCTAAACAGCAGTGTGATTTTGGTGGGAGTTTTGAGGCTGCTTTGGTTGGTTGGTGGTTTTTTCTTAACTGCAGCCCTGTAGCTCTATTACAACAGAATTGCAAAGCAGTTTTTGCTCCTGAGAGAAACCTCCCATAAGATTACAGCCACAAGTGGTATCATACAAAATTCAAAGTCACACCAAAAGCAACCAATAAAAAGGCAAGGAATGAGATGCATTTTTTTTTGGGATACAGTAAATATTTTCAAAGAACTCTCCCACTGGTGATAACTTGTGTTAGTGGCCACAAAGAAACATTGCTCAGATTACTAGAAGCTGACAGAATTCCTATTTCTTGTTTTTCTATAAAAAAAGTTTGTCACGAATTTTTGAAAAACTATTTCTGTTTTGGGGGCAGTTGCTATCAAACTAGTTGCAAATTTTGGCATTTCATTAATGCTTTTGATTAGTCCAAATTTAAAAAATCTCCTACTAGCCTTCAGAAATGTGGCTCATCACATTAGTTTGTATAAGTTACATGCTTAGTCAGCATATGTGCATATTCCAAAACAGAAGAATTCCTGTTTCTAAACATATTTCAAAATTATGTCATAAGTATTTTGAAGATTTTTTTTTTTGGTCTTTACAGTATGTTATGTTATGCAGGAAAACAATATTGCTAAATAGAAATGGAGAAAGAATATAGGGGGAAAATGGACAGAGAAAAGCAGAGATGTATTTTAAAAAGTCAAGGGAGTAGGCAGAAAATTAATACATGGAATTAAAAAAAAAAAATGGGAACATGATAAATGAAAATTCAGAGATAAAAGAACCCAGGAAATGAGATGACATATTTTTAGCAAGTCCAAATATTATCTGCACTAATGAGTACTAGACAGAAAAAAGTTTAACTATCTTTCTTGAAAATGAGAAAAAACTCAGACAACGGGACTTCAAGGAAACCAACAAAACAGTTTGGCAATTGAAGGCCATATCCAGTCTTAGTGTTTTTATACAATGTGCTCTATCCCCTGCAGGCACAAGAAAACTGGATGTAGTTGTAGTGAATGAAGGATATGAATAATGCTTTAAATAATTCTTTAAATCATTATTTTGTACTATTAAAATTTATTTCTGAAGTCAGTATAAGAGTACTTGTAGCTACACTTATCTTAAAGGATGGAGGAAATATTTGTCTGCTTGGCTGTTACTCCTAGGTTGAATAATTTTTGGTGTTGCTATTCAATCTGCCTAATAGAATGCAACATGCTTGCAAGGAACAGGGACATACTATCACTACTCCATAAGAAGCTACTAAAAAATTACTCAATGTGCATTACTGTTAGGATCTCAGATGATCTGAGATTGATCATTTAAGGTGAAAGGAAGTTAAGTAAATTAATACTGCTATAACCTCCAAAACTAAATTTTAAGCACCCCTCATAATACAGAATATCATTTTAATGTCAGTTGTAACCATAAATGAGTGTTTTTAACGAGAAGATGGGCAGAAACCATGCATAACCTCTGGCAACATGGAAAGGGATTTCTTAATCCACTATCTGCTTTCCAGTTGATTCGCACTACACAATACAAGGCAGCAAAAAGTAAATTCCAACCCATTCATGGGAGGGGCTTAAAAAGCAACAATTCCCACCTGTTCCTTGCCATAGCACACTCATAAATTTTTCTAATTATTATGATCATATACAGTTTTAAATATTGTAATTAATTCTGCTAATGATGTGACATCACTAGGATATGATCAATTAGCCTTCAGCATACCCTACACTTGTCTTAGACCTGTGGATTATCTTATAATTATCAGCTCTGCTATTTGCTGCTCCCAGACACTGGGAAAAAACACGGTTGCTGATTATAAAACATGTGCATTGGATCCTTCCAAAGTGGAAGACCTTTCAGAAAAAAATAGCACCTCAGTGCTACTGGTTCATTATGTAGATTCACTCCACATGATTTCTGCCACAGATGAAGGATGTTGAGTCACTCGATTATAAACTTTCCTCTTCCACGAACTTTAACAATAGTTTCTAGCACTGCATGTTTTCTTGTTTCCAGTTTCCTCTGGAGAGAACTGTCAAGAGATGGAGATCGATACTTCATGCTTCTCTGTACCCCTGAAATTTAGTTTTCTATCCTTTTCTAACTCATTGTTAGCCTTTCTTCTCCTTGATCACTTTGCATCTAATGCATGACTTTTGCAATAGTCAGGACATGCTTCTGTTGTGAGCTACTATGGAAAACAACAGATGGAAAAAGCACCTCTCCTTACTAGCACCAAGACATGCTCAAAGTGACTTCCTTCCCCTAGGTGCCAGTCTTACCAACAAAGGGATGCCTCTATCATCTCTAATGGCCAGTAGTAAGAGCTACAACACTAACCCACATCCCAGTGTGTTCTGCTGCAATGCAGGGATTTCAGTTGCGCTACATCACAAATATATTTTTGTTTAAACAATGACTCTTCCAAACTCTTTGCTTGATATTGACAAGGTTTCATGTGATGGCTATAATTTTCTGTTTACATTACATTTACATGTTCTGTGCCACTGTATTACATTTTCTCTGTCATTATATTATTAGGAGAAATATGAATTAAAACATTCAAGGTTTTTTATCAATTAAGTAATAAGGAGACTAACACTTCTAAGTGATGTAGAAGGAAAGCTTCTCAGTATATATACTATGTTAAGCAAAATAATGCATATAAATCAGTTTCAATGACTAAGGCAGCACTTAGAACTTTTCTTTTTCTGCATCTGTTACAGTTTTGAGGCTGTTTCGATCACATAATAAGCTACTGTATGTCACCCTTATTCTTAAGATTTTCTAAAGCCTTCTGAGTTTACATTCTGTTAGAAAGCTTTCCCACACATTTTCTATAAACAACATATTGTTTTGCATTCCTTCATGGGGGTAGAGGAAGTTAATGTATTAGTGGTTGTCCAATGTCTTTAGAGAGGTAGCCCATTCACTCTCCAATCCACTGTCACCTTTGGAAAAGTATAAAAGTTAGAGTCAGAAAATAAACCTTCTTTTTTTTTACCTTGCCATCGCAGTGGTTCGTGTTGTGCTTTCTCATGTCCTATAGCAACAACTGTAGGCATACTTTCATAGAGTAAATAAAACTATGGGTAAACCCTACACTCTTCAGTCTCCATTAAATAGGATTTTATTATTGTACTTGACTGTGTATCCCTAAAGAACACTGAAGAGTTCAAACTGCATTGTTAATAAATACCACAAAAAAGAAACAGTTCACAATATCAAGGTTTCAGAATTCAGATCAAGTAATTAATGAATTATTATTTGATAGTTTCTTGTGTTTGAAACAACTGCCATCTACTTCATCCTCTCCTCAGAAACAAGAGATACTTGAATTCAGAGCAGTGAACAAATAGCATGTGATAACTTATATTCCCTACAGTCTTCCAGTGTTTCATGCCTATTTTGTCTATAGAAAAAGCACCAGAAAGACATGACTGCTGTAGTTGTAAACTGGCATTTGTATTTCTTTGTAAAATCTGTAAACAGCATAGATTGTACTAGGAGAAACATTATATGTTCTAGGTTTAAAAATTAATCACTGTGCCTAAAAATCAGATAGATGCATTTGCACAACACTGTGCTTAAATAAGCCCTGCTTAGAACCATGACATAGCACCTAAGAAATGCATTAAATATTCATCAAATAATAGAATTGTTATGCCTGGAAATGGCCTCTAAGATAATTTCAGTTTATCTAAGACTAACCAACTGTTAACCTCATGCTACTCTGTTTACCTCTAAGCCATATCCCAAGGTACCACATGTACATGATTTTGAACACTTCTAAGGATATTACTCCACCATGAGAGGCATTCCAAAGTCTGACCACTCTTTCAGCGAACAATTTTTTCCTAACATACAACCTAACCCTCCAATAATATAACTTGAGGCCATTCTCTCTTGACCTGGCATTTGATACCTGGGAGAAGAGACTGGCCCCTCACCTGGTTACAACCTCCTCTCAGGAAGTTGTAGAGCACAAAAAGATCATCCCTGAGCCTCCTTTTCTCCAGGCTAAACACCCTCAGATCCCCCAACTATTCCTTATAACACTTGTACCTCAGACCCTTCACTGCTCTGTTGCCCTCCTCTGGACATGCTCCAGCACCTCATTGTCCTTCTTGTAGTGAGGGGCCCCAAACTGAACAGAGTATTCGAGGTGTGGCCTCACCAGTGCTGAGTACAGAGGGACAGTCACTGCCCTGGTCCTGCTGGCCACACTATTGCTGATCCAAGCCAAGATGCCACTGGTCTTCTTGGCCACCTAGGCACATGCTTTTTCTTGTTCAGAGAGCTGTTGAGAGGCAGCCCCAAGTCCTCTTCCACTGGGCAGTTTCCAGCCACTCTCCCTGTAGCATGTGGGACTCAGATTCAGTCAAAGGAAGAAACAGAGTTTCTAGCTAGGCAGAGGCCTGGGAAAGAGCTGGAAAAGAATGTAAATAATTCTTTATCTCTCTTGTTTTTCGCATTGTTTATAGTTAAGTTCTATCACTGTGCGTCAAACACTCTGCACCAATGGTGGTAGGTTGTTTTCACTTCAGAACCAATGGATTTGGTCCTTGCGGAGCTCTGTATAAAAGAGCAGTGCATTTTGAATAAACAGAGGTTTACTCTCACAGCCTTCTGAATCAGTCTTCTTCATTCCAGTCCTGCCTCGACAACAACTGTAGCGTTGCATGGGGTTGCTGTGACCCAAGGGCAAGATCAGCACTCAGCCTTCTTAAACTTGTCAAACTTCCTGCCCTTCAACAGATCAACACCCACACCCAATCTGGCATCATTTATGAACTAAGAATGTACTTGATCCCCTCATCCAAGTCATCAATAACAGCATTAAACAGAGCTGGCCCCAGTACTGAGTCCTGGGAAGCAACACCAGTGATTGGCTGCCAAATGGATGTAACTCCATTCACCACCCCTCCCTCAGCCCAGGCACCCAGCCAGTTTTATCTAAGGAAGAGTACACCTTTCCAAGATATAAGCAGCCAGTTTCTCCAGAATGCTATAGGAGACAGTGCCAAAAGCTTTACTAAATTCCAGATAGACTATATCCCAGCATGCACAGCTCTTTAAGGAGATAACCTTGACATAGGAGGAGATCAGGTCAGTCAAGCAGGACTTGCCTTTCATAAACTCATGCTTGTTGGGCCTGATTCTCTGCACATGTCACATTATGCCACAGAAAATTATCTGCTCCATGACTTTCCTTTGCTCTGAGGTTAGCTGACAGACATACAGTTCTCTGGATTCTCCTTCCAACCTTTCTTGTAGATGGGCTAACCTCCAGTCAGTTTGGACCCTCCAGGTTAACCTGGACTGCTAGTAAAAGATGGAAAGGGACTCAAAAAGCACTTTCACCAGCTCCTTCAAAATGCTTGATTGGATCCTATTCAACTCCATAGACACATGTTCCTCCAGCTGGTGTAGCGGGTCCCTGACCATTTCTCCTTGGATTATGGGCACTTGGCATACAGGCCCTGAGCCACGAATACTGTATGATGTTCCTGTTTCTTCCCATGTCATTGCCTTCAATTGACAACATAGAGGATGCTCCTGATGCCCCAGCTATTCATTCTAAGACCCTGAGGTTTCTATTCATTGTCCTCAAATTTCTTATTGTGACTTCATCTCTGTCCACTTGAACAAACAATAATAGGGAATAAATCACACCAGACTGGAGACTTTCCTGGTGATGTTTCTTCCTGAGATCCCAAGGAGACAGCAGGCTCCTGCATGGGTTTGTTCAAATTCTATATTGGAGTCTCTGTTTCTCTCAGAATGGAGTCATGGATGTCAGCTACTCTTTTTCTTAACAAAATGCTCTACAGAAGATGGCAAAATACCAAAAAACAGAACAGTCTACAATTCTCTGCATATTAAAAAACTGGATCTCCAAATTCACTAATCTGAATTGTGTTCTGTGCTTTGTTCCTCCTGAAGAAATGGATATGCTTCTTAAAATTGCTACCTAATTAACATGTAGAGGGGCCCCTGAATATTTAAAAATCTCAGCCAGAGGACTGACAGTTTCTGATGAAAAGGTCAGTTTTCAATTGAGAGATTTTTTTTCCCATTTCTGTGCAATAACCCATAATGAGTGAGCAAACTGTATTTCAGGATTGTAGCTCAACTGGAACACAGAAATTAATTATGCCAATCAGTCAGCAAGTAGCAACCTGTCGCAAGTGCCTGCACATATTAACTATGAAATGAGTCAAAAGAATAAATATTCAGCATGAAAACCTTCTGAGAGCATATCACAGTTATGTTTGCTTCCAGTAAAATTCACAGCACAGCTGTATTTATTGTGCCAAACAGAGATAGAAGTCTAAAGCCAAAATTGGATTAATTAAGCAAGGGTTGTAGGATCACCATGGGCTGATCCCAGCATAACAAATGAGAGGATGCTTCCAGTTCTTCCTGTATGCTGGCCAAAATAATTGTTCTGTAGCAGGCTGTACTTGGAAAGACAGCTCTGAAGTCCATGTTATTTGGGTAACCTTTTACAATTAAGCCACAAATTAATCTGCTTGTTAATGTTTGTCATCATGGAAAGACACTTTAAAAATCCTAGATACATTATTGCTACCCACTACAACCATCTGCAACAACCATCTCCTTGGAATAAATTTCAAACTAGTGCATTTTGATCTAAGGCCATGCTGAAAATTAATGGCCTGGAAAGGTTGTGGGTTTTATCCATTTTATTATATATGGTGTGTTAACCATATACATATGGTATTATTCATGTATTAAAATCATTCTAACAGAGTAAAATTACTGAGATAAGTATTGAATTCTCTGTTTCTGTTAATGGAGAATGGCTCAGCTACCACCCCTGTCAACGTACCACTGTTCCTCAGAGGGAAAAAGCCTTACAAGAAAAATAGAGCCACCAAAACTGCATTCCTAGGAACTGAATATAAAAGATGAAAAGCTTGAAATTGAGAGACCCAAAACCCCCTCTTTGAAGAAGTGGAGAGATATAACCCAGAATCCATGAGACAGAAACCCAGGCGGATAGACTCAGTCTGAAAGGGAGCTTCTTAACAATTGCACAGCAAAACCTCAAGGCTCGTTATCAAAGGGAAATAAACATCCCCAAGTTTAAAAGTTTATCTAAGCCAGGTCTAAATAGCATTGGATGAGACATAAGAGGGCAGTCAAGATTAATTATTCTTGTAAATATTGTTAATTTTGATACTTATTTTTACTCTTAACCATCCAGTTTGCCACCTCATAATTTATGCCACAATCTTTTGATTTGCTGAAATAATTCTGGTTTGATTTTGACCACAGGACACTTTATGATGGAAAGGAAACTAGGTGGAAGCAATAAACCTGCAGCACATTTCCCCAGAGTCAGTAGATATAAATCAAATGGTGTATACCTATCACATGTATGTACAACTTTAACAGATTTAAAGATCTTAGTGCTGTTTGAGGAATTGCATCATCCTGCTAACTCAAACTGAAATTCAGTACAGAGACTGGAAACATCTCTTATTTTCTAGGGAACGTTTTCCTTTAGAACCTCTAATAGCACTTGTTCTGTAAGGAGCAGGAAAAAATAACACTCCCAAATCTTCATGAAAATTTGTTAAATTAAAAACATAAATTGTTAATTTATGATTAAAAGAACTTGTTTGTGTCTATTAAGAGCATTTTACCTATTACCCTAATATTTATATATCACTATGTATATGGACATTAAATGAGAGTATTAGAACTAATGTACTTGGTTTAGAATTTTCTCTCTGCTGTCTCTCTGTCTCTTATTTTTCTTAAATACTGCTACTTGTACCTAAATAAAAACTCTGATTAAGACCTAATTCTGCAAAAGCCTTACAGCTTCTTTCCACTAGAGAATATCATAGAATCCTATATTATCCTGACTTGGAAAGGACCCAAAAAGATAATCAAAGTACAGCTCCTGGCCCTGCACAGGATCAACCCAAAAATCACACCATGTACCTGAGAGCATTTTCAATGCAATAGAAAGGCTTAACTGCAATTTTGAATAAAGTGATCTAAAGAGGTAACAAGGATGATTTATTTACTTTTATAAATGAAACTAAGTGTCAAACAATGTTGACTCTGATACTTAGTGTCTGAAACATTAAAAACTGTTTAATGGAAGATGGGTGCTCAGGGCTGTACTACATCAGGTTTTCAGAGTTTACACCAAATGATGACTCTGACTAGCAAGGCTAATGTAACTGTTCAGGTACAAGTTGGATATACTGATATCTACTGGTATAGAAGAATTCAGAGATTTAAGTTAAAACTTAACAAAACTCAAGAAAGAAGAAAAGACAAATCAACTACAGCGCTTGTGATATTTCCATATGTATGATGGAAAATAGAAAGGCAAAAATAATGTCCCACAGCCATCAGTAAAAGGATGGAGAAAGTTATGTTCTGATTCCATAACTTCTCCAGTAAAAGAAGACAACTAAATTCAAATCAAACCTCTGAACTTTATAGTGCAGTTTGTAAATAGACAAAGCTTTGCACTGCACATAAATGACAGTAGCTTTGTCTTTGACTACCTTACTTCATTGATGCTGGTAGACATCCATTTTATTCATCTAGATTGTGAATATCAGGCAGGTGGTTAATTTTAATGTCTATTTATAAATGTCTCATATAAGCAAGAATACCATAAAACAAAGAGTAGTTGAAATTTAGTTAACACAGAATCCTGCACTTCTAAAAGCATAGAATGTGCTGTGGCTTTTGAGCACAATTATCACGAAGTGAAAAACCAGGGAGATAAATCCCCATGGACACAGTTTAATATTTATCAAGATATACTTTAAGAAACTAAACATGTAGGAAGCTAGTTTGCATGTGGAATTCGTTGGGGAATCAAATGCAGAATTCTCTCTCCCAACAGAGATTCTGCAACATTATAGCATCTGAAACTGTTTTGAGTCCATATGCACATCTGAAACTGTTTTGAGTCCATATGCAATCTAGTGTGACAACTCTAAAGTAAATTTGTACTCACAAAACTACTAACAAGTTGTTACTTAGGTTTTACAGGAGAGCAGATGGGAGGAGAATCAAATTATTCTGACTAAAGCATATAAGAAATTATTTATGGGCATGTTCAACTATCTTTTTGAAGTAGGTACATACAGACGCTTGTGGGCTCATGTGCTGAAGTGCTTGATGAAGAAAACCATAAATAGAACTCCCATCCCTGAACACTAAAATAATGTACTGCCCATGCAGTCATTTTGTTAAGCAGTATGAGAATAAATGCTAGTGCATAGCCAACATATCTTTATAGTGATTACTAGAGACAGGACTGAGATAGATAGTGATTATGATCAGGAAAAAATATACAACTTCATGCACAGATTTTTAAAGTTAAAAAATGTAGTTTTCACCTTTGGAGCAAAGTTATACTAGGAGGTATATTGCAAGACATTTAATCACAAAACTTCTTAGTTGACCAAAACTCTGCAATAATCTCCACACGATAAGTTGAGGCTGATAAGGTGGGCAAGTGTAGTAGAAGATGGTTCAAAGAGAACATACTTTAGAATATACTTATGTGCAAAGAATAAACCATCAGCATATTACATTAAAGATGTGTGCCTAATAGAGGACTTGAAGATAACAACTAAATCACTGAATAACATGACTTGCCACAGGCTCTTAAAAATAAGTCTTATTCCTGGAAAGTGTACTTGCAAGACAGGTTGGAAGTATTTTTTATCTCAGGAGTTTTAAACAGACTGTAAAAGACATATTTCAGAGGTGATATGTAACATGTAGCACAGATGTAACGCTTCAGTGATGAAGCAAAAAGGGAAGCTCAACAAATGAGGCATAACTCAAATCTAGAAAAGTCTGGACAAAGTCTGATATCCGAGGCTGGCTTGAAGAAGATGACATAAAATGAGAATAAATAGAATTAACAGTGGTATTAACCAGAAGGAGGACTCTGTATTGAGGAATCTGAATTATCATTTTGTCCATAATGTGGTGTCAGAGCAATTTTCCTTTGTGGGGAACACATCTTTTACTAGAGGGACACCAGAAAACAAATCCCTATACAAAAGATGAAGAGCTAAACTGTTAAAAGGAAACAACAGTCAAGGTGCAGTACAGGTTAAAAAATCAAAAATATGGAAGTTGGAACAAAGCCTTCCTCTCTGTATATTTGTTTGAATGCTATACAATATCACTCTATCTCTAGAAAATGAAACCAAACCAAAACACTCTTCCACAATAAAAAGCCCACCTAGTTTCACAAGGCTTGCATCCCTTTGTATTATTACCCAGCATACAACACTTAAAATACTTTGAGAACAGCCTGGCCTTACTGAAGTCAGTGAGAAATTTGAAATTGTCTTGAGAGGAGCCAGGATGAAAGTCAGCAGTCCCATTGATTTCAGCAAGACTATTAATTGTCTGAGACTATGTACAAACATGAATTTTCAAAGGAGCAGGGAGCAGGTCTTTGAACAATTCAGCTGTGTGTATTTACAAACTGAGAAAAATGTTTTAAATCTGGCTGCAACACTGGCATGAGCTTCAAATGAAATGAAGTGCACTATTTCATTATGTTGAACCTCAGCTATATGCAGATTAACTCAGGTGAGCGTTCTGGATCAGTAGGTGTCAGTCCCCTGCTGTTAAATAAATTTAGGGAAGCAAAGGCAAGAGCAGCATCCTGCAGCAGAGCTGAGGAGCCGTGTGTGCTCTAGCTCTGCATAAGGGAGCCTGAGCAGATAAGGAACCATCTCTCAAACCAAGATTCTGGTTTCAGGACCTGTAGTTCTCAGTGTCCTAATTTTTATTGAATAGAAAAGAGGGGACATGTCCAGACTTAGAAAAGATCTCAAGGTGTCTAGGCTGTTTGCCTCTAGATATGGTATTTCCTTAAATGCTCAAGTTCTTTCCAGCTTACATGGTACAGCCTAATTCCCTCAGCTGCAGTTTCTGAAGTCAAAGGCACCATGGGGAGGTCCCAGAACCAATACATTGCAAGACACTCTCCAAAGATGGAAGAACTCTACATACCACTTTTCTTCCACATAAAAGGCAAACACAAAAAACATACAGATTAAACTTCTAACTTATGTTAGTCACAATTTTTCTTTCTGTTTTTGTCTGTGTGTGTATTAAAAAAGAGAAAAAAAAATTACCTTCAAAATTGCAACCTGTTCTAACATTGCCATTGTTCTAATATTGTCTTTGTAAATTTTGTATCTGGTTCATACAAGCAAATTTAATTTCCTGTCAAATAAATTAAAATTGAGAATGAAAGAAACAAACTATAAAAGTTGGTAAGTCCTAAGTGGCACAGCTCATGCCAGGTAAGTGCGTTCCAGGTACAAAATGTTTTCAGATAACTCCCAAGTCATAGCAAATGCTCTTTTATTTGTCTTTCCTAAATAGCCATTACTATCTAAAAAAAATTGATCTATGCTCCTTTTTCTTTTTTTAAAATAGATTTTGTCATCAAAGACTAAGGAGACTGCAGAAATGTGTTTGGAAGGGGGGGATATTTTAGAAGTTTTTGGTTTTATTTTTCCTGCAGTTTTGCTTGTTTAGTTGCTTTAGCATGTGGTAAATAAAATATTTAAATACAAATGATCCTTCTCCACTCTTATTCTGCTTAGTGCCCTACCCGAAACTGTGACTATTGGGCATGACATGCACAGCTGCTTTTTCCAGTGCACAAGGAAAATATAAAATTGCCCTCATACAAATAACACTTCCTTTTAAGGCCATGTGTTAACTACAGCAATCTGATTTGCAACCACCACTCTATAACTTGTCTAATCAACTCTCAAATGGATATTAGATCCAAATCACTGACTGGCTCTTTTCCCTTCCCATAATTTCTTCTACAGCTGATCTCTTAGTTCCATAACATTATTCACAGATATAAAGGATATATTTAAAGTCATTAGGCTTTCAATTCTACTAGACAATACCACTTGTAACTATTTAACTTCAGTCTTTTATGATCTTATTTACTTCAACTATTTTTACAATATTTGTATTTCACATAAATCCTGTCATCAATAAAATTAGTGAAACACATAGCTAACCTTTTCTCAAAAATCTATGACAAAATTGAATAATGAGTCCATGGCATTTTGTTTATCTCCACCTTATAATAAATCCTTTGAAAGAAAATAAAAGCACCTTTAAAACATATATATTTAAATTATTACATTTTAGAAATTGTCACATTAGTTTTAACAAAGAAGAGAATACTGAAATACATAAGATGTCTGCTACCACTGCCTAGCTTGTTAACTTCTTAAACGTCATGTTTAAGAATACTTCTATTTAAATAAAAATATAAAATGTAATTATGTGCAATCAGGTCAATTTTTTGATATTATGTAAAAAAATAATTATTTAGCAAATATGTTCTAATGTTATTTACCACACTTCAATTTTTTTCCTGCCCAAAATTGATAATAAAATAAGTCAAGTTTACCCTATAGAAAACTACAAAGGATCTCTATTTAAAATTATTGCTTGGAAAAACAGATCAATTGAGTCTTTAACATTAAAAGCTCAGTTCTTTAATATAAAGATTTTTCCAATTTTATTACCACAGTGTTCAATTTGGTTTAAAGGTATTTGTTTTTTTATATATAGAGGACACTTGAAGGACTGAATCTACTAAAGGAGAGGAAATTTAATGAGAAAAGCATATTATAAATTAATTTTGCAGAATACTTATGATAAATGAATCCCACCTTTATAGCGATTAACACCTGAGATATTATTTAGTTCCTAAGATATGTTCCGTTATCCAGGGAACACTAACTATGTTTCATTATTTATATCACTGATCAAAACAACAAAGATTCTACACATCAGGAGGAAAAAACATTGAAGGAACTCTTTATTGAAAACCTACACATTAATGTCTAATCATTAAGAACTCTGAAAAATAACCTGGTCTGGGAGGATTTTTTAAATATATTTTCAGCTTGCTTAGAAGAAAATATACATGGTATGTTTAATAAATTTTACAATGATGTTTCTTTTAGTTCTCATTATGATCTTCAGGCAAAAAACTGGAATATGCTACACTATGTGAACTTATCACCCTGCCTGGAGAATCCTCCTCATTTTCTTCTTGAATTTTTCTCCTTACAGAAAACTAAGGGTAAGGAGCAGCAAAGATACCACCTCCTACCCCAGGAAGAGCTGAGGACAGGCACAGCCAGGGCATCCCGTGGTTAACTGTATTCCTGCAGATAAACACCCATACATTCTTTGGAAGAAGTGAGTCCAGGCAATCTGCCAGCGCACTGCATCATTGTTAGCCAAGGGATTCAACTCAAACAAGTTTATGGCAAAGCAGCATCAAAAAAAGATGCTTTTCAGAGTTCATGTTGAATATTTACTTGATCAGGCATAAAGCAAAGCTGTCCAGGATTACCAAATACACAAAAATCTTTATCTTTCAGAGAGCTGAGAGTATCACTGGAATTGCATACTTGCCTGGGGTTTATAGTCTTCATGGGACAGCCAATTTTAACAGCTCCTGGACTCACACAGAGGCTGAATGAACCTTCCCTCCATGAAGTGTGCTACTGTCTATGCCAGCCTACCAGGGCCTCAGATATCCAGACTGAGAACTAAACTAAAACCTGGGGTATTTTCTCACCTTTGCATGTTCCAGGACAATTTGGCCTTTGTAATTGAATTTCCATACAGTGAAAAACAGTGTATAAATAGTTAACTAAGAAAGAAATCAACATTAAATAGTTTAACTAAACCCCTATAAATTGTGATTTCTATCTCACTTATAGAGAAAATATGTTCACTTTATATGTGTGCACCTTCCACCTAGTATTTACTCAAGCATACAGGAAAAATCAAGCCTCCATAATGGGAATTTCTTCATGAAGTGTAATCTATAAAAATACCTATTATTTCTAGGCATAAACATACAGATTTTTTTTTTTACAGTAATAATATTGTGGGGGGAAAGACAGGGATAAAGACATCTACTCATCTGAAAAAAATTAAGATGACAACACAGAGACTGAGTTTATAGCATGTAAGACAAAGTGTGGTAAAATAAGTGAACTATCCCTAAGCAAGCTGGAAGGGGACTGGAAATTTCGATTGCACTAACATGGTGTGTCATGTTGCTGTGGCTATTTTTTCTCTTCATCTCAAGTAATTGTTTCTCTGACCCCTTAAAATGAATACTGCATTTGTACACAAGAAAATAACATAATAAATAACATAATACAGGTTATACATAAATTATTGGTGCATATTTTAATGATAGGTACACAGTCATTTAGATTTTTGAAAACAATTAATATAATATCTATAATATCATATATGTTATAGCATATATTTTTTATGTAAAGATAATAAAAAAAGGTGCAAAAACTTACAGATACTACCTATCACGTACAAACATAAGTATTCACAAATGTCCAAGATGCATGGTGTTGAAGCAATATACTTGAGTATTTCAAGTGTTTGTGTTTTCTCTCAAGTGCATCATTGAAAGTATGAAAAATACAAAATATTAAAAATTTTCATATGCTATGTTGGTAGTAACTCCAAATACTGTTTTCAGAGCTCATGATTTATTTCAGTAGCCAAATGAATTTTTAAGAGCTCATAGAGTATCTAGGATAGGTACAAGCACAGCACTTGAGATACAGCATAGAAAAAGGCTTTTGTATATTAATAAACAGTGACCGTTATGAAGAAGCCTAAATAATTTGCATTCTGCAAAGAGTGACTAAATGATCTGGAAAATGAGACATCTTTGAAAATATTTGTTCCATCCATACTAGGCTTTGGAACACAGGCTAAACTTAACAACAACATCATTTACAAACTTCATTGTCATGACCCATAGGACGCATTCATTATTGGAAAAAAAAATGTTTCAACATAATTTCCTGGAACAAAATCTTCATTTAAATGTACATTTAGAAAAAAAAATAATAATCTGGATACAGTTATCTTTTTAATTTTTCTAAATTTAAGCCTCTGCAGGCTTCTTTCTATCTGAAGTGTTGTAATAAGCCTATGCTGTTAAAGGTTTACAAGGGAGATGGCTATCCACTTACCTTTGAAGTCCACTGTAGTTTACAACTCCTTTCCTGCCTCTTTAAGTGATATTATTTTGAATAGATGTCTATATTCTTAGGATGGTACTTCTACATCATACAAGAATCTTCTGCACAGGGCAGTGTTATGTCACTTTTATTAATTAATTAATATAAAACAATTGTTTGATTCTGAGCCACAGCTGAGCAACTATAATTGCACGTATTCTTATTGAAAAATTTTGTTTAGCCTTTTACTATAAAAAAACAACAACAACAACAATTGACTCCATAAAAAGGACGCATGAAGCTCTTACATGATATTAGGTATTTGTTAGGGGAGGGTGAGACCAGTATTGGTCTGAGGATATTTTTGCACCTTAGAACAAGAATATGCACAAAAAGTAATTTTAAGTAATTAAATATTAATATATTTTTTGAGAAATTTTACTTACATTTTAAATTTTCCACACACAAAAGGATTTTTGTAGATGGCTGATTCTATCACATATCATGTTGAGATCCAGTATACTAAAAGCTATAATTGTTGGTGAAATACTGTTCTTACGGAAATCAAATGTAGTTTCCCCCTGACTATTTTTAACTTTAAAAAAAAAATTAAAATTTACTTACTTTTAAAACATTTGGAGGACAGTATTTTGGCCTATATTAAAGATTACATATAGCAAAATCCTATATTTTTATGTTTCCTGGCAAATCAGGCTTTTCAGTATTCTACTTTTGCTTTGATTTTATAAAATTACATTGCATGAGTTCAGATATTTGCAATGCCACCCAGCCAAGGAGCAACTTCTGAGGCCTGGGTTATGCTGCACAGGACTATGCTTGATATTCCTTTGTGGCATTCAGCTGCTCTCTAAAATTGGGGTGAGTGGAAGGGTCTCTCACTTCTGACTTCTAATTTCTCTAAGCATATAATCTGTTTACCCCTTTCTGACAGAGGGCACTTTTTTTTTTTCAGGTCACTTTTGCGTCACCTTTCTGCTTTGGCTCATGCCAGACAGTTTAGTTTGTGTAAAGGGAGACCCCTAGAATCCTAATTCTCATAAAAGCCATTTTCTCCTGAAAAATTACACCACCATGCTGTGTGGCTACTGGGCCCAAAATGTCAGTGTTTTTCTAAAACTAGATAGAATAGTGATCCTGTCTTAATAAATATTAAAAGCCTTTTTTGTTTTTACTTCAAAAATATTAGTAAAGGAATAATAAGTCAGAGTCTCAGTGCTGGTTGATGAGGACTTCCAGCACTGAAGGCAGGCCAGGTGATTTGCAGGACAAATATAATCTAACTTTCTGGGCAGAGTAAAGAAGCAGGGGTTAGCACTCAGTGCTGTCACTGATAAAGTTATTACGTACCAGTGCACCCAGGATGTGATGGATTTGGGCTGTGCTGATCAATACAAGCAGAAAAGATGACATATTTGTCTCTTTGAGATGACCAAAGCCCACGTGCAGAACAAGCTGTTAGTGTGCTGCAGGTTCTAGGCAAGGCACAGATTTCAGAGCTGTGGTGGCATCAGGAACTTTCCCTCGGGGAAGCCCAGTTTCAGAGGCATATAATTTCAATGTATTAGTAACAAGATTTAAGTCTTAAGCCTTTCATTATCATTTAAGGATGCCCACTTTCAAGCACAAAGCACGCTATGCTCCCCTTCACATTAAACTCATTTCTGACAGTTTTCAGATTAATTTCAAGATTAACCAGATGCCTATTTGAAAATAGGTAACTTCAAATAGATTTTCAAGCAGGGGAATAAATATTTGCCTGTGTTATGGCATCACTAATATGTTCTTTGCCACTGTTACCTCTAGCTGAGCTTTGCTGGCAACATCTTAGTCCCAGGTGATCAGGAAAACTTCTGGAAAAGGCTACAACCATCATAAATACTGACATGTAGGACTTTTAAGTCTCAAACTGAACCCTGATTATCTCTGAGGTGAAGGCTAACTTTCAGACTCAAGGGTATTTTTCCTCTTACATAAAAAATTGTCCAAAATGAAGAAATTGAATTAAGTTCAAAATTCTAGCTCAGTGAGAACACAGTGATCAAAGTTGGCTCATGATTAGAGCAATTTATTAGAAAAGTATTGAATTAGTCATTCTTTGAAGTCTTGGGCAGCTTTATGGAAATTATGATGCAAAGAGTAATTTACAGAAAACTGTATGATCCAGTGTTTCTATTTAAATATTCATAAGATATTTGACACTACAGAAAAACAGACACTGGTTTCTGATACACAAACACAGACTTGATAATCCAATAGTATCTTCTCACCTTAAACGTGAGAAAAGTGTGCTGATACAATAATTTGTGTGGAGTTTGTTTAGAGTGTGTTCTTGGTGGGGTTGGGCTTTTTCTTTTTGGCTTTTTTTTTTTTTTCTCCAAAAGGAATACAGAAATCCAAGAAAATATTCGTGTGCTGCCAGTTATTGTAAGTTGGTTTTAGCTTTACTTCTTTTTTTTTTACCTTTCAAACAAGCCAAACTGATGTTATTGCAACAAAAGCAGTATATTGAATATAGAACAATAATTAAGGGTATCTATCTGTACCATAGACTACTAAATTTTTTATCACCTGTCAGGAAGCATTTATCCCTAGCTGGAAAAAAAATTTCAATTAATTTCACATAACTAAAAATTAATTCAAACTAAAACCTGCTATGAATGGCAGCAATGATATAATACTAATTCATTATCACACAAGTTTCAGAGAGTATTAAATGTGAGGGGTTTTTTTCCCTACAGGAAAATATTAACTTTTTCATAAATTGAAATGCATTACCAAAAATAAATTAATAAAGTACTTCACAGGAAGTGAGTTAGTAAAACCCCAATCCATCCCATATAGTGTCCAGGCTGAATTTCTTTGATATACTAATATTAAAGTAATAAATAAAATCTGTAAGCAAGTAATCCAAAACTCTGCTACCGAAACAAAGCAGTCCTAGAACTGGACTAGCAGCTGGGATTCCTTTCTGTTTGCTTGTTTCTATAACTCAAAAGCAGAGCTGAGTGCTTAAAGAACATATTTTATATCTGTTCTAGTCCTCTAGTATCAAGAAATTGTAGCAGCAGAACAGTGCCTACTATTTCCTCCTTCCCATCCCTTCAAAACTGAAATCTGTTCGTGTTTAGTTTGAGGAGTTTGAGGGAAGGTTTTTGGTTTAGTGGGTTTTTTTAGTTGGTATTAATCTGTGTTTAAAACTTGCTCTGATCCTTGTAATGAGATCTCACTTGTTACAATCGTTTTTAATATTTGCGGGTGAGTAAGAAAGCAAATGGATGATATCATGCCCTAATGAGAATGCTTGCTGTCATGAAGATTAATAGGGAAAATGGATTATACCACCAACTATTGCTGCATTGGGTCTGAAATCGTGACTGTGTGAATAAAATAATAATTACTGATGATGGAGTGCATGACAAAGAGTGTAAATACGTTTTTGGACAGATCCTAAATAATACAAATTCTAATTACATAGTTCATTAATATTTTTTGATTAAACACTAAGATATCAAAATAGATAAGTACTTTAGTCATTTATGAGATTACATTTTTGGTAGAAATAAATAGAAAAGCTAAATTAATACTATAAATACTTGCAGAACTTTATAGGAACAGTATAATCACTTTGTTCTGTGGTTTCCTTCACAAGAAAAAATAAATTCTGTAACTTTAATAACTGGCATCAGCAAATCTGTGTGCAAAGAGAAGAGAGGCTAGATCATATTTTTCCATTTGTGACAGTGTAAGATTTGGCAGTCATCCTTTTGTACAGTTATTGCACTTATTTGTGCAAAGATGAATAATGGTTAAATGGTTATTAACTGTTTCGATTTTTCTTTCCACTAAAAAGACAAGGAGGCCTCAAACAGGAGCACAGAACAGACCTTTAGGACAAAAACCATAATGCAGATATAATACTATGTTTACAAAATATTTTGCAGAAGCTTTTTTAAAAGGTTTGTTTTTCTTTTTTTTATCTCTGGAGCTTGAGACAGAGCCTGAGAGAGCTGATAAGTTTAAAAAAAATCTAGACACTATTTTCTTAGATATTCCTGAAACAGGGCAAATTTTGCACTTTTCCTTTTCTCAGCTGAATGCAAGCATGCTACCAGCCCACAGTAATTACTCAAGAGCAGTATAAACCATGGTCATGGGATGAAATGATGACCTACAGAAGTTGTGCAAGTAATCACATCAGTCACTTGTCCTAACGCAGATGAGAATAAACTTCTGTCTCTAGCAAGTGTAGTCTTTTTTATCCTGATTTTCCTTAATTATATTTATTTTTTCTTACTTTTCCCTGGATGACACATTGAATTTAAAACCATATGCCTTTTGAAAAGCCCATAACAACCTTTGTTTTGCTTGTTCCCCATAGGAAAGGTGTTATTATGGAGTTAGCTGCAAATGAGCCCATTGAAATGAACTTCAGGGAAGTTAATTTATTTTTACAGTTTCTGGTTGTTTTTTTCCCCTAAAAAAATCCATGACACATTTCCTGACATCATAGTTAAAGGCACATTAAGAATGAAGTAAGAATATACTTGTAGAAAGACTGAATTGCCAACAATGGTTTTATGTGCAAGATTAAAGCTCTACAGACAACAGCTAGCAGTAAATTATACTGCTATATACACAGTATGTATATAAAGTGTGAGGATAATGGCAAAATGAATACTACTCCATCACATAATGAATAATAAAATGAACTCTAAGTTACACAGAGAATCGAATAGTGTGGTAGCTGGTGACAGCCACAGGACATTTTGATAACATATCTAAATATAATTTGACATAGTTCTTTTATTATCAAAAACTAACTACTTCACAAAGAAACAGGCTCTGAAAGTCATAATTTATTCCCAGTTGCAAAGACAATGAAATACCTATTTCTCTGGAAACTGGAAAGGATTTTCTGTGACACAGATCAGTGTCCTGTTTAGTCAAATTTTTAACTGCTTTAAATCAATTATTTAACTCAAAATTTTCTTCTAGCATTGATCAGAACCTCTACCTCTAAAACATGAACATTATTTAAATGATAAAAAAATTTTGTTATAGTAAACAAAAGAAAATAAAATTCAAACATCTTCCTTCCAAAAGGCGATTGTACAAGAAGCTTCACAACAAATAGTTTGCTCTTTGTATTTTTTTTTTATAAACCAAAGATTTTTCTTAAAACCCTAAGCTGAGATGAACTACAAAAGTGATTCACGTTCTGCTATTAGTTAAAATTTTGCTTTTTTTGGATATAAGTAAAGATATTTCTTTATATTCTCCAATAATCATTTGGGTTTTGGGCTTGCTTTTCTTCTTTTTTACTGAAGTTTTGAGCACAGTGAAAAATTAAGCATTGGGAATTTATCCCATTGCACATTTTGAAGATTGATGAAACTCTATCCACCTTGAATGACATACTGAATGCATGGAACTGTGAAAGTGGAAGCTATGAAGTGAAACAGCAAAGTTATTTGTGATTTATAAGCTCCCAAAGGCTTTACATCAAAACAACAGGAAGGGTTTTCATATGGTCTAGAATGAATTCTGCTTCTTAGCAAACACAAAAAACCCCCTAAGAGTGGAAATTGATTTAAAGGATCTAATCTTCCTGCAGGTGAAAGCACACCCCTATTGCTACTTATTCTAAATGAGACCCTCAGTTTTATTCCTAGCATCAAGAATTTCCTGTCTCCTGCAGGATTTGTTGCCCTCCAACCTGCATTTTCAGCAAACAGTTCTCTTCCTCAAAATATTATATCAGAGGCCTTAAACTTTTAAATGTGTAATCTTCATAATTTTGAAATTTTAAGTTGTATTATGGAAAGTTACAGTAGACATAGCCTATCACAAACTGAGCTATAATCAAAACAGGTTTATGCAGCTACTCAAAAAGCTCTTCAGGATGTAAAGTAGAAAAATTCACTCATGAGTCATCTAGCCATCCATATGCACTCATATATCTACCTGTAGCCTTTCTTCCTTTTGGCATATATTATGCGCATCAAACACGGGTAACACTGGAACACGAGCACAGCAATGTCCCATCACAGTGTCCTGAGACAATTGCACTAAAGCAACACCACCCTCAGTACTACAAAGGCTTTCACAAAGAAAACAGGGGGAAAGGCTCCTTCACTCTCCCTCCCCTGCTGGGTGCCCCCAAAGCCAGTCCCACCCTGACATACTGCAAGTTCCTGCAGTACCACCAGCCCACCCTACCCAGCCCCTATGGCTGCGCTGCCTTCCTGGGAGACCTTGGGCTCTGCCTGATGCACCTTGAGGCAGCATCATCCATCCCAGGCCATTCTTTAACCCCACTAACAAATAAGGACCTATTCTGGAAGGAAGATATGTAAGCACAACAAAATACATCCACATAAGCACATGGAAATAAGGAAATAAGGTATATGAAGATGTATCTGTTCAAGTAAACACATTCTTTTTACTACAACTTTCTGGAACTCCTTCCAGCTCCCGTTTTCTTTGTGCAGAGAACGACTTCAAAATAATAGGTAGGTGGTTGTAACATTTCATCAACTGCCCAGAAGGGTTATTTTGTTTGATTTTTTTTTAAATTATTATTATTATTATTATTATTATTATTATTATTATTATTATTATTATTTATTTTTGTTGGTTTAGGGATTTTTGTATTTTTTTTGGGGGGGGGGGATTTTTTTTTTTTTTTTGCATTTGTTTTTCCTTCTGCAATCTTCTGAACTTTGAGAGGACCATTCGCATGGTGCTACTGGCATTTGGGAGAAGTCAGAGTAAGTTACTTGACCTGACAGCTTAATGCTGCATACTCGGTATGAAGGCTGATTTGACTGAGATTTCAGGAAAAGCCTGAGGCTGCATTACCTCTCCAGGGTGCTGAGAAGCCAAGACTGCTTGGAACATTTGAGTGAGTCCTGGCACTCAGAAAGGAGGTCATCTCCACAGTTTGAAAGCTGGCAGTATCCAGCTTTCTGTTATGGGATATCCCAGAGCAAATATTATTTGACATAGGTAATAGATAGCTCTATATCACTACTTTTATTTTTTCACTGATAGGAATAGTGCATTTTCTTTTTTCCTTGTCTGGAGATTTTGGTCAAGTTTTGCATTATGTTTTAACTAAGAGAACCAAACTCTATTTTTGGCTGTCTTCAAAAGAAGTCTCACTTGCTGAAACCTTAAAACAGCTCATTCAGACACCAAATCCCCTAGGGCTGTATCATCTCCTCCAGTGAAATCAGAGCATTTATTTCATGTTACTGTGTTTCAATTAGATATCGGAATCACTGAAATCTATGCAAATAAAAAGTCAAGATTTTTTTTCCTCAGTTTCTATAAGCAGAATGGTTACATAATTTTCTACTTGATTTACAGAGATATATAGCAGGCAAAGATGACCAAGAAAATTTAGTTTCATGGAAGACCTCACCTTATCTTTTTAAATATTTTCTCCTCTTACCCAGAGATGGGAGGTGAAGCTGCACAGGTAATGCAACAGAATAATCAAAATATATAATTCTGGAATTTTCTAAATTTTTCTAGAGAAAACCAGAAAACCAAACCTTTATCAGGCAACCCCCCCCCCCCCCCCAACAACTTTCTTAATATAGCCCAAACAGAAAATTATTCTAAACCAACTCTCCAAATTACCTAAAATAGGTACTTCTTCACCCAGGAATGTTTCAGGAAACTGCATGGTGCATAAATAAATTATCACATTGTTGCTTTCAGTAACAAACTCGCCAATGCAAAGGTTTAAATAAAAGACATATAGAAGCTTTCTGTGAAAATGATTGGAAGGGTGAAGTTTGTGGACTATTTCAGTCTTGCCCACAGAAGTATGAGACTGAAGGCACTTCAGTACAGGTGCTCAGAGAAGCAGCAACCCCTTTGCAGATAAAACATCTTGAAAACGAGGATTAAGCATTTCTGAGATTTTTAAAACATAACCACTTCTATTGTTGCTGAGTGATTGAAACAGACAACTGATGCAAATTCCTTATCATGATGTTTCACAGACTTTTGACATTACTGTAATAACAACTGTTAATTAAATTCACTCAACTACAAAATATTCTAGTAATCACTGACAATTTACTGAATATTTCACAGTTTAAATTATTAAAGATGAAAGGTACAAAAGAGAGCCATTTATCAAACCTGCTGCACTTTTCACAGCATAAATTCTTTAGAATTTTTATAAAGAAGCCATCTAAATCAACATGTCCACTATGACATGATTATGTTTCTTTGCCAATGTCAGAGCTATTATTCATGCCAAAGAATATCCTACTAACTCTTCTTTTTGGTGTCATAAATAAAGGCAGTAATTTGTCAATAGTCTCATCCTCCCCAAGAACATCTTTTATGTAGAGGATTTTATTTTGATTTTCTTTTCCTACTTGTGAAGATGTCACACTTTCCCATGGACATGTTATTTCTTTATTCTTCCTATACATGAAAAGTCTTAATATTCAGGATGTTAAGTTCCCAGTGTTCACATTATATTCCACTACTTGGAGTCAACAGGACCCATAAAGTTCACATACATCATATTAACTGTCTATTCCACCATCACCATAAGGGCAGGAAAAAATAATTTCCACTTGTCCTGAGTAAAATTTGAAGGAAACTTTACCCTAGTTTAACATAGCTGTCAGCACAATGTTCTGTATAGTGACCTGGCCATGTGGGGTTATCTAATAATGTCACATCCCCTGCATGTCAGTGACCATTTTCTGAATATAATTGGAAGATATTGGACTATGGTTCCCAGAGAAGGAAAAAAACCCAAAAACCCCATAGTCCCAGTAATTTATCCAGAGCAGTCCTGATGAATCAAGAGACACCTCCAAGCAGCTGTCAGCTCCCAGAGGTCTGCCTTGAGAGCAGACACATTAGAGCCCAAGGGAAGTAACACAGCCAGTTTTCCCAAACTCTGTTTTATACAGTAAGGAAAAAGCAAACTGTGGATCATTAAACATGACAGTGACGTCCATCTATGGACTAACAACATGTCAAATTACACAAGCATTTATATTGATGACCAGAAGAAAACAGGAGGCTCTGAAAATCTGTTCCAGCTATCAGTCTTTGATTTGCTCAACCACATAGCTAATCCATGTAGCAGCTAACCTAATAAATTAAAGAATTACATATGAGCAGTTTTAAAGAATAATAAAATGTCTGCATAGATTGTTAATGTTACATTACAATGTTTATCATGACAAGGATCTACTCTTAAAATTACATTATGGCAGTGTCATCAGAATCAGGAGCTCAAGCAGTGCAGCACGGAGGTGAAGATAAAATCCAAGGTTTTCTTAGAAACAATATATTTTGTATTTCCTTTTTAAGCTATTTTAGCTGTATAAAGAGCTGTAGGAAAACATTATTGCTACCTCTTTGCCTGCTTCCCAACAGTTATTGCATTGAACAATGTAGATAATGCACATCTAATGAGTATTTCATTCTCTCTGCTTCAGATCAGGCAGAGCACAGTGTTTCCCTGAGACTGATTAGTGTTCATACAGAACATCATAGAGAGCAAAGTGAAAGCAATTACTTTCCTCTATAATAATGCAACTACATTTAACACATATATTCAGTGGGGAGGGGAAAAATAACCCTGGATACTGCTAACACTTTGTGGCTATGCTTCTGTAGTCATTGTTACGGCTATGCTAATATGGAGATTCAATTCTGCAAGTGCATTTTGCTGCTTGTCATGGAATTTATCATACATCAAAAATAAATTACTGTAAAAGGGGCCTAGTATAACTAAATTTCAGGTTTTCTGAGACCTATTGTTTACCTTCTTTCCTCAACTGCTACTGAGATCTGTTCAGTAAATTATAACAAAATAATAAAGGTGATCATTGCTTTTAACAATCAAGTTTCTGTATTGCTTATCTGTGGAAATGAATAAAGAATACATTAAACCTACAGAATAGAGTAAAACCTCTAAGTTATGAACAGACCTTATTCCTATTTTGTCTAAAGATGTCTTTCTCCCCTAGCATTTAAGTGAAGCAGTGTGTCCATATGTCACAGGTTGTGTTCAATGACAGCAATGCTCTGGGGTCCAGGCAAGTAGCTTGTTGTGGGAAATATCCTTCCTGTGACACTACGCTAACATACTCATTCTAAACCCTTTTCAGAGAGATCTTTAATATGAATTCTTATTGCCAGAATTACTTGAAAAACATTTGATAATGGGGGCCAGAGAGGAGAGGGTAGGGAAGGGGAAGCAAGAGGGCAACAAAAGGATAAAAAGGACATGGTGTTAATCCTACCAAAAGTAAACACAGGATTCTATTTACTGGGTCTTCAGAATGACCAGAATAATTCTAGGTCAGCAGAAATCCCTAATAATAGAAGGTCGGGGTGCTAACAGAGCTCTCTGAATAAAAGCACAACTCAAGGAGGTTAGTTACTGGTGATTAAAGAAATGCAGTCTTCACTGCTGTGTGGAAGATGATTTGCAGGCTATAAATGAGAACAAGAACATATCCAATAAATTTAAAAGGTCGGGTACAAAGACAATACAAAAGTGATAACAAGAAAAAATGCAAGAGATCCACAGTCCTTATGACAATGAGAACCAAGAGAGAATTATTTCAGCATTATTTCCTGAAGTTAAGGATGCAATACCTGCAGTGGCAATACTTTAACATCCACATGGAGCCACCTCCTCTTCATTAAAATAAGACTGCTACTTTTTGATTTCCTTCTTCCTATATTTTATATATGATTTCTGAAATTGCAGAATTCCAAAGAGCAATCTCTGCGTGTGTCACATGTCTAACACAGGGCAACAGATATCACAGCATCAATTTACGGTAAAGGGAAATGAAAAAACAAACATGCAGCAAGGAAAGACCTGGGATGATGGCAGGGGAAGAAATTTGTGGACAATGGTGAACAGGGATTAAAGCATGGTTGCAATGCAGGAAGAAGTGGTCAGAGAGTAAAATGCACTGGGCAACTGAGAGGAAAAAATTTTCTATTGCACTTTAAAAAAACCCCAAACTGAATAAAACCCACAGCCTCAATAGAATTTCTTGTTTTGAGTTTTCATTCATTTAAGTGATGTCCTTCCTTTTTATGCCTGGAACCTGAATGAAAATATAAGATAATTCTGGGAAGGAAATGATTTTCTGTAGTCAGTGATGCAGAATCCAAGTTCTGAGTTCTGATACACTAATTACAATGTTACCCAAACAAATGCATAAAAAAGCAAGTATTATATTAATGTACTGTTTAAACAGTAAAATGTCTTAAAACTATAATTTCTGACTCTTTTTAAATGAAGTTTATTTCTTGTTAAACTACACTGCGTTTTTGATGATTATGCATTAACACTTAGTCTCTTCACACAAGGAAAAAAACCACAGTACACACACAAGCAAACAACTCCTATGTGTCAGCTAAACCTCTAGCAGTCTCTAATTTTTCAAAGCCATGTTAGCATCAAAGTAGTCTCAAAAATTATGTCTGTATCATCAGATGTCCCTTGTCAATTTTAAGTATTTTCACCAAAAAAGAAATGGTCTGTTTACATACAGATTGGCCAAAACCTATGCTACAAAAATTCAAACATTATTTTATATTTTGTATTAGTTCTTAAAATTAACTTTTAATTATTTTGACCCAGTGTTGATGCTTATTTTTACTTGATAATATTTCAAAACATTTTCCCATCTCCATGCTTTAATATAAGCAATGTTAGTTATCCTCATTTCAGTGCCTTCTGAATTCATGGCTGGCTTAAAAAATACTTTGTTTTCTTCTTCTCTAAAGAAATGAAATGCATAAAAATATTGCAGAATATGAATATGAAGAACTTCTGTTGAAGGAAAAAAGATTTCTTCACAATTTACATTCTTTAGCCACCTATTTTTCATTGGTTTTTTTTTTTTGTCAAAACGCATAATAAATAACAAAATTAATGAGATACCTATGGACATTGGTGTTATTTCATAATAACCAAACTGACTCCTATAACATGAAAAAGCAACTAATAAAGTGTCACTTAAAGCAGACAAATATGAGCCAAAGGCTAAGCCTAGAAACAGTATACTAGTAATGTAATAATATATTGTTCCCATCAGGCTTCGTTACAGTTCCTGGATTTATTTAATTCTATTCATGCCTAGCACAGCTCTCAGAAAGAGCTATTAAAGTATATCACCTAGCTTGTCACAAAAAGAAATACAAGTCATCCATTTCAATCTAAAAGTAAACTAGGGAAAAAAAAAAAAAGAACCTAAATCCCCTTTACCTACTATTTCAATGTGTTCATTCTTTGTTACTAGTAAAGTTTCTGTGACACCCATAAAATGATAATGTATAGCAAAACTGAAGCCTTGGGAATGACCATAATGCCTGTTGAGATATAAGCTCTGATTTCTGCCCCAAATACAAGGAGGAAGAATGCAAGTTCAGGAAAACAAAAAGTTTGAAAACAGGAAGAAATGTCTACATTTTAAAAATTTAAAATATATGTCTGCATTACTTTTTTTTTCTTTTTAAGGGTCACAAGAAGTGAGAATTTTAAAACGTCACAGCAAAGAAGGACATAAGTTCAATCTATTGTTTCTTCCATTCATGAGACAGGAAAAGGGAAGGGTTTCAACTGTCACTATAGGGAATTCCAATTTCATTGGTTTCTTCGGTTTGTTGGGTTTTCTTCTGTGCATCCTGCCCCCACACCCCTCAAAAGAAAAGAATAATACTACCCATTGTTTTAGTGCAAAATGCTGTACAACAAACTCAAGTTACAGCATAATCTTCATAGACTAAATGAACAGGCATTAGTTTCAAGCATCATATTAAAGAATACAATAAAAATGCGATGGCACTCCTACTTTTTATCAACTGGTTAAATGTATTTAGAATGAAACTGAGTGAAAACAGCACATGAATTCATAATTTCTTTAATAACAACTAGAGGAAAAAGGAGCCATGTATAAGATGTTTTTCCTCTTCTAAATCAAAGAAAAAGTTTAAAAGGTATTATTGGATGTTTTCAGCAAAGCTAATCTTTAAAGTACCTTTGTACTTTGGCAAATTATTATTCTAGGATCATAGCTGTGACACTCCTGCAAATTAGTTTATAAATGAAAAAAAAAATTTACACATTCAAATTTGAACATAACACTAATCTAATTTTGTTGATTGCAACTGCCTTTAGTCTCAAACCTGGGTACCAGAAAACAGATAAATTCCAAAACCAGAATTTTACATTACATAGTATACTGAAGACTGATTTGGTCAGTTTACATTGCAGCTAAGAATTTGAGAAACACAACCAGGCATTTTAACTACAACATTTTGTTACAAGATTCCACATTGAGCACTAAAAACCTCTCTCTAATTTATATGTATAAGGAATTCACAACCAAAATTTACTGATTACTAGCATATTTAGATGTTCTTTAGTGTAGTAATGAGAGAAAAAATGGAGGGTTTATTTTTTTTATTGACAAACACCCTTCTCGTGACTTTCCTATTTTCAAAAAAAAAAAGTACGCCATTTTCAATTTTGCAGTGACAAATTTTTAATTAATTGCAGTAATGTTCTTCATTACATATAAATTTTCAACATGCAAGTCTTTGTAAACCTGTCAACATATTTTACAATTGATCAGAAGTAATTTATTCTAAATCACTTCAGAAAAATCAAATATAAGAACACTTAAATGAGAACTATCCACAAATACATTATAATCCTCTTAAATAGTCAGCAGCTTAGTGCTGCAAAATAGTCACTTAGGAGAGATTCTGCTGATTAAAATATAACTGTACCACACTGGAGAAGCCTAAACCTCACTTTCAGAAGAAAATTACTGTCACTGAACTTACTTAGATGGGATGGATTGCTTCTGGCTTGGACCTCACTCTCACAACTGCTTATATAGATTTACATGACAAGCCCAATCTAGGTACATGCACAAGCTTAAGTAAAAGGAAACATATCACTAGATTTCAGTTATTCATTTTAATCATAGCACATGAAGGAAATGCAAAGAAAAAAAGCTCCAGCTAGGTGTCTCATCTTTTATTAATTGCCTCTAGATTCTCTAGGCAAATCACCCAGATCCTCTATAAATCTCTCTTCTCTTGATAAGGTGGAATCAAAGCCTTAAGTAATCTGAAACTATTTGCTCATGGGGCCTTTAGAAATGGAAAACTTCTGGAGTAACCTAATTATAACTTGCCACTTTTCAATTATACTAAATAATTGCCTGTGTTTTCAACTCTACAACTACAAGCCCCTAAATTTTACCCTTACTATTTGAAGGCAAATTTTATTTTCTGTATTTTGTGTTATATATTTACTCAGTTTTGATAGTTAACAGATAGCTGCAATGTTTTTTTTTTTCCTGAACCATACCAGCAATCAAAGCCCTAGACCCCAGAAGTACTAAAGAATTTCAACCATAAGAAGACATCCTGAAGGAGCAGTTCCCATATCTGCCTGGAAGCAACAACCTTTTTGAAGTATGAGGCCTCAGAAATCTCTCCTATTTCCTGAATGTAATCCATTTTAGTATTTGAAGGTATTAGGCATGATGTTTTCATTTATTTCACTTTTTTATATCCCCTTTGCCTTTTGCCCTGCAAACAGCAGACTTCAGTAAAAACAACAGGTGTACAAAGAGTTACATTTTCTGGTGTTGATTATTCTCTAGTTACAGGGATTTATTTTTTATGTTTTTGCTCTGGAAAATGTAGCATTTTTGTTTGCTGAGAGAAATGAGGAGGAAGAACATCCAGATTTCAGCTTGAATTCAACCAAGTCCTAGATCTGGTTTCCATCAAGTATTTCACTTATTGTTATTTATGTCTCTCTCATTTCACTCACAGCTGAAGAAACATTTAGGTCTATAGAAGGCAAGTTTCACTGGGGTAAAACTGAAACTTCCTCAGCCAAAACTCTTCCACCTTTGCCCATCAGTTTTCATTTAACTAAGATCTTTTACTTTACTAACTGCAGCCTGAGGCAATAATCAATCATTTTCAAACAGTGCCGTGAACAAAAGATAAGTACAAATATCACCAGAATCAATCGCTGCGGGATTTTATCATTGTACTATCATTATGACCATAACTTAATTTTAACATTATCTAAAAAAATAATTTAATTACTTAAAAGCACCAGAAAAGTCAAACAGAATATCTAAAAAATATATATATATACTATTTCCCCCCTAAAAAAGGCAAATAATAAAAAAGAAGAAACTACACCAGAAAAGTTCAGACCTTCAGCTGAATTGTGGTAATCATATAAGACATTGATACCTGTAGCTGAACCACTGTCTGCAGTTTTGAGACATAAACAGTTAAAGCCTAGGAAAATTAGTTCTTTACATACTAAATATTTGCTAGAAAGCATTTTGTTTGAATTTCTTATTTCTCCATATACCGCTATATTTGGTGCTGAAACCTCAAGAATTTCATAATGATCCTTTTCTTTCTAATGAAATTCCAGAAACAAAAACCTTTTATTATTCTGTTAGTAACTCTGCCTTGTGCTACACCACTGCACCTCAAAACTGACCTATAAAAGCATCTTGTTTAGAAATAAGAGTAACTTGGTCTGCTTCCTCAGTAAAGAAAAACTGATGGTCATTCCAAAACTTTCTTTTATATTATTAACTAAGCAGATTTCAACTAGAAACTATATTTATTTGAAATATATGTAATTTGCAGAAATTATTAAAAGAAAATGTTTAAATTTTATCTTGTTAAGATATTTAGAAAGTAAACAGGATAAATGGTCAAGCTACACTCTCAACTAACATTTTCAGTAATACAGTTAAATTCCTTGTTGGTGATTCAAAGTGCGTTGAAGTTATTATTCATTGTTTAGAATAATCACAGTGAATTACATCACCCCTATCCCCACTTGAATAAATACTTGTTTTGTTACAATGCCAACTTCAGAAAACAGATTATATAAAACAAAACATTGAAGGCAATTAGAGAACAAAGAAAGACCTGTAGTTCTCGTGTAAACAAAACTTGGCTATGAGAACAATTTATTGACTGCACTCCTTGCATGGGAAAGAGTTATGGTTGTTAACTCAAGCAAGTATAATATTCAATATATAGGTAAACTAATCTTTGGCAAAATCCTTACAGACATATTGATCTGACTGTAACCATTAACAAAAAAAAACATTGCATTAACTTGAAGAAGAGTGCTCCACAAGAGGTTGCTCCAAATTAAATTAAATTCAAAATTACAGTAATAGAAATAAGTGAAAAGAAACATAAAACCAAGCTGATGAAGTAAAGTTAATATAAAACAAAATTAGGAAGACTGTGGAGGTTAAAGTGCTACATTATTTTATAGTTTAAGAAAGTGAGATTCTGGATGTTTTAAAATACAGGAACCACTTGAATGATAGACTGAAAGCAGTTTCTGGTATCTCCTTTATTATTCCCTTCCCTGTATTACATGAAAGGGAACCAACTCCCAAATGATTCTTTAACATTCAACTAACCCTTCCACAGGTAGGAAAATACTGCTTTACCTTTCAGACTAGAGTGCTGTATTACCAATATGGGTAGCTCCTTACTATGTTCCCTGTTCCAGATATGTTTCCTTTCACCATTTGTGATTAAAATAGTGGTGAGAAGGTGAAATAAAATTACTTAATTTAAACAGCAAAGGTAGGAAGCTGTGATACAGCTTTAAGCTGCCTATTACTTTGTCTTACAATGAGGTTCAAAGAGGAAATTAGTTACCTATATTTTTCAGTATCTGGTGATATATTGCAAATTCGTTTTTTTCATCTTTTTCTCATTTTCCTCCTAGTATTCTTTCTTCAGTTTGGGGGTAAGACTGATCTCTTACAATAATTTGTTTACTTTTCTGTAATAGCTGATAGATGCCTATTAAAAACTGGACCCTTGACAGCAGATCTTTTTTTTTTTTTTTTTTTTTTTTTGACATTATTAGAACAGTTTATAAGCTCCAATGGTTTAGAGCTGGGAGGAAGAAAACCATCAACATATAGTTAGTGGGTAGTAGGTAGGGGGGTGCAAATGTGTAGGAAATGACAAATTTACTTCATTCATAAAGGCTGCAGTTAGAGGGGCTGGCATTTTTGGGGAACAGGGAGGAGAGCCTGTAGCTGCAGTGGCCCCTCTGTGTGCTGATACGGTGCACAAGCCAGGATAGGGAGAAAGCAAAGTTCCCTTAGCCACTGAGTACTTCTGTATTTATGATCTCAGAGACACATAAATTCAGTTACTTGTTTTCACTACTATAGAAAGCATGCAGAATTAATTTATTATGAGCTTTCAATACACTACATGATTGTTTGTAAATACCAAGTTTATGCGACACGTTAAAAAAGATTTCAGATTTTGTCCACTTTCTATGCAACCTTCTTTGCAACCTTCTTTCCAAGAAAGTACTGATGATGAAATAGAAAGCTTAAGAAAAATTAAAAGCATTGCTATTAACAATATGAAATCCAAAACTCAATTTTATCTTTCAAATTAAAAACTGAACATTTTTACAGTTGGTTTTTCAGTTCTTAACAATACAATCACCAAAAATTAGAGCTATCATCAGTTAGTTAGATGAAGAAATGAGTAATGCAAACAAATCCCATTATCTTCAACTCTCTTCAGAAACCAAAATTGAAAAATTAAAAAAAATCTCTTGTTCTAGAAAAATTAAAATCTCTCATGACAAAAGTTGTATTTTTTTTTAAATAAAACTCTTAATATTTAATTGCTTCTGGAAAGATGAACTTAATTAACATTATTTTGAAGGTACAAATGAACATTTCACAAATCCCAAATGGCAGTTTCAGTTACCACTCATGTGTATCTAGCTAATTTATCTGAATGGAAGTAGTCAAGTATGTATAGTAAAAAGGTAGAGCTCATTAAAAAAAGTGTGAAGAAAGAGTGCTACACTGTACTGGATCCTAAGAGAGCCTATGGCTTTGAATATTTTATTTATTTCACTTACTTACAGAAAAAGATAAACCAATACTTTCCAGAGATATCAATCTATTCACACAGGTCCCTCATGAAAAGTACTCATTTATTCTATAAGTCATGGCTGAAGAGATGATTGCTGAGGTTCAAAGCTATTGGTATATCCATGAAGTCTACTAAATCACCTGTATAGAAGATTTGAAGTTGTCACGTGCTTTGCTTTATAGGTCTTTCTAATTTTGAAAATCTATTTTTGGATCCTTTCATAGCAGAAACACACTAGCTCACACAGTTTGTGGGAGCCCTGTGTCCTTTACACCACCACCAATGATTTCATCCCAGCTCTTAGTAGGCTGCAAGAAGCATCCTGAGTGGAGAAAATCATTGTTATCACCTGATTTTGCAAAGTTATCCTTGAACACTGAGATTTATTGAAGTCTGTGCATCAATGCAGCCCAGTTTGAGACTGCTACACCACTAAAGGTGCACAAAATTCCTGAATCACTGTGTTTGTACATTAGTCAGAAGTGATAAATCCTAGTTGTTTTAGATACCAGGTATCAGACTCCAGCAAAGCCCCTATTCTAACTTTTTGTTTTGGATCATTGTAAGGTCTTTGAGGTCTTTGCCAGATAGATTTTTTTGAGTGCTCTTGGTCAAAGTATGCTTTCTCTATGAAAGATCTGCCAGAAATACAAAAGCCAAATTCCCACTTATTTTTACACATTGTCCCTTTCTTAATTACTTATCTGTGCAAGAGAATAAAAATACGGATAGGGTGTCTAAAGATCATAATCTCCATTTGAACCCCATACATAATTTTCTTTCTTAATCCTACTCTGTAAAATTTAAAGTTTATTTCTTACCTTAATTTTTCAAGAAATTGTGTTAAAAGTATGTAAGTGCAAACATAGTTGCATTTTTGTAGCCCTATCTGAAGAAGTAATTTTGGATCATACATCAGATTATATGAAACATCTAGACAACAGGCTGGGAGCTGAGTTGTGTGTAGGACTATTCTCCACTGCCATATTGTTCTAAAGGATTGTATCAATAAGTTTCATTGCTAAAATAATATTCTATCATCTTTATTAGGAAATTTATTTCAGTATTTTTCTTGATTTTAAGGAAGTATCACAATACAAGAATACAGAAAACAACACAAGAGCACCATATATATTTTCCAGCAGCCAGTAGTATCAGCAATTGTATTGATAAACAATATATATTTGTATACTGCCACTCTGGAAATTCATGCAGTAAAACAAAAGATAGTTTTGATTAACTCACCATCTAAAGGCTGCAGGAAATTTGGCTATGTAGGACTGGGAAATAAAAAGCTAAGATGAGAATGAGAAGAATTAACACTTGAATGTTAATTCATTTTCTCTGATTTAGAAACTAAAATAATTTCATGGGATACAAAAATTTCTGCAAGAGTTCTTTCCAAGAGTACCTTTGGGCAAGTTAACTCAAAAACATATTGAGTGCTTCTATTATATTGTCCACCTGTATTCACTAAAGGTCCATTAACACCATCTACATTTTATTACTTTCGTTTGTCTTCCCCCCAGTCCAAAACATTTAAAGGACAAGTTAACATGAGAAAGATGCTGCTATATTGTGTATTTTTTTCTTATAAAATACTAGCTTTGTACAGGTTGTCAGCAAACATGTAGATACAGTACTTCTAGAGAAAACAAACCAAACAAACAAACCAAAACACCCCCTCCTGCGTCCCCCAAAAAACCCAAACCAGCAATCATACACAAAAACCAGCATCCCAATAGCAAAAAAAAAACCCCAAAACTAAGTAGATTTTTTTTTAATTGAAGTTACAAAATTCATCTCTATGGAATTCATAGTGCTTGAAAGGCCTTGTTATGATACAGTATACATTTAGATGATATAGCTGTGCTTCATTCATTAAGTAGATAAGAATACAGCAACATGACAGACTTCATATTGATAAATTGAAGCAGACAATATACTCAGTACCAAATAACCCCATTGAAAATAAAAAGATCTTTAAAAATAAGGATATAGCTTCTACTCTCTTCACCAACCATATTTTATTATATTTTATTGTTACTCAGTATTTTTTTCCTACACAAGCAATTGAAAGGTTTATATCATAAATTTTTATGATTACATGGAGAAGTAGGTAATAGTCCAAGAAGGTAATAATTTTATAAATTGTAGGAAAATGAATGACAAATAGATTACTGGTGCTGTTGCCTTTTAGATTAATCCTCCAATAACATTAATCATTAATCATTCCATTCAAATGCTTATGTTCAGAATTCCTCTTCCATAGAGAGCATTCATTGCTCAATGCCAAATTCTGCAGTCTGTTTACTGCTGTTGGACACTTTCTATTTCTTACCTCTATAATTTTTGGGCAGCTGATCTTGGAAATATCATGTGAATTCAATCAACAATGGCAGAAATTTCCATGATACAGATGATAATACGTAAAAACTTACTTGAAGGTACACTGCTAACATTTGGCTATGAAAGTCCTTCTTTTAAAAGTTTGGTATGTCATGTGCTCATTTTTGTGTGATTTTCTGCATAAAGAAGCTACCACTCTGTTCTGCCATGATAACATTCAGATACCACTTCTGTGACATCCTGCATGTATACATAAATACATACCACACATTCAAGTGGCCTACAACAGTATTATGACTAGAAGGAAAATCAGCCATGACGCATGCTAACATTTCTTCTGAGACATCTTGACACCATACTTAGCTTCCTGATAACAAGTGGAAGCAGATTTTAACACCTATTTGAAGAAATTATGTCCTCCTCAATTTATGTATTGGTAAGAATTCTTGTGCCCCTTTAGCCATATATGTTGCTAACCAGACAATATCACAGTCCTGTGATTCGTATGATAGGGAGCTATTACAACACTGAGACAATTGGGCAGCAATGACTGACAAAGAGCACTTACTTAAATAGGTGGAAAATGGAGAACATGTCCTTATTTATTAAGTCTTTAAAGCTTGATCCAGACTATTTATTTATTATTTTTAGTCAAAAATAATAAGTTAATTTCTTTCATCAATACACCCATATACTTGCATCAAGAAGTATCAGAATTTTTCTAACAGAGAAATATGAAGAAACAAAGTTATGTCTTCTATGTAATAGGTTGCTAATCCTCATATAGCCTCACTTTTACCAGGTCCTTATTTCCCTCCTTTGTCTTCAGAACACTTCTATACTGAAGTTATCTTTTTGCTATCTAAATTCCATCTGTTTAATCATCTTTGTTTTCTTATACACCAAAAATTAAAATGTTTGTTTCTTTTTCTCCCTTCTCTTTACTCCGTACACAAATGTGTCTTCGAATTCTGCTTACTGATACTAAGGGTAAATTACTCAAAGTAATACATTGCATGTGAGTTTGCAGCAGTTATATCTGTATATACGTTTAACAAATATTTCTCCTCTCTTGCTTTCCTCTATCCCAATGTTCTCTTTTCTCTTCCTGCTTCAGCATTGTTGCATTTACTGTCTGCTAAATATCTCATCATTTAGCAAAACTGGGAAGGGTCATTCCTATTCTTTTCTGAGATGGAAATAGCAGTGTGGTGATATGTTTATTTGATTGCAACCAGATTCATTACAACTCCATACTAACACTACTGAACCTCATGGTTCTTCTACTTCTGCAAATGTTATGAAATAGCAGAAAATTTTCATATGCTGTCTTCCTCCCCATCCCCTCACAAGAGCTGCCCAAATGCCCTTTTCACACAGTGAAATGCCTGTGCGACCCTCCCTTCCAGCACTCAGTTCTCTCTAGTGCAAGGTCTAGTTTTGAGGGAATACAGCTATGCAACATTTTTCATGTTGTCAAACCTAGGCTAAACTGTGAGAAAACAGACTAGAGCAAAAATTGCTGTCAAATCTAAGCTCAGACATTACATGAAAATTAATGACATTAAAGAAAAAAATACAAATATGCAAAGGCATACAATTCATCCAAGTATGACTAGAGGCTGACCCTTCTGCACATGACCAATGAAACCTTAGGCAGCGAAGACACTTGTGATATCACAGGAATTACAAATGTATTAATGCTTAGGCAGTAGCTAGCTTAGTCTCACTAGCTATGTACATGTGCCAAAATCCAAGTGCTTTGTCAGTCTGTTGTTTAGCAACTGCTTGTATTCTCTGCTTGTACATGGTAAAAAATTATATCAAGTTATCTGGACTGCAAAGTCAAGACCAAGACTGATTAATTAATTATAATTAATCAAAACCCATACCCCTGATGACCTCTGCTCCCTCACGGCTAATATCAGAGAGAGGCTTATCACTACTAAGTAACTTGCAGGAAATTGCCAGACTTTTGCTTAGACTTTGTGTTGAAATTCAAAAATATTCCATCTGAATTTTTGTCTGTTCTGTTGACATTGATTGCACTTCCTGCATCTGGGATATGTTGAAACAGTATAAAGATTGCCATGATGCCACAGAATCATAGAAAACTCAAGGCTGGAAGAGGTTTTTAAGATTATTGAGTCCAACCCAACACTGCCAAGTCCACTACTAACCATGTCCCGAGATGCCATATCCACATCTTTTGAACATTTCCAGGGATGGTGATTCCAGCACTTCCCTGGACAACATTTTCTGAGGCTTGACAGCCTGTTCAGTGAATAATATTTTTCATAATATCTAGTCCAAAATTCCCCGGGCACAACCTGAGTCCCATTCCTCTTAGTTGGTCACTTCATACCTGGGAGAAGACTCTGCTGCCCAGCTGGTGCACCCTCCTTTCAGGCAGTTGTGGAGAGCAGTAAGGTCAGCCTGAGCCTCATTTTTTTTGGGCTAAACACCCCTGGCTCCCTCAGCTGCTCCTCACAGGATTTTTGCTCCAGACCCTTCCCCAGCTCCATTGCCTTTCTCTGGACTCTCTCTAGCACTTAATATCCTTCTTCTAGTGAGGGGCCCAGAACTGAGCACAGGGGTGCCTCACCAGTGCCAAGCACATGGGGACCATCACTGCCCTTATCCTGCTGGCCACACTATTGCTGATCCCAGACAGATGCCATTGGCTTTCTTGGCCTCCTGGGTACACACAGGCTGATGTTCAGCTTGCTGTTGACCATCAGTCCCAGAACCCTTTCCACCAGGCAGCTTTCCAGCCATTCTTCCCCCATTCTGTAGCACTGCATGGGGCTGTTATGACCCAAAGGAAGGACCCAGAATATGACCTTATTGAGCTTCATAAAACTGGGCTCAGACCCTTGGTCCAGCCTATCCAGATTCCTCTGTAGAGCCTTCCTACCCTCCAGCAGATTATAACAGTATCAAAGGCTTTAATAAAGTCCAGGTAGACAATAGTCACTGTTTTTCTCTCATCCATTGAGCTGGTGACCATGTCATAAAAGGAGATTTTGTTGGTCAAGCAGGACCATCCTTTCATAAACCACTGCTGTCTGAGCCTGATCCCTGGGTTGTGATAGCCCTCAAAATGATCTCTTCTCTGGTACAGAGGTCAGACTGTCAGGCCTGTAGTTCACCAGATCCTCCTTCCAGTCTCTCTTGTATGTGGGAATCACATTTGATGACTTTCTGTCAACTGGATCCTCCCAGGTTAGCCAGGATGGCTGATACAAAATGAAGAGTTTCCTTACATCTCCTTTTATTTCTGATGCATTTATAGAAAGAAGTTTTGTTGTCTTCTGTGGCAATAGCCAGACTAAATTCTAATAGGCCTTTGATTGTTCTAATTTTCTCCCTACACAGTTTCACAATATGCTGCCTGTGGTGAAGGATAGGAATCAAACAATGTAGCCTTTCTGTCACTCAGGTCACTTTTCATACTTTAGTTTGCATAGCACCAATCTCCTGTTAGTGGGTAATGTACAGTTGTTTAAATATTCAAGTGGAAGAAAAACATGCTGTTCTGAGAGAAAACCGCATTTGCTGAAGAAGAAACAGTAATATCAAACAAGAAGTTCAGAATGGTTTTGACTCACTAGTGATTCAAAGATCAGCTTTCAAAAGGGGTGAAGAAAAGGAAGGATGGTAGGTATTTTTGTATGTCACAATGTGAACTAGATAGCTGAAGGGCATTGCAGGTACTTCACTAACCAGGATGTATGTAGAAAATGAAGAATCCTCAGATAATCTCATACAGAAATAGTTTTTAGCTCTGGGAATTTGAGAGAAAGTCAGCAAACTGGAGGATTAAAGAGCTTTGCTAGTGGACACTAAAATGCTCCAGGCAGAGAAAAAGCATTTGCAGTCAAGTAATGATTGCAACTACTCTCGTCATACAGAACAACTTTCATTTCATGAAAGTACTGAAATACATGTATGAAGCTCTAGTTGTCATTCTGCCTAACCTATGATCTTCATGGAATAGAAAAAATTCAGCTCTCTGCCTTAACTGTTTCTGCTGATGCACTAGGGAACAAAAGCAGTTGCTTATGTGAGCTATAAATCCCCTCTTACCCCCAAAACAACAAACAACCAAAACCAAACAAAAAAACCAAACCAGAAATAAAAAACCCCAACTTTTGTTATCCAGTTACTCCTTGTGTATAATCTGCAAAGCTGTGTGAAGCCAAGACAAGCCAAGCACTTTTCTTTATGTCTTACCAAAGGCAATTAAAAATAACTGATGGAAAAATTATTTTTAGTTTGAGTATGCTGAAATCTATCTTAGTGTCTTTTAGACATTCATTTGAATTCTTGTGAGGTCAGCAAAGTGATTTCACTGTGCTTTTACCTAGCTCCTATGTGCTTGTGTGAAAGACAGAACCACAATCATGACTCTCAAGCATTTACATGCCACTAGCAAAGCAAATTACACAGAAATGGGAACCTCCATCCATAATTACAAAGAACTAAAATGCAAATAAACAGTACCTTAAGGTATAAACTGTTCATGAATTAAAATTTCCAATTCATTTTGATTCATAGCATTCTCATCCCTTGCTTTGTTTGGAATTTTTTTGTATTGTTGTTAGTGCATTGTTTGACTGAGTTTTATAGTCATTTATCTGACTGACTTTGTGCATGCACATGTCTTATGCATCACAAGAGAGGGCTGGGACAGGAGACTGGAAGAATTGAAAGCAAAGAAACTCAGACCATTTAAAAAAAAAAACAAAACAGGTGGTGTTTTTCTTAAATATATTACCTTAAAAGACATAATTAGTAAACAACAGACACAATTGGTCTGTAAAAGATGTATTGGGTTTGCATGGTCAAGCTTTTGTAGCTTCAGGAGCTACAGGAGTGGCTTCTGTGAGAAGCCACCAGAAACTTCCCCCATGTTGGGCAGAGCCAATGCCACTGGCCAATTAGAAATGGTGAAAATACCTCAGTGATAGCATATTTAAGAAGAAGGGGAAAATTGCACAGATGTGATTAAGGCTAGGGAAGAGCAGAGTGAGGATATGTGAGAAGAACAACTCTGCAGACACCAAAGGTCAGTGGAGAAGGAGGGGCCAGAGGTGCTCCAGATGCTAGAACTGAGATTCTTCTGCAGACCACGGTGCAGATCATGACTGAGGAAGCTCAATGGGTCCTGCAGCCCATTGAGGACCACAGACATGCAGAGATCCACCCACAGGCTGTTGGGGAGACCCACACTGGAGCAGGTGAATGCCTGAGAGGAGGCTGTGACCCCATGGGTGGCCTGTGCTGGGGCAGACTTCTGACAGAGACCTGCAGACCCATGGAGAGAGGAGCCCATGCTGAAGGTGGTTTCCTGGTGGGACTTGTGACCCCATGGGGGACCCATGTTGGGTCAGGCTCTGCCTGAAGGATTGCACCCTGTGGAAGAGGGTGACCTTGCTACAGCAGCTTATGTAGGACTGTTGTCTGTGTGACGTCACACTGGAGCAGCTCATGGGGAGATCTTTCCATGGGAGAGACCCTGTGCTGGAACTGGGGAAGGGTTCCTCTCCCTGAGCAGTGGGAGAAACAACATATGATGATAACCCCCATTCCCTTCCTCCCTGAACCACTGGGGGAGGAGGTAGAGGTAGGAAGATGGGAAAGGTTGGGGGGAAGGTGTTTTTAAGGTCTTATTTTACTTCTCATGATCCTGATTTTGCTAGTAATAAATTAAATTAATATCTCCAATTTGAATCTGTTTTGCCTGTGACAGCATTTGATGAGTGATCTCTTCTGGACTCATGAATGTTTGTAGTATTTTCTCAACACGTTATGTTATATTCTATGTTATATTTTCTCTCTCCTGTTCAGCTGAAAGACAGTGGGCGGGGCGGAGGGGCAACAGAATGGCTTTTGTGGGTGTCTGACATCCATCCATTACAGATGTTTAATGTAAGCTTTAAGACAGCTTCAGGTTTACTTGGATATAATATTACTTGGCACTGTGGGAATTGTCACTCAAAGTGTCTGTCTCTTTCCTTCCCTAGCTTGCAAGAAGAAAGCAAATACCTTGCAAGAAACAAATAACACCAGATGCTATTCTATGACAAAATATTGTGTTAACAGGATTTACGCCAGTGACATTAGATATGTCCTAACTACTAAATCACATGGGGAAATGCTGAGAAACACTCTGAAGATTCAAGTCACTGCCCATTACTGAAAAAAGTTTTTAGCATCTAGATGGTTACTTATATTCTTTCCAGATAATTAAACTAATAATATAAGTGTACATACTTAGAAAGAGTAAATATTTGACCTTAATAGAAGATTTCAATTTTCAAGTGTAACTAAGTTATCTATCAAAGATCATTTACTATTAGAGTTTTATCCTCATATGAATTTTAAGTAATTTAAGCACAAATTTCTTCTAATGAAAACAGACATTTAAAATGTCCACACTGCCCTTGGGAACTCTGGATGGTTGACCCTGCCTTTACTCTAGGTGCCCACAAAAGCTTTTCTCTCCCTACCCTCTTGAACTGGAAACAGGAGAGAAAGTAAAATTCAAGGCTTGTGGGTTGGGTTAAGGACAAGGATAGATTGCTCAGCAATTGCCACAGGCAAAACAGACTTAAAGGAAATTAGTTTAATCAGGGTAGGATAACAAGAAATAAAACTAAATCTTAGATCACCTTCCCTCCACCCTTCTGTTGTTCCCAGGCTTAACTTAATCTCTATTTCCTCTCTCTCTCCCCATTAGCAGTGAAGGGGTTTGGGGAATGGGGATTATGGTCAGTTCATAAAACATTGCTTCTGCTGCTCCTTCCTCCTGAAGGGGAGGATTCCTCACACTCTTTCCCTGATGTGAGACAGTAGTCCATGAACTTCCCCTATGAGCATTCTCCCTATGAGCTTTAGTCCTTCACACTGCTCCAGCGCAGGTCTCTTCTAAAAGGCAAAGTCCTTCAGGAACAGAGTGCTCCTGCGTGGTTTCCCCTATGGGGTCATAAATCTTTTCAGCAAACCTGCTCCAGGGTGAGCTCCTCTCTCCATTGCATTGCAGGCCCCTACCAGAAGCCTGCTCCAGCATGGGCTTGCCACAGGGTCACAGCCACCTGTGGACATCTACCTGCTCCAGCATAAAGTCTTCCATGAGCTGGAGGTGGATACTTGCTCCACAGTAGTTCTCCCTTGGGCTGCAGGGGCACATCCAGCCTCACTGTCTTCACCACAGTCTGCAGGGGAATCTCATCTCCAGTGCCTGGACCACCTCCTGCCTCTCCTTCTGCACTGACCTTTGTGTGTGCAAGGCTGTTTTTCTCATTCTCTCTACTCTTTCCAGCTGCTATTCTGCAGCAGTTTTTTCCCTGCTACCATCTCCTCTGGCTGGCTTGGCCTTGGCCAGTGGCAGGTCTATCTTGGGCCAGATGGCGTTGATATTATTGGACATGAGAAAGTTTTCTGGCAGCTTCTCACAGAAGCCACCCATGTATCTCTCCTGCTACCCAACCTTGACCATGCAAACTCAATGCAGGAACAGAGAATTTCCTTAATAGCCAGGTATAATTTCATGCTTCTTTACCAGGAAAATGTCAATTAAAACCATCTACATTTAATTTCAGACAACTATGAACATGAGTAGCTGGAGAGTCAACACAAACATTGATTAGGAAGAATTTATTAGATAGAGTTTTTAAAAACAATTTTAAATGTCCAAGTATTATGTTACATAAATTTCTGCATCACTGTTTTTCCATCAGACAAGCAACACTTTTCCTGCCACTAAGAACTGTATCAAATACATTGATGATTTGTGTTTTAACCCAGGAAAAGTTCTTTATAAACACCTTTTCTTCACCCCTCAACTTTGTTTGAAATCTTTTATAAAAAAATCAGTTCACAAAGAATCAACAGCAAGAGCTAGAAGATACTCTTATAAACTCCCTATTCATTACTGTTAGGGAACTAATTGAAAGAAGAGGGTTTATGATCACTTTAGAGTATACTTCATTCAATTCTTAATGATGTTTAACATTTGACAGATGTTTTTTAGCTCAGTCATTGCATACAGAGATTTACAAGTGGTGTGTCAGAAAATAAATCTAAATTAGATTTCTCCCTATTATGAAAAACTTTTAAATTTTTCCTAAATTTAATTATTTAAACCAATTTTTTCAGAATCTTTTAATATGAGATATTTGCAATGAAACAGCTAGATTTTGAATGTACAAACAAACAAAATTTCAAATCCAAGTTGTCAGAAAATCCATCACAGCATGTCTGGGTCTTTTTGAATTACTACATAGTTTTCAATTCTGAGAATATTTTTAGTTGAAAACTTTTATATTAATTTAAATCGTAACTGTCCTTTTACCTTGCCATAAGTTGATATCCAGGGTGAACCAAATAGTCATTATATCTCAGTGTTAGTACTTGCAATATGTGAACCATATGTACCCTTTTCCATAACTTATTCTGTTATTAGGACAGTATTCTAACTCTTAAGGTGATGTAGAGTTCATTTTCACTCACTGAAAACATGAATGATCAATGTTTTATATAATACTCAATAAATATAATACCTTTACAGAACCCTTCCCCTTATTGCCACCCTGAATGTCTGAATAAGGCAGGGAAGACCTTAGAGCAACCAGTTATTGGGAACTACATGCTATATCACTCAACTTTGAAAGCTTTAGATGTTTTTAAGCATTTACTATTAGCTTATCTCCACATACCAGCATCAATGTAAATACATTAATAGGCTAAATTAATACAAATGATAAAATTGTCAACTTTTAATGTTTCTGAGAAATTAGGAGGGAAAACCCCAAATTATTTAGGTATTTAAATTCTTCTTTACCTGTCTCCTAATGACATATGTCACAATCATCTTGCATTATTCTGAAAACTTTAAAATTTTTGAGTATATGCCTTTAAAATATGGCAAGCTATTCAGTAACTGAAAGTAATCTCAAATTGCCTACAATTTTTAGCAGTCAAGTCCTGTAAAGTTCTACTTGCAGTTTTTAATATTAATATCCCAAAAGAAAGGAGGTGTTTAAACTATTGTGAGAATTCAACATTCAGCTGCTTTTTGGTTAATTTGCATCTCACCAGGGTCCTCTCCAGCATTCTGTACAATCTGAGATAGACTTTTTTCTTCACAAGAGCAATGAGATATAATCACTAACTCTAACAGAGAAAAAAAATTCATTGCTTTTATTTAAAAAATTACTTTTTCTTAACAACCTAAGTAGTTTATTCAGTTACCATAATATATTTAAAGAGCAATTTTAATAGAAAAAAGCTAACTAATTTTAGGTCAAAATAAAAAACCTCCAAAATTAAATAAATTTTAGAAGATAAATTTAAAAAAATATTAAAAATTGTTATTATTCAACCATTTTTAGTATTATTTAAAATCTAGTTAATCTAGTTAAAATGAATAATTCATTACAAGAAAAACAAAAGTAAAAAGTTTTTGGCACTCAAAATATCCACCTAGAGAGCTATAAACATGTTGCTCAGATATTTATTTTAAAAATCCCAAAATGTATCAAATGTATTGATATATAAAATTCAAAGGTAATGCCTACTAACTAAAACATTTCTGCAAGTTAGTAATGCATTTTTTTGTGTTTTCATGCCACATGAAAAAAAAAAACAAAACTCATGTTTTCCCCTTCTCTCAGCAGTGTTTACCAAACTCTTAGTCAAAGTTTAAATTTAAAGTTTTACAGATTATTTTTGTAGCTGCAACTATACAGCAAACTTAAAACTGTTGAATCTTAATCCCTACAGACTTTTGGCCCTCCATGGATAATGATCTTTTGTGGGGGGATTTATTTATGCAGTAGTTGGGGTTTGGCTGCTGCAACAGCCTGGAACAGTTACAAAAGGACCTGGACCTTACCTGCACCTTTTTCATCTGATATTTTTTCTGGTTGTACTTCTGGTTATCTCCTTGTCAAAGAGTTCTGCATTTCATGAGATGAACCCTGTGCTACTGTGGCTATCCCGGTGAAAAAATAGGATGAAGGGACACCAGGCACAGCACTAATAAAACTTACAGGGAAAGCTCAGAACTAACCTGCTTCTGTGGAACCACCAGTTATCCAGATCCTTTCCATCAACCAAGACAGGAAAGTGAGTATCTTATAAAAAGGTACTGAAGAAAGCAATTCCATGATATTGGAGCCATCCTTTGAAGGGGCAAAAAAATAATTTCCACTTCCAAATGAAAGTAAAGGAGATTGTGCCAGTAACTCCACTGCAAATTAGGAGTGAAATCTCAGCCACTGCCACTGAAATGGAATCAATCTTTGCATCATGAAGAATTCTGCATCTCCCCACAATGAGCAAGACCCTTTGTTACTGACTACATGGAGGATTTGCACTATTAATATTTTTCAAGCATCAATTAACTGCTCATCAGGAAGACAGGTTTTTGATTCCCAACAGTTTCCTAGCACAGCATAAAAAACAATTATAAACACCAGTCGTGGAACAGGAAAAAACTCAACCAACTCATAGAAATATTAGTTAATACTATTTTCTCTCAGAACTGTGAGCATTGTGTCTTTTTTGGTGCCCTCCCTTCTTTTTAAACTATCAGTATATTCTGCACCATAAGTAAGGGTTTTTTTTTTTTAACTTTAAATCCAGGATCATACAAGGACCATACAAGCAGTTTCTCTAAGACAAACACCACAAAAAATTACAAGCACTACCAATAATCCCCTACAACATGTACCAAAATACTTATTTCCACATTTTCAACTGCTGTCTGAAAAACTTTCTCCTCTCAAACAAATGTCAAGTAGATATATTGTCACAAGAAAGTTACGGAAGTTTAGTTAACCCTCAAATATTTCTAATCCTCGATATCAAAATACACCATCAATTTTTGTGATTTCTTTTTTGCTATTTCAACCACAAGTACTGAAATGTGCATACATAATTAGAAAGCGATGATATGGGAAATCAAAAGGAAATTATCTACTACATATTTTAATGATTTTGAGAAAGGATTTTGATGACACAGAGGAAGACATAATTAAAACTTCAAAGTTCTTAACAACAAGATTTGTTATGGATATTTCTTTCTTCCAAACTTTTTTAAATCTTTGCTATCAATTGCTTTCTATTGGCACTTTTTATGCAGATCCATTGCATCACCTTTAAATTATTCCCACTTTTCAAGATTCTAAATGTAGAAAGAAAAGGATTCTATATTTTTTTCCTTAGAACAATAAAATCCATTGCCCTTTAAAATTTCACGTAACTCTTCTTTTGTACTTTGATCAAATTCCTCAAAGAACAAGAGAAACAACTTAATTTTTCCTATTGAAAACTACAATATATTTTTTTATCAATGCACCAAAGATCCTTTGAATGCATTTGGTAGCTTTTACATTACTAAATTCATCATACTGAAAATATAAAGCCAAACAGTAAAACCCACAAGCACAGTCTTAAATATTAAGCAGTTCCTCTCTATGCTTTAATGTAAATATTATATTACTTTATATTATGGCTTGCACAAGAAGAATACTTCATGCATCGAGCATGCAAACTGATTTTGACAATTAAAGATACAGGAATTACTGAAATAATTTTACTCAAAATTGAAATGTCCAAAATAGAAATTAATTTACATATGGTTGAGATTATTTAAATTCTAACTAATTGTAATCTATAAATCTTCATTAAATCTTGCTGAAACATGTAGGTCATAACTCAGTTGCAAAAGGATTTCAAGATGTATGTAACAGTAATCAATTCCTTTAATCTCCCTTATAAGATGAAGGGGGTTACTGAACCCTTATCATTTTCTCTTGCAATTCAAACCAAATAACTTTATTACTGGTGAATTGAGATTCTAATTTCTTTAGCTGGACAAAATAAAGATCCAGTGTGAATGTTTGTCTTTTTGTACAGCTGGCTATATATACCCACAGTTTGGCTGCTAATGTTATAAAATACTGTAGGAACAAATAACTATTTTATGTGTAAAACCTACCAAGATTTCATTATTAAGCATCTTCTCCGATTTGTGTTGTTAAAGTACTATTTTTTGGCCTCATCTGTGGAATAGCCCTGGATTACCACAGGTAATATATAGTGGCAATAAAACTTGCTGCTCATTTTAGATCTTCAGGAGTATTGTATATTTTATGGGGTCAATTTTTAGAAATTTATCATTTCCACAGAGCTTGCAATTTCATGGTATTCGAGTGTTAACACCCAGCTGCACAAAAGAGTTCTACTGTACTGTATTTCTTCCTTTAAATCTGCTGTGCTGCAACAGAATCAAGTGATATAAGCCTGTATTTTTCTATTGGTTATTTAGTAGTAGTGATATCCTGTTGAAGCTTCTAGAGGAGTTGTAAATATTCTTTCCATAACTGACACATGTTACAGGAACACTGCTTAAGTGCATCTCTCCATTTCTCACCAGAAATATGGGAAGATTTTATTTCAGCATATATTTTCTTTCTGAAAGATATCACAAGTTTGTTCTCCTTTTAAGGAAAATTGTAGCTTTACTTCCTTTAGAAGTGCATTCTCACTGAATTCAGAACTATGTGCAATGTAATACTAATACCAGTGTTAATGGCAGAATGCCATTCCCCTTTTCTAGGTGCTTTAAAAAACATCCCCACAGAAGAAATACTCCCCACCAACGCACAGCTGTTTAACACAAGGAGATATTTCTGATCAATGTCTTTGTGCATATAAAGTTATATCCTTGTGCTTCTTATGGATACACACTGGATAACATATTTGTAACTACAGAAGGGTTTTTTTGCCCACCCATGCACCCAAAATAACTTCAGTAAAAAACATGTCAGTGACAAACATCGTCATTTTTTTCGAAGTAACACTTCCAGGTTTGCAGGGAAAAACCCACGCAATGCTAACTTCATTCTTTTTTAAATCAGTGCTTTTCACAGCGAGTTGCACAAAGCATGATCATTTCTAGTTTTAAATCTCACTAGGAAAAGACAAGAATTATATCTAGATGATTCTAACAGGTCTGGTTCTGGAAGATCTTATAGGGATGGACTTGCATTATACATCACAGGGGCTAAAGAAGAATTTTAAGATCACATTTTTATTGAAATATTTACTTGGCTGAATGCACACTAATAGGCTGTTCTCACACACAGAGCACTATGATATTTAATAAGGTAGGTCATCACTTGCCTGTGATCTGGTTGTCAACAGCTATTTTTTATTTTATGTGCAAGTGGTAACCTCTGGAGCAGCAACAGTATGTGGTGTGTCAACCAGTGAGAGCTGTATTCAGAAATAAAACACCTATGGTTACAGCAGTGAAGGGAATGCTACAGAACAGACAACAGCATGAGGATGGGCTGCTCTGAATAGTTGAGGACACTTGGGTAAAAACTTATAATGTTACTCTTTTTTTTTATATTGCTCATATATTATGTATTACATGCTATTATGATTATCTTTTTAAATTTAAATAATTCTTTAAAGAAATAGTATCAAACAATCAACACATGGAAATTATTTCAGTAAAATAGAGGCAGTTCCTGTTCTTAAGTAGAATTACTACATTTTGCTCTTGCCTGTCCAAAATCCTTCAGTTTTAACTGATTTCATTGTATTTAAAAGTTTTATTCCCCCCTCCCCACGGTCACAATTTTGTTTATCAGATACTGATGGATAGACCACCTATCAAAATTTTAACAACTCAAAGGGTGCACTAGCATTAGGTAAGACGATGTAGGTATAAAAAACTGCACAATATCTAAGCAAAATTATTTTTTCATGACAGAGACAAGATATAAAGTAATCTAAAAAGCTTATAATACTGTGCTTATCCAATGAAGCTGGCTGACTACGAGTAGCAAACTGAGCTTCTAACATAAAATCCAGATAATAATTAAAGGTGCACAAAATGCATTAGATAACCAATTCTTTTACACTTTATAAAGGTGAGGAACTAGTTAAAAAAAAAATATAATGATAATGATAAGTCCCTGCTCAGAATATTTATCAAAATTTGCTAAGAATGATTTTGCTGCTTTTTACTTTGCAATGATATAGGGGAAGTGAAACAGTACCCCTCCTTAAATCTCCAAATTTCATTGTAATTTCTGAAACATTCTTAGGCATTACAAGTAGTTCTTCACTTCAGTAGTCTGTTCCTTGAAGAACTGATTAAAACGAATTTCACAGAATTCAGGGGTTTACAGTTCACTTGCCTGGCACAGACCATCAAGAGAAAGTTAGCCAACTCCAGGAGCAAATTCAGCAACTCAGAAATAAATCATCTATACTTAACATTGAAAAGGTTATTTTTATCATGGATGTTTCTGGGTGTCTTTTTTGACTTCTGAAGGTAACTTGAACATTTTTTACACACGCTCATGTATTAATTAAAGGTAGCATGTAATGGTAGAATGTTGTACTTTACCTTCTTCACAATCCTGATCTCTTCAGCAACACAGAGTATAACTTCTTGCAAGATGACTTTGAATTAATATGTGATGCAATGAAAATCAGGGAAATTATCAGCTTTAGCATGGATTATAATGAAATGCATTTAGTATTTAATGCAAAAGATATAAACTAAGTTATATAAAAACTTTTGTACTTACTGTCAACAGATACAGAAAAAAAATCTTTTGTCTACTTAACAATTTAAAGCAGAATTGTGCTTTTAAATGTATTTTAAATTTCATACAAGCTGTATCACATCTATTTTATTAGTTTTGCATTAAAGCATACTTTCTATGAATACATTAATTTATCATATTACTGGAATTTATTCTGTGACTAATTTGTATACAAATTTTAACAAATTTACAACTATTCGGAGATAATCTGGTTTTGTTCTATAATTTAAATTTCATATTTCTTTTGTCACTAGTAAAAGCAGACAAAAACTTAATCAGCATTACTTTACAGGGCATTTCTTTTAGCTTCCATATATAGTCCCTAGCCCTTTCAGCCTATGTTAATGGTGCCCTTTATTTTCCATTAAATGTTGAAAATAATGTTTTCAGTGTAAAGCTATTTTTAAATAATCATCATTCACAGTTCAATGTTAAGTCATTTTCCTACTAGTTAATTTGTTACAATGAAATTACATAAGAAAAATCAAGTAAAAAATAATCATTGCACACTATTTTGAAGTAATGATTCATCTATGCCTGAGATTTGCTTACTAAAGAATTAATCACAGGACTCTGAAAATAACTAAAGTCTTCACAAGTTTTTGTATATAGACCAGCAACTGAACACCGATGGAAAAATAATCCCATGGAGTAATATTCAGTTTAAAAAGTAAAAATAAATAAATAAAAGATTCAGACCCAAACCTTCAAAAAATGTGAATCACAGGACCCATCTGAAGAAAGCACAATGACACATAGTAAAGAACATGGTATCTCCATGTTTCATTAATATGAATGAATGTGCTAAAATATATGTTGCTTCTCTTATGGTTTAAAAAAACTCATCTAAAATTATTAAAAATTAAGCTGATATGGTCATAGGTCAAGGAATATAAAAGAAAAGTTATGTAATATTGCTTTTATTGCTCAATTTTGTAATACTAATTACGTATTGCTTATTATGTAATATTGCTTAATTATGTAATATTCCATTTAAAAGTAAGCACACACACTTTAATTGCAAATGCAACAATCAAAAAACTTATCTTCCTCTTTATTTGTGACTTAAGGTCTTCAGTAGGAAAAAAACATTCTTGAAGTCTTTTATGTGATGTTAAGAAGCATGCAATGACTTTCAATTTTCAGGTTATACAGAGATATTTTTATAGACAGCCAAGATTGTCAGGTGACCCATTGGGTACAATGTGTTTTTTAGTGTATATCAAGTGGCAAGATATAATCTATAGTTCTAGATTGTTGTTATTAGTAAATTATTTTCCCTGTGAAAACACTGTTTCTGGGTGTTTGTTTTTGTTTTTTTTTAAACACATCACTTTCAAAATTAAGTACAATAATATGTGTACTAGAAAAGTTTTCTTGGAAGTTAAACCTGAAAGGGGACTCAAGTATTTTTATCACCGGCCAAAATTTTGGGGCACCTGAGACAAGAGGTTAGATACAGCAACAGAGGAGGCTGACAGCTGTAAAATGATCTTATGTTTCTAAACCTCTTGTTCCCTTTCTGACATATTTGCTATCTAACATAATTTTTCACAGTTTCTTTTAATTCTACATTTGTTTCTTCATTCTTTCTCTCTTTCTTCCTCCAGATGTTTGATGGATTAACATTCCTCTTCTTAGTTTGAATTTTTTGTTCAACATATAACTTTTTAAAATAGTTTAAAAAAGTGTTAGAACACATACAGTATCAGGCTTTGGCTTGATGTTCTTTTAAAATTGAAATTTTTTTTCCTGCTATTAATATCTGTAATACAAGTACTTTCCAGTAGTAAAATATAGCATGGTTCAAAATGAAAAGAAACTTCATTTACTGAATTCATCAGGTGAGAAAATTAAGACATTGAAGGACAAGGCATCTTACCCAAGTTGTCATACTTCAAATTGATACTTCAAATTGATACTTCAGCAGCTTTTTACAAATAAAAATACAAAACAGTCTTTTAATCAGTTCAGTTATCTCCTTCAAATTTCTTCAGCCTTTGTTCTCTGCTAACAAAGCACTTTTCCAATTATAGAAAAAATTTAAAGGTTTCCTCCTCCCAACAACTTGCATGTAATTGTTCCCATAATCTTTAGCTGAAGTCCTTTGGATGCAGGGTGCCTTTTCAAGTGAGATATTGTTAGTGTTGCCTGAGGCTATTATGATGTAGGCATTTTCTTTGACCTCCAAGCATTTTGCAGAATAGTAGAGCAGCATTACAACCCCCCAGAGCACCTAAGTAGCTACACCACAGAACACATTTCTAAGGAAGACTTATTCCACTGAAGCATGGAAATGCCTTCATCTAAGACAACTCTTGGGCTTCATCTGAGTATTTTAATTAAGTGCAATGCCAAAACCAAAGTGCTATTAAAATTCTAGTTTTGGTCTTGAATTTCCCCAGGTGGTTAATGTGATGTGATAAAGTGTCTCAATAGGAGAAAAAACAGGATTATCAAAGCATCACTGAGCAGAAATACTCAAGAGTGTACACACTACTTATCACATAACTTTAGCAGGACTGTTTAATTGGAAAGTGTTTAATGTGTTTTGATCTGCCAAGCATTCTTCAACATTTTAGTGATAAAATTCTTTGGAGATAGTTTATCCTTAATAGCTTGGTGTTTGCATCACCAGTTGAAAAGCAGCATTGCTGAATCCATTTTTACTCTGAATATCTCCATATGATCACCTATAAAAGTACAAAGTCTCTTCAGAGAATGGAATTCTGTCAAACATTGAAAGATGGCAGAGGTCCAGAGTGTTCTTTATCACTACATATAAAAGAACTATTACCTCACAGAGGACAAAATGATAATTTAGAGATAAATAAAAGAGATCATGCTTTGTGTCAGTATGGAATTACATTTAACGATCTAAGAAGGCATCTCAAGACCTTTTTGATTCAGAGAGACAAAACTTTCACTCCTGATTTTTCAGTGTGTTAACATCACTATCCACAACCATAGTTTAGAACAAACAAATAGTCAAAACCACAATAGTTTGATAAAGTGGAGTTCCAAATGCATATAAAAAACCAATGAAATCAAGTCTGCTGCCAGAGAAATTAAAACATGTGTAACCAAAATTCTGGGTGTGTATGTGTTGAAATGGTTTGGATGAGGTCTGTCTACAAGATCATCAAGGGGTGAAATATTTCTATATCTTACAGACAACTTTTAGCATAATTGTTGAATTAACTAACAAAAAATTCTTAAAAATCATATGAAATTATTGAATTTAAAAAAATTTTTGCACTTCAGACACCATCAAGTTTACATTCTGTTTAAATTTATTGAACCTTAACTTAAAATACATTTGTTTGCTTGGTAACTAATGCAAGCATGAGGAAGAAAAACCCTGAGTGTTTTCCCCAGAACACTCCACTCCAGCCACTGATGTACATTATTTTTGAACAGAGGCAGAAAGGGATAAATAACTCACTAACAGCACTTCTCTCAAGAAAAATGTATATTGTAATAGAGGATTCTCTACTAGGACTAGAAATAATCCTGTTAACAATAAAAACTCCAGTCCATTTATATCTCATTTCCCTACAATATAAGTATTTGTACTAAGTTTTTCAAGGCTCTCCAGACAGACCATATTCTTAAAGATGCAAACCATACCCTCTACATTTTTTTTCTCAAGTTGTGTAAATTGTAGCAGTATATCCACAAGAAGTGTAATAATGAGTCTATTTTTACCTCATGCAAAGTATATATAAAAATAGAATTTATAACTACACTTCATTAAATTGAATTATTGCTTAAATCAAATCTGAATCCCAAATTTCCTGAGTTTATCTTTGGTATTTACTGTTGGACTAGAACTGCTGTCTGAGATCAAAGGGTAGTAGAGTGAACAATAAGATATAAGAAAGATATTACAAATTGAAAATCACTGACAAAGAAAGGTACAAGAGTGGAGCTGCAGAAAGTAGTAAAAGGAAGTACAGTTTTAGTGACTTGAAGTTAAGAAAAAAACCCCTAGCCATATTGCTAATATTAAAATATTCAGCCTAAGACTTTCACTTTGCCATGTTAAAACTGCATTTTCTTCCCAGGGGAGATATTGACCTGCTCTAGTTCTAAGTACAGAGCTATGCTGACTCCATAGCAGTGTGACTATACCTCTTCCTAACAGCACCTCTTCCTCAGCACTCTCATTTGAATCAAAAAGAAGGAAAGTTGGTTAGGTAAGTCTTATTCTTCTATGATCTTCAATTTTTAGACCTTTTTTCCACCTTGATGCACTTTCATATTTTTATTCTAAGTGAATAAGCTCTCAGCATAAAAAATTCTTTACTTCTTCGCTATTTCTGTAATAGAACAGCTAATACATATTTATAGATTTTTAAGCCATAACTGAAATCAAGATCACTGTGTCTTTAATTCATCTCTTGGTTTTAACCAATGCAGAAACTGCAGAAATTATTCATAGTGTACTTTTTATCTCCTTGGATGCAAGATCAGAGATGACTCACAAAATTTTAAAAGTTTCTTAGCTCAAGTGACTATGCAGCCACATAAATATTTTAACCAAAGGACTTAAATTGAGTTATATGCTGCTTAGAAGATTCTACTTGCATTGTTTTCTTTGTTTTCTCCTCTTTACAGTTCTTTCTTTTGTCACTGCCTGCCTTAACCACATAATTAATCTGCTTGGAGATCACCTCAGGTGATACACATTAAGAGCAGACAAGTTCTACTGCATGGAGCTGATAAATCAAAGGCAGCACAGACTTTTTTAAAACAGACACAAGTTTTGGATTCTCCTCAACAGCTCTGAAGGGCTGACACACCACATGTGTGTAACTCCAGCCAGCCAGGGAGGTGATCTCCAGGAAGGTAGTCCTATAATCAGTTCTAGCTTGTGATTCTCTGATGTATTCCTGCTGTTTTACAAGTCCTTCTCTGTCAAGTCCTACATCTTTATTTCTCATGGTAATTAAAAAAAAAAAAAATCAATGCAGTAAACCATGGCATAAGAAGAAAAGACTGGATCTATATAAATTCCAGCACAGAGGTACAAGTGCATCATTCAGCAGTCACCTAATACTGCAGTTAAGCCCCTGTGCTCAGAATTCTGCTGTTGAAGTCTGCATGTGCTTTATGGTGTTTGTGGTGTGTCACCAATGAAATTGTCATCCCACCAAGTACTTGGCACTTATTAACAGATTTCCAACAAGTTAGCCTGCTCACCAGCTGAATACTTTTTACATTGGCTCCCAGCATAAAGTGAAATATAGATCTTCTTTTGCTTGGGGAAAAACCACCACAAAACAAAACCCAAAACAAACAGCCCAAATAGAGAAGACAGAACATTGACAAATGTAGATACTTTACTCCCCTGATGTAGTAGCAAAAAAAAACCATTTATTTTAATTTTTAAAATTTATTTACCAGTTTCTTTACCAGGAAATGTAGGAGCAGTAGTATGTTTAAAATTAGTTTGTGGCTCAAGCTTATATTTCCTTTGTGGCTCTGCAAGTGACATTAGTGATTCAGCCCTTCTGGCTGTAACAGCAAAACTCAGCCTCCTCCCAAAATACTTTACCCTTTCCTGTGGCAGAAGAGCTTCTTACAGTAGCATGAACTTGGTAGGTTTGTGGGAGAGGAACTGTAGAGTGGTAAGTGAAGGATTTGGCAGAGCTGGAGAGGTGGTGGAATACAGAGGGATCTAATGTTCTTAACAGAGCATTAAGGTTTCCAGTCTCCTCCTAGAGTAATTTTGAAGCTCCTTTCCAACTTTCTCTGACTCATCTCAGAACCATATGCATTAACAACCCCAAAACCAGTTCTGCTGCAGAAACTGTTCTCCCTCAAGTTCCCTGAAATAAATAAATTATTTTCTCTTTATCCTTAGGCCAGTGATTTTCAGATATGGCTTACATTATTGAAAAGGCTGAAACAGCTCTTCAGGAAAGATGAGTCTTAAATTTCATTTTGCTCTAGTGCCTAAGCTTCTTCATTTGGTTATTCATTTAATTGGGGATTGCATCCCTGAATTCTTTTCTGGACTTCAGTGTCTAAGTCCCTTCTTTTAAAAAGTTTTTTTTTCAAAAAAGCTTCTAGGAAATAAAGTGAGACAGGTCTTTCAGCTAATAAACAGAAATATAATTAAAGCAAAGATGCTATTTCATTTTTCTTCTTTACTTGAAAACATTCAAACTATGCAGATAATTCTTCATATTGTAATGCTTTCATTTCCGGTCATAAGTGAAGAGCAAGGGAGATCATGACACTCTAACCCACTAGCTCAGATGCTCACCTGGTGCATTTTACAGCAGAACATTTGCTAATGACACTTGAACTTCAATAACTCTATTTAAAAATAACAGCCAAAACCTGATTGTACAATTTTAGCCAAAGCATTGCAACTTTGTCCTAAGGTAAAACCATTTTTGAATTTCCAGTCCCAAAAGACTTGACGGATAAAATCCCACACATAACATGTATCACAGCTTAGAAAGATCTTTGGTCTGTGCAATAAGCACAAGGCCAATTTTTTGTTCACTTATTTAATAAGATAAAACTTTCCATGGTAACCATGTTGGTGGTTATACCTATGTTTTTTGATTGCTGTTTTCAAGCCTTTGAATGGTAAAAGGTTCCAGTCAACAAAACTTGTATTTTCACTGGCCCAAGATAGGATGATAAAGCAAAGTATTAAATTATCTCTCAGTGTGAAAAGAAGAGGAGAACTTTACTGATAATCAGCTTATACAAAGTTGTGGCTCTGTCTAGCATCTTCACCAAGTTTTTCTGTTTATCTGGAAGAAAATCTAATTGTTTCCTTGGATTAGTTAAGGGCAATCCCATGAATGACATATAAAGGTCAATTTCTTCCACACTGACATTCAAAACAGTATGTGGTACTTCACATAACTATATTTTGTTCACTGAAGAACTAACAGTATTTAACATAACTATATTTTGTTCACTGACAACCCATGAGATTGTTAAAGTTGGAAAAGTCCTCTAAGATTGTTGAGTCCAATTATTAACTGAGCACTGCTACATTTACCACTTCTAGTGTCACACACATGTTGTTTGAAATCTTCCAAGGATGGTGTCCATTTCTCTGGACAGCCAGTTCCAAGGCCTGTTCACCCTTACGAGTGAAGAATTTTTTCCTAATACTCTTCAAAGGTTAAAAGCATATTCCCAATTGTAAAGAAATCTAAGACCTTAGCCCACAAAATATACCATGTAAACAAACAAACAAAAGAAATCAACATTTTGAACTTGTGAATACTACTGGAAGAACTCCTCTGTTGCTCTGGTTCCTATTGAGATCCCTCAGAAGCTGAAATAGTTCTCTACAGAGTTGAAGGGGAGGTTCAAATCTCTTCAGGGAAGCTCCCGGGTATTTTTTCCCTATGACGTGAAGCTGCAGCCAGAGCTCACTCACCTGGATATGTGAGTCAATTTCAAAAGCAGAAAGGTGACTTCTGGTCACAGTAACTGCCAGCAATGCTCAATTGCTGGACTACATGCTACCAAAACACTCTTTGATAGTACCCAGAAGAGCACCGTTTGATAGTACCCAGGTAACCAAGTAGACAAAACAAAAAGTGTCACATGAAAAAAGTGGCATTAATTTGTAAAACTAATTCCTGTAATCTTGTCATCTGCAATGGGAAAAGCAGCAGAAACTAATGGAAGCGGGGGAAAGAAATGCAACACCAAACACAAAACTCATCTTAAAAGAAACATTGCTTTGTATGATACTGGATAAAGTCAGAATGGCTTGTCAAAAATAAAGGAGCACTATTAGGCTTGGGAACTAGCATTTAAAATAATTAAGTTCATGGATAAGGAATATCTAGCCAATACTACAGGCTTTCAAGAAGATTAACTGCCAAAGCATCTTAAGTAGACATGACATAAAAGGATGGTCCTGTACAATTTGTTGAAAGATTGGATAAGGTGAATTTTCATAGTGGAGACAATGTATTGAGGGCTTCACATGTACTGGGTTACATGCTAATCAACACTACAAACATATAAACTACTCATTAAAGAGAAAGAAAAAGAATGAAGTTGAAAGGGTTGTTTATGAAGCAACTTTGTTTAAAATAGATTTTATGAAACTTACAGGACTATAAATTGGCAACTTTATATAAAATTGGATTTTATATAACATTGAACTTTATATAAATTGGAACTTTAATATGAAGTGATAAAAGCAGCAACAACAACAAAATAATTCCAGCACCTACAGATAATTAAGGAGACTATCTGTATTAAAAGAAGGCAAAATCTGGGGCTACAATGGATAATTCTAAGAAAATTTAAAAAAAAAAAAAAAAAGAAAAAAAAAACCAACCAAAAAAGGACAGTTTAAAGTGTAATAGCAGTCAAAATAAACTTTGTTAGAAAAGCTGTTGTGCTTGACAAAGCCTGTAGTGAAACTATTTAGATTCAAACACAACTCTTAAAAACTTAGAAGCTAAAGAAGTACAAATTAGGTGCTCAGAAAATTCCATTACCAAATGTCAGATGTTTTCAGAACATAATAAAAGCAAGTTGTGTGGAATGACTTCTCAGTAACCACAGTATTAACATCAGCACCAAAAGAAATAGGTTGGTAAAGAAGAAAGTCTCTTTCAACAAAAATAGTGCAACAAAAATCTTCCTATGAACAGTGAAGATTATACATACACCCTGAGCTCATTTACACAGGAGTCAGCAGAAAAACCCATAAGAGTAACATTTTATTCCTTCACAAAAGTTTAAAAGATGCATTTTCTGTATTGTACATGGTACTGATTACCTTAGTGCCTTGAATTGACAGGAGGATGTGGGAGTCCAGGGCTTCCCTCTGGCTGCCCTGGAAGGCCTAGGACCCTGGAAGGGGGTCAAGAACCCCCCTGTACAGAACCCTGAGAGACTGTCTCTGCTCTCTGTCCATGGAAAAGAGTTTTCAATCTTACAAGACAAATTACAAGCTCTAAGTGTTTAATATAAGTAATAATTAAGTGTAGCACAAGTACAAAAATAAAATTTAAAAATTCTAAATTAAAAGTTCAAAAAAAAACAAAATAAAAGAATTAAATATATCATATCCATTTTCTCCTTCTTCATGCCTTCCATTTTTCACTATAATACTAACATTTTTCTACTAATTTAAACTAAAAACACATTATTCACCATAAATAACAAATATTAACACATTATAAATATTATATATTAAAAATTATGTGTTATATTTATAATAACATCCCACTAAAAAACAAAACCCCACACACTACCCTACAAAACAAACCTACAACAAAGCAACAAAACATATTATAAATAATCAAAAATAAACAACCTTAAAAACAACACAAATTATAACTCCTTCTTTAACAACAAAAAAACAAAAACTTTTTGCAGTCTCCAAATCATAACTACCTCAAATTCCAACAGGAGGGTTTGCCCTTAAGTACTAGAAAGAGTGTGACAGTCTTTTAAGGGCTTTTCTTCTAAGTATTGCACAGAAAAGCTTTATTTCTGGTATTAAATATTTCACATTCCTAAATAGTCTCAAAAATACTTGTGGTTGAATTATAAAACACTCACATGGGTCTGTCTTTTTAAATGTATTTCAAAGTAGGATAGAATTATTTCTATTTTAATAAATTTTTGCTACTTTTCTAGTCAGTCATTTACCTAGCAGACCTCTCTTGTTGCCCAACTGTACTTCCTACTTTGATATTGCAAAAATAATTAAAAGGAACAGAATGTTTCTTGAGCTTCAAAATTACTCTTTGTATTCAAAAGTAATAGAACTCCTTGAATATTTGAAGTCAAACAATTTTAGGCAGATCCTTTAAAATGTAGAGCTAGAATGTTGTGGGCTAAAGGAATAATCACTAATAAGGAGTCTCAGGCACATGGTGTCCACTACCTTACACTGAGAAGTGGACTGAGCAGTTTGGAGTGTAGCTTGGAGCAAAACTAGAAACTCTCAAGCTTTCCACCAGGTACATACTACACTTTTATTCTCTATTCTGGTAAAGTAACAAGTTCTGGTACACATTTGCTGAATAAAATCCCAAACAAACAATCCTAGAATATGACCCACAGTTAGAGCACAAGTCACACATGCATCTCAATATTTACGAAGTATTGAAAACTATAAAGACTTTTCAAACAGAAAAAAATCTGTAAGATGTTTTGTTGAACATCAAACGAAGTACGTAGAAAAGGAAGAACAGAAGAATAGAGCATTATGCAGTGCATTAAATATAAGAGTTTCTTCTTCCATTCTAGGCACAGTAACCTTTGCAATCACCCTAGGATAATTTGGATTACACAGCAGCAACTACAATCAAACTGACAAAATGTGCAAACCTGAAAATTTATTTGATCAGTCACATTTTATAACTAGTAAAACCAGTTTTCCAAAGCTTATGGGGAGGATTATTTAATATAGTTGCTTCTTGAAAACTACATTTTGGTATGTGTTAGTCATTAAAGACAGTGTTCCATGAAGAATCTCATAGCTTCAAAGACTGACATTCTTCTCAAGCTGAATTTTCTTTATATTGAGGAAGAATACATTTTCATTTCAAGTATACTGGCTTTGTGGAGGTGTGAAAAATATCTGAAGGTATTGCCTTTCTACAGTTAAGAAAACATCTTCTATTCATGTAGATATATGTCTTTCATGAACTTGTTATCTCAGTAATTGGCAAATTCCATGGATGGGTTACTAAAGCCACCTAAGGCAGAGGTATGTGCCCATTGCTGATGCTGTCCTTCCCAGCACTAGCGAAACTATCAGTAAGTAAGGAATCATTTGGCATGGTACCTGACACCAGTGACATAAGATGACTAATTAGTATATCTGGCTTAGCTGTTCTGTATTTATTTCTCAAGTTCTCTACTTCATTTTTAAATGTAAAATCTGTTCTGCATGGTCATCTTCAGGACAGGCTAAAACTTCACGAATGTTGTGTCTTTAGCCCATCTGAAGAGTAAAAGAAGTGAAGTTTTCACTTAAAATAAGGGGAGAACTCTAATTAAAATAATAAAATAAGTATTACATTTTCCTTCTCACGGTTAAAAGTAAGCGCTGCTGAGTTCTGGGAAATCTTATTTTCAATTAGTCTTGAATCTTTTGTTGTTGCTGTCATCATTGATGGTAAGTTATGATATGCTTAGAAATTCTGTGGAGAATATGTTTACTGTCATTCACCACTGAGATTTGCAGAGATCCCAAATCATCAATTAAATGTGGTTGTTTACTCAATGCTGTCACCAGAAGAGGATATAGCCTGTAGAGTGGAACTATTCAGGGGCCTGAAAATGTTCTGCTTGTCAGTAATATCTAAAACATGAGCCAACAAGCATCTCTTTTAGAGTCCTCTCCAGATTTCAAGAAAATCAGAATTCTTGGCAAATAAAGAGTTTTGGTTTAAATGCTTGTTTTGTCTGTAAAGCCAAAGGAAACACTCAATTAACTCATTCTTAGTCAAAATTATAAAAGTATGCCTGGCTTTCTTTGTAAGTATTTATGTGCTGTTACTTGTAACTCTCACTTGGTGACAAAGAAGAGACCCCAGTGTAAATCCATTCCTATTGTTCATCCCTTGGTCAAACAGAAGTTGCATGATGCATAAATCATTGCATAAAGTGCAAAAACATTCATGGAAATATTTATACAAAAAAGGCAGCGTTTCTTTTGTTCCACAGCTCAAAGCGGTCGCTCACATCAGGCTTTCATAGAGACATAGAAAAACAAAGTTTTATCATAAAACTCCGGTGGTAATATATACAAAGGAGACTTCAAGTTTTTGTATTTGTAAAGAGGAAATAAAGAAGTGGTTTCATGAAGGAATTAGATGTTACCATGTCTCCCATAATAGATATTGAAAGTCTCTAGTAAGTACAAGATATGATGCCATATCCAAAGGAAAAGCACAAAGCTGTGTCTGGGGAAGTTTAGATTAGATATAAGGAAAGCGTTTCACACAGAAGATGGTTGGACACTGGAACAGGCTCCCTAGGAAAGTGGTCACAGTGCCAAACCTGAGAGAGTTTAAAAACAATTTAGACAATGCTCTCAGGCACGTGGTGTGACACTTGGGGTGTTCTGTGCAGGGCCAGGAATTGGAGCCTGTGATCCTAGTCAGACCCTTTCAACTCAGAATAGTCTATGATATTGTCTTCTGCTCACTTCTTTCTTCAATTCCCTACTCTCAGGGTGTGCTTGAGAGATTTATAAATAACTCAGTAAACTCATTGGAGTGCTGAAATAAATACCATGAAATAGGACTAATCAACAAAAGGAAGCACATGCAGAGCGTCATGGTATGAGTTTTCTGCAGCTAGGACTGCATGCAGCTGCATGGGCCTTCCATGCCAATTTTCAGTGAAATAGTATATCTACTCTAGCAGACTTAACTAATCAAATAAAGGTTAGCACTCCTAAATGGAGAAAGAAGTGAGGCATATCATATGAAAACATTATTTGATAGAAGCAGATCTATTTAATGTTTTAGAACTACCAGTGGAATAGCTGGTATGACCTTCAGTTTTTAATGTGCAAGAATTTTTAGCAATCCATAACTCAGTTGATTAAACTTTCTAATACCATACCTAAAAGATTTGTAAAATTTCCATTATTTATGAGAATTAGTAATAATGTGTGGTTGTTCTAATGGTTGCTTATGTGCGATTACAATATTAAGAACACATTTTTTTTATTTAAAGTACTTTGTTTTTAACAGGAAATGGTATAGTAATTTTCAAAATTTCAGAGTTAGTTTAATAGCATTTATAAACTACAAGTGATTTCTTCTACTGAAATAGAATATTTTTAATAAATACAATATATTTTCAACCATTTTCAATGTTTTATTTGTAAAATTAATTTATTCATGTCAGGAAATTTAATTGTTTTAAGTTCTTCAGTCAAACTTGAGTTGAGCACAGCCCTGCAGACACCAATGTCAGTATAGGAGTGGGAGGAAGTTTTCCAGGCACAGATCAACCTGCAGCCCACGTAGACAGTATGGAGGTGCTTACCCAGCTGTAACCCATGGACAGGAACACAGAGCAGATATCCACACTGATGCTTAGTGGGACAGTATGCAAAAGGACTATGAGTGAATTTGATCCTGAGAAGAAAGGAGGTATGAGGGCAAAGTAGGTTTACTTTTGTCTTTCTTACTCTCCTATTCTATTTTTAATTGGCCATTAATCTTTCCTAATCAAGTTTATTTTGCCCATGATGGCACCTAGCAGGTGATTTCCTTGTCTTTATCCTGATCCCTGAGCTTTTGACCTTATTTTCTTATCCTGTCCTGCTAAGGAGAGTGAGCAAGAGGGCACTGTGGTTGGGGGTCTGACAGTCAGCCAAGATTAACCCATCACAATTTTGTAGATCTAGGATAAGAATTATTTAGCCATAAAGAACTCTGGAGAGCCTTCCAGAGTCATCTAAAAATAGAAGTTAATTGTTTTATTAGAAGGCTAATACAATATAATTTCCTGCAGCAATGACACAGGAGATCAATAAGGTCCTGTGCTGTGCATAAGACCTTTAAATCAGGCCAATTGCACTTCTTTAGAAATTTATTCAATGACAACTAATATCAGCATTGTGAAAAATAGCACTAAGTGAATGTCAGTGACTAGTTCCTGATAGCATTCAGACCTGAATGAAAATAAACATCCTTTTAACCTGCCTACAATTTCACTACTAGAAATTTTGGATTTCCAATCTGAGTGTGATTTCTGGAAGACAGGTACTCAGCATTATCTGAAAGTACCATTCACCTAACAACATATTTGATAAAAATGTCACTTTCAGAATTCTCTCTCCACTTCTTACTCAGAGACAATTCTCAGCACAAAGATGTAGTTACTGTAGTTTAAGCAAGCAGAAATCAACAGGTTAGAAAAAAGACTCTGGGATTACTAAATCCTGAATTTAATGGCTTTTTGTTCAAGAGCACAAAAGGCCCTGCCTTACTGAGCTGTAATTTAACTTTGCTTGCTTACACTGTTATAGGTCTGAATTGACAACATAAAAAGTTATCAGTCTCTAAAAAGTCACTTGAATATGTTCTGTGTTTCAAATGAACACTGGAGTAAGTTCAAATTAAAAGAAATCATATGAAGCTAAGTTTTATCATGTCTACAGAAAATTCTAGAACTTTTCTAAAACCATCTATGTGAAATTAGAATGTAAATAAAACCTGCCAATATTCACAAATATCCCAAGTTGTATCAGCCTAAGGGAAGAACTCTGATTTCTACAACAATCTGTTCTCATAGTACTACGACATCCAGTGTCTTCCAGATAAAAAAGCAATAAAAAAGTCTATCCTGGTTGTAAGCCCTAAAGTAAAGGATTACTGTGATAAAGTCAAGCAGCTGCCTCTGTAGAGCATTTTAGGTTGTCTGCAATAGAAAAGCTGAGAGTGAGACATAAGTACAGGAAGAGAATCTGTTAGTGTTTGACATTAACTAGCAAAAAAGCTCTCAAACTGCTAAACTGGTGATTCTCCTTCCTAGGGTTCTTACCACATTCCTTCAGACTGCAAGAAGTTGGATAGTCTTTTTGTAACAAGAAGTGCATGGCAGGTTCTCCTATTTTTTAGGAGAATTTCACGTACATCAAATAGTGAAACTACAATCATAAAAAATTTAAAAGTATAAATTTAAAAAGTTTGTTGAACAAGATAAATATAATAGTACAAAACCCCTGGGGAAGAAAATAATGCTGTAAATTCCTAGTGAATGGAAAAGAACTGATTCCAGGTGTTGTAATTCATTGTGAAAGAAATAACTGAATTACAGCAGAGAACACTAAATTCCCAAGGTTGATTTATTCACAATTATTTGCATGCCTGAGCAGGTGTCTTGATAGCAGCATCAGCAGCAAATTTTACAATTCACAGGTGTAACATCCCTTTCAGAACTCCAGCAAAGACAGCTGTGTTTGAATAATTTCAGCCTGCCAATAGTTTCTCATACTTCCACTTTTCCCAAGACACTGTGTCCCCAAAACTGCTGCAAACTTGTTTCACTCCTTCACTACAAAGAAATGAAAGATTCTGAGCTTAGGCAGACTCATGAGGTTATCTGGTGTATTGCTGTTTCACAACTACATATATAGCATAATCAGCAATTCCCAAGTGTACAGGAGAAAGGTAACTGCAGTACTCAGACATTCCTCATTTTAATGCCATGCAAAACTCCAGTGAAAAGTTTTGTTTGTCACAAAACTTATAAGTCTGTTTTAGATATAAATAATCTCCCATTCCAAAGCTGGCACAGCTTCATGGTTAACAATGGATTTCTCTTTATGTCATATCTGTGAGACTATTTGCTTGATTTCACAAGGCAAGACATGGAAAACTAGAGTCCTGAAACTACATAACTGACTTAAATGGATATTCCTTAAACACAGGATAATAATTTTTAAGAGGATTAGTAGGCACCTCAAAACTCCATTGCTAAAATCAAAACAACTTAAAATACTTCATATTAACGTATGGGTACAAAACTAAGATTTTTTTTTCTGTGCTGTTGCTGCATTATTTTGGCATTTAGTAAGAAGATACAGCCTTATTAAGTCTCAGAATAAAATCTATGCTTCTGTAAATCCTCTAGAAATTAAAATATTTTAAAAATGAAGTTTATATGGCATCTATAAATTATCTTAAGATACATCGGACATACTCTGATCTGTTAGGTTCTTTTAAGTAAAAGATTATAATTTTAGTCAGATATTTGAACAATTTAAAGGAAATCAAATTAAGGAAAAAGATTTTATTGTGCTTCTAATTTTATTAGCAAACTCTGAAAGCTGTAAGAAATACTGCTGCTCAATCAAACCTATTAAAGCCACCAAGACAAAGGTACCAAAGAGCATCAGTGCATTAATTCTAACCTCACTTAGATACAGCAAATTATATTGCTCCACCAGTTTTCATGACTTATCCTCATGATATCTGCCTGGTCTACAATAGAAAGCTAAAGCCCTTTTTCTGTTGGAAATGTGGTCTAGCTACCCCAAGGAGTGAAAGCACAGGGCTAGAAGAGAACAAGAGCTACTGCTGCACAGAAGGCTGTGCTTTTGAGTGGCATTTTAGTTCTAATGAATCTCTTCCTGACATCCAAGCGCATCAGAAGTACTATTGTGATCTGAGTTCTCTGCTCTTCAGTCAGCAGGGGCTAAAACTGACAGCTTACTTAACTTCATAGGGAGAGAGACTACCTCTTACCTCATGGAACTTAAAGGTGATCTTTCTGGCTGGATAAGAGAGACAGATTCCAATGGGAGAGGCATCAGTTCTTACTCAGCTGAAAGGAAGGTGGTTCTGATGACAGGATTCAAAGGAAAAATAATGAAAATACATCAGAGTGGAGGAGCATTTTTACAGTGAATGATACTTATGATCCCCTAGCGGATGTCTCCTTTGCTAAATTTCAGATTTGATTCGTATCTACAATGTTATGAATTTTGTTCATTAAAATGATTCAGTACCATTATACTATGACATTTTACTATGATATAAGCTCAGTAACTGCAATCAGACTATAATTACTTCACAAATATATTTGAAAAACCTAAAAAGGCTCTTAGGAAATTGCATACACTCTCCTTAATGTCATTTGTACAAACCACATGTTACAAAAATCTTCTGTATTATAGAAGCGTTTCTGTGCATAAGAAAAGATTGCCTAACCCCTCAGTGGCTAAGAAGAATTAAATATGCACTAGCATCTCTGATGTATCAATTAGTCATATAAAATAGAGGCAAGTAAAAAGGAAAATCCTACAGTTCCATAGAGAAAAATGTTTATAAATAGTAATAGTACTAAATTTAGTACTAATAATAGTAATAGTACTAAAAATATGATAGAACTACAGATCCTGTGCTAAAAGCAAAATACCTGTTAATAGTTTAAACCTTAAAGAACTAGGTAAGACTGAAAAGCCAAATGTATTCATAAATCCTTATTAAATTTATGTGTGTATGTGATGTTCTGCTTAAATATAACAGACTTGAATAACTCAGGGTGGTTTGTTTGTTTTACTGCTTGTTTTCTTGTAGACAGGGTGTGGTTTGCATGTTTATGTTTGGTTTGAGTTTTTTTCCCCCCCTCACAGTATGGCCTTATAGCCTTGAATTTTCCTTCCTTGTTTCAATGTAGATCAGAAGTGATAAGGTTCTACAAATAAATATTTTAATATCTTCCAAACCGTTGATCTAAGGAGTTCTTGTGGCATTTCCAGCTAACATTATGGAATAAAGATTTTGGCTAAGCAGAAGATTTTTTTTCCCTGTGTGTTATAATCAGAATTAAAGGGTGTTATTTCATTATTTCATTAGTAAATTCTTTGTTCTGATCAAGCAAAACCTACCTAAGCAGAATTCTACCCTCTTATCAAAGCAAGCAAAGAAATAATTATTTATAGTGGAATTTGAAAGTAATAACATTATTGTAATACAAGGGTTTTTTAATTAACTGAAAGCTCTTTTTTGAATAGTGATCAAAACATAAACCTGTATCCAAAGAGCTGAACGTTTTGAAGAATTATTTTAATTTATGGTAAACCAAGTTTCTTTATCTGTTTAGCACATTTCTTTAATATGTTTTTCATTTCTTTAACACATTTCTTAATTGTTCAGAAATTGCACAAATGTTTACCACTGTGCACTGGGCAAGGTCTTCATGTTGAAGCTTCTATTTGCAGAAACAGAACCAATGCCCTCTGGAGTGTCCATTTCATAATCTCAAAACCAATGAGGATAATAAATATGTTCATGCTATGGGATTGGTTGGTCTACTAACACATCCTGTGGGACTCAGTTAATAGTATTCTTTCTGTCAGAGCTGCCAGCAATAATGTGGATTATTTTGAAAGTTTTGAGATACCAATCTTTCCCTGTCCTCCAGGGCTTCCTAGAGGACAGAAGTATAGTTGCATGAGAAAATAGCAAATTGTTCATCTTACATTAGAACAAATATGATAATTTTGAACTTCTGGGGAAAATACATTAAAAAAGTTATAGCCCAATTTGAGCACCCATTTGGTGTCCTGAGGGTCCAAAACCAAATGCTGGCCAAAAAGAAAAAAAAAATAAATAAATAAGGACCATAGTATTGTTTCCAAATTAATGCTTTAACAGTCTGACTTCATCATGTTCCTCTCTTTGCACATTTGTTCTCCCCAAATAACCATATCTTTTTTTTTTTTTAAGAATTCTCAGAATATGTTCTCTTGGACTTATGCATTTCAACTGTGAAATTGAAACACTTTCTTTAGAAACAAGAAATGCTGCAACCTCTGCTCATGAAAGGAAAGCAATATGCTGCAAGGAGAGGCCACTACCAGTACAAAAGCCTCAGTGTTTTCAGTAGAATACTTTGAAATATCTGTCCTATCTAGACACTTTCAAAGGAAGAAGCACAATGAAGGGAATTCAGTTCATTTATTCCTTGACCATGGCAATACCCAGATGATTCCAGATGGAAAAGTGTGAAAAAGGGAAAAAAGATCAAAGAGGAAATGGACACTTTCTTACTTTAAGAATGGACCAAATTCACAAATATGATGATAATAATTCCACAAAAAAATTCAAAACCTGTGGAAACTGGTGGAAAATGTATAATATTGGCTCAGTTCTTAGGAAACTGGTTTATCTTTAGATATTAAAGAGTCTGATTAGACTCCAAAGCACTACAGAGAACATTTGCATTTGTTCAGTGTTATACTTCTGATCCTTTAACCCAGTCCCTTAGATGTGGTAAAAAAATTTCATCATTTATTTTAAAAAAGATCCCACACAACTTAAAATGTTTAGCCTGTGTTCCCTCATAACTCCAGCCACAAAGCCATTTCACCACCTTCTCCACTGACTTCCAGTGTTCAGCCTAAATGTGCTTGTGCAGACTATATAACTGCTAACTTTTCCATCACGGTTGTTCTTTACCCTAATCACCCTTAACTTTCTATTTTTGAAATACAAATCCTCTTTCAACTGTTTTTATACTAAACTAAGAAAACCAAAAAGTTATTTTTCTCTCAAGCCACAATATAAGTATACAATTTTATTATTGTATTTGCTGTCTTCCTTCAGGGTTCAACTTGGAGTTCAGCTCTCAGGTTGTACACAAAAGAGACCTCATCAGCTTTAGTAAAACAGGAAACTTTTCTAACCAGTCATACAGCAAAATTTCTAATTCGTTTCCCAGTAAGCCCCTTTTCTTCACATCAGTATGTTAATGCAAAAATAAAAATTGCTTGGATTTGATCCAGATTACTTGTGCTCTTGACTATACTATATGACAGCTTTATGCTTTTCCTCATTTTCTTTACATTTGGCAAGGTTTATGCACTGTATTTTGACTTTTGCAATTTATCTAATGCAGTTTTGTCCATTTTTTTCTTTATTCCTTTATTTAGGTCCTCTTAAAACACAGAAACTAACAAAACATTTTCCCCCTCCATTTTCCAAAGAATATATTCATAGCCATCATGCTTCTTCTTTCTATAATAATTTTTTAATATTTTTATTTAATTGCAGATATTGTCAGAACACTGCACAGTTCCAGATTTTCTGACAAAGGCCCCCTCTGTGATCCCATGTGCCACTTCAGACATGAACAAGCCTATCATCACCTTTACAGATTTCACTCTTTTGCATCTTATTTATGCCTCTAATTTGCCCACAAGGCAAAGTATCCCTAGACCACAAAAAAAAAAAAAATCTTTCTGGAGTACAATACATAGGACATTATGTCCAAATGCATGACTGATAACTGTTAGTTGAAAAATAACATTTTACATGACATCATTCCACACCTACATGGTGCTTTTGAGTGGACTACAGCTATCCCAAACAGTCTGATATAACATTGCATATCAAAACAAACAAACAGAATTAATTTTCTAAAAGAAAGAAATTCATCACAGCTGAATTCAACCAGGACACACAATCAGGACTAAGCTGACACAAACATTTAGAGAACAGGAGAGAAGAAACTTGTTCAGTATTTTTGGTTTCTCAGATACCTCTTTGGCTATTACAAGCCAGATAATTATGTTCTCTCATCCACAACGAAGTATTTATCTGGCTTTACTCCTACACAAAAATAACTTCTAGTACCACTAAAGTAGCCTTCATTTTTTCCAATTAGCAACACACCAAATTATTTCATTACCACTATTTTTCTGTGGTTCTGTTTTAAATCTCCCATTGCTTGAAGACAGATTGCGTACTACACTGACACACTCAGTTCTAAATCACCAAGCTATCAACGGTGTGACTGCTGTACTTTTAAAGAGTCTTCCACACCCTTTGAAAGCACTTAGAAACAGAAAGACTTCTAAGAACAACCTGCTCATATTTCTTCACTGCCAGTTTCCAATTTAAATTATGTAAAGCAAGATAAACAATCTGCAAGCATCCAGGAGGTGCGTAAAGTTTAAGGTATAAGGTTAATGTAAAAACTGCCAAAATCTATTTCACAATATCTCACCTTAAACATCTTTTCAGAACTAATAGGAGCACCACATGTCATTAAAGTCAGCAGCCCATATAGATGTCTATCCATCACTACAGACCTCTTTACACATTTTAAACACACTTGAAGTTTCTAGTTCTAGTTAAATGATTAGTTTTTCTCTCTAAAGAAAAGACATGAAATTCATCATGCAATTACCTTAACATCCTGCTGCGACAGAAAGGGTCTTTGTAACTCATCTGTAGCTCTACACTTTGTTTCTTGTATGACAGCTGATCAGAAAAAGAGCAGTCAGACTGAGTGGGGAGAGGAAATATTTCCAGACTTGTGGTTATAGCCTATTCTTGGAGATTAAACCAAATCTGTAGAACAAGCTCTTCTCCCAGAGAGAAAGGAGTCCTCACACTTTCTCAATGTACCTGAACAACTTCAGCTGGGCAGACACACCCCCAGGAAACAAACACATGACAGGTGTGGATAAGGAGATTTGGAAAGAGAGCTGGGAATATGAACCATAACTAAGAAACAGTGGGGAAAAGAAAAGCAAAGTGGAGTTTTGGGATGAAAATAACTTTTTTTGTTGTTTTTCTCTATGTGCTGATTGATGATTTTGTTGAAAGAAATTCATTGCCACCAATGTTTAAACGAATGCTAGTTTAGCTTTAATAAATTTCAGGCAGATCAATCTCAAAGTTCTGTCTAGCTTGCAATCCCAGCATATTCTTACATCTTTACTTTCTTCAAAAGTTATTGATTTACAGAGAGAAAAAACCCAAACAGATTAATTTCTACATCTTCATTTTTTGTGTAATAGAAAAGATGGACACAAATTTAATTCTGCTTGTCAGTAACAAGTGAACTATTTAGACATATAAAGATACCATATCTGTTAGAAAATGTCTTTAATTAAGATAAAAATGTAAATGTATAAAATAAAACCCTATCTTTTCAGACTAAAACATTAAATGGAAATTCATTGGTTTCAGCAGAACAAATGTGTCATGGTTCTAAATAGTAGCTGAAAACTCAATGAAGATAAAAGAAATAGGCAAGGATTTCCACATAGCTGCAGAAGATCTTGGTCCAAATACTTGCTTTTTCTTAGTTCTGAGTAAAGCTAAAGTTGTCTCCAGCAGTCCCTGCTGCAATTGCTCACTTTCTGCCTTGCAGCTGCTCCTTTCCATGTTCAAGGACTCCCTCACTTGGTGGGCAGCTTGCACACCTGAGTGAAGGATAACAATGCCTGCTCTCAAACTGCAAGTGCAAATATGAGGCTGGACTACAGAGAATTTTGAAGTGCTTTGAGTAAAGATTTCTTTGCATGTCTTCTAAAAAGAATTCAAATCTTGAAAACAGTCTGAGGGGAAAAATATTTTTTAGCTGTGCCCTGCTGTAAGAATGTTATCAACAAATTTCTCCTAAGGAGCAAAGCATTTGCATTAGCCATAAAAGAAAACACCCTAACCAACTGGTACTGCTAATCATAATGATGGGTAGGGGAATCATTATGTAAATGATCATTTATGAAGCATCTCACTGGCATCCCAACAGGACAATAAAACATTTATAAATAAAAGGAGTCACTACAGCAGAGTAGAAATTTTCTTGGGGCTTTTTTTTTTTTTTTTTTTTTTTAATGGGGTTTTTTGTTGGGTTTTTTTTTTGGCTGTCAATGACAAAGGTTCTTTTGATATTTTATTCATACTGAATAAGGCTGCAACATGTTTGAAATAATTTCTGAGAAAGAGAAAGATTTTGTGAGAAAGTAGGTCTGATATTTCCCCTTCCTACTGCACTGTTGAAAGACAGTAAGGAAAGATTATCAAATACTTTGCTAAAAAAGCCCAACTCTTTAGTGAAAATTCAAATTTGATAATCCTATAATACAGTATGACTTTAGTAGCATAAAGATATTATAGTATTTTTTTGATGCCACAAATTTCATATGTGGTATCATAGTTTAGGCTATCCACACTAATGGGAGAAGGCTGAAGTCAGTTAATTATGTGCTCTAGTTATTGTAAGAACTGTTACAGACTCATAGCAAAGATTAATATCATGTACTGTTTTAGTAGCAGAATGTAATCATTGTTAAGAAATAGGCAAGTAGAGAAAACTTTTCCATCTTCTTATTAGAATGTAGGCAGTCTCTGAACTAGAGACCTGATCTATAGCATTATTTTTAATACCTATTGAAAAAATAGGTCTGAAATTTTGATCAAGAATCAGTATGTAAACAGAAGATTAATGATATTTTCAAAATATCAAGAATGCGTTAAGCAAGTCACTGTTTGTGACACTTTTTGATTTTTCTTTAAAGACAGTACTCTGGGAAATTGCTGGTGAAACAGAAGTCTCTGAGACAGCTGGAGAAAGGAGGTTAGGATCATACAGAACAAAATATATGATTGTGAACAAGAAAGAGGTTATTACAAATGTCACTCTATAAATATATATATACTTTTATTTAAAGGAATAATCTGAGTGACAGGTTTGTAGGATGCCATTACAGCTAGCACCTGCAGAATGTTTCATATCTGAATGTCCTGACTTAACCCTTCTCTTTGATACTCCACAAATTCTAAAGAGTTTCTGAGAACTCAGGCACCTTCTGTTAAACAGATTTCCCACTTGTCACTTGTCCAAATAAAATTTGAGTACTACTGTATTAATAAGAAGAAAAATCACCTCAAATTCAATTCACCAACAATAGATTAAGAGAACCATCCTGGTTCCTAATTTCCTCATGGTGATTTTGCCTATGCTACCTGGAACCAAGTGGTTGTAAGGCAGATGACCTCAGCTAGATTGAATTCTGGAGCATTGGCTAAATAATTTTTAGCTACAGATTAACGTCGTGTTTTGCTGAAATTCTACGTCGATGCAAGAGTGAGGCAAATTTAGAGGACAAAAATATTTTGTTGTAGGAGCAATATTTTTTTCTCTGGAAAAATGGTTGTCTTTCTCATGCAAATTTGTAGTTGCTAATTTTTTGGTATGGTATTAAATTACAAAGAATTGAAAATTCAGAATCTCAATTTCATCTTCAACAGCATAAAAATATCTGAACAGTCTGCCCCTCTTTTCATCCCATCATAACCCTCTGCCCATCTTTCATTTCAGAGGCAGGGCCAAAAGGTAGGTAGGTATATAGGTAAATAATTATTGCATTGAAAATTCTTGAGAGCTACTACACTGTTTCTAGTTGTGGTACAGTGCTTAGAATTTTAGGACAGTTCTTCAGCAAAGTCTGAGAAAGAAAAAGATGATGTATTATTCATCATAACAGTAATTGCAAATGCCAAGCAAGGTTCTTGTAAAGTTCTTCCAGAAGAAAGTGTTTACAGTGTATGACAAACCTCTTGTTAATGGCTCCTTCTTGAAATATGTGATTGAATTCATGCTACCCAGGAGCCTTAGGAACACAACAGCAGATATTTTCTAGAATCTAGCATTATCTACTAAAATAAGCATCTAGAAGATGTTAAGACACTAAGAAAATTTTGAGAAAATGTCTTAGTATTCTCAAGAGCTACACATACTAGCTTTTTGTCTTGTGTATGACAAAGGGATATAACTATGTTTCATACCTGAAATTCTTTGTTTGTTCTTGAAAATAATTATCCTCTAAACTTTTATCCTTAGGAAAACTGCATAGAGTTTCATTTTTAAAAATATTGTTTTAATTAATATATTTATTTATTGTCAATAGTGGGACAACTAAAGAACTGGAGTCAAAATAAAATAAGCCGTTTGTATACATCTGTGGAATTTATAACAAATATTGCATTTGGATGAAATGTTTAAAAAAAAAAAAAGAATGTTTAACATCACTTTAAAACCCTTTAAAACCCCAAATGGTGTAGCTGGGGAAGATATAATTCAGGTAGCTCAGTACTTGATTCTTAGTGCTGCCACTTATGTCTCTAACTAATAGAAGATGCAGATTATGCTATTATGAGAAATTAGATCAAATAAGATAGAACTGGCACTACAGATCTCATAGATAACCTAGATTTTATTCCAGGGTTTCATAAACCAAAACTAATAAGTGCTTTGCAGTCCAAAATGTTCTTCCAGTGTTTTCTCCTTTAGTATTGGTGTGCTATATAATCAATTTTAACTGTTCAATAGGAGGAAGTTGCAGACAGGTCTTGCAGACTAATTGTTTTTTTAGGAATAGTAAAAGGATGAAATGTAAATAAATTAGATGAAAGATTATATAGATCTTTTCAGTTCCAAGGAGAGTTGATAGTGCCTGTTATGGATATGTTATACCCAAAGATTTGTTATGCCAAAAAAAGAACCCATAAAGGTACATACAGAGCCAAAAATATATTTTTAACCGAATAATAATATTAACAGTCTAAATAAAATAGAATAAACGGATTAGTCTTGTTACAGTAATATTAAGTTACAGTTCAAATTCATACTGAAAAGCCTTCTATTGATGTCACTAAGATTGTTATTCAGCACTTAACTAACAACTACATTTTTCTCTGGTGTTGTGTTCACATCTGTTGTGTCACAGGATCAATTTTAGTTATCTGCATCAAGCATGGGAGTCCTGGCAGGCTATGAGCATCCTGAGGTGTTTCCAAACAGGCTTTCAGTTTAGGTGTGTGTGCAGGATCCCTTTGCCTCCCTGCTGGCATTCAGCTGGGACTACCTTTACATGCTTTCTTATCACAGTCTGCTTCATTCACTGATTCCCAGCTGAAGTTTGAATACTGCACCATGGCCTCCCTCAACTTTATTTGCCATAAGGGGCTACTGGTCTCGAGACAAAGAGTGAATAACCTGGTCTGCCAGACCTTTACAGTCAACTCTATTCACAGGGGTAACTACAGCTAGGAATTTGACCAACAGAGAAGTATAGAAAGGTGATAAAAGTAGCTCAGGCCAAGGAAAGTCCAGACAAGTCCTGAGAACTGTACAATCAGGTCATCACAAAATCTGTAGTCATGGAAAAAGGTCATATTTACCATCCTACTGGCAGGGAAAATACAGCAATAATGGTCAGGTAAAACTCACTGAAAGAGAAAATTGCTTTAGTAGATTATGCAATGACAGAATTTGACTGTTCAGTCATTATAGATTGAAAAGAAGAAAATCATTGAACAAGGCCAAGGACGCAGCAAAAAATGGAGGGATCTGAATAAGACATTAAAATTGTTAGGTCAGAAGTTAGGTAAAAAAATGTATTATGGCAGTTAAAACACTCTGTAGGCAAGGAAAAAAAATGTAATATTGGCAAAAAACCCCCACAAACCCAAACAAAAGCCTACACAAGCTCACACATTTAAAAATTACCATGAGCTGAATGTCATATTTCTGCGCTTTAAAAGTACCGAGAAGCATTTTCTCGGAACATATGGACGTCTGTACAAGAAACTTCGGTGTGGGGCTTGCTTTGGAAATTGTCACATCCCAGAGCCTACCCCCAGGGATGCATCCTGCGGCGCTGCGGGCGCCGGGGGTTCCACGCCCGCCCGGGCGGGAGGACGGGCGCTAGATGGAGCTGCCTCCAAGGCTCGGTGCGGAGCGGCTCCTCCAGGGATGCTTCCGAGCCCCGAGAATGGCAACTCACCGCTGCGCTGAGGGCTGAAATGAGGTAATGCACAGCTGGGGAAAAAAAAAAAAAAAAGCTGGAATGTCTATGGAGACTGCACATGAATTTGGAAGCTCGGGTATTGTTGAATGCATTTCATGTTTGATATGTCCAATGAAAAGCAAATTATATTAGAAAATCGCACACTGATCACAGGCAGAATTATATGTGAGTTCATGGTGAAAGCGGAAAGTGTTTTAATTTTACACACAGACCTAGATGGATTATCCTTATGTAGAACAACACATTTCTAATAATAGAATTCTTTTAAGGTTGAAAGGGACCTTAAAGATCATCCAGTTCTAACCCCCTCCACCTTAGCCAGTGACAATTTGTATTTGATCAGGTTGCTCAGAGTTCCACTCAACTTCTCCTTGATATGTTGTTGAGAATTCTCATTCTTGGAACATGTTTTTCTATCAGCAACATGCTTTTCAACACATTCCAGGCAAAATGAATGAGTGAGGACTGGGGAAAAGGAAAGGTAAAAACATTATTTCAAGAAACACAACTTAAACAATTTCAATTGCATCAGTCATTCAAGCAAATTCTCTTGTGAAGTTTGTAGAGTAATGTAAAAAGTCAGTTGCGGGAAAAGCCCCTTTGCATATATTTCATTGAAATTCCTTTCAGTGATGATAGTTACTAAAGTTTAAAAAATCTGAAAGTACAAAAGAGTGCCACATGAATGTAAAGATGGAAAGAAGTCAAACCAGCATTCAATTCCTTCAGTAAAACTCTCAAGAGAAGAAGCTAAGACAGAGCCTACCCAGACTTTGACTGCATTGTTGCTGACCTGGCTGTCAATTACCTCATAAAACCTCACAGATTTTATTCTTTAAGACCTAAAACTTCCAAACATTTTAACAAAGTGCATATTAGTAAAGTCTAAAAGCATAATCCTAGAAACACCAGTTAAAATATAGCATAACTTGGGAGACCAGTAACCTACATTTCAGTTTTACTTTCCCCATCCTGTAAAGTTCAGGTTCTGGCTCTTTGCAAAAGTACCTCAGCTATGATAGCAACGGAGTGTCATTTCACTCATGATCTGGGTCAAGAAAGCAGTAATCCCTCATAGAGCTTCCCTGAAAAGCTGAATCCAGAAGAACTCTTGATTGAAGGTTTGTATGAAAATCCATGGACAGCAAAATGACTGGAGTAACAGAAACAGTTGAATTTTGACAATGCACAGTTTCTGCATGGTGCCTAGAAACCCAAGAGCACTGATTCAGGACTTTGCATGAAACTAGAAAGGCAGAGAGGAGTATTAATTGAATGTAGGCTAGCCCCAACTCATTGATGAGGAGGGAGCTATAGAAAAAGCGTCTTAGAATATAGTGATTTTTGGTATTTCCAAGCAGCATACGGAAATGCTAATGCCATTGGACAAGGTATTAATGAAATGTCACGTCAAAATATCAATTTATTTCTAATCTCTATTTTCAATATGGAAAAGTTCAAAGATGCTAGAATAATCACTTAGGTTGGAAAAGACTTTTAAAATCCAGTCCCACTGTAAACAGGCTAATGAAAGTCTAAATGTTTGCAAGATCTTTCCTTTCCAGAAAAAATTGCCCTTGATGGTTTTTTCAGGGTATGTTAAGAAGGAATACTAAAGAGGAGAAACTGGAAAGACCCTGCTGGTAACATCTTGGCTGAGACTATGACAAAAGTTGCTGACAAATTCAAACATCATTTGTCATTGTGTGCTGAGTAAGCCAGAAGATCCCACTGAGTCCCTGTGGGGTTCCAGGATAAAGGTGTTTGCCTCAGAATGTCGCACAATGCGTATGTTCGGCATAAAAATGAGATATGGCACACAGCCACATACTGCTCCAATTCAGGTATTAGCAAGAGAATATTATGGAGAAAAAGAAAACCTTTCAGACTTTTTAAAACAAAGGAATGCTAACAATGAGGACAGTGGCACTATTGTGACTGAGGCTTCCAGTAAGCCGATTAAAGTTTGTTTTTCCCAGTCATACTGATTTTTTAACTGGAGTCTGACAGTATAAATGTAACAAACTGAAGAAGTCCCATGATTTACTGCATGCAGGGCCTTGTTTTCATGCTTTTCCAGAGTTAAGAGAAAAGCCACAATACTTACTTTGAGCAGCAGAGGAGCAATTCTTGGAAATTCTGGCATTTGCTTATAATCTACAAAAGTGTGGAAACCAAATGGCAGCTATTGCAGTGCAATAGCACACAGCTTGCTCAGTTTTTCATATTGTCACTTATACTGCTTAAAAGGGAAAAATAAACTCATTTACTTTCCTCGTATGTCATTGTTTGCCTCAGTACTTTTCCATTCAGTGTTTTAAACCTCATGGATCAGAATTGGTCAGGGCTTACTTGACCTGCCTTGACATCAGGCACAGAACCAATGTCTTATAAACAGAAGAAAATATTTGCTTTTATTATGCTTATAGTAGTAATATGTGGACTGTGTTAGAACTTGTCCACATTTTATTTGAAAATGTAATTTTTGATAGGGTTACTGAGGCACAAGGTATTATGATGCTTTATTTTTTTTCAAAAAATATTTTGAAACATATTTTTCAAAAACACTTCCGTTCACATCCTGTGAATTCCACTGGGTTCCTGATTAAGTTTTAGACCTATGAAACATATAAAATGCATGAATACAAAATTTAGATCCATAGAAGCTGTGCTTACTTGCCTCCTTCTCTTGGGCCTCTAAATTCTCCTGTGCATATCAGCTTCCTCGACATTATTTCCAGAAGACAAAGTGTCTGTTTTTGGGGCATAGCAAGATCTGACTATATTCCCACAATGCTGAGCAATTTGAGAATTTATTTCAGATTCATGTCAGCAGAGAGTAGGTTCTTCAGACAAATAGTGGGGTCTAATCCTTTAGGGTGCTCTTACCCTGATATCATTCTAACAAAATCTAATCAAATTAATAAAAATCCATCTGCAATATTCAATATAAATCTAAAAGCCTGGAAATTGCCACCTAATTTACTTACACTGTAATGAATAAAACAAGAAAGCCCATTCAGCTCAATGGCTTCTATCAAGTTTTCTCCTGAGACACCATCTGTCCCCATGCTGCATTAGAAGATCCAAGGCTTTCATCTGTGTGTGTGAATGCCACGCCCAGCTCCAAAGTTCAGGCCGAATTCTGTTTCAGTCCAGTCCTCCATCAGTTTTGTTTCTTTACAAAAATGCTCAAACAATATTAAGCACATATAAGCATCAAGATGACAGTTAAGTCTGATGATCAATTTTACCCTTCAGCAGTCTAGGACATACAATTACATGTTTCAATTCATTTAGAGAAACCTCAGACATCCTCACGTTGTATGTACTTTGGATGCAAACAATGGTTTACATTGTTTTTCTGCTCTGTAATGACTCTGTAGTGTGTGGCTCTGTGGCACCCTTCTCAAATTACAACAGACTTGCTTTATTCACTACAAGTTTTGGACATTCAGCACTTTCAGAAAGACTAAGTTGAAACTCAGTCTAATGTATCGTTCTGGTGGGCAAGAACAACTTCACTAAAATAATTAAATAAGAATAAGTAGCAGATGAAATCTAAGCAGATTGCTGTATAATATTTGGTAATAGGAAAAAGGCTGAACCTTGTTTGTGATTATTAAAGCAGACTAAGTACTGTAATAACAAAATACATTTTTATTTCATGTTTTCTTCTCAGGTCTGTTCAGGAATTTGCCAGTGGAGTGTGTCAAGGGTGTTTTCCTGTCCTAGTTACCAAACACCTGAAGGGCATGAAAATTCTACCTTGGTTTAAAAGCACTTGAAAAACAGGTTAAATAAAGGTAAATTGTTCTCCAGCTCTTTTATATGATCCAAAATGCTCAGACTTCTTTACAGATTTAAACTATGTCCCCACTCTCCTGTCAACACGGCCTTATGAACATCAGTAAGGCAAGAAAGGTGTTTTAAAGTTTTTGCTCTTCTCAAATTCTGTTTCTGTTCATCTACTGATATAATAATATCTTTCAAACAGCCAGAAGGAAAACAAATCCTATTTTGTCTATCAAATGCTTTGCTTTAAGGATTTGTTATACAATGCCAAAACAATTCCTCTGAGAACTTCTGACAAAAATTTCCTGACAGAGGGATGACCTTTCTTGAACTGAAAGCTATCAACATTTCAGCCAGATTAGAAAGAGAAAGGGAGCTCATGCAACTTTGAACTAAATTACTTTAAACTTTCAGGAACAAGTCAGAGTGAATTATTTCTGCCCAGACAAAAAGTATTACTCGATATTTAAAACTGACTAAAACAAATATTCTGGATGGAATCACTGCTTATGAGAAGACAGAGGATAAACTATATGCACAAAATAAAATGTTGGGATAAGTAACACTGAGAAGGGAAACCTCTAAAAAGCAGTTTAACATATAGTTTAAAATTAGAAAGGAAAATTAAATGCACTTAACAGCACTTTATAAAAATTATCTAGTCACCTATGATATCCTTAACACTATGTATTTGAAAAAGCCAGAAGAATTACAGAACTTAAAATCAATAATACCTGATACCATTTTGAATTAGAAGGCAAAGTGTTCATAGAAAAGTGTATTTTCTTCTTTTTTTTTCCTTCTTTACTATCAGTACCCTTATTTAATGGTGTGAGTGTAGCTGAAATTTTAAAATTTTTCACTATTTTCTGAATATAGATTCTTTGTTAAGATTTTTTTTTTTTGTGATCAGTAATCACAACATTAATATCATTCTCCCTATTCACTGTCGGGTAGTAGAGTATTTTGATGTAAATATACTTTGTTACTAAATGGATAGTGAAAGGAAAAGCCATGTTACAGGTAAAGTGTAATTGGACTCTGTGAAATCCTTACTTTAGATACTAAAAAATCCCTGATGAAATTTTTTTTTTTTAATTTAAAGGAAACACTTCATACTTTCTTGTCAATATGAAAAGGAATATTACAAAAATTATGCTTGCTCTACAAGTGGTTCTTAGGTACATATAATGGTTCAAACACTTATACAGATGTGAGGGTCACAATTTAAAACAAAGGTTGCCTTGAACAACAACAGAAGGCATGAGGCAATACAACACTATCTGAAGAGTTCTTGAATTTCAACCATGCAATTCACTTGTATAAACTAATACTTAGAAAAATACTTAAGAATTACTGAAGCTTAGAATAAGAAGAGGAAAAGAGTTTTCTATTTTCCTGCTTTCTATTATATGCCTATGTGTCAGGAAGAAAGAGGTTTTAGAAGAATGGAAGAGTGATTTGGAATTGTATTGATATGAAAAGATTAGAGTAGGAATACAATGTCCTCAATTCCCCAAAAGTTTCTCTTTTAAATGGAAGTACATTTGGAGAAGCAATGAAGAAATTCAATTCTCTAGTTTCATATTACTAAATTATCATTTCTCTGTAATGCTTGTAAATTACGATGAATCTCAGTGAATAAAAATCTACAGTCTGTAATTGAATCTCTAAATAAAATAAGGTCTAGTAGATCTTAAAGATATCTTTTCAAGTAAAATATTTAAAAAATGAAAAGCAATAGCAGTATTAACAAAAGCCTTAAAGAAAAATCACATTTGTTAAACTGAGAATATTTAGTCCTTGATATATTTAAAATGTTTAGGAAACCAGAAGAATACTCTGTGGAACACCAGGTAGTGTATTAGACAGTCTCATGTATGTGTGATGGTCCAATAAACCCTTCATTTTTTAAGATAAAGCTCATTAGGCATGTATGTCTTCTTGAAGAAAGGCTTCATTTAAGTACAAATATTTCTGTTTTTTTCTGCATCATGAAAGTAGTTCATCCCCTCCTAGGAGGCCTCTACCCTTAGAACATCATAGTTTTACTGTATCTCATGCACACTTATTTACATAAGTAAACAAAATGTGGGCAAGCACGAAAATGGGAACACACAATCATTTCTGCTATCGGCACAAGGGAAGATGGCACAATTAGAAAGAGTTTTGTTACAGAAGATTTCTGCTATAGAACAACAGGTTATGGATCCCAAAACTAGTATTAAAAGTGATGATGAAAAATAAAATAATAATGAGAAACTCAAGTAACATTTTAATTTTTCCGACCTCAACCCAAAACAGCAGTGACATGGCATTGACTGGAATCCTCCTAGACCCTGTGTTTTAAGGTGTTGTGTGTAAAATTTGTTTTGAAATCTGGAATCAAGGCTTGTCTTCATCACATTCTGAGCCCCAAACCACTGAAGATTCCTGTACCAAACTGAAGATAATGTTCCACCTCCTGGTCCCAGACACAAAGTGCACTGACCAACTTCTACTACTCTATCTCCCTGTAAATGTCATCACAACTGGCATGTGAACTAGCAGGAGGTAAACATGAGATGAAAGTACTATAGAGCTTCTGGCTTTTGTGTCCCACACAGATCTTGAATGATGTGGTGTTATCTCTTCTTCATGGCTCTCCTCCTTAGTACATACAAAGTGCTGCTGCTAGGGGTACAAAAGACTAGCTCTACAATGATACCCATTCTCCTACAGAGTAATAAAGAGATGCAGAAAAATTTGGCAAGTACCTCTCTTTAGTGAAGTAAGTGAAAGGTGTTCTATTTGGGCTTTTAAAACAGTCAGAAGGAGGAAAAGCTCTCTTTATCACAAGACTGAAATCATCCAAGGTAATTAGAGTTTAGCAAAACAGGTAAAATAAAAGCCATATTTTGTGGAAATGTAATACGATTTAAGATGAAAATGATTAATCATTTTAGCCAAAATTTATTTGAGCATCAAATACAACTCCAAAGGTCATGCTGATCTTGTGGGAAAGATGCTCACTCCCACAGCTAAATGTTGTATTTAAGTTTACAAGGTAAAAGAGGACAACATATCAATACCAGTAGGACCAGGAAGATTATTGTCTCTGTACTTGGCACTGCTGAGGCCTCACCTTGAATACTGCTTACAGTTCTTGGCTCCTCACTTCAAGAAAGACTTTGAGGTTCTGGAACACGTCAAGCACTGGAGCTAATGGAGGGTCTAGAGACTACGTCCTACAAGTAGCAGTTGAGGGAACTGGGGTTGTTAAATCTGGAAAAAAGGAGGCTCTGGGGTAACCTTGTCACTCTCTACAGCTGCCTGAAAGGAGGATGTAGCCAGGTGGGGTTCAGCCTTTTTTCCCAGACAACCAGTGACAGGACAAGAGGAAACAGCCTCAAGCTGCACCAGGGGGGTTCAGGTTTGACATTAGGAAGGATTTCTTCACTGAAAGTAGTTAAACATTGGGATGGGCTGCTCATGGAAGTGAGCAGTGTTCAAGAAACAACTGAACATGGCACTCACTGCTATAGTCTTGTTGACATGGTGGTGGTCAGTTAAAATTTGGTCTCGATCTTGAAGGTCTTTTCCAACCTTACTGATTCTATAATTCTATGGTTCTAAGATAGCAAGAATGCCTCCCCAGATGTCCACTTAACTAGAAATTCAAAGGACCCAGGAGCCACCGAATGGTGGAAAAGAGGATATGGAGGTCCAGCCTGAACAGCATTAAATTATGTTGTTTTGCTCTCAAAGTACAGGGAGAAAGTTCATTTGGAAAAAGCATCCAAGTACATTTTACAAATGTATCTCACTTAATCTTTACAGCCAACAGAGAGAAAATGGATATTTATTTACAATTTTAATTAAGACACTTAAAAACTAATTTGCCATAACTTGGAGACTTAATTCTTCTTCCCTTCTCATTTATGCAATAATTTTTCCTTACATTCTACTTCGTCACAGTATTGGCTGCAGGATAAGCAATATTTTAGCACAGGTCTACTGAGATGGGGGTTAGAGGAGGGAAGGGAATCTTCTTGTGGAAGAATCCAGGAAATTACTGGGGTATGGTGAATTGTGGTTTGCTTTTTTCTTGAATCCTATACAAGGACAGTACTCAAAAATATTACCAGACAAATACATTTTTTTTGCCATAGGTTTAATGAAAAGTAAAAGGAAAACATATACCTAAGTTTTCATTACTAGAGAAAAATATGGAAAGAAGCACTGCAAAACGAGAGAACCATCCATATGTAAAGGACACATACCTTGAGAAGATTAAAAATAAGAACATTAACATCATGACTAATAACAGGAAGCTATTTTTTAATCTATTAGATTAAAATAAGAACAAGTTTAATATTCATAAGCTAGAAGAAGCAATCTTTCATGCATTAGTTCTAAATAGAAAAAAGCAATTTCAGTATCTTTCAGACTTTTATCAGTAACTGAATTTGTCATACTTTGTGAAAGATAGCTCACTGAAGACAGCTTTAAATCATTTTTAAAGTCATGGCACACCAACAGGGCATTTAACCCATTAAGAGGTGACAGGCAGGACAGATTCAAGTGAAATATGTATTTTTAACTCCTGTTTCTGAATTTTTATTGGTAGTGTCAATAGATTTTTGACACATAGTCTTGTTAGTTCTTTCTCTGAAAATTTCTTATTATTTAAACAAAGAAAATACCTCTGTCCCCCTCCCCTCCAAAAAACCCCATCAACAGCCTGTCAAATCCAAACAAAAACACCCCAACATAAAACCCCTTGAACAATCTGGAAGCTGAATTACCTGTGCTAAGGAATGTAAACATATCTTAGATTATTATCTCTTAACTCTTAGGTACAGACCTGTCAGAATCTCTTCCTTCCTCAATATAACAAGGAAATAGTTCACCACAGTGTCTTTGTTGACATTACTGTCTTCTGCATAATGTGATACTCACTGACTATAAAATGAAATGCTCCTAACATCAGCACAAGTAGGATTTCACCCATTTCTTCCAAATTTAATTATTGTTGTGATACCATGCATCACTGCAAGTGCTAATTTTTATTTTTTCTCAAATTCCAGTATTACATAAAATGGACTGATAGCGTGTGGAGGTAGGAGTTCGACACCCTCTGACTAGGTTCTTTTAGAGGTTCCACATAGGAGGATTTAAAGTCTAATACCAAATTGACTTGCTATAATTGTTTCTTCATGGCATTTTGATTGTAGAATATTACAGCAGCACACTGAAATCATACCAGAAGCACGATGTAGCTATTGCAGTATGCAGCTGCATCACCATGCAAACATGGTTCCCATTACCAGTCCCTGTATTCTCATCATCATGGTGCTGGGTGTGTCAAGTCACCAGAAAGGAGTACAAGGGATGAACCAGGTCAAGCCCATTACTCTCTTCAAAGCTCATTTTAATAGCCAACCAGGTATCAAACTCAACCTTAGGTTGAGCCACACATACACTTTCTGCCCCCATGCAGCTCTGGCTAGCTCAGAACAATAGTCTCCACTAATTATCTCAGAGAAAGCTGTTTATACGACCTGATGGCTCACTGGTACAGCTGCGTATCTAAGCCAAAGTTTACTTTTCAGTCCCCCTAAAAATGCAGCTATCTCTACAATAATTGGTCATTCTTGACATTCTTCCCCAAGCTCATTATTTTTGCCCTTCTCCTCCAAGTCTTCCTCAATTGTGGGGAGACCGGTCACAGTGAAGCGGTATCAGTGTGGTGCAAGTGCAAAGGTTCTCAACTGCTGGGGTCCATCTCGCATCTCTCTAATTAGTGTATGTATGTACAGAATTACTTTTTCCTCTCTCTCACCTCATGTGCTCTCTCTTGTTGCTTTCTGAATTTGACTGAAATTAAGATTTTTAGGTACGAAGTTGTTACTAAGTTTTTTCTCATTTAACAATATTCACAAAAAAATCAAGTCATACTTGTGGATCATTACAGCTAAATAATGCTTAACTATGTATTTTTAAAAATTCTTGTGTTCTGCATCTTAGTTGCTAACCTCAAAACAAAGTTTTCAGTAGCATTCTTTAGGAACTGCTTAAGATAAAGACCAAAATGCAAAGGACAAACTGATGAGATGTGAACAGGACTTGGTCTTTGTTTCAGTGTTTCTTTTGAAGACATGGCTATAGTTAACATGAGCTCTCCTATCTAAAATTGATTTGTAAGTTAACAGATCATTTTTGTCCACTACTGAACCATAGTATAAATGCCTAGAAAAGATTTACTAGAAAATCCGTGACTAAGTATTCACTAAAGTGGTTATGTTCACATTTGGACACATACTCAGATTTCATGTACAATGGTTTTTTCAAGTCCTCCTTCCCTCTGCCATAGATATTTTTTAGATACATCAAAAGAAGCACTTACCTCTGCATAATTCATCCTGTGCAAGTTCTACAATCATCTTAGGATTTCCTGGAATACAGATTTAAAACATGAATATTCTTGATTTAAAGTGAGATGTTCCAAGCTAAGGAGTTCAAGTGACAAAAGATACTGTTTTTAGAGTTTTGCTTAGGCTATACTTTAGCCCAACCATAATACTTGCGGGTTTTACATTAAACTGAATCAGAAACGTAAACAACTGAAACAAATTAAGTCTCCATCCCCATGTTGTAATGATGGAATCACAAGGCAACTGAGGTTTGAAGGGTGCCTGGCAGATCTCTAATCCAACACTGCTAGTCACAGCCAGTTCCACTAAAGGTCAGATGGGCATAATCCAGACAGGTGTTAATACACTCCAAGGATGGAGACTGCATAGTCTCTCTAAGCAACCTGCTCCCATGCTTGACTGTCCTCACAGCTTTTCCTTATATCCAGCCTGAAACTCTTGATTTAATTTATGCTGCTGTCTTGTCCTCCTGATATGCACAGCTGTGAAGAATCTAACCCTATCTCTTTTATAACCTCTCATGGGCACTGGCAGGCTGCTACTAGGCCTCCCTGGAGATGTTGTCTCTCTGGGTTGAAAAAGACCCTTTACATCAGCTTTCCTCCTAGAGCTGCTAGCAAAGAATGGAAACAGGTTCCATATCTTCCTCTCGTTTAGATCAAAGCTTTCAGTCAGGCCAACTGTACTTGAGAAAGCTGAATTTCAACTATAAGAGCTATGAAATAACCACAGTGATCCAGTATTTGTTTAACTTTACTGAAAAAAAAAACCAACGGTGAGAACTTGTCGCCATTGTTTACACACACAGTCTGGAGAGTATTGTCAAAAAAGAAGTAGAATTATTGAAGGCAAATAATAATAATCATGTCACTCGACCTGCTGGTCATGTCTCTCTTGATGCAGACCAGGATGCAGTTGGATTTCTGGGTTGCAATCACACACTGCTGAGTCATATTGAGCTTTTCATCCAAAAACACTCCCAAGTTTTTCTCCCCAAGGCTTTCCTCAACCCATTACCCACTCAGCCTGTACTTGTGCTTCAGATGTGCTAATAATGAGCTTGTGGTATAAGATGAGCTTTCCTTTGTAGCAGCCAAAGAAAACTTCTCCAGTTACTTAAGCTCTTCTAAAAAATTTTCTTTCAACACTACATATTGTTTTACATATATATAACTACATCTATTTTCAAACATCTATTTGAAATAATAGGTGCTTTCAAAGAGTCAGTTCACTTGCCAGCTCAGTGACTGATTGGATGATTCACCAAAGTCAGGACTGTTTAAAATTTATGGGGTTTATTCTCTTTTTGTCAAGCATTTTCTACATACAGAACATTCACGTGGTATAAATTACAGAACAAAAAACTGCATGAGACAGACTACTGCAATTGAGTAACAGACAGTTTACATGATTATTGTTTGTTCACAATGGTGAGGAGTTCTTAAAAAGGAAAATAGATTCAGTAGCTAGAAATGTAAGCAAATTTTTATCTCAGTTAAAGCTACTTACCAGGAGGTTCACTCAAGCTAATGAGAAATCTACTGTACCACACAGGGCAGAATGCTCAATGCACACAAGATTACAATGCTAGAAAATTCCAGATTTCAAAGCAATTTTACACAATCTAAATTGCAGTAAAACTTTGTTTAAAAAAAGATTTATTTTCTGATTGCCTTCAGTAAATGGAGGTCAGTTTAAGAGCTTATAAGCATTCTTTAGCAAAAAACATAATAAAAATAAAAATACTCTCAAACTTCTAAGTCATTTGCTCTGAGTTGGATAGATGTTCACTGCTGGCTTTCTATTGACTTGTTATTCTACTTCTGGAAATATTTTTCCCATTTACATGTTTAACCAGTGCTATATTAGAATACTAAGTAAACAAACTATAAAAAATACAAAGTTTTTGTTGTTTGTTTTTTGTTTTTGCCTTTTTTTTTTGCACTAATCCAGTTGGATGCAAGAACTAGAAAATCTGTTGAGCTAACCAAATGGTTTAACAAATAGGAATCAATGGTACAATGAATAAGCAAAAATGTTATCTACCAGTTGTAGACTTCAGTTCTTTGCATTCTCATTTTCTTAAAATGTATTTTCTTTATGTTTATTTAACAGTTTCCTCAATGATATAAGTGAAGATTTGTGATGCCAGGTTTTTAGAATGTGGTATATTCTGAAAGGATGTGCAATATTTATCTTCCATAGACTTGAAACTCCTTGCTGATGACACCCTGTGATAGCTAAAAAACCTAGCATCTATTTTTTTTTCTAAAAAAAGTTAAAGCTTCTGCAAGCAGCTTTCTCAACTAAGACAGCATAAAAATAAACTCCAAAATGCAGTGATCAGAAAACACTGCAAATATAATTTTTCTTTTTTTTTCTCCTGTCCATGTATGTTGCACATCTTGTCACCTGGAATTTGATAGCAGAACTTCCTTTCCAATGACAAGCAATCCTGTAGCCACAGTGGGAATAAATGTTATAATTTCTATGTTTGTCTTTCTTGTGAGACTTTCGCTTCAAGGCACAAAAAGATTTAACAGTGGACTGGACAGGACATAACATTTCAGCTTAAGGAGTCAAAGGTTATTGTACAACAGCTGTTTTGTGTCTGAAGCAAAAAAACCCAAAATTTGAATAATATTTAAGTCTTCCATTTACAAATGCAAAGTATTCCTGAAACTTTTTTGCTTGGTTTTTTTATTCCTTTTTTACTTTAATTTTTTACACTTATCATCAATATTTAGTTTCAATATTTAGTTATTTCAAACAACAAAATCTCAGCTGATAAATAATGAGTACCATTATCAAATAGCCATCATTTTAGTCACCTTATGTAGAAGCTGATTCAAATTGTGTACATTGTCAATGAAAGAACAGGTATAGAAGGGCCTAACAATTTAAAATTAAAATTGTGTAAATTTGAAGAATGGTGTAATTTAAGTGCAATGTACTGTAAAACGATTAACTCAATAAATATCTAACACAGATTATTATGCTTCTCCAACCCAAACTACTGTGTTGCCTCTCTCAACTTCAGTGATTTCACAATTTAACTTATTGAGCCGTCCATCCAGGATGAACAGAGATTCCTTGGAAGGGGTCATGAGATACTGACCAAAAAGGCCACTGTCTTTTATAAGACGGTTCTTACTGTTCCAAGGCCATTCGCCTGGCTTCATGGGTTCCTTCAGACTCTTCACCATCTTCACCTTGCCAGAAGAGAGCTCCAAGAAGAGAACATCAGTTTGTGTGCTGGAGCTGCAGTAGACATTGTATTGATGAGCTTCAGTGAAGGACGGCTGAAAAGCTACATCAGATATGTGCAAATTGGTGCGAATGTCAAATGCATCCTGTATTTCTCCTCTCACTGTTATGGACTGGATCCTCAGGAGGCCTTTTGCATCATCAATGCTGAGCAGGTAGTGTCCATCTGGAGAGACATGGGGTGTGCCCGTCACGTCGCCGTTGTACCCAACCACGGAATCAGTAACGCTATCCACTATGAGCTGCGGCAGGACAGCCCCAGTGGTGTCAGGCTTACAGCAGATAAAAAGATATCCTCCAAGATGTGTATAAGCCAGTGACTCAGGAATGCAATTATAATCCTTTAAACTAACTGTCTTGATGTACGACATCGTTTCTAGATCAATTTTCTGGAGCATGGGATCATCCCTATGAAGAATATATCCAAACCTAAAAGGAAAAGCATAAAACCAAAGAGTTACTGTGTGCATAATATATGAATGGGGAAAGACACTATGAGCAAAGGAGATAATATGTGCAGCGGTGTATTGCTATACATCTCAGCTTCAGATGTTTCAGATATTAAGCAGTTTATAATATTTTATTTTTAGTGTTGTAATTTAGAATGTATTAAAAAATGCCCAAAACCCATTTATTTGATTAATGGGAAAGTTCTTTTTTCCTACTGACACAAGGGAAAAAGTAAACCATTACTCTCTATATCTATTCACTTATAACTTTACAAAAGCCAGAAAGGAGAAAGAAATGAAATATCAATAGATACCACATCTCACATATTTGAATTCAGTTCATAGAGCTCTTCAACTTACTTGGGAACATCAGCTTAACTCAGCCCTCATTGTTATTCAGATCATTATCTGAATCTTCCTTATTTTAATTCAATAGAAATGAATATCATAAAAGGATTTAAGTTTATGCCTCCTAATGACCCAAACACCATATTTCTTACAATTTAAACGATCCTTTATGCTCTTCCATACATCAAGAAACTTCCACTGAACATGAATAATATGGTTAAATTTTAAAATCCTGGAGCTGATTGATTGTAACCTTTTAATATAAACTATATCACTATTCTTTTATGGTAATGTATATGTTCTGACTGCCTAATCAATTGACTATATATATGCAAAAAAGATACTTCTAAATATTACAGAATTATGTGAAAGTATATTAGCTTTACTTATCTAAGTAGCTTTCACAGCACCTTTCCCAAACAGCTGTTTTCTTTTGACATACTTCTTGGCACTTTCCTCTGAATCTTTGATCCTGAAAATGAGGCTGCATGATAATAAATATAATCTAAAAATACCTTTCACATCCTTTTGATATAAAGCCATATGACAGAATCTTCCAACAACTGAGTTGACAATAACACAAAATTTTCACACTATACTTGTAACCCCAGTGTACTTACAAATCAGTAAGCCACCAAAGTAACAGGCAAAAAATGTTTCAGGACATTGTTCAGGCAGTTCCTCAGTATAAGATAGTGTAAATTACATCTGCACTTTCTACTGAATTGATGTAAAAACACTTTTAATTTTAGCCCCACCTTCCAAAATCCTTGCTTAATGTTTCAGTATCATAAAAGCACAGAACTAAAGAACTACTTCAATTGTTAGGGACCATAGGATTTCATTTGGTCCAAATGCTTCTGCAAGAAGGCTCAATGTGAATCACATTGTCCACGATTACAATTTGATCTCATTATGACATCAATTTTGTCTTTAATTATTCAGCCACTTATAAATACATTAATTCAATCATCTTGGTTAGGAAAGTGTTGAGTGAGCTTTTTTGGAAGTTATGTCTGGATAACTTACTTAAGATTATGTTACTTTTCTCTTCATGACGTCTGCTGTTCTGTCATTGAAAAATATTAGGAATATCAGGCAGAATTTGATTTTTAGGTTTTTTGACTGCATAACATCTGTTTCTTAATCTTTTCGGGTAGCCATAAACTCACTGATTCCTGGTTTCATTATTAACAGTAAGTATTTTTCAGCTATAAGAAACAGACCTATGCTGCATTTTATAGAAAATCATCCTGTAATAGAAAAGGCTGAATAGGTAACAACAGTGACATTTCACATCTCCATGTTTAATAACTGGTGTTAGACACATGAGCAGTGGTTACAAAGGAACAATAGAATTGGTTTATTGATTGCATTTTTACATAACAATGTAAAGCAACAATCAGTGAATTATCCAGGAGTTCACAAGAAGATAAAGGGAAAATACCTAATTTTAAAGTCAATGTGATGACAGGTGCTGAATAACTTAATTTTAAGCTATTATAGTATTATTTAATCTATTTTAATAAAAGTACACAGTGCAGAGAGTTTTTGCTTTAACTACTTCTGATCTCAATTTAAATTGCAAACAGACAGTAAATTTTTTGTGTTTGAGACTGGCATGCTGACCTTGGGTTTGAAAACATTATTTTTCTCTTTCAGTATACCAGTATATTGTCATGGGAAAAATCAGGAAATCTTTTTTAAAAGTGAAAGAAAAGGCTCCCACTGAGTTATTTTTATCTTACATAGGTACTAAGACACAGACTTATATCCAAGTGAAATTTTCCAATATAAATAAAGATACCAAATCTTTACTGTGATTTTGAAAATACAGCAGTCATCATCTACTTGAATAAATCTATGTTTTTAAATATTTGGCCTGTTGTTTTCAGAAACTGTATTAAATATATTAATAAATTCTCTTTTGTAAAAAAAAAAAAAAGAGTCATTTAACATTTGAATATATTTTATTCTATATATGGGTCCATCATATTTCATGGTACCTTTATTTAATTCAGGAAAAAGACTTAAAATTTGACTGTATGTTTTAAGATGCACTTTAGTTTCTATCCTGCAAGAGAAAAATCACAAGCAACATTTATAAAAAAAAGGTAATAGTTTTTTTAAAAACCGTACTGAATTCTTAAACCTATTTTACACCAGAAAGCAAATTTAAAAATATAAATACATATATTTTAAACTGGTCAAAATCTAAACCAATTTTTTTTTCATTGATCATATATTAAAGAAGAAGAAGAAATTTTTGTTCTGCTTGACAATTCATGTTTTTCTATAGATAATTCCAGGTCATAAAAATGGCCTTCTTCTAAAGTGAAATACAAATGCAAAACAAGATTAGCATCAATTATCAAAATCAGCAAACCTTACTTGCTGATTTAAACTGTGATTAAAATCAAGTATTTAAATCAATTTGATTCAAAGAAATCTGCCTTGCTTATGATTATTTGATTTAACTACTGTGGAATAATTAAGATGCCTTAAATGTTTTTTGTTGACTAACCTGGTTAGTGTGAATGAAATATCTTAGGAGCCACAGAAGAATGTTGATATAAACCTTCCCACTAGAACAGACTTTATAAATATTAAATATTAAATAGTTTGTCCACAGCAAGGAACTCCAGATCTCCATAGTCAGCAAACACATTTTAAAACAAACCAGCTGATAACATAAGGGCACTGATTTCTTTTATAGCTTTATCTATCTCTTTGTATATTTAGTTCACAGTTCAAAAAGCCACAAGTAAAAAGTTTACAGTATCTTAGACAGGCTGTTCCTGTGATGTAAACAGTGGCTTCAGCTTTGATGATGACTGAGTTTAACTGAAAACTATAGAAACTGGCTTCAACATTTTACCCACTTTATTTGAGTTGTATTTTTATTGCACTTGAGAGATTTATTGTCCCTTGCTTTGGAGCTATTAAGGAACTTGATTTTATATGCTACAGCAGCTAACCATATGTATTCTGATAATCAGTTATACCTGAATGCCTGTTTACAATGAATCTTACTTATAAAGTGCGCAAAGAGCAGTTTAATGCATTTTTTTCAGTGATTATTTATTTTCAACTCACAATTATTTACAGCTATCTGTACTATTCACCACATTCTATTTACTTCTAAATTGGAAAACTGGTTTGGGAGATATGCTCTCTTTCCTTCCTTAAAGAACTGACTTCTCCAGCCCTGATAAAATATAACTCCATTTTCTTTTAACATTAATATGCAAAAGACTTTTTGCTGTATAATGTTTTCTAGTTCAAACTTTAAAAAGTCACTGCTTCGGACACAGATATAAAGTTAGCCCAGTGTAATGCCTCTGGAGCTGAGCACACTGAGAGATCAGTTATGTGAGCAGAATAATGTATAGAAGGTACGTAGCAGTTTTTAGTTATTGATTTCAAAGCACTGTACAGATATTACAGAGGGCAAAGAAAGCTGAATGACTGGCCTAAGGCTATACAATAGTCATAGATATATACAATATATACAATATACAATATAGATATATACAATTGGCATAGTCCAGGTGAAAATACAGGTTATCTAAGGCCCAGCATGGTTTCTAACCTATCATGGTACAGGTTACTATTGTAACTGAGGTACTAAAGAGACAGATGTGGGAAGGTACCTATATAACAATATAGTTTTGAAGAAGAGTATATAAAATCACTCCATCAAAATAATGTTCTTGATTGCTAAAAATACAGAATTTTGGACCTGTCTGGGAGAGAAGTTGGGAAAATTTCATGAAGGATCTACCCTTCCCAAAACCAGGAGTACAGCTGACAAAAGCAATTTATTAGAACTAATAGGATTTTATCAGTACTATTGTTTAAACAATTCTTTCTTGGCTGCCATACTGCCTGCAACATTTCAGTGCTCTAATTAAAATTCAGTAAAGCTGGACAAGGATGTAAATACCCTAACAGCCCAACAACATAGATAAAAAGAAGGGGGAGTGGGAATAATTTTAAGCAGCCAGTCTTCTTGGGTGTAAAAGGATTTGGCAAGCGGTGTATCTCATATGTTTGTCTGCCCGTCTCAGTGAGAGCTCTGTGGCTGGAGTTTTGAGAAGCTGAACAAATCAAGAGAGGTCTGTTCCTGTGCCTGCGAGGTTGGTGAGGCTGATTCTTAGTCTCTCAAAATTGCTAGGAAGAGGCATAAAGATGGAAAAAAGTAATGAAGTTCTGTAGGGAAGTTACAGAAGGGAAAAGGGGAAGTAAAGAAAACTGATAAGAAAAGCTAAGAATTTCATGTCTAGTATAGTTTACAATATACAAACCCAACAGAAAAAAAACAAAGAATGAGAAAAAATATACTTTGCTACCTAAGATGAGAAAGTACTTTCCCAGACACTGGCAACTGAGGAAGGTGATAAATAGTTTTTTTATAGGGACATATATCTGTCTGGTTAGATAATTTGTTCCTAATAATTTTGAAAGAGTTGACTAGCTCTTAGCATTTTAATAAATCTCAGAATAACAGGAAAATTTGGAAAGTCTGAAAAAAAGTCAGGTATCCCAGCTAACAGCTTGATGCATATACAAGAGGAATAATAAAATAGATTATATGAGAATGAATTACAGAAAATCGTGACTATAATGCAGTCAACATGGGTTTATGAAAAATTTAGTTTTGTCAGACAAACCTAAATTAATTTTTTTATTATAAAACTTTCTGAAGGTAACTGAATATCAGAAGGTCATAGCTTTCCTGGAATAAAAACTCATACCTGAATGAAAAATAATTTATCTGTAATAAAAGGTAGTTGTCAATGCAGAATCATCATTTTATAGGAAACTTCTTGGTACAAAAGCTGATACTTCACAAAATTTTCACAGATGATTTGGATGTAAATGTCTATGAATGTCCATGACAATAAGGCTGTAGATAATGACAGCAAAATCAGTATATTCAGTTGCTCATTCAAGCAAAGAGTGTTCAAATGTGGCCAGGTGTAAAGTTGAGCAGCTTCACATGTGAATGAGGAATGTATGACATGAACATAAAACAGTATCCTAAATAATAGCAGCTATAAAAGGATTTAATAATCATAGCAGACATGCAAGTCAATACAAAATCTGAATCCAATGAGTCAAAAATAAAACCAAGACCCAAAAGCCTCTGTAAAGTCCTTAAGGGTATAGCAAGAGAGGTGAATAATACAACACACTCATTTCAACACATCTGTATTCTACACTTGGAAGACTAAACTAAAAATGCTTTATTTTTTTTTTCTTCACTTCTGCCCTTCTAAAAACACAATAAAAAATTAGAGGCAAGGAAAAACCTGAAAATTATTTAGGAATGGAGACAATGGTTTTATGCAAGAGCCTGAGTCCAATATAAAAATAGTTGCATACTGAAACCAGACAACTTATTTAGGAATAGGTAATTTTTCCTAACAATGGGGACAATATACCATTGCAACCAACTACCATAGACATGCTGATTTTTCTGTGGTGGGACTCTCCAGGTAAAGATTATACTACTATCTACTTGGATAAGTAAATGTAGCTTCAAAAATATCAGATTCATTATCTGAATCACTGAATGACTAATTGAAATTATTAAAACATAAAGTACATGCAGGAGTCAGAGAAAATGCTCTCATGGCCTCTTCTAGCTGATGGATATATGAAACACCATTTTTTTGCCTTTGTTCATATAATCAACATTGCATAGGTAGAGTAGATTTTAATCTTATACTACCCATTCATTTGAAGGTGAGATATTAACCATCATAAAATCATAAAATCATCAAGGTTGGAAAAGACCTTTAAGATCATACAGTCTAACCACTCCCCCAGCACTACCACTCTAACCCCTAAACCACATCACCATATCATTCAGACACACCTTGAACACTTCCAGGGGTGGTTATCCCACCACCTCCCAGGGCAGCCTATTGCAATGCCTGAAAAGAAGCAACCAAGGGTTTCAAATCTTGTGAAATGACTGTGATTTTACACAATCCCTTAGCTCACAGACATACACACAAGTAGCATGCAGAGGAATCTGCTCTCCTGCAAACCTAAGGTTGTGGTGCCACTTTTCCATCCACTGTATAGAAAACAACTGTTTTTAAAAACTTGTCTTACACTGTTTTTAATTTTAAGTAATTGTGAATTTCACGCATGAGTTACTAATAATTTTACAATTACTGATCTTTCATAGACACATATATTTTGAAAAAGAGCATTGTCCTTGACAACACATTCATATCCAAATACAGAAGGTTTACAAATTGCTTGTAATATTTCATATTCAAATATATAATATTTCTATACAACTATAAAAGCTATAAAAGGTCATTATTTTGAGGCTTATTGATCTAACTGTACAAGATCATGGTGGATAGGCTGGGAGAATGGTGTTAGACCATGGAGACATGCTTCAGAAGAGTTGTCTGTTTACACACACCAATGATCAGTTGCAAACAAATTTCAGTCAACTCTCCATAACCTAATTGCTGCCTTCTAACTAACAGATGAATCCATCTTCCCTTCTCTACAGCATTATGAACCATCTCAGCATATCAGTGTCAGATTATTAACTCTGCTTCTGTTCCCAGACTGGGTCTCATCTTTTTGATAAGGAGACAAGAGCAACTATTAAAAAAATATTACTTACCAAATTTGTGAGAAAAAAGTATTGCAAGTCACTAAGCTGATAGTTTTGGATTGCAAAGGCAAGCAGAATGGGGGATGCAAAAAAGCTGTATGTAATAAAACAGGATAAGAAAATGTTGTCTTCCAGTGGTGTCTACAGAACCAGCAAAATAGGGACATTTCACAAAATTTATATTAGTGAGATTTTTGTATGAGGTCTCCATAAACCAAATGTGTAAGTGAATGTGCTGAGCTTTGACTATCCCAAGATTTCTCTTTTTGTTCTGAGTAAAGGAAAGCTATTAAATCTGAGTAAAGTCTCCATTACTACTCCATGTTCTATAGAGATGGAACCCAGCCTCCAAAGTAGTCATAACATTGTAACTTTCCAAAGCACTTGGCTAGCTAAAAAGATTTTAAAAATACAGCAATTTATAATTATGTCATTAAATTGTGATTGTCACCTCTGTTCATTTAGCCTGATTTTTATGATTAGGCTGTTGGAAAACAGCAAGTGACAGTTGAGAATACCTTCAATTTTCTGGAATGCTTTATATATGTTTGATGGAATATTCAATACAAAATTTCCTGTCACATAGTTTAGTATGTAGAAGCCTCCCACTGCTCATTAATTTCCAATTAATATTTATGACAATGTCAACTCTTATGTCTCTTCTATATAGTGAAATAATGAACAATATCAGTACATAAAGTTGTTTCTCACAGTGCATACTGGAATCATGTGTAACTTAAACCTGCCAGACATGAGAGCAAATCTTTAGATTTCCAATAATTTATTGTACAGTTTATACAAGTGGGAACTGTAGCCTGTAGGCATATCACTACAATTGGAAAAACACTAGAACTATGAACTGTGTCTGTTTATTTCCTCCCTTACTCTATATGAATAAACAATAAAAATTTTAATCCCAGATTTTCAAGATTTTTGATCATATGTTGTGACAAAAATTTAAAAGAAATAGGACTAATTATACTTAGCAGTTCTATAGATGTTTCTGTAAGAGTAGTATACTGCATTTGGCTGAAATGGAGTTAATTTTTATTATACCAACCTGCATGGTGCTGTGTTTTAAATTTTTGAATAAAAGTGTTGATAACTCACCAATGTTTTAGTTATTGTTGAGCACTGCTGGCACAGCATCAAGGCCTTCTCTGTTTCTTACTCTGCCTTTCCCATGAGTAGTCTGCAGGCTTGGATAAGGCTGGGAGGTGACACAGTGGGCTATGCCAGGGATGTTCCATGACATGTAACATTAGGTTCAACCATTAAACTTCTTCCAAAGTATTGTTGTTCCGGCTGAGTGGGAGCTCAGCTGCTGGCTGGGGACAGCTCTCCACAGGGAGTCATTAGATTTCCATAATGAGCTTTACAGAACCCAGACAAAGGGAGGTAACTCAAATTTCCTTGTCCAAACCAACTTCAAAGAGATGGGAAGATATCCTAACGTATGGTAATTGCAAAATGCAATTTAAGAAAAATGCAGATCATATGGAAGATTGCTATATTGTTTAAAAATTAAAAACCATGTCCAAATATTTAAAGTTATACAATAACAGTGACAAAATTAATAACACTATAGATTATCAGTTCCGCAAAATAAATTCAAGACCATATTTTTAAAGTATTTTTAAAGCATTTTAAGGGTATTTAAAATATGGGATTTCACTACACATTTTATGACCCTATAAGCCTGTTTGTAACACACACAGAAAAAAAGAACAGTAAACACAAGAAATCCATTATTCTTTTCCCAAAGTAATTATCATAATTACCACTCATTTCCTGAAAAACAACCTGGAGACTCTCATTGCCAAGCCGCCAAAGGAATCCCTATAGCAAATCAGATTATTGCTCTACCAAAATTAGTTCTCTCTCTTGCTCTCATCAGATTATCAAATGTCTCAGAGTGAGGGAAATCTTTTATCAAATCATTCTTTGGAATAAGATGATCACAGGAACTTGCCCATCACTGAGAAGTAACTTATGACATGAGGCACCAACATTAAATTTATATTTAAAAAGGTATCAGTTTTGGAAACCTTACTAGGTATTATTATTACAAATAAATATTGTCAGTTTTTACAAGTATTTTAACATCCTCTCTCTTTTCATACCTGATTTTCAGTTTTTTACCTGCAAAATTCCCATCACCTCAAGTTCATCATTTGTAACACACATAAAAGATAAAAAAGCAAATTTTCCTTACATGCTATACAGATTTCACTTATGAGAAAATGTGACAGTGCAGATTATCATATCACAGGATTTACGCAGTTGGCTCCCTTTCACTGTCCAAAATAAATTATTCAATCACTGTCCTTTATGGTGTGGGGCTTTCAAACCAGAAAAAAATAAACAAAACCCAAACCTTTGCTAATGTAGGAATATGGTTTATTATGGTTTAGAACAAGAAATGTTGGTTTTACATAAAATTTCTCTTGAGTTTTTTATCAAATCTGTTCAGCCTAAGTAGCCTTAACTAACTCTGGCAGAGCTTGAGAAGAGTATTTTGCTTTTGAGAAATGAACAAAAAATCTTTTTCCTCTCAAATATCTCACTGTTCTTACATATCTGTTGCTCTTTATAGCTATACCAAAAATGCTTTGAATGTCATTAAACAATTTAAAAGGTGTACAGCATCCTGCTCTGGATTTTGTGGGTTTGTTCCATAACAAGAAAGTAGATTTCAATAAATTAATTAGAAAATGTATTGTAGAAGTATCATTGGTAGAATGTGCTATCTACTGGTAGTTGTAAACAAAGCTGCAAAACAGAAATCTGGCTGAAATCTTTAGTGACTCACCCAGTTCTGTGGGAGGTTTCCTGGTTACAGGATGTCACATTTATGTGCATAACTCTCCAGCTTCATCACTGTAGTACCTAGGTAAATTTTTTCCTATTTTCCTGAGTAAAGGCTTAACAAGAAACTTATTCCAGATCAGTACTTGTTGCCTGAACTTCAGCACTGCTACGTTTTAATATCTCTTTGCATATCTGAAAAGGGTTGACCTTGTTTACAAACCAAAATACAGAGCCATTGCACAAGGAGCTTGTTTACTGTCAAGCCTTTTCTGAATTCAGTTGATACAGTCATAGAGCAGACATCCTGTGAGTTGGTGTATTTCACACTGGCAAGGATTCTGCTATGATTTGGCTATGACTGTTAATAGGTGTGTAGCAAAAGATCCTTAAGCATCCACAAATTCTCCTTTGGACCCTTCTTCTATCATCCAAACCCTACAAGACAGAGGGAGGGATAACATGGGGAAAAACCCCATGCTGAAATTGCATGAAATACCACTCTCACATACCTGCAGTTTATTTACTGCCAGTCTGCAGAGTTTTAATGGAGGTATGTATTATTTGATATAAAAAGAGCATGTTTCAAAACATAAACATGCATATATGCATGTGAGTATATAGAACAGGTAGTATAGGAAGAAAAGTATAGGAAGAAAATCATATACTAGGACATTCCTCTTTTCACCGTTCTTTCCTCTAAGATAAGAAGTGGAAAAGTAAAAATAATTTTTGCCTCACATATTCTGGGCCTCTGTACTAAGCTTCCAAATACTTTCACTGCTACTCTCTGCACAATCCTGTATCTTCCAAATTGCCTATCAAGTCCCCACTGATGCTGCTTGACATCAATGGTAGTATCCTTGAAAGCGACGATTTTTCCTTTTCCTCTCAAGGGATAAGCATGCTCTCTCTCAGGATTAGATATAAATGCTTTCATTTTCAGCTGATGAACTGGAGAGTTGAATGTCTACATATCAGTATCATATATCATTTAGGACAGCAGTGCTAGATCTGAAGTCACACAGAGTTGAGTTCTGGGTGGTTCTGATAAGGATTTCAAGTAATGCACTTTGAAATTTAAAAAGAAAGTGCTGTTTAGATTAAGCATGTGCAAAATGAGTGCTCTGCCACAATGACCAGTTTAATTTTAAATACTGTATTTTTTATAATGTGTTCTTTTCATCAGTTTATTAAAAAATGGTCTATAAAACAGAAAATAAAAAAAAATCCCAAAAATTATATGTCTCAACTGTATCTCTTCCAGAGTACATAAACATATCAATTTGTTTATATTTATACCTATATTGCTTTGAAATAAAGAAGAAAAAAACAATTTCTGCAGTTCAAATCAAGCACAGCTGCTTCCCACCCCTACAATCATATCAGTCATCAATAAGGAGGGTCAAGAATTGCCATTACACCTCCTTACTGCAAAAAATAATTCTCTACAGGTAGCACTCCTCTTCTGTGGACACCTACATTTCTATGCACTGCTATGTATGTCTAAATATGAGCTGAAAATCTAAGCTGCTATTTTTTGCCAGCAGAAATCTAGACCATACAGTCAACAGAGTCCAAAGAATTTTTAAAAATAACCAGTACCAAAGGCCTACCCCCAGAGTAGGGGGTGAGAAATATTGTTTATACACTCCACTGTGTGTATAGACTAAATCTCCAGTAACTATTGCAGAAGACAGAGAGCTTACACTCACAGATTCACTGTATTTTCACATCTAAATGTAGGTGCCTACAATCTGAACCTCACACTCACCATAAGCATCCTCTCAGCATGAAAATATAATATCCAAATATAGCCTCATAAAACTTTGCACAGATTTGGGCAATTGAGGCTTAAATGACTGACATTACATCACAGTGTGACTAAGAGTTAGAATTACATTTGAAATGTGATGGTCTGTTTCTCCAAGACATTTTAACAAGTTCAGGTATCATACAGCAGTAGGGGTTATTAAAGCTTGCCTTAGGAGTCAGAAATTCAACTGATTCGAGGAATAGCTAGCACTGCTGAAAGTGCCTGCATAGAGTGAAGAATGTTACGTAAGTCTCCATGCAAAACAACACTAAAAACAGAGCTGTCTCTTCTAGAATCTTCAGGAATCTCTGAAGATGATTTTCACCACTCTCAAAGCGTAGCTTTAACAGAAAACCATCACTTTTCTTTCCACAAAAAGAATAATTTGTCAGTCATAACAATCAACTTCAGTAGACTTTTTCAAGGATAGAGTCATCAAACATACAACAAAAAACTCTTCTGAGTCTGCCTTTCATTTTTGTCTTAGGGTTTTGTGGATGTCTATGAACTGCATGCAAATCTTATGTATGAATTTTCCAAGAGTGACTTTGTTTATCACAATTTCTTAGAGAACTGTGTTTTCATGACATTACTGAAGTACTTGGTATACTCTGACAGATATAACATCACTGCACAATATGGAGATGGAATCCACTTCAGACTATGAATTTACAAAAGATAACTAGTATTCTGCAAGAAAACTAAATATAATAGAATGTGGCTAGTAACCATGCTATATGTACTGATTTTAAAAGTTCAGGAAATTTTCTGGTTTATAAAGAATGATTTTCAACTGTTTCTGTGGACAGGAACTATAAAAGCTGTGCAAGGGAACAGTAGACAGACTATGCTACACAACTTTTCCCATTCTAAAGCATGGGTAAAACAGGAAGAAATTAAAGCCCTCTGAGGCACAATTACTTGAATTAACTATAGCAGAGTTAGGTCCAAATGGTCTTGCTAATATTTATTGTCTTTATAATACTGAAATGCATACTGGGTTATTGTGGAAAACACCCTAAAGCAAAGGTCACAAGAGAAAAACAAAGCATGAAGAAGAAACTCAATGCAGGACTTATGTTCTGTACTACAAAAATGCCAAAGCCATGTGAATTCTGACACTGCTTCTTTAAATTTGCAAGGTGTCTTTTTTTTCCCCCTCTTCCTTCAGGTAGAGCAACTTAATTTACCTTTTATATGCACACATACCCAAGCAAGGTGCAAGTGTGGAGCTGCCATCAATTGGTAAATTAACAACCTGAGCTTCTCTATGCTATTTTCTTCTTTTAGACAAGCCATATATATTGCTTACCATTCCAACTGCAGCCAGTATAAAAGAGGAAATATCTAAGCATTGTTTAAAAAGATGAAATAGAGAAAATATTTGGGATTTTTTTTCCTGAAAATGAGGATAAATTTATTTTTTCATTTCTTTTAAAAATATATTAACATAAAATTCTGAGAAATGTATTCTTCTCTTCAGGAAGATCAAAATAATAGAAAATGAGGAGGACGAGAAGGATAATACAAAAACTGATGTCCTCTATCTTTTCCGGTTTTGGCCTACCCCAAGAGATTACCCTTATGAAGGCTATAGACTTTTTTAAAGTCTGAAATCAATCACTTCAGGAAAATTATGTTCTCAAAATAGAAAGTACATATAACAGAAGAGAATTAAATAAGCTACAATCAAAATTATCTGTAGAAGAAGCAAAGGGCAGCATTTTTGTACAAAAGAGAAATTTTCTAACCAAATAATTTTTTCAAGAAAAAAACCCTGAACTATCTACTTTATCCTAAGTAAATAAAAATTTTGTTTAAAGCCTCTCCATATTGTATGCTTAGGAGTGGGGAAAAAAAATTAAAACCCACAGAATATAAAGCTGTGGGGCCACTCATAGGGAAAATGAGTAATTTCAGAGTAAAACAAGATCATTATAATTTCTGTTACATGAGGAACAGAATTTGATGGCAGGTCCAATTTTCTAAAAATATTGACTCTTTTATTATGCTTCTGCTTGGGAAGAAATTCTGGGTTTTGAAAACTTAGGGTTTCAAAACACGAACACAAATGTTTGTGTTCTTATAGATTTGCACATTAAAAATCTCATTCTTCTCCAACTAGAAGAAAAAAATATCTATCCAACAACAGGCAACCGTTGAAATTTACAGCATATATAGGACAAAAGAGGAAAACTAATATATAGCCAGATATTACTTGCTTTTATTATTATTAGTAGTAGTAGCAGCAGTAGTAGTAGTAGTAGTATTGATTAAGCAATATCTTTTTATTATAAAAATAGATGGCAGCAGAGACCTTATCCATTAGAAATCATATTTGCTTAATAATACTGATAAAAAATAAATACAGATTTTCATAGATTAATTCAGAAAAGAACTTAATATTCAATTGTAAGTAGTATGAAATGAAAATTTTTAGAGTTATGAGAACAGACAGTCTTAGTAATGAAAAAATTCCTGATTAGATCCTCAAGTGTATTGAAATATACTAGAAAAGGGGCAAAGGAAAAAAAAAACTGAAAGTGACCTGGTGTCCCACAAAAAGGGGATAACAAGTGCTGAATATCACCTGAGAGATCTGAATGAAAGTGATCTTTATAGTAAGTATTCCAAGATTGCAGAGATGGATATTCACAGATCTGTTCTGAAGATTTTATTCTTTTTGGATATTGCTTTTTATATACTTCATAGAAGTGAATATGGTGTCTCTATCTCCATTCTTAGTGAGGGAGCTCAGTGTAGAGAGGATTAAATTGGATGTCAGACTCCACAGTCGATGATGACCAAATATACTAAAATGATTTTTTTCTCTCTTTTTTTTACTCTCTCAGTACAGGCTGACCATTATTTTGAAAAATAAGGATATCAAGGACTTCAAGACAGCCATGCAAGACAGAAGGGAAGAAATATTTCAGTAAGGGCTTGAAGGAATCCTGACAAGTGTTATGCTCTTAGAATAAAGAGATCTCAAATTAAGCTTTGTTCTTTGAGATTGAATAGAAAAAAAATCTATTACTAGACAATACGTAACAGAGACAGAAGATAACATTATAAAACAGATAGTTTAACGCATTAGTAAGCTTCCAGCTTCTGAGTTTATCCTACATCATATTTAATAAGATAGGTTCTGGATTAAAAATTGAACACCACAAATTTAATGCTGCTGAGCTGAAGTAAATGACATTGTGTCATCAACAAAATCCTCCCTTTTATTGGAATAGTTTTCACTTGGGTGGAAAAACTCAAATAAGCATTTATTTGGGGAAAGTCTATGTGAGTTGTCTTCTGTAACTCTGCTGGATAAATCAAGTAAGTGCTTGCAAGCACTCCTTGTGGGAAGAGATTATTTATTTCAACACACTGCACAAAGCCCAGGACTCCTGACTTTTAGTGTACATTTGCACAGCTTAGGGATATACTGAATTTTAGGCTGCTGATGCCGGTATCTATGAATTGTTTCAAGTCTCCCTGGAGGAGCACTTGCAAGATGTGTATTACAATCAGATTTTAAATTATTGCAAATTATTGTCCAATGCTGACAAGAAATAGTCCAAGAAATTTTAGGACAAAGGGAAGTAACTTAATTTCTACATTTTTAGTATCCAGGAATATACGAAACTATTCTTATTATATTATAAAGGAACCCACACAGCAAAAAAAATCTATTTTTAAGCACTGGCAGCTAGTGCATTTTTCTGTCTCATACTATCTAGGGAAGGAGAAATTTAATAAAAAACCCCAATCATTTTTAAAGCAATAAAAGTCAAAGAAATGGCTAGCCATACAGACACAGCAAACAAAAGTCATTCTAAAGATGCTCCTAAATGTCAGTACAAGGCAGGAAAGGATTAGGAAAATCTGGCACTTCTGAAAATGTGGTAACATCAAGGTGGGCAGATGCCATATGAACTGAACAGTCAAATTTATATATGTCACAAGAAATAGTCAGCACCAGTACAGAATGAATAATGAGGTAGAGATAAGGACTACAAAGGTGGTAAATAACAGCAAAAAAGTCTCAATAGATCTTTTTCTTCATTTTTAATCTGAAGTCTACACCCTGTTACAGCTGGGGATATGTGAATATTCTCAAGAACAAATACTGATCTTTACCACAATTCTTTTCTCTCTTTTTAGTTTTTACTAGGGACCCAAATTAAGAAAATATTGCATGCAACAACAACAATAACAAAAAAACCAAAAAAAACCCAAACAGAAACAAAACAAACAGAAAAAAAACCAACAAAAAAAGCATGTAATTCTTGTTTCTAAAAAACACGATAAAATGTTATTTTTTTGCACATAGAAGCATCAGAGATGGCATTTGATTTAAAAATGTAAGATTATCATGGCAAAAATGATCAGGCACATCAGGACCTGACGTGTTCCGTGTTCTAATTTGTAGATTGTACAGGAGGTGGGAGTTGGTTTGAGTGGCTCTGTTAAGATGGAAGTTGGATGTTTTATTCACCATAAGATGATACATGCTGACAGATGAGGACCCATGGAAGGAACATAAAAACAATCTATTTGTGTAGATCTGGAAGTTTTCTTACAGTGTGACTCATATGACTTAAATCCATTTAAAATGGGCTTGTAACATAACAAATAGGACAGTTTAAACACAATTAGCAAAAATCTATTCTAAATGTTAAAAGATAGAGCTGAACAAATGAAAATTTCCAATCACATTTGTACTAGATCCCTGTCACAGATCTAGTCTACAGCACGATTCTTGCTGCTATCAAGAAAACTAGCTCCATCCAAGCCAGACCCAGCAAATTTTTTTTTAAATAATTGTGTTCGGGGTGTTTCCTTTACAAACATTATTTAAAAAAAAAAAAAAAAAAAAAAGGTTGATTTCATAATTAGATTGTCTCTGAGCTAATAAATGAATCTTCATAATTTGGGGTATTTTTTGTAAACCAACAGGTAATTAAAGCACTACTAAGATAACTTCTATCCACTGGGTACAACAAATTATTTGCCATAATTGCAGAGATTAGTTTCTTCTTATAGTTGATTATTTTTTAAATATTAAATTGTACTGGTACTGGTAGATCTGAATCATACTGGTACTGGTAGATGCTGAATTTTTAAAAGCAGATAGGTTATAGGAGACATGTAGAACACTTATTTTTAGAAATGGTTTGTCCACTTCAGATGGAAGATGGTATTCTTTCCAAAGATAAATATTCCTGTAATGACTTCTGCAAAAGCGAAGAAATGTTACTGTGTGAAAAATAAAAAAAAAATTACAATTTAGCAAAATTACCTTTTACTGTATTACAGGTGACTAGACTTACTTAAATCAGATTCCAAGCACTTTCTAAGCTAATGGGGAAGGTCAAGTAGAACAAAAAGATTCTTTTCTTGTTTGTTTGTTTTTGACTGATGTTGTTTTATACTGCTAAAAAGGCTGGCTGCAATCTCATGTTTCAAGTAACATTTGAAGGGAATTCTCATTTCTAAATAGTCACACTGAAATTGAAATGTTTTTTTATATAATCTTTTTTTCTGCTGACAGCTGGAATTTGTTGTTCAAGAACTTTGTGAAGTTTTACTCAAGGTACCTAAGAGAAAAAGATTTGGACCATAAGTTAAATAAATTGGTCAAGCAGTATTCAATTCTCAGCTGATGTGGGAAAAGGCACACAGAATAACTGGTTCCACAAACAAGATAGTTTTCCAGATGGATTCCTTATATATATGTGTGTATGTCTGTGTGTGCATACCTTTATTTTTCAAGGTTAGAAGCAGTCACACTGAATAAAAATATTAAAATAGTTTTATATTGGCTACATTTAAATGTGCAATTAATTATTTATTAAATTTCATAGCATCAAGATGAAAATGAACTTTAAAAATATTTTGAAAATATTTTCTTTCTGAATTCCAGTATGCCCTGGCTTCAAAAACATTATGTACACCTCTGAACATCATTTCAGTGACAGTAAATCTTAACTGGACTTGTGGAATGATGGCAATTATCTTCATCTTCGTGATTTCTTATGTGCTTTCCCACAGACACAGTTGGGAATCTGTATTGCCTAGGACATATTAAAGCCTGCAAACACTGGTTCTTTCTTGTCACTTAGACTATAGGAGTGGAGCTAAAAGAGGATGCAGATGGAAATTTGGGCACTTGGTATACCTTGTAATTACCTAAAGGACTGAGAGTTTCTTAGTTTAGATATGAAGTGACTACATTTATGAAATTTTTGGGTGGGAACATGTGAACAGAGAAGGACTGAAATAGAGAATATAAGTTTGATGCACTTAAGAGGACTCCACATTTCTAAAAAGTCCCTTATTTTAATAGTTGTTGGTGTCACTGGTGGTAGTTGGACAAAGTAAGTTTCAATGCTATAAAACTGTCTGAGGTGAATCTTGCAATCTTTCATTCATTAGATTCCCTCTGGAACAAAGATGCTCTAAAATCTACTATTTAAAGCCAAAAACAGCGAAAAAGATTTTTGCTGTCTCCTCTCCATCTTTCCCAAACAACCCTATTTTTCAAAAGCAACATATTTATGGTCCAGAAGGGTCCTTCTTTTGGGTGGCAAATATGAGGAGAGGGGATAGAATGACCTCAAGGTTTTCATTTAGCATGAGTCTTTAACTAAGACACAGAGTAGGAGGCTGCAGAGTGAAGTCCTATCCCCCCTTTTTGTGCCACCATGTAGGATTCACTGTCAGATTCCACAATCCTTATCAGAAATTGCAGAATATTTTCTAAATCTTCTTTTCTTGCCCTGGTACTAGTGAGCTGTCTTAATTTCCTCAAGCTTTCAAGCCCTTTCCCTATTTTCCCAGTATCATTATAGGCTTATAGCTGGATGACTAAGAACTGTCTCAAAATTTCTGCTCCCTAATGTGCATTGTTAACTGAATTTGTAAAATATTAAATTGTTCCTATCTTTGCACTAAATCATACCGTCTATGTGAAAAGTCAACCCCTAAATTAATTATATTTTTTTTGTTAATGCTTCATCTACAGCTGACTTAGCATGCACTGCTTCCATTGTTTCACTCAGGAACTACTGAATAGAAAGCTTTTTCTGATTATGTAGGATTTTTGCTACAAAAATACTATCTTCTATTTGATTATTTGCATAGAAACACTGAAAATGCTCTCCACACCCTGTCAGCTACTTCACACCTCTGTGGGGGCTTAAACTCTGGAATGAAATGTGAATGTACTGACTCACTGCTCCACATGGGTTTCATTTAAGAAGGTTCACAGGAATGCATTGGCAGTGCATTCCAATTACCTCTTAAAGAAAAGCTTAGTTTTTGGATTGTTTTGTGCAAATGAATAAGTGTGATTTTAGAAAGACTGCTTCCCTTATTGCCATACACAACAGGGGCATAAAAGAGAGAAAAAACTCAAATAGAATATGTAAACTCTATTCAGATCCTGAGCCATCTCATCAGTGAATTGATTGCTCATTCTTCCACTTGTTAGGTCAGGTAACAGTATGACATTTAAAACACTGCTCAGAGATTAAAGCATCTAAAAACTTAGAGTTACTCCATTACAGTGAGTTCTGTACGTTTAATATTGCTTTTGAAACATTTTGCAGTGTAGTGAAAGACCTTAATTTATTCCAATTATCTTTAGTTCTCTTCAATTTATGAACACTGGAGCGCAAATAATCAGCTCTTTTGCTCCTTAGGCTTCCAAGAATATATTTTCGTGAGTATTGTACAAGTCATCTTTCTGCAACCATCCTACATACTAATTGCAGGAGTCTATTTTTATGATAAGGAGTGGTATTAGCAGACTATTAAGGACAAGATCATTGGTTGTCCTGAATTGCTTTGGAACAGAAATAGCTCACTGAATAAAATTTTCTCCTCATTCAGTGTATAAGGACAAATATTGAAATCATATATCCAATTTTTATAAGGTGCATCTGCAGAAGGAAAAATCTTCAGAAAGAACTGAAGAAAAACACCTTGGGATTTGTACTATTGATGACAATGTAACAGATCTCATCCTACCTACTTTTGTGGCCCTGGTGTTTGTTAATTTTTCAACAGAACTAGGGGGAAGGGGAGACTTTTTCAAGCTGTGTGTATGGAAAATATGGGCATAAAAGTGTACATGAAAATCAGTGCTTTATATTCATTCATTCACTCTCTTGGTATAATTCAAAGTAGATTGACAGTGAGTGCACAGCCAATGATGATAGCAGGATGGGCTGTTTTTCAAGATAGGCAAGATAAATATGTAATTTCTTCCCTTTGAAATCTTCAGATTTCCAACTGCAAGACTGAACGAACTTCTGTCACTGTTCTTTCAAACAATGTTTTACTGTTTTGTGTCATAGCCTCTTTTTCTAAGATTATGACTGAGATCTGTTGCCCATTGCAACTACAACTAGCTGGCACAAGAAACTAATGAAAACTCATGGGAAACTGACTTTCTCTAAACTCTGAGCTTTCTTAGCGAGAAAAAAAGGAAATTTCTTTCCATCATGAAGGAATACTCAAAGGCATGATGCAATTCCTCCCTTAGAATCAGCAGTCTTGTCAAAAAAAACAGAGAGATAAATCTAGAATTAAGTCAGCTCTATAATGGGATGCCAATCAGGTCTATCTGCAACTGAGACTCTGTAGAACCATGATCTTGCTATCTGGAAACATCAGTGGGGTTGCTATAGACATTATTAGGGCAACAATTAATACATTTTCACTAAAACAAAGAGGTATTTTCTTTTCTTTATAAATATATACATACACACACACACACACACACACACACACACATATATCTTTATAAATGCAGATACAAAAGGATTACAGAAAAAACATTGTTTGATTCCTAATGGTGTTTGAGTGCAAGGAAATAGTATTACTGGAACATAAAAGAGAGGGGGACACCTTCCTAACATCCCAAAACTAACTGGTGGTACTGAACCTACTACAGTTTTCTCCCCAGAATTATAAAGTTTCTTTTCTTGTCCTTTTCTGTAAACATACCAACTGGCCAGCAATTATAAAAGAAAGTTTAAAGAAAATAAATTAATCTATTCTTCCTCTACTTCTTTTGGCTCATGCATACTCAGTTTGGTTAGTCGATGTTTTGATGGTGCATCACAGTTGTTCAGAGCATGAATGAATGTTATGCCTGCTGGTAACCAAACCAAAAGGTTACTTGCTTTGACTCCTGCTGTGTGATAAGTATAAGAAAAAATTAACTCAGTCAGTGGTAGGAAAAATATGGAAAAACAATTTTTTTACCTTGGAATGAATTACTGTTTACCCGAGAGCAAAATTTATAGTATCTCATCAAATGTCTGATCTGGAGGAAGTGTCTGCTGCTCAAAAGAGCATTAAAATGTGTGGAATTTTCTTTTCTAATAATGAGCAGCCTATTTGGATTTTCATACATAAAAATAACTGACCTAGGTAAATCAAAAGTATAGCTCCACCACTTCTTAAATAAATTATTTTGCAATAAGTTTTAAATACTTATATACATACGAGCAGTAATTGCCACTTCAGTTATTATTAAAAATTTAAAAAAATAACAGTTCACTATGGCTTTAAATTATTTGTCTTTACTTCTGTTCCTATGTGTCAACAAGCCAACCTATTGGACAGAATATGCTGTAGATAGTAATACACTACAAATGGTATCAGATGGTTTGTGCTAGCTGTTAGGAAACTTATTTAATTCTTTTAAGTGATAGGTCTTTTTTTTGCTTAGAACTGCTTTTATTTGGACAGTATGTTTAGTTCTAGATGCTAATTTGGTAAGCCATGCATACTGTCTTCTGCTCCATTATTCAAAATTTTAGTTTACAAGCGACAAATGCACCTAGCTACAGAAAGTTTCCATTTTTCTGAAAGGGGCTGGTGTTGCATGGTCAAAGGGAGCTGATTTCTGACAAAGAGTAAATAGGTCCCTTGGGCAATTAACTACACCAGCCAACTTAGCCAGTGGGGTTATTTCCCTCTTAGCTGTTTTTTGCAATTCATACTCATAAATTGTTCCCCTGGTTGGTATACACTCCTAAGAATAATAAACTCAAGCTTTATGTTTGTTGCCTAACAGCCTTGAGAAACACATGCTGTGATTGAGTGGGGTGTATTTTTGTTGACTGGTCATATTAACTTTAATAGACTGGGATTTTCTACATCACTACTAATTTGATAAATACAGTTAATTTAAAATCTTTCCTGTAACATTGTTCACATATTGAATTCTAATTTAAACAAAAATAGCAAGGTACTGTCAGGCCAGATATTATGGAAGACAAATTCTTCAACAACTGATTAACATAAACAGGTCTTGAAGAATATATTGAAAGAAAAGCAGTGTTTTTGTCTGCATAGAGGATTTTTTTAAATTTTCTTTTAAGAAAAGGCACTCAGAATTAATAGCATTTCCCTTAAGTTCATTATTTGATAAAACCAAATTGATTTTGTTCATTAAGTGCTCCAAGTCTATAGGTTTAGCAGTGGACAAACTATTGCAGGCTTTTTTGCCAGACCAGGAATTTTATTTTGGCATTCTTGATAATTTTATCTGGCATGTGAATATAAAAAAAAAAAACAAACAAAAAAAACCACACAAAAAACCCCAAACAAACAAAAAAAAAACCCAACAAAAACCAAAAAATATTTACTAGCCCTGAATTGATGTACATGTTTATTAGATATCCGCAGGCACCTATCAGATTTTATTCTTTCAGTGTTCAATTGATTTCATACATCTATTTTATTCCTGTGTTTTTTTCTTTTATTCTTTCATTGTATTTTCTGTTAAGTTGCATACAGGACATGTGAAATGGCTCAGCAGCTGAAGGTAACATGCAAAGCAAGAAGCACCTACTTGACCTCTTTGGGCAAAATATCAACCTAAAATAGTTTGAGTTAGACAAGGCAAATCCGACACTAGCTTTGGACTGGCCCTATTTTTCTTTTCCCATCCTGATTTCCCTCCTAGTATGATGTTTATCCCTATCCATGGTTTTACTTTCCTATTTACTAGAACATTAAAGTATCTTAACGTCAGTTCTGTTTGGGCAGTACCTGCTAGTTTATGAAACAGTAACTTTTGTCCTCACAACACATATCTTCTCCAAATACAGCAGAAATATTTAATGTTTTTCTAAGGCTGAATGTGAGGACTACAGATTACTTTGGGACACAACAGGAATTTGCCTACTCAGTTCAAGAAATATGGTAATAGTGGTACTTAGAGTCAATTTATTATTCAGATATATTAATCTATAAATTTCTTTTTAAACTGCATATGGCTGATTGCTAACTTACTTGTTAGTTTAGAGTTTTGTAGGAAATTTAAAAAAATAATCTCTCAACAACACCATCTTTAGAAGAAGCCAAACGTTCTTTGATACAGAAGACTAGATTCTTCCCAGGCACATACAGAGAGAATTCTAAAATCAATTGTAAAATCATCCTAAATTGCATGTTTTCACATTTAAAAGACTACTACTCACTACGATAAGAAATTATATCCTTTTTAATGGAGATGCCTATTTATACCTGTAATTTGATAATTTTGCTAGAACAGAATGATGACAGTTAAGATTATCTAATGAAGATATTCCTATAGAATAGAAATAGAAACTTGAACTTGGAATATCAGAATAAATAATGGATAATTGTTGGCAGAGCTGTTTTGAGGTGAAATGGGTCTGTGTCAGCTTGTAAAAAAACTTAGAAGCTCTAAATATACAAACTAGTAATACACAATAATGCAATACACAGAGGAAAAAATCCTAGACTGCAGAATTATTCAATACCTAGAAGTAGAAATGTTACAGGAAAAAATAGGGGAGGGAGGGAGGGAAGGAGGAAGGAAGGGAGGAAGGGAGGGAGGGAGGGAGGAAGGAAGGGAGGAAGGGAGGGAGGAAGGAAGGAAGGAAGGGAGGGAGGGAGGGAGGGAGGGAGGGAGGAAGGAAGGGAGGAAGGAAGGAAGGGAGGAAGGGAGGAAGGGAGGAAGGGAGGAAGGGAGGAAGGGAGGAAGGGAAGAAGGAAGGGAGGAAGGGAGGAAGGGAGGAAGGGAGGAAGGGAGGAAGGGAGGAAGGAAGGAAGGAAGGAAGGAAGGAAGGAAGGAAGGAAGGAAGGAAGGAAGGAAGGAAGGTTATATATCAAATTCTTACTAGTGTATTTTGAGGAAGAAAAATAGATTTTCCTATTTTCCTCTAAGAGGTCTTGGGAAGAGCTCTGCTTTATGCCTGTGCTAAGTGTTGTCCTGTTTTCCTCAGATTCTCTTTCTGTGTTCCATGTCTTTTAAAACCCAGCTGATCAAATTGTTCAGTTCTGTCACAGCCAGAACCCGTTCTTAGGATGAACACAAAGGCAATCCAACATTCCCTTCATTCAGACAAACTTACCGTACATGGGTAATGATAAGGGTTGTAGCTGGAATGAAAAAGTCATCCACTCTGTCAAACTGCTTCCCCACGGGCTGAGTATGGATTGTGTGATGAGAAACACTCCCACTGGCTTGTGTTATCACCTGCATAAAGTAACATCATTATAAACTGTAGAAGCGCTCTTTAAAACTCAAATCTCAATCCAAATGGATGCAGTATTGACTCCGTAGTCTCTTGTGTTGTCTTTTCCACATTACCAATAAAAGGAGTGCAAATAACAGTGAAAAAAGCTGATCAACAATACAGATTTCAGAGAACTATTACATACCAAACCTCTTAGTCTTCTTACTTATTTTTCCCCTCTATCTTTTTTAGCAACCCTGAATCCATATTTATTAATTTACATTACTAAACCCCTTAACAGTTCTTAGTTTAAACTAAGTTTAATGTAGTTTAAACTTAGTTTAACTAAGTGAAAATGTACTAAGTTTTTTGTTTATCTTTTTTTTACACTAGATCTTAGAGTGAGATTAAATTTTTAAGCACTTCAGCCAGAGTGAAAAGATGCTATCAAATCCACTGGAACGTATGTCTATGCATAATCCCAATCCTTGTCAACCATGAGAGAATTCAACATAGCACAGACATATTTCATAAGAGCAAGCTGAATTAAGTTTACATATTCCTTAAATTGTGAGGAACCAATTGTCTTCAAATGCCAAAATCTTGGACGTTCTCTGAAGTAAATGTTTATGGGTGAATAAAAGACAATTCCATATGTTAGCTACTATGCTTTTCACATGTGTGCATTTAAAAGTGGAATTTTTTTTTAAGAAGACAATCTATTATCTATACTGTGATTAAAAAAGAGAGTGAAGACGACCTGTCACTTTAAAATATGGTAAGACTAACTCAATTATCAGTTTTGGGGAGGAATGGCAACTAAACTTCCACAAATTACCTTGTATACTCAAAGTTACTAAGAATCTGTAGGTGCTGAAAAGGGGATTTCAAATGTTACTAATTTTGCTTTTCAAATTTCTCTTATTCTTTTTCTTATATATAAGTATATACTAAATGCATAAGGATTTTATTAATTTCTGAAGAAAGGAAAACAAATTAAAATAAAAATTAATTTTTAAATTACGATACAAGGCTGATCATCATGGTCTTGGGGGATCTGTATAAATAAGGAACAGAAATTAATAAAAAAGTAGTAAGTTAAGTATAGCTTCTTAAGATGTTTCTTTAGGTTTGTCACTGCTTCAAGGAATGGGAAAAATCAAGATTTTTAATATCTTTCATCTGAAAAAAACCCAATAAAGACAGAGCTTGACACCTCCAGAATGTCAATATGACCTTAATGAAATGGATGTCTAAAGCCCAATTTATCCTCTAATTAGGGACACAAAAAATCATGAATAGCAACAGTTTACTCTCAAAATCCTGGCAGTACAGAACATGCTGCTGTTTTCAGCTGCACTCATCCTTCTATCAATTTGCCATTGTCAGTTCAGACTAAGGGTCTTGAAAATAATCATCAACTTTTTTGCTGAAGTCAGTTGTCTGACTTGTTTTTTGTTTAACTAAAATAATTTCTCTGGCCCTGCTTTATGCTTGCTTAAAGGAAAATATGCAACACATTGCAATTACACAAAGGTTCAACTTGTCTGTATTTCCTTACATATAATCATTGTGATCACCTCACCTGCAAAGTTGGGGAATTCTTCTCCATGTTTCCCCAGCTCAGCACCCAAACTTGATCATGTGATTTATCATAGTGTAGTTTCACTGGAACAGGATCTGTACTCACTGCCTGAAATAGAATAAAAAAAAGAAATGCTTTGTTTGCCACACTTTCAAAGGAAACATAATATATATGATTGAATGAAAAATATGAGTAGATATGCATTTTCGATATTTTCAATCTGCATTTAGGAATTATGTTGTCAATTGTTGAAACAGCCATCTGATTAATTCAGAGTTACTGAATTGCTGAAAATGTGTTTTTATTATGTACTCTAACATTTGGTATCAAAATTACATTATACTAAAGCCTTTAAAAAGTTGAAAACAAAAGTTTTAAATCAAGTACAAAACTACTTATCTTCCTTTCCTGCCATTACTCTCACTTTACATGTATCAGTTGAAAAACTACACCATTTACTGAAAAATAGTTAAAAAGGGAAGAGTATTCGCAAGCCACATACTGGAATTAATGGAAGATGTTACCAAAAGGAAATCAACATGATGTTGCTGCACCCAAAGCTTCCTATCAGTTAAAATGTGCATATTTTGTTGAAGTACGAAGGATTGTTTTCATGTTTTCCAATTATAGTTGCTACTTTTCATAGACCTGTGATCAGAACCAAAGTGTCTTCCCTCCAACTTTAAGCATTGTCACTTGAGACCATGAACCTTTCAGACAGCTGAGCTCTAAACTTCCTTTGTTACAAAAACTGAAGGATTCAGAGGTGTTAAATGGGAGGATAACGTATTTGATTAAGAGATCTTAAGCACAGGCTAAACAAGTGGGGGGGTGTTACTTTTTTATTTTCATCATTAAAGAACAAAAAATAGGTAGAAATTGTTTTTTAGTCTTACCATTATGGAACTGTAAAGCAGAGCTTGTTTATCAGTGTGTCAAGGAGAGTACCAGCTGGCTAATTAAGTGAACCTAATTTAAACTAATGATGTAGATCCTCAAGATAATGCACTAATGGCTGGCTGAGACTGCTGATGATACTTAACTGTACTCCTGAGGTGTTGCAAGCGACCACTTCATCTAAACAGAATTTGTTTTTCCTTTTGAAAATGGAAAATGAAGCCAGGTTGCTCACTGGCTCATTTAAAATCACAAGTTACCCCTTGAAAAAGGTTGTTTGTGTTTGATAACTTCTTTCTGCTACACGATAGAAAACAAGTTGTTTAAAATAATACTTGAACTGTTGTATGGTTAATTTGTCAAGGCATGTCAAATTTTCTTTTGGCTTCCCAGACAAAGGTCTGACCCATCTATGTTCTGCCAGAGGACTCCAGCTGCGCTCAGAGCTGGGGTCGTGGCACAGCCAGGAGGAGCAGAAGGAATTGCCTGCAGGGTCAGGCACAGGCAGTACAGCTCCCTAGAGGGAAGCCAGCAGCAAAAAAGGAGTTGAGCGACTCAGAAGCAGACTTTCACAGCTGTTTCTAGCTGACCAGGCTGATCTGCCAGCAGCACACTGAGCACTGAAAGACAATGACTGCTTACTTCAGCCTCTAAGTCATCCCACTTAGTGCTGTGCTGCTATGCAATACTGCACAATTCCTGCTTTCAAGAATTTAAAAATGAAAGCAAATGCTCCCCTTGACTTTAGAATGAGAATTACCTGGAGAAGTCCAAAAAGTCTCCTTCTATATATCTGTCTAAAGATACACCATTCATGTTTCCAATACATTTCATTTTAGTCTGCTATAGAATCCTCTAAAGTACTTACTTTGATAAATATACCTGTCATAAAAATAAATCATCCTCAAATCTAGTTGTCACAGATGTGCACACCTTTTACATTAACTTTCATAGTAGAAAGGAATAACATGTATAGTAGTACTTCAGAGAAAACATTGTAATAAGCAAAAGCAAATAAAGTTTTTTTTTACACAGAAAACAGCATCACTACATGACTTAAAGGCCTTTCAAATAAATTTTTAATTTTCTTTAGGGTTTTTGCACAGTGATGGGAGTTTCATTAGAGTGCTCTTGCTTTTAAAATATGAAATTATCTCCACATTTATTCCCACTAGCCTATGTGCTTTTTTTGCAAGGTAGCTTCTTATTAAGAATGTACTCTTGTTATTAAGATGTAGACTAGGAATAGTTACATGCACATGTACACGTATGAAAATGATATCCTCTATATTAATATGATCCTCAGGAAAAAGGCAGTCTAACAAGAAAAATGCTCTCATTTCTGAACCATTCTGAGCTGAGTTTCTACTTTCCAAAAATGAATTAAATCTTTATTTTACTCTGTGCTAGGCAGTACTCTAAGTAATGAAAATAGACTGATCTGGAAAACTAAATTCCCTTCTGTGCTTCCTGTGTGTAAAAGTGTTTTTGTAAGTGCACATCATATGAATAGAGCAACATTTAATGGTTAGAACATTCTTTTTGCGTACAGAAAATAAAGCTAGAAAATAAATGCTTATTTTTAAAAGACAAGAAGACAGAACAATGCATGTTTTAAGAAATGCTAAACAAAGTATCTGTTGACTTGTTACTAAATTCCGAATTAGCCTCATTTCAATTCTAAAACCCATCTGTGAGTCAATAGTGGTTTTACTTTTCATAGTTTTATATGATATGTAAAAAGATTGTATAGGCTTTATGCTTTCATTATTTATTTGTTTTGTTTGCAACTACTGTTATTTTTATCTCTTTTTTATTTTGTTTTTTTTTTTTGGTTTTTTTGGGTTTTTTTTGTTTTGCTTGGTTTTTAAGTCTATTTTGAATAATTGCACAGGTAAGCTGGACACAGAACAAGTCCCCTTGTACTTTTCCCATGTATTTGGCTAAGTGTATCCTAGGAAATAACATTCAGATCATTAACAAGTAGTAGAAATTCTACTTAGGTGTTCAAAAGTGACAGTAACACATCTGATTTAATTTATTTATCTGGTTAAACTGTCTGGTTTATTTATTTCTGGTTAAATTGGTAATATTGTCTCACCAAAAATCTTTGTTAAGTCCTGTGAAATGGAAAAATAATTTTTTATGATTGCTTAAACACCTAGAACCATCAAAATCAAAACTTCCATTCCTGAAAAGTTTTCCACAGCTGGGGTAATTTAATTCTTACTTTCCATAGTTTGTAATCTAGATATTATTGAATTAGGAGAAAAGCAATACTATTCTATCCCTCAAAATAAAATTCCTTTGAAAGTGTTTTTTTTTCCCCCGGAATGACATGCAAGCTGCTGGAGTATCCTGGTTTTAGCTCAATATTTAACACACACTCAATGCACTAAGCTCTTTGCTATGCTTAGGCATTCTGTATGTCTGCTTTTCATCTCATTACAGAAACTTGAATATTTTTTTTGATAGAACAATCTAACATCATTCAAAGATTGCACAACTGCTTTACATATTTCTGGGGAAAGGCTGAACTTTTAATTAGTGATTAATTTACTGAATTTTACTTTCTAATTAACATAGATCTTTGCAATAAGTATCTCTTCAATTTTTAATGGTAAAGTGATATATATTTTTACATATTTAAAACAATAAATAATGTAACTGAAGACAAATTAGAAGACCCTACCAATGAACATATTTCATAATACCTAAATTAAAACCTATTTTCAATGAGCTCAAGAGGAATCATGTGCTCTTGACACTGAAGTCTAAATGGTAATAAATTCAATTGATGTTTCAACCCTCCTGTGGAGAAAAGGAAGTTGACACCTGAATGTCAGTCAGAGACCATGGAAAACATTTTCAGATATTCCAGTCCTTCAATTTTGAGGACTGTGTTGAGACTGTGGGTTTTCACTCTGTCATCCTGAAGTAATATATCAAACCCGTTGTAAAAAAGTATAGTTTTCAGAAAAAAAAAATCATTATCCACTCATTTTATCTCTATTTTAATAAACAAAGCTAAATTTAATTAAAAACCCCACCTTTTTATTATTAACTTTGTGAATAAAGTATTTTATAAATCCTTGCCACCATTTGGATAGTTTAAGTTTTGAGGAAGCCATGTCTGAGTCAGCTACACAGAATTCAGAAAGCAAGTGTTTCAAGTATGCAAAAGTATTAAAATTGTTTTTGAAGTTAATGCTATTTTATAAACGCAATTTTGTTATTTAGTTTTAAATTTTATATGCCTATAGAGAATACATGTGTACACTTACATCATGGAATAGTTTGAGCTGGAAGGGATCTTTAAAAGTTGTCTAGTCCAAAACCATTGTGATCAGGGACATTAGATCAGTATGCTCAGACCCACATGTAAACTGGCTTTGAAGGCTTCCAGGGATGGGTCATGTACCACCTATCTGGGCAACCCCTGACAGTGTTTCAAAATGAAGACATTGTAAAAAATGTCTTCATTATATCTAGTTTGCATCTACCATTTTTTTAGTTTAAAACCATTGCCCCTTGCCTATTGCTACTGTCCCTATTAATAAATCTGTCTCCAACTTGCTTATAAGTCCCCTTTAAGGACACAATACTGTTTCCCTGAAGCCTAACATATAATCTATGCTTAAAAGATTTTTCATTTACTTATCAGTGAGAAAACCAAAAGGCATGAAGAAAAGCTCTATTTAAGTGTGAAGTGTGGTTGGGTTTAAGTGTGCAGTGGGTTTGTTTGACAAGCTTTTGTTAGCAGGGGGGAGCTATATGGGTGGCTTCTGTCAGAAGATGCCAGACACTTCCCCCATGTCTGACAGAGCCTATGCCGGCTGGTGCCAGCACAGACCTGCTGCTGGCCAATACCCAGTCAATCAGTGGTGGGGTAGGACCTCTGGGATAACATAGCTGAGATGCACAAAAGTGCTATTGTGCTTGCAACTAGATGAAAGAGGAGTGGGAATATGTCAGAAGAACAGCTCTGCAGTCAGTGAAGAAGGAAGGGCAGGAGACACTTGAGGTGAGCCAGCAGAAATTCCCTTGCATCCTGTGGTGAAGACCACACTGAAGCAACTGTGCCCCTGCAGCACATGGAGGGCTGGGGTGGAGCAGAGATCCACCTTCAGCCCCTGGAGGACCCCACACTGCAGCAGGTGAATGCCTGAAGGAGGCTATGAATCCATGGGAAGCCTATACTGGAGCAGGCTCCTGGCAGGACCTGTGAAACTGTGAAGAGGCACCCACAATGAACAGGTTTATTGGCAGGACTCCTGACCTCATAGGGGACGCAGCCTGGAGCAATCTGTTCCTGAAGGACTGTATCCCATGGAAAGAGACCCACATTGGAGGAGTTTGTGAAGGACTGAAGCCCATGGGAAAGACTCCGACTAGAGAAGTTAATGGAAGACTGTCCCCCATGGGAATGGCCCCAGGAGGGTGCAGGGAAAAGACATCTCTCTGGGGAAGAAGCAGCAGCAGAAATTATATGTGGCAAATTGTCAAACTCACCTCCCATTCCTCATCTCCTTCACTGCGGGTGGGGGAGAAGGCAGAGATTCAGGAATAAAAAGAAACCCAGGAAGGAGGGAGTGCTGGTGGACCGAGGTTTATGATTTGTTACACTATCCATTCTCCTACTTAGATTTTGGTAGGGAAAAGGAAACGAGCTGAATTTATTTATCAAAGTCAAGTCTGTTTTGCCAGTGATGGTAACTGGTGAGTGATCTTTCCCTTTGCTTATCTCAACCCATGAACCTTTTCTTGGTCCGTCAAGTTGGGGAGAGGAGTGGTAGAGTGGCTTTGGTGGTATCTGGCCTCCAGTCAGGGTCAACATACCACACTTGGTTTTGCTCAAACTCTATGACTGTATTAATTGCTGTAGCATAGCACTGATTTCTCCCTTTTACTCAATGAATTATTTTCACTAAGCAGAGTGTCTCCAGCATCCCAGACACCAAGAAAGCGGAGCAGAGAAGAAGCTTGAATTCAAAGTCTCCAGTCTTGGCTAAGGGTGGTGTTTATTTTTACTATTTCCTTAATTTCTCTGTATAAAAGTGTACAGAGCAACAGTCTTTCACCTTGTGTAGCCAAACCTGACCTTTCTGTAAAAACTGATAAACACATCCTTGCGATAGGACTCGATTTTAGCCAATAATAATTTTAGAGTGAAAGGTACTTCCAGTCAGAAACTTCCTACAGAACTACTGGAATAATATTTATATAAATTATATAAATTATATTTCATGTTATCTTCCTTACAGTTGTCTATTGAGAAGAACAGTTGCTAAACAAAAATTGCTGCTAAATTTTGTAAATAGGTGTTTAAACTCAAGATAACAGTATTTCTGTTTCTGAAATATGAAAAAAAGTATTAAATTCTTTTGTGTAAATTAACAGTAACTTAAAAAAAGAGAAATAAATACCTGTACAACTTTCTGAGACTGTACATCAACAATGAGAACTCTGTCAAGTGTGGGCTGAGTCACGTATATGAACTTGTCCTTTACATTAACAGCAGTTGCCCAAACACAACGCTGAACAGGTTCACTATCTGCTTTGGGACAAACTTCATCCTATAATTCAATAGAAACAGGAAAAGTGTAAGAATCAAAACAGTCAAGAACATAATAGAAAGATATATTATACCCATTTTCTTATTTTTTAACTGTAAAATAAAACCTCAGAAAATGTAGGGAAGGAAAAAGGACAGTTGACATTAGGACATAAAATCATATTAGCCGAACTGCATCTGTAAGCACCACAACTTAAAATAATTCATTCACGAAATTCTGGGGTGTTTTCTAGAAATTCAAGAAGTATTGTTGACCCAAGAAAGAAATTAATTTGAAAAAACCATACATGTAGAAATAAAGTGAGCAAGGGGCAAAAGACCTTAAAATCAGAGAACCAAACCAGACACACGGTGCCTTGTTACTGCAGGAGCTGGCAGCTCCCACCTGAGCAGCATCCCAGCGCCCTGCAAAGGGAGGCAGTGCAGGCGTGGCTTACCCTGCAGCTGAGGGCACAGCAGTAAGCCAGGCAGGTATGTAACTGGGGAGATGATAAAGCACACATGAAGAGAAAGGGGAGGTGGTGTGGTGCAAATTGTCACATGGCATAGGGGCAAAGCAGCAGTCAGAGAGATCAGCCGTTTTAAAGGTTGCTTTAAAGATCAAGAAGTTTGGCAATCTCTGCCAATGAGACATTTTCATGGTCTATCTTACTAGTGTTTAGCCCAATAAATACCAAATGTCTTCTCCCTACCATTCCTTCCCTCTCTGCCCTTCCACTCCTGCAAAAGGATGAATTTGAAAAAAGTAAAAATCCATTGACTTTAGTGAACTGACATTTCATAATACATATAACTCTACACTCTCAGTCAAAATAGCCACTGTACTTTACATGCTCACTATTTCTAATTTGTAGAAAGATAAGGCAAATCATCATGTATTTAACTACCTATTTGTGAATACTTTCTCCCAGAAAAAGCTTGGTTTTATCAAAATTAAAGGTTACTTGGTCAAATATATTACTCTATGTAAAATTCCATTTATGAAATAGCATGATTTCTTTCCTATAATGGATATTGTAATTATTGAAAAATATGGACCTGAAAAACACTCAATTTAGAAAAGTACAGGATGTGTCAAGTGTTTTTGTTTTCTTGACCTTTTACTCTTTTGTCTCTTATTTTAAATTCTTTGCATCACAAGGGACAATTTTACCAAATCATAAGTATTTCTTTTTGCCACTTATCTGCTGCTTATTCCTAATTTAGACTGCTCTGCCTGATACATCATAACTGGCCGCTTTGAAAATAATTATGATATGTCAGCAGATAATGACTCAATGTAGAATGAGCAGCAAGATATGATGAGCTCTTAAACAAGAATTCTGTTTCTAAGCATCAAATGCCTTTTGAAAGGCACAGGAAACATTATGTGGCAGAAGACCATCTCTGGCACCAAGCAATACTCTTCAAGAGGATGATGCATTTCAACACTTCCTTTTCTGTATCATCAACATTCTTTGCCTGCTGTGCCTCTACATTTTCAAAAATACACTCAATCTTTATATGTCAAAAGAAGAAATAAATCAATTTCCAGCTTTAAAAAAGAGAGTTTCTTTGCAGAAGATTGAAAGCCACTGCTTGCTTTTACATGGCTCTTAAACCTCAACAAAGGGAAGGTCTTTCAGGAATTATATGATAAGGAAAGGTTACTAAACTCAGGTGCTGTGTGATAGCACATCATCAGTAACTTCAGGAGAACTTAGAAATAAGTAAGAAGTAAGATTTAGTTTGTGCTGATAAAAAGCCATGAAGATCAAAGGGAGAAATTAAAAATCTGTTTTTTTAAGGAATGACAGGCATGGGAGAAATAGGACTTTCATTCTTAAAAGTAGCTAAATGCTTTTCATTGTTGCATAAAGTCAACATATGCAACTATGTCTCTAATATGATGTGCAAGCATCACATCAGTGATCTATTGTCATTTGCCTTTTGGGTAATTGTTACTTCAAGTGGAAGATTGTTTCACTGATCTCATTATTTTTTATATTTATTCTAAATATACCTTGTCTTAGTTCCATGTTTTATCTAAACAGATAAATACATCTAGATTGTTCTGTATCATCCTCTTTATTCCTCAGAGTGAGCACCTTCAAATAATGAATCCCCAAATGCTTGTAAAAAATCTACAGAGACATTATTTTCATTAGTCTCTCAGGGACTCACAGTAATTTACATGAGTTTCTGGGACTGAATTCTACAAGGACATATTCAATATATTATTCAAAAATAATCCTGACTTCTGCTGAAGGAATCTCTGTTTCTTTCACATTGCATCATATAGATTAGTGTAAATGATTTCTCAGATACCACCTCCCCTTGTGGGATGTATAACACAATAGCAAAATTCTCTAAATTAAGCATTTACAGGTGTATCCAGAGATGAGCTACTGCCATATACATTTTCCTGAATCTGAGTCTAAAATACTCAGAAGTGTATTTTTAAAGATTTTTTCAGTATAAGATCAGAACAAATATAGTCTTTTATATATATATATATATACATACACATATATACAACCACACATATATCTACATATGAAAATGTACTTTAAATATCTTAAAATATTTTCCAAGTTGTCATAAATGTCTATAATCCAATTCCAGTTCTTACTTGCCTGAAAAGACTGGGTTTTTTAAAATGTAACAGTGAAAATTATGCACTAAACTTCTCATATCCAAACCAGAGTGTTTTTTCCAGTATAAACTGGTTTATGTGGTTGTTTCTCTAGTTATTCAAATCTAAATTCATTTGAAACTACTTCAAAAGAACTGAAATATTGCTTTTGAAAATATAACATTTATCTCATTAGACAGTGTGGACTTCTTTGACAGGCAGTTATTCTGAGGCTCCATATTAATTTCCCCAGTGGTTGGGTATTGGTTAAAATTATTTCTCCTTAAAATGTAAGCATAAACCCACCATTTTCTTCTTCTAATTAAAATGTGAGCAATTTACTTTTTCCTAATTTATTCTCTCTGTAAAAAAAGAAAAAGTTAATATCTGATAAAACATTAATTTACTTCATTGTTGTATTCCTCCCAGACTTTTTAATCAAAAAGTGACTTATTCTGTAACAAGTCAGCAGATGGAGGAAAATAAATCCTTAGAGGAAGTATTTCAAGATAGTCTGGGGCAAGAAAATCTCAAGAGGAAATATGTACTTGCAGATTTATATGTGCAAATTCTGTGTTTATTAGCTTACACTTACTGCAAGGATCCTCAGTGTTTTAACAGGATGTGAGTCAAACTCTTTAGGCACTGTAATGAAATGTTCAGCTATGTTATGGCTGCCTAAGAGTAAGATGATACCAATAGGTTGCAACAGTGCATGTCTTAAGACATGCATTTTTGTATTACCTCTTCTACATTAAATCATGGTTTTCTTGACATTCTTTACTAAAAATCAGACTGGATTTTTCTTAAAAACTTTTTTTTACAAAGGTTAGCATTCACTACACTTTCTGTGCTGTAAGAGTATATACCAAGGCAGTTTCTGTGGACTACAAAGTATGCTTCAATCTAATTTCCTGTGGAAATTTTGGCCTGCTATGTAGTCACATTAATTATTTTGAAATGAAATATTTTGCTCTGACCTCCAGCATATACCCAAATGTAAGATGGCATATTTCACTGAAATTTGGCCATTATGTGCTACTTGTAATAAACAGAAAATCAGTTTTATGTTAAAGCCAAAAGGATTTTTTTCATTAGTCTCCAAAAGGCATCTGTTTCAATTGCTTTTTTCCCAGTCTCTGGAAATAATTATTCTAATTGGGATTCATTGTGAAAGGAAAATAAAAACACTTTTGCATAAGAATTAGAATTTTAGTATTTGGCTAATATTAATTTGCAGAGGATAAACAGAGGTTGAATATTAGTGAGAAAAACGTCCCAAGCACTTCACAATGATGAGGTGTTTAAAGAGGTGAAAGACTCTACTCGAACTATGGTTAATAATCTATTTGACAACAGATTAAACCAACAGCTGTCAAAGCTGGTCTAACTAAGCAACAACCTATATCAGAAAATAGAAATCAGTTTATTTCTGTCTCTATGCATCTAGAATTTTCACTATCAGACTAATAAATTTCTACTTGCACTTGACATTAAGGAGATTCAAGTAAATTAGGATATTCTGGGAAGGAGAGGAAGGAGGTGTTAACAATTTCTGTGACCTATGATGATCCAGTAACACACTAAATCTTTTGCTTCACTCTAAACACAGTAAGTCTAATTGATTCCCATGCTAGATATACACCAAAGTGTTTTGCTGTATTGACACTCAGTTGCACAAGAGGTAATTAAATATTTAGATAAGGGTTCTCAAGTATATAGCAAATGAGAAAATATATTTACCTTTAGCAAAATTAGCATACCTAAATATGTATATGTATAAGTACTGCAGTGTTGTTCACAATACAGTGCAATGTTTTGTAGAAACACCTGAGCTCATTCTCTTACAGCAGCTCAGTTCAAGTTTGTTGACAGACAAACAGGAAACCTGTGGAGGAACACTGGAGTGTCATGTGTAATATCCAGATGTTTTATAAACTGGATTTTCTATCCAGTTATTAGCTAAACTGCACTGCTGAATTTAGAAATGTTCCTATGTGTTAGCAACTGTTTGGCAATAAACAACTCTCCTGGTATTTTCCTTATCACTTGAATAGCTAATGCAGAGAAGTGTAAAGAAATGAGAAATGGGAGAGGTCTAAGCAAGCACATGTTTCCTTTATTAATTCATATGTTAATAGTTGAGTCATGGATGTGCCCTGATGCGAAATGCCATGTAAAGCTACACCAAAACATGCTTGGTATACTTACCAACAGCTCTGATTCATGAAAGTATATGACAGAGCCAAAGATAATTACTAACCAGCAATTTATGACATGAGCTGTTACCACTAAGAAATCACATGGTGAACTTGATAAGAATCTGATCCTGGGACAGAACTGGGTTATTTTATTATTATTTTTCAGAGGAAACAGACTTTCCAAAGAGGCTTGAGAAACATATGATATTCTTCAAAGGAGAAGAATAATATTTTTTGAAAAAAGTTTCTTAGAACAACTTTAGAGTTAAAGTTACCAAGTAGCCTATTTTCCTGGGCTTTTCTTTTTTTCCCTTTTATTTCCTCCTCCTCCACTCCAGGTTTGAAAGGTTCCAAAAGGAAACAAAGTTTACCTATTCATCCTGATTATTGACACATTTCAATAAAAATAGTCTTAAAATCTAGGCTGCACTTTAGATCAACACAATTTCAACAGACTTTTTAAATAATTAGCTTTTCAATTAAACAGCCATAAAAAAAGCTTTCTGGCTTATTTTTGACTGTGTCAACCTAATTTCACTTAAGCAGCACAAATCAAGGTATGATTAGCTGTTCAAAGCATAATTATTCACACTAAAATAGATCTTGTTGCTGAGTACAGCAGCCTTTGACATCGATAATGATAACAGAAGAGGCAAACTCCATTGAGACAGCTCTAGCTCTGTCATTGAGTCATTAGAGAAAAAAAAAAACTGTACAGCTCAATGCTTAGCATGTATTTCAAGGTCACTCATTCAAATCCAAATGAGAAAAAGTTACTATTTTTGAGAGCTGATGTATCATATAGAGTAAGTCTTAATGTAGTGACTAGTACCAAGTGTTCCTGTGGGAACATGCATCATGTCAGCTAGAAATTTGATTAGCAGTAAAGGAAAAACATCACAAGAATAAATGGAAGTGGAGAATACACTAGTGTTTTAATACATCCTACTCAGGGAAAATACATCATAAATTCTAAGAATTTGGGAAAAAAGTCAGCTACAGATATTGTTAAAAGTTATTGAAACTACTTATATGAATTTTAAGTTGGAACCAAAGCATCAATCATCTCTACTAACTTCAGTGGAAGCTGTGAGAGCGTTTACCAGGACAGGGATTTGCCTCATGAGTTGAATATAGACAAACATCCAGTGGAGAAAAAGAAACCATCAACACTTCCCTGCTACCCAAAAGATCCTATATTTAATATAGAGAGAACCAATCCCTGAGTCATTAAGATGAACTTAAAACTGGTGGGTTGGAGGTGGGAAGCTGGTGGGGACCAAAAAAATCCAACAACAAATCCAGAAATAGAGAGTTGTTAAAGAACTGGGAAAGGAGAAAGATAGCCAAAGAAAAGGCTTGCAAAATTATTCAGGGAATATTCAACAGAAAAGAGGGACTGAAAGCTTGAATTTAATAGAGGAAAATACAAGAAATTTTGAGATCACCATTATAAGCTATTTATTAATTCAAAAGACATGGCTGAATTTATCAAGCAGAAAACACAGAACTAGTAATAATAAATTCTTATGTAAAGAAAATTATAATTGAGAAAACACTACAAATAGATTTTTAAAAACAACTTGCCTGAAAACCGAGGAGTTTTTCACTAGGCTTAATATGCCTCTGAAATTCACATTCCACTGGTTGTATTACTTTGATGCCATCTTCATAAAAAACATAAAACATGTTCCCAATTCCTAGACCTTAGGGACAAAAACACATTGAAATGTATAAAATTAAATAATGACAAAAAAGAAAATCCTTGTCTTGAACTAAAAACCTAATCACAGTTCGGTATGAGATCAGTTTGTTAACATGTATAATGGTAATACGGCTAAACCTATGGGATCTTTTGTTGTAAAACTGAAATAAAACTCTTACATTATTAACAATTTTACATAGTTGCTTTTTTTTTTTTTCCATTGGCAAGTCAGTGTGTTTATGAATACAGATCTAGAAATACACAGTTTGACAGCTGCGGCAAATAAAAGTGATCTTGTGAAACCATCTGCACTGAAGTCAAATTAATATAAATTCTCTATGTATGCTTTTTTTTATTTTTGCTTAGGGATGGAGGACTTAATATTATTTCTTAACATTAAAGAGAAGACTTGAGTCTTTGTTATAAACTTGATACTTCTGTCAGAAAAGGAAATATTCTCTACTTTATTTTATTAAAAAGACAGAGTTGGGAAGATATTGATTCCAATGTTGAAGGGCCACAGGTGTTTACAGACTATTCAATCCTTCTTCCTCAGTGTTGCTGAAATACATGATGTTAAGTTTTGTGGAAAAGGTGGGGACTAGATCTGTAGCATGAAGTCTCACAATATCTCTGATCATTGTCATGACCACAGAAAAGGACAACTAAGTCAACAGTGGTTCATTTGCTATGGGGATGCCATAATGGATGACCAGCTCATATTCATAAAATTCTTTGAAGAAAATCATAGTACTTATAAAATCATAACTATAACCATTCTGACAACTAAACTGTTGGCTACAATGGTAAAATTGTGCATCCATCCTGGGCACAGGACCTAAGCTTTCACTTGACATAACAATATTTGGTATAGGAACACAGAGGAGTCAAACCCATGAAAAAGAAATTTGAAGTAAAATTCTGCTTATGCTAAATTCTGAGGGAAAATCAATGTTAATAGAGAGAGAACAGGTCTCAATACAAAATAAAGTAATGAGAAAATCAAGTGGTGGCAGGAGGAATGAATGTTTGTGTGTGTATATATATATGTATTTTCGTACACACGTACATAAAAGTTTCCAGTCCCTGTTAGGAATCATATAGCTAACACAGTTCTTTAAAGGCTGTCTTACATAGAAGGTTTTCAGGCTATGCCCAGAACAAACACATTAAATTATCTTTGAGAAATCTTGAGGAATCATTTCCCATTTCTGGCCAAATTTTCCCAGAAAGAGAGGCAGTCTCCAAGCAGGCTTTTCCTCACTTTATATTGAATCTATCTATTAATAGGCTAGCAAAAAGTGTGAGAGAAACTTGTCTATGCTGCATTAGGTGCAACACAGAAGCAGGCTTAGGTTCATGGAAAACTCTTCTGTCATGCCTATTCAGAGCACAGGATGTACTCAGGGCAATATGCCCACTCTGGCCAGTGGGCACTTTTGTATGCCTTGTATGCAGATAAACCACACAATCTATATAAGACAGCATGTTCAGGTCTCTCTTTAGAGAATGTCTGACATTGTATCATGTAAGAACAGCTGAAATTTGCAGATAAGCCTGACTGATGTTAGGCTGCCTGCACCAGTGAACACAGTGGAAAGATCTATAGCTGTGCAACTGGTATATTGTGCCTTGGGGACGAATATGTGAACACGGCTGGGGACAAAACAGGGTTTCCCCTTCTCCATCCTATCATTTGCTGTACTATAGTTATTAGCAGGATAAGCAATATCGGAATGTGAAGAAATAGCTCAGATGATAGCCCCAGGTGACCCAGGCATTTGATAATCAGCCTCCGAAAAACTCCACCTCAGGTGCCAATACTCCAAAGTAAGATTTCCAATGTACAGATATTATTTATGACTAATAAACAGCCCAAAGTTTTAAGGCTTTATTTCAAAAGTATGGATAATAATGTTCACCAAACTGTTCTACAAAAACAGTGAAGGGCATACAGTAAGAAACGTCCTTCTTCGATTTCAATACCAAGTTAAGAAAGTCAGTTCATATAACAAACTATACCTCTGAATCCAATTAGTTAATTCCCTGTTCCAAGTTATTATAACCCAAAACTCTTCATTTGAATGAATGACTACAGATACCTGTACAAGTATCTAATCTGCATAAATATCTAATCACCTTGGCAAGCCACTTTTTCAGAACTACAGGAGCTATTCCTTTGAAGTCTTAATTTTGCAACCCTCCTCCCACTAAATACAATCCTGCACATTTTTAAAGCAGTGCCAAAAGCAATATATAAATAGATTTGCTTCATTTAGACTAAATTGATACTTAAAACTAGCTAACACCAATTTTATTTAATGGTGGTGGTTGGGGTTCTTTTGCATACATATGAACAGATATATATTTATTTATATATTACATTATTACTGTAATACACATGTACCTTCAAAACCCTTTCAGATTTTCTGATGCAAGTGATTGTGATAAAGATTTGTGAACATGATACAGAAATACCTCTAAGCATGGAGGCCTATGTATGATTTCACAATCTTGATTGTCCTACTGATCATCCATCCTTCCCTTCCTATATGTTAATACTTTCATAACAGAAAATAGCAGAGTATGGATGGTCCAGAGAATTTGGTGGTGATGCTTATTGGCATCTTTAGGGTATTGCTCTCTTGGTAACTATTTCCAGCATTGTCATTAGTAACAGTATTTATTGGAAACACAACGATTGGCCTGCATTTCTATGCAGAGAGATTGAGAATATCTGCTCTTGGAGACACAAAATCTGCTACTATACATTGCTTTTTTGTTTAGTTTCATATTAGTCACAGAGAAATTTGAATGTCTTTACCATAAGCACTCTGGTAAGCTATTATTTTTAATTGGTATTTTTTGTCACAAAAGTAAAATTCTCCTAGGTGTATTCTAATGACTGAAAGCAACAAATTGACTTGAAAAGACAATAAACTAAAAAATCAATGGGATTCTAATAATGTTTTCAGTTTTGAGATAAACCATACTCAATACTTTCCCAACAAGAGATGAGAACATTATACTTTTAAGAATTTGGTACAAACTTGTTGCTCATTAGTTTAATCATTAACAGTGTAATTGTATGAAACTCTAAACACATCATTTGTACTCTGCAAGGCCAATAGAGCAGGAGTATCACAGCTGAGCTCGACTACAGTCACAGAAATGATTGTTTGTACCAGCTGAACAACTGACTAAACAGGAATAAAAAAATAAAATTAGTTCATAATTATAAATACACTGGGAATGCCAAAGGTTACATACATACAGGCAAATGAAATGTCAGATTTTTAAATCTTTAAATTAATTAAAAACAATTTTTTTTTAAGTCTACAGAAATACTATTTCTAGCAGGAATTCACAACAAAGTCTGATTTGTTATCTTGTATTATCAATCTTGCAATGGAAATAATTTAAATAATTTCTTACTACTGAAATATTTTAATTCCTAAATTACAACTTTAGATGAAGAACAGGCTACTTAGAGCAACATAATGGGGACTCATGACAGCTCTTAGATTATGGCATTTTCTGCAATATGAGGATAATTTTTGAGATCAGGTTATATATATGAAAATTAATACCTATCTTTTGCTTGTAAAAAATATCTCCATGATTTTTATGTTAGTAACACCTGATTGTGTCTTTATTTATGCTTATCCTTCAGTTTATCACAAACATCCATTCCCTGCCCCAACATTTATTTACAAACCTTTCCTGAGCATAAGAATACAATGCTTAATTTAATTAAGCAACAACCGGTATATCAATCTTAAACTGATTAAGGTTATAATTTTGTCAAATAAGAGAGAGTCATACAAGAAAATCAATCTCAACAGTATATAGGCTGACTGGTTAGACGTTTTACTATGACAACAATCAAAAGTTAAAGGCCTACATTTTAAATCTGAGCTTCTTGTGTATCTTTAAACAACTGTCTGAAAGTCATGAACAGCTTATTTCCTTCTCTCTCCTAAAAAGGAAAAGCAGCTTACAAAAGTAGAAGCATTTATAGGATTAATTTCCACTTTAATTTTTTTAAAGTCAAATTCCTCTGTGTTACAAGGGGGTAGGTAGTTACTGTAACTGTAGAGTACAAAAGAAAATTTTGTACAAAAATACACACACACACACGCACACAAAAGAAGCAACAGATAAACAGTTCATCAAAACACAGAAAATGTGAACAAGAGTAATCTCCATTAGTACCTTGCTCTCGCCACAATATATTTGCAACTGCAGCATGTAAGAGAAAGAAAGAACAGAAAATACAGATGAACAAGGGAAAACAAGAAATTATACATCAAATCTGAAATAATTATAATGCTTTAACCTCTGATTCACTAAAATACTCCTACAGGTAAACCACTGGAAACAGTAAATTAAAAATAGTTCTCTGTGACATGTGACCAAATTGCGATTAGCTATAGTAGTTATTTGGAACAGGGTAAACCCCAACACTCCCACTAAACCCCTCCAAGCTAACTCCAGTAGCCATTACCAACAGTGTGCTTTATAATCCATTACAAAAAGCATGTGCAGTTTTCATGCACATAAATTATACATATTAATAACAGGTGATGCAAATTATTTCCTTTAAACTCCAGACTTTGAAGAAACTGATTTCAGAACATAGGTATGAGCGAGATATGCAAAATTAAAATATCCACAAGATATTTTTTCTGTCTAGCTGTAACTCAACCATGCTACCAAAATTCTCATGCTGTATAATGTTCACCATTCTCTTTGGAAGACTGAGAATGACAGTATAAGATGGCATGGCAACAAACTAAATTTTTACATTGATTTTTTTTCTCTGAAAACATAAATTTTATTTGGCCATCTTGTTTACAATTGGATTTTAGACCTTTGAGACCAATGAAATTATATTATCCTAATATTGCTCTTTCTATCTGTGGAGGGGGAAAAAAAATAAAGCAAATGTAGTCTCACAAATTTAAAGTAGTTAGAACTTGGCATGCAACAGAATAAAATTTTTTAAACACCATCACTGAAAACAAACACATATAGCAAAGTAATGAACTTAAGAAATTTAAGAAATCCCAAAGGAAAGGAATACAACACAGAAAACACATCTGTCACACACACACATATAATGAAATTAGGAGATTCATTGAAACACAGTGCTAGAAAAACTAAAAACATTAGTGTGCTTAAAAAAAAGTTCAGAAAAAGTAATGAAAGACATGTTAAAAATTATGCTTGCATACAGAAGTTCCTCATCTGCTGAGAGCTGAAGCTTGAGAGTCAAAATAGGAACTATCACTTCAGAAAAGGTCTGGATACTAAGATTTTCCCACATGATTTGTACTTCAACAGAGAGGAGAGGGAAAAAACAACCCTGGAATATGATGCAGGCCTTTGGATCTGGTAATGCAGCCAGTTTTGGATTCACACTCCTGTTGGTGCATCTAGCCTGAACTTCATGGTTTTGTCTTTGAGAATGTCCAAAAGATTTCTAAGGACTTGCTAAACATCCCCTACATCCACCCTGCCAGTCACCTCACTGCAGAAGGCCATCAGGCTGACCAGGATTTTTTTAATCTGTAACTCCATGATGACTTCTCCTAAACACCTTCTAGTTCTGGGAATGGTTTCCAGGGTGAAATGCTCAATTTCTTTTCCAGAAATCAACGTGAGGCTGATGCACCTATCGTCTCTTGGATTCTCCCTCTTGCCCTTGAAAAGCGGCACTGGATTTCTTACAGTCTGCAGGAACCTCCCTGGTCACCACAATCCTTCAGAGATTGCCAAGAGTCACCTCACAATGCCATGGGCCAGTTTTCCCAGGGCTTATGGGTATATCCTATCCGGGCCCTTTCCGCTGTGAAAGGGGGAAAAAGAAACCTTCCCTTCCAGAGGATGACTTCCGTCCCAAACTTTCCCACTGATGTCACGTTCCTAGGAACAGTTTTGCCAGGAAAGACAGATGTGAAGAAACCTTCAGCACAACTTGTCCCCTTCCATATGCTTTACCACCAGGTCCCTATCCCCCTCAGCAGGCCCACATTCACCTATAACTTTCTTTTTCATGCTGATGTCTCTGTAGAAGACCGTCTTTTGTTCTTTATGTCATCCACCAGACTCAGCTACAAATGGGTTCTGGAATTTTAAAATTTATTCCTACATACCTAGACAGTGGCTCCAGTTGCAGATCACATTTCTGTATTTGCTTGTGTTATCTTACATAGTCTTTCTTATTAAATAAAGCAAATTAATTTCCCCAGGGCAATCTGGAGGATTTCCTTTAAAATTACTTTTCACATTGTGAGGAACTAACCATGTAATACATGACACTTGAGGTCCCATAAATTCAGCCATAATGTTCTACAGTTTATCAGTGTTTTTCTAGGGGTGACACAGGAAAGAAAATAAAAAGTAATTACAATTACACAAGTGTACGGAGCTGTACAGGATCAAACAAAATGATTTAAAATGCTAAGTACAGAACATCTTAATTTATGTTAATGCAAAATGATATGTATGATTCTGAGCTTTGCTCAAGAAAAACGGCAGGATAATAAAAGTGCTTTAAAAGCCTCACACATTAATTTTAAAATTAGCAAATCAGCTAGAAGAAAATTGAGATATAATTTAAGAATGCAATATAATATCATAAAAAACAGCCACAATCTCACCTAATGGATCAAGAAACCTCACCTATTTTTTTTAATCAGACCTATAATTTCTGTCCAGGAAAGATGTCAAGTCTTGAGATAGAGTTAAATGCTGGAACAAATACAGCATGTATGGATATAAAGTATGCTAAGGAACATATTGTTTGCCTTCCTTTTTGGTTAAGCAAAAAGTAACATTTTTCAGCCACACTTTATACTAAATTCTCAAACATTTGTAAACTTCACAATGTAAGCATAGAGAATTATTAATAGATCTCAGCAAAATGCTCTGGTTTCAAGACAGAGTACCATCTTCTCTTTTGCCATAATTCAACAGAGTTATTAAATAGTATTAGGAGAGGTCCTGAGAGCCTTGCAGAAGACATTTTGTATTGCAAAAGTTTGTGACCTTGAGCAGGCTATGTCTGCTACACAGGGCCTTGTCACAGGGAAGCCTGCATGTCCCACGGGTACCTGCTGCAAGGGTAGGTGCTGGGATGCTCATAAAAACCTGTGCTGCATACTCATGGGCCTTATGACAAATTGCAACCTGCCAGATGATATATGGCTTTGTTTGTTACACCAAATAAAACCACCACAGCATGGGAGGGAGCAGGAACCTCTCAATGGAGAGCATCTGTGCAGCTTGATGAGGGAAAATCCACCCACACTTATTCCATTGCTGCATAAATAAATCTGTGATGCCCAGCACGTGAAGGGTTGCAAGATTTACTCACTACTCACTGTATTCCTCTTTTTATTGTATCTTATTAAAGCAGCTATTTTATTACATAATTTGTTTCTGGGCCTTTTAGATTGTCATCAAAAAGAAGTCTGCATTGTTCCTCCTTCTCCCTTGTCCCCCAGCAGTGCAAAACACAGTAGAATCCAATTGAAAGAGGTTTTCATTCTTTTTCTTTCCTTTTTTTTTTTTTTTTTTTTAAGCACACTTACAGCTCCATAAAAATCACTCTTCATGGTCCTTCCACAGCTATTCTATGGTTTTCTGTACAGCCAAAGCCTTTGATTAGGAACAGCTAACATAACATCTGAATGCTTGTTCTTCATCATTGTTATACATTGTGTTGGTTGAATGGTAATAGGATGCACATATTTCACTAAACTCTGTCCTTAATAATTCCTGAAATTCTGCAGCAGACTAATAGCAGTGTAAATTTTTGTTTGGATGGAAACAATTGCAAAAATCCACAGTATTTCTAGTACTAAATGAATGACGGTACTACAAATGAATTCTGTATCCTTCTCTTTCTTGTTGCATTGTAATAAATTTCATTACATTTATTTTTTTGTCTCAATAGACAATTTCAAAGATTTCAACTATTAACTGTGTTATCCCTCCCTACTTTTCTTGAAACATTCAATGCATTTTGGAAATAAAGTGTGTGTGTGTAGGCAAAATTGACATTGAGTGAGTTTGAAGACTAAATGTAACTCTTCTACTTCCTTTTGGCATTATTAGCTGTTCAAATTTTCAATAATAAGCATGCAGTACTATATATTCAGAAATACTCAAACAAAATGGATATCAATTAAAAGATAAGAAGCCACTGTCCCTTTCAGTGCTATCAATTCCATTTTGGCAAGAGGTCACAAGTAGGTGTAGTAGAGAATAGGACAATGAGAAAAATGCAATAAAGTCATATTAAAAAAATGTGTAATTCAACATAATTTTTCAGAATTGTGCTATCATAATCTGCTGTACTTTCAATTACATTAAAAGAGTAATTTCAAGATGTTTAAAGGGATGTTGTCTCCTTACTTCATTCATAGCCACCACCACTGTCAACTGTTTTGATTAATCCTAAACACAGGATAAAGACAGTGTATATGTTACTTACTCTGTGTTCTCACATCTCTAATGTATAAACGCCTGCCCTTATGTTACAAGGTAAATCTAAAACTTAATTACTACCTTTTTGCTGAACCACATAAGTTTAAGTTTTTAAATATTATTTGTATATTATAAATAATTGCATTAAAAGTGAAGATGAGGTTGACATGAATTATACTTTTATGGAGATTCCACATTCACGTACCTACATTTTGTATCATTCTTTTTCTATAAGAAATTCAGATTTGTTTTGTTTATATACAAATGCAAATATATAAAACCTAATTTATTTGTGAAGCCAACACTTTTTAAAAAGTTATCTATTGCTTGCTTTAAGTATTTTAAAAATAATTGTCATTACAAATTCCATCCAATTTCCAATCTGTTCTTATGTGATATGTACTTCAATTTCATTTTTGGTTAATACAATAACCGAAGATCTGGTTTCTATATATTAGACTATTATTTATTAGTTAAAAGTCAACAGCTGACACTTTAATTTTGCTCAAATATGAACATTACCTTATTTTTCTACGTTTTGTATAACTCTTCATAATGAATCATGCATAAGTCCTTTTCCATAGCACATTAACTCAATCCAGTGTACACTAGCAGGAAGATAAAATGGTTTATGAGCTGAATTACTTGGAAGTTTGAAATAAAGTCTTTGCCCACAATGCTGTCAACAAGTATAAACTTGTTTAGCTCTGCCATAAAATAAAATGCCAGCATAAATTATCTCTCAGAAAATTAGGTAAATAGGTACCATTCAGTATTAGATGTGACAGGAAGATTCTATTAAAATTGCATAAAGCCTTTCAGAGAGAATCTAGGCCATAAATCACAGTCAAAAGGCTTTTAGTCTTATTCCCAGTTCTAGACAGTGGAGATGCCTTGTTGCTCATGATGGCCATAAACCTGTCAACTCAGTAGCATTCAGATCACATAATCTTTTGAGGTGATAAGACTAGGACATTACCTAAAAAAGGCACAGTTAGAAACAGAGCTATTTAATGGCATGGAACAGTTTGAGGGTTTTTGGGGGTTTTTTTGGGGGGTTTTTTTGGGGGTTTTTTGGGTGGTTTTTTTGGGTTTTTTTGGGGTTTTTTTTTGGTTTTGTTTTGTTTTTTGTTTTTTTGTTTTAATTTAATTCTAAAATACAGTGCACAAGTTAGAGAACTTTTGTTCAGCTTTTTGTGACTAAGTGAAAGAAACCATAGTACAAATTACTTTGCCACATATGATGATGTCACAGTGGGTGAATTGAGTAACACAAGAGCCTGTGGTTGATAACTAAAATAAAAACTACCAAATATTAGAAGTCCATCAAGTACTTTCAAATTGGTCTTGGAAATGTCCTAATAGTTTTACTTGAAAACTCTCTATCATGACAGCTGTCTCCCCAAGGTGTGTAGATATATCTCAAAAAAAATTAGAGAAAACACATAAGAAGTCATATTAATCATTCACAGACTGAACTGCACTTTGTACATAATTTTTTAGAAATAGTTAGGAAAAGTTAAAATATTAAAAAAAAAAGAAAAAAAACAAACCCACAAAACTATTTCACTTCAAAGGGAACAGCATGAGTTTTTATGATCTATGGCTCCAGTATAGTAGAATTATTCTAAATTGAAACAGAAAAAAATAAAGTACATCCAAAGTACCTGTCAAAATTATCAAGAAATGAACCAAAAAAAAAAAAAAAAAAGTTACTTTACTTCAAAATATTTTACTGGTAGCTAAGAAAAAAAATTAAGTACTTGAAAATTACCCCTGAAAATATTCACTTGTCTTTGGTGATGACTATTTCTTATTTTCCTGTTTTCTACACTACCAGATTTTTGTCTTTAGGAAAAAAAACCTATATTCAGTGTAATCTGAAATTCCATATGTGTATCAAATTACACTGATATATTCTACTCTATTATTTATATTAAATATTCCATTATTAGTTTAAGTCTTCCTAGATATCTTTTTTTCTAAGGTAACAAAATGGTTTATTTGGTATATTTATCTATGTATTATATGCTATAGTCTGTTAATGTTACTTTGATTAAAAATTAAAATTTGGACCAATTCCATTGGTCTTACTACTACTTCAATGGAATCTCACTAAATAAATAAATTTCATGGATGGAAGTAATAATTTCTTCCTCCTCTTTTTGAAATTATTTTTCTACAGTGTATCAAAAAAAAAATGCAGTAACATGTTTCCCACTCCATCTTTCTCATAAATATATTGTCAAGATACACTGTCAAATTATCTTTGTCCTGTATTTAAATTCTTCAGCTTCCAAATAGTTTTTCAACAACAGCAAAATGATGACTGGTTTGCCATATGGCTTCTAGGAGTTGGGCTAAGCCAATCTTTGTTTGTGATTATCATAGGTACTCATCAACAGGGATCTACAGTGGAGCTGTCCATTTGTATGTTCATGCTTTAAATGATGCTAAATCCAATAGTATGGAGGAGAAGGCTATCTGTTAATAGAAGATTTGAGAGTCTCTTAAAACGTACCTGCACGTACTACAAGCTAGAAAATGAAAAGCCATCTTTTATCAGTTGCTGCAGAGATGCTGGGCAATAGAAAAATGAACCTGTTTACAAAAAGAAAGAATCTGGAGTCCTAAAGAAAAGACAGAGTCTTAGTTATGATGAAATCCCATTCTTCTGCTAGCAGAAGAGGCTCCAGCAGTCTGACTTTCCTTTATACCACTGCAGCAGCAAAAACCCTGGAAAACATTACAGATTGCTGCCAAAAGTAGAAGAAAAGCATTGTCACATAAGAGCTAGTCAAGGTTTAACTTGTACTGCTATGAATCAGTTTGGGTTTTTTAATGTTCTGCTGACACTATTCTTCTATAAATATTTTTTATCCTGCATTTGTACAGGAGCAGGATAATAACTGAAACCAGAGCCTGATTGAATACCTTCTTTTAGTCCTTACACAGGACTAAAAAGGAGGGTAAATCATGTGTAGTCAAGACAAATATTTAAAATAACTAGGTCCAAATGCAGTGCATAGAATACTTGCTAAAAGTTTCAGATGTTTAATCTGGTGCTATTAGTTAGTTGGTGAATGTGGAAGAAAAAATTTCAAATATATATTTCTTTTTCTAGAATATTAAAGGAACAAATAACTTGTTGCTTGTGCAAATAACGTTGCTTGTGCAAAGAGCAGTTCTCATTTAAAAAAAAAAAAACAAAAAAACAAACTTGTACAAAAACAATTAGAATTATCAAGACAAAAAGACTGATTACTATGGTAACTGTCTTATAAGAGAAACTTACATATTGTGTGTGAGAATTTGCAATCAATATTCATATATTCATAGGACAAGAATTCTTAAGAACTCAGTTTATTGGAGGGGAAAAAAGAGACACTCAAAGGAGGAAAGAGAAGGAAAAACTGACTTCAAAATGGAAACTAAGCATTATTCTGTATTAGTGAAATTGATTTCACTATTTGAATAGAGCAAAATACCAAGATAAATGAGGGATTTTTTGACTTTCTGCATGTCTGACTCAGGTATATGCATCTCTGTAAGGACACACCTCAAGCAAACAAAGCATTAGCTCTGTATTCAGGCAGAACAGAATGCAATTTAATGTCTTGTGAAATGTAAAAGATAGAAAGGAGTTAGATAAAATGGTTCCTTCATGCTTAAATCGATGAATCCATGAAATACCAGTTCTGAAAAATACAAAATGTTGGAATGAAAATAAAACCAGATTTTGAACTGCTATTTGTATTTACAAATATGATTACACCAAAGAGTCTTTCCAACACAGCTGAACTGTCTCAGGTATTATTAGAAGATCATGACAGTAGGGGAGACTCTTGTGTTTTCAATGAGATTTAGACCAGGTCATTAATCCCCAGAATGTTTTTACCAGTCACCACAGGGGTTATTCAGCTATCAACCAGACCAGCTATCTCATTCTCAATAGCTGTAACTGCAGGCTTGAGGGAAAATGGAATTCACAGCAGAATTCATAGCAAAAAGAGAATGTGCAGTCTCTGGAGAATCCAAACAGCACAGTTCTCACATTCAGAAGTATTTTAGATGCTACTACTATTATCAACATCAGAGGAATTAAACAGGATCTGATAATAGAGAGCAGTAGAAATTTATCACCAGTACTTTTAAGAGATATTTATATGGGTAATATATAAACTAAAATTTTCCATTATAACTTGCACAAATCTAGCAAAAAGGATCCATGTACTGGGACATAGTTGTTAAATAAATAAATAAAATTTCAGCTACAGAATGAGCTAATTGGTAAAAGGCATGGTTAAAGTTAAAGTACTTATAATTTAATTTCTCTCACCTAAGACAATGTTAAAATGAAAGCATGTTTTCAGAAGTCTTATTTTTAGTGCACATTGAAAAAGGCTCATGTGCTAAGAGGAGGTCAAACTGTCCTTGAGACTATCATCCACTATTCAAAATTTTACCTATGTGAGACAGAGCAATGCTTCCCTGTTCAGTGCTGGCATTTACTGAACAGATCTGGATGACAAAGCATTTTCAGAGTATTTTCCATTCACTTCCATTGGATTACCATACTGATGATGAACCATTATCATCAAAGTATATTGACTTTTTTTGGTAAGTGGACTTCAATTTTCTGAAACTGGAAACTTCAAAATAAACAAGTTCCTAGCATCCTTAATTCATTCTTCACATTGTGTAACTTTACTTTTTCTACTAGCATCACATTTCCCACACTTCAGTATAGCTTTGCCTTCATTTCTTTTCTCTTTATAATACAGACACATTCATTACATGCACCTGTAACAATCCTATGAATTATGAAAATCTAGCAATCTGATAGCACATTTAGACAGACAGGTGAGGTAAAGGTTTGCTTATTATTTAACAATCTACTTTTCCATAATGACTGATTTTTATTTAGTCCAAGGTAGCAGAAAATATAGGATTTTCTCTTAGGAGCTGTTTAAATTACCAATTTACAGAGAAAGCAACTAGCCATGCCCTTTCTGTTACAGATACTATTTTTTTCTCTCAAAGCACTTAACGGAGTTTTTAATAAATTTGGGATGTATTGAAAGCAAGATTCCACACAAAATAATAAAAATGTAGGTTTTTGTGTGAAGTAACATTAAAAGTAACATTTAAGTAAACATTAAAACCAAGATTTTCCATGCACTCAAACAATGGGTCGGAGAAGTATAAAAGTGAACATTTACTTTGACTATTACACTTTCTAGGAAATAAAATATATGCACTGGTAATGGAATAATGTTCTGCATTTCTTACGTGGCTTTTGAAATTACTGTCATGCTCAAGGCAGTGCAATTGTACAACATAATTGTATTTTATTGTTTTAGAATTCAACTGTGAAGTTCTCACTAAATTCTCAATAGAAAATCAACTAAATGTTCAGAAATGCTTTTATTTTCCTTTGATTTTTATATTTTGTGACATCACAAAGGAGAAAAGCCCAGACTAACTGACAAGCTAGTGAGAATCTGATCTTATTTTAATCAAAACAGTATCATAAAACTTCCAAAAGGGAGCCCTCTAATAAGAAACTAAAAAAAATAATTAAAGTGTGTCTGCTTTATTCTCTTAAAGGATGATAAAAGCAAAATAATTTATAAAAATGTCATAAATTTATAAAAATGTCATAATTGACAGACTAAGTTTATATCAGATCATACAGACTCACATTTGCATTCATCAGAGACTATCTTTAGAATGTAACTTGTGACCTAATCAATAGGCTTGAAATAAAAGTAGCTGTAGCATTACGCTTAATATGTGTGAGTAGGGTAAATAAAAAGCCTACAATTGTATCCAAGTGGTTTTACCTATGTGATTTTATTCTTTTCTAATTTCTAATGTAATGTATGAACAGGAGTTTTGGAGGAAATATAAAAACAAGCAGAAAAGAGTTAATAATGAAGCTCTTCCACTTCTGACAGCAGTACTCCAATGCTAGCAACTCCTCCCTGCAAAGAATTTTTTTAAAAAAACAGCAGTAGCTTTTTAAACTGCATCTATAAAAATGTGTACCTGTTGTAATTTGTTCATGTAGTTGTGACAATGATTTTGAGAGTCAGTGCTCTTTTTGTTAGTACATACCTTAGTCTTTCACATACCAAAAATGGGATTCTGAGCAAATTGGAGTTTAACATATAAATATCTGCTACACCTAAATTTGAATGTTATAATTATACATCTTTGGGTTTTATGAATATTTACACGTGGATCAATTCTTGGGAAACCATGTTCAAATGCCAAAGAACATAACAGTAAAATGCTTCCCTTCAACATACAACACAGAACGTGCAGAGTAAATTACTGTTATAGGAAGATGGCTATATCTTTGGGATATGGGTCTTAGAAATAATTTGGTTTATATTCTGTCTTCCTTCATTTAAATCTTTCATGACACCAGTGGTCATTCTAAGATCTTACTGCTAGTAGATATTAAAGCATTTGTTACAAGTTGTGTTCATTGTATGGCATGTGATTTTACAAATCCTGCTAAGGTAGCAGATCTAAAATTATTACACACATTACAAGTCCTGAAAGAAGTCTTCTGCATTGTTGTGGATATTCATACATATTCACGGCAGATCAGGTCTTCAGAACTGAACTGACTAAATTAAACTGACTAACTTAACTAAAACACTTGCAAACTGGCTAGTTAGCTACAAATATTTTGTTAAGGCCAAACAAGTTTTAGCCAAACATATACTAGCTCGAGTTTGTCAGGGTCTTGAAATTTGGCAACATTCACAATATTTTTCACACAATACAATAGGCAAATGGAAGTGGCCAAGCTACTTCACATTACCAGATTACCAGAAATTCTGCATGATGAAACAGCTTATTTATCCTCAGGTGTCTTCCCAGAAACATGTAAGCTGTAATTTTCGTGACACTTTAAAAAAATCCATGTTAAGGTTTTTGAAGAATTACAGTTATAATTAGTATTAAAGCAGATAGGTAAAGATACCAATATTTAGATTATAACATTTTCCTTCATGGAGATTTCCTTTGAAATATTTGAAGTGTAGTAAAGCTATATGTAACTGAACTCAATGTCCTGTGGCTTGTGAGTGTCAGGCAGACTTGCAGTGCTGCTAATTCTGCCTCTGGTATCCTGCTGAGCACTTGACACTGCTGAATATGCTTTTAAATAAACAGGAATGTCTTAAGTTAGTGCAATCACACTCACTAGTAAGATAACCATCCTTTTACTGGATTTATTTCTAATAAGTATATAAGTATGTAGTATTCATTAAAATAAGAGATTCAAAAGAAAAAAAACCCAAACAAACAACAAAACCAACCAATCAAACCAAACAAAAAATGGGTGAAGTATAAACTCAGGAATGGATTTTTCTAAGCAAAGTGAGGTAAGAGGAAAAAAATACTGTTAGACAAATAATAGGAAAACAGCGTTTATAAATCCCACTACCATTTAACAGAGGATAAAGAATGCTTCTTGTTAGTAGTGATATTGATTTCTTCAGCACATTCAACTCCCTAAATAGAAGTGAATGTGTTCATTGTTTCTCCATATTCCAGGCACAAGAGAACATGGGCAGGCTGGAACTGATCTGGACCTGCCAGGAACTTCAGTAGGTGAGATCAAGCCATATGATTACTGTCACATCATGAGGCTGATTTTGACTCTTGGTATATCTCAGGAACAGCCAGGAAGAAAAGGACTTCCTCCCACACCGCATCAACCACTGGAAAGCACACTAATAATTGCCATACAGACATCCCTTTCCTTTTTCCCTTCACATTCCCCTTGTATGCAACACATCTCTCATGAGGAAACTATCAAAAATTTACCAGCAATGTAAAAAATATGTTGGTCCACACAATGAATCAGAGATTTTATTTTACTTCTAAATGTACTGCAGATTGCACACTCTGCCTTCAGTGACTCTTGGATACCATTAATTGAACTTAATCTTTTTAACTGAACATTATCTTTTCAAATCAGCTATCTACAAAAAATCAATTTATTTAATGTTTCCTGTTTTAATACTGATTAAATGTTTGAGTGTGGGCAACATGTATTTTTATACTTCTCACAATACTTACGAGTCTTTCGAGCAGAATCTTCCACAAAGAGAGAAGAAATATCTTCATCCACCCCTGCTTCATTCTTTGCAATGCAAGTGTATGCTCCTGTATCTTCATAGCGCACATTGCTAATGTGAACTTCACTACCATTTGCTGAAAGGAGAGGAAAAAATCAACATGCAGACATGCTAGTGCTTTCAGATTATAAATTCAGAAGGGTTTCTCTGCTTACACTAATTAAACCATTTTCATTCCTGAGTTCATAACTTGGAGGCATGCCAAATTAGTCCAAAGGTATTCAACTGGCGAGTGAATTACATGCACTATTTCATCTCACAGTTATTCAGAGTGCCTCAGCTGATTTTGTACTTCAGAGTCAAATATCAATCTGAGGTTTTATATATATTTAAATTACTATGATTTTTTTTTAAAGTCAGGTAAATATTAGGTTTTGATTATGTTGCATTTGTTTACTAGACACCATCATTTCCTTTACACAAAATAACCCAAGGAATATCACAGGCCAAACATCCAATGTAAATAAAAATTTTAATTTGTTGCTCCTAACCAGAGGGATCTAGTTAGTTTTGGTTTTGTGTGACTGCAATGTAACAACAGAAAAACAGATGCATTGAAATTTTTCACCTACGTCAATGTAGAAGCTTACGGAAACCTCAGGAATTGTATGTCAGATTGCAAAGGAATGTCAAAAAACAATCCAGGTTTCATAGGCAAAGGTCTTTTAAATAATGTGATGCAAATAATTGTGTGAACAATGATTCACTGAATTTTAAGTATAGTATACTTGTTCAGCTGTAGGAACTATACAAAATCCAAGCTTTGTCGGTATTCTAAATTATGGACTAAAAGGGGCATTGTCCTATGGTGTAGCATCCTTCTAGCTTGAAGCAAATGCACAGATAGATTTACTCAGAAAAATCTATGGAAAAAATTAATGAGATTTTCAAAATTTTATTTCAAATAATTCCATGCAAGAAAATTGAATTAAATGTATTTTGCTTAGAGAAGTATCCTTTTAATTTATTTGTCATAAATACACAGAATAGACAGGAAGGCAAAAATAAAAAAATCCTCAAATCCCTAGAGGAAAACATAAGAGAATGTTGCTATGGATGAGAAGTTCATCACTTTCTACACATAGCAGAAAGTGTTTCTGCAAGGCAATTGTTCACAAATATCCAGGAGAGTTGTACATGAAAGAACAGAGGACTATGACACCTGCAGTGGAACTAACACCTCAGAGAAGCACTTGCCATATCTCTCCCACTGCTTCTTACAGTGCAAGCTGAGTGCTATCCTATGCTAACTACAATCCTGGCTTTGTTGATGAGTGAGAGAAAGTTTTCAAGGGAACATGAGCAGCAGGAGATTTTTTTTTCCTATGGCTGATCAAAAATTACCTGAAAGACTAAAGAAGCATGGAGATTTTATGTTGGACAGGTCCACTAATTTTGCTAAGCCCTGAAGATTCATACAAATAAACTGATGCAAAAGGTAAGACTTTCCTTTAGTTTTGGCTGGAGATTTTTTGCAGTGGTGTGTTTTTCTTTAATTTGATATTTGTTCAATATCTGTTCACACCCCCCCATCCCTAATCTCCTCCTCTCCCCAGTTGTCAATCTTCCCTAGCTCTCCCCTAACCCCCTCATCCCCAAGTTGTCAATCCTCCCTTTCCCTGCCCCTTTCCCTGGAACCTTCCCTGTCATTCATCCTAGCCCCCTCCTCTGCTTCCAGAGCATTCCCTGTCTATTTAGTGAGGCTCAACACCCTATTGATTACTTTGTGCTATTCCACTCCCTTGCTTCCCCTGATAGGTTTGTCATATGTTAGTCCTGCCCTAAAGTCCTCCCCTGCTGTTCCCTTATTGGTTGCTGTTCCTATACCCCTCCTCCTGAATTCTTGTATAAAACCTCTGCTCCCGCTCCCGAGGGGGTTTTGGGGCTCACGGAATAAAACCATCCTGTTCACCCCCAAGTCCCATGTTGCCTCCGTCTGTTCCCGCGCCACCAACTGTGACTGCAGAGCTTCACCGGGGGAGCGGCCGCCCGTTCTCTTCCCTCTCGCAGCCCAGCACGGCACCGCTCGGGGTATCGTGGCGAGGGGAGTGCCTGCCGCGTCACAACAATTTTTGATTTGGGTTTTTTTTTTATGTTTTGGTTTGGTTTTTTTTCAGGATTTTGGGGTTTTTTTGGGGAGCAGGTAGGGCTTGTGTGTGTATGCAATGTCTTTGCACTCCCACAGAGGTCTGCTGATACCTTCATCAAACAGCACATCTATTTCAGGTATTTCTCCTCCAGTCCTTTCTACTATCAGGTCCCCAAATCTCATTAAGATTCTTATCAGTTCTGATTGGGACCAGGTCTCGGACTGCCTGCTCAACTCTGATACTGCACATTTTCAAACAGAGAAGAGCATATTGGAATTTACTGGTAATCCTGCCAGTAAATAAAATCATTATTCTAACAAAGACAAAGCAGAAAGACATGTCTTGGGGAGTAGCTGGAAGAACATTTTGAAATATTTTAGTTTAGCTTTTGTTAAAACTATGGAAAAAGGGCAGCTAGTATGGAAATTATGCATGGATAAAAGAGTAACAAAGTGTAGAAAACAATAAATATACCCCTTTACCTTGGAGAGTTAGCTGCTTGGACAGCTTTGGAGTGATATCAATTCCATTCTTCAGCCAACCAAGCTGTGGGTTGGGAATACCTTCAGCATGGCACCGAAGGCTGGCTGTCACACCTGGCTCTCTTGCCTGGCTTTCTGGATAGACTCGGATAACTGGTGGAACTGAATACAAAAAAAACAATTTTTATTTGGTGGAGAACGTAATCTTCATTTTAATAAAAATAAGTATAAGCAATTCTGAAGACCCCTACAGCTATATATAACTACACACAGACGTGGTATTCGTCAGATATTCAGTGACATTCAATTCAGAATTCTGTTTCAGAATATTTATGAAGCAGAAAAAATATTCTGTGAGAAAAACCTCTTTTCACTGTAGTATCAAAGAAAAAAGCCTTGATTCTTCAATAGTTGGTGGCTGAGAAATAAGATTTTTATTTTTCCATAGAATTCTTTATAAAATATAACTAATGTACAATAAGCGAGTCATGATATGTTGTACAGAGATTTCAATTGTCCTGTTTCACAAATCATAACATTCCATCCCCACCTTTCCCCTCTTTCCAAAACACCTAGTAACAATCCCTTCTACCTGCTTAAAATCTGTTAAGGTTTATAATTCTTTATACGTGTTCAGACAGGACCTTCTGTACTCATGACACCACTTTCCTTCTTTAACATATGGACACATCACTAGCTTATGTTCAATCTGATTTCCCTCTAAAGTTCTTTCCTGACAAGATGCTTTCCACTAGGTGGTCTTCAGGATATACTGGTGCACCAGGGCTGTTCCTCCCTGGGTGCAGGACTCCTGCACTTCTTGTTAAACTTCCTAAATTCCTTCTGGTTCATTTCTCCATCCTGTCAACTCTCTACAAATAGCAGCATGAGCCTGTAGCTATCAGCCATTCCTCTCAGTTTAGTGCCATCTACAAAACTTTTGAAGGTAGAACTCTGCGCCATTATTCAGATTATTAATTAAGATGTTAAACAAGACACGCATCCTTCTGGACAAAATGTTCACACAGATGCATAACCATGCCATGTGATGGACGAACAACCAGCTCAAGGGTCAGGAACAGAGAGTTACAGTGCATGGAGTAACATTTGGCTGGGATCCAGTCATTAGTGGGATTCCACAGGGCTCAATCCTCAGCCCAGTTCTCTTCAACATCTTCATTAAAGACTTGGACACAGCACAGGACTTGAAGGAATACTAACTTTGCTGATAACACCAAACTGGGAGAAGCTGTTGACTCCCTCAAGGACAGAGAGGTCCTGCAGAGAGGTCCTCAACAAATTAGAGAGATGGGAAATCACCAACTGTATGAAGTTTAACAAGGGAAAATGCCAGACTCTGCACCCGGCATGGGGCAGCCCTGGTTGGTCGTTCAAACTGGGGAATGAGGTGCTGGAGAGCAGTGTGGTGGAAAGGGATCTGGCTGATGACAGAAGTCAGCAGTGTCCTGGAGGGCCAACCTAGGATGCCCTGGGGAGCATCAAGCACAGCATCACCAGCTGGGCAAGGGAGGGATTGTCTTGCTCTGAGGCAGCTTCACCTCAAATACTGTGTGCAGTTTTGGGCACCATAATATACAAAGGACATTGAGCTGTTAGAGAATGTCCAAAGCAGAGCCACAAGGATCATGAAGGATTTTGAGGGGAAGCCATATGACCAGTGGCTGAGGGCACTTGGTCTGTTCAGCCTGGAGGAGACTGAGAGGAGACCTCATTGCAGTTACAGCTTCCTCGTGAAGGGAAGAGGAGGGACAGGTACTAATCTCTTTGTGGTGACCAGTGACAGAACCTGAATGAGGAGCATGAAAACTGTGTCAGGGAAGGTTTAAGATGGATATCAGGAAAAATATCTTCACCCAGAAGTTGGCTCAGCACTGGAACAGGCTCCCAGGGAAGTGGTCAAAGCACCAGCCTGTCAGTGTTCATTAAGTGTTTGGACAATGCTCTCAGGCTCATGGTGCAACTTGGGCTGTCCTGTGTAGGGCCAGGAGTTGGACTCAATGATCCTGATGGGTGCCTTCCGACTCAGCAGATTCTGTGATCCTATGTATAAGACTAGTCTTATGATTTTCTTTATTAACAAAATATAAGAATTGTTGACATCACTTTTCCAAGGGTTTAAAACTTGCTGCAGTATTTGCTTACCAATTAAAATCTTCTACATATACCAATAGTGTCAGAGAGAGGACCTATGACATCACAGTGGACATATTCCTACAGCTAATCAATGGTTAAGCAAGATTTAAAAATTCTGCTATGCAAATTTTTAAGATAAATATTTATCTATAGTCACTATATATTTATCTATATATCTCTATAACTTTTTATAGAGACAACTTGCATGAGGTTGTTTCAAGAATAAAAAAAACATTAATTGTAATAAAATTAAGAAAGTGTATTTCCTATTCGCCAAAATTTTGTTTAATGCAGCTCTAAAAACGTGGAATACTTAGGTTGTCACAAAACACAGCTAGGTAGAGGATGAAGTATCAGTTGATAATGAAAGAAGTAACAAGATCAAAAATTATCTGTGTCTATTTTGGCATGAGATTAAATATTTTCAAATCCTATTCAACGATTTACAAGAGATGTCTCAGCATGCTGTCCCATTAGATCATAGAAATGCCTTACATTTCTACATTGCAAGAAATACACAAATCTTCCTTATATCTCAGATAGGATGCAAAAATCAGTAGGCTTCAGTGATATTTTAAATCCAGCTAGAGAGGATAGTCTTCTCGAAATAATTCCAATATGCAAATTGCAAAAATGTAATATAGTAACATGGGAGAAGGTTAAAAATTAGATAATATGGCTTTTAGTTTCTTAGACTACCAGCAAGAGGAAGAGCACATAAATATCAGAGATTTAAGGTTTCTATTGATTTTCTGGAAAGGACTTTGCTTTCATGGAAGTGGATCTTAATTTTTTATCTCAAGCCTGACATTCCCACTCCTATTTCCCCTCCATTTCTTCCAACTTCTATCCCCTATTGCATAGCATTTGTCTGCTCCATACTGAGAGCTTGCCTTCCCCACTGTGTTCTTCAGTGGGCCCTGCTTGACTGCATATTCAGTAGTCTGAACATTTTCTGGCACCTCAGTTCCCAGTCTCACTCTGCCTGACTTACTAAAGTCCAATTTTCATGTCCGCCTGTTCAGCACCTCTTGACACAAGGTCCTTTAGGTAGCCTGCCTCATGTTGTAGATTTCCCACTGCACCAAAGCCAAATAGTTTATTCTTCCACCCTGTCTCTGGAAAAGCAAGGGTCTCCACTTCCTTAGAGACTGGGCTGCCATCACTGAACACTCTCAAGCATCTCAGCAACAGAAACAACTTTTAAGACCAATAGCAAGGCATTGCAATTAGTTGTATTTTGACAACATATGCCAGGATATTTCATGTCTCTTTTTGTGTCAGTGAAATATTTTAATTGCATATAAAACCTTATGGGTACTTAACTACCTCACCTTGACAGACTTCTACTGAGCACATGTAAAGAGAATTTTTTCAACAGTTCCATTTCAAAGAATTTTCATTGCCAAGAAAGAGGAATCTATTAGTTTTATTTGGACAAAAGGCATGCAATATTTCTGATGCAATATTATTGCTAAAAAAGTTTTAGAAAATACTACAACTAAAACTGCAATCTTCCTAAACCAACAAATAAAATCTCACCCTGCATGACAAAATGTTATTATTGCTAAATTAACTACTTAAAGATTATTAGGAGATGTGAAAAGGAGGACACAACCTGCTCAGGTGAAAATATGTCTGAGTTTTCTTTTACCATCCCTTATTTCTACAGTAGATCCTGTTCATTTTAGCACTGTTTTTCCAGCAACAGAAGTTCTCGAAGGACAGTAGGGTTTACTTCTTGCCAGGTCTTTCCTCTATTTGCTGCCATTTTCCTCTTTCCTCAGCAACTCTGTTTCTGATAGGTTATCTATACAACTAGAAATGTTTTTCAACCTTTCTTTTGCATTATCATTTTTATTTACTATTACTCTGAAGACTATTTGTAATATTCCATTAAGAAAGAACCATGCCACTACGGCATGCTGTACACAACTGAGATATAAGTGTAGTTGTGGGCTCAGTCTAAGAAGTTAATTTGATGTGACAAGTTCAATGTAAAGTCTTTGGGGTTCATTTGAATAAGGTATCTTTTTTTTTTTTTTTGGTCTATTTTGTTGGGTTTTGTTTGGATTTTTTTTTGGTGTAACTTACCAAGAAATAATAAATAAATATCACCAGAAATGAAATTTTAAGTGCACAATTAATGTGACTGTTCACACTGACTTTCAAAGACATATGTTCTAGCATCTTAACCCAAAAAAGCTTAATTTAAAAGGGAGAGATCATGACAGAGGTTAAAAAGGGAGGGGAGACACTGCATGTTTGTATTTAGCAGATTAAAGTATAACACATAATTGAGTGAATTCTATATCCCTCATCTCTCAATTCAAAAAGCAATCTGAGACTGTTGGTTTCAAATATGGTGGATACGTAACTATTCAGTAGCTCTAGCACTTGCTATAAAACCTCTTGAGCATTATTTCAGTTTTTATTTTTTTTTTTTAAGTTTATATGAAAAGGCTTAAAATATCAATTTATGGGGTTGGTCACAATATTTACTTTACCATATTATATAAGAGTAGACTTATTATTTCACTATAAATCAAGTATTTTACAGTGCTCATTAATGTATTTTTAATACTCCAAAGGAAGCTCATTATTCTTTACTACTGTGCCAGATAATTCAAAATGAAAAATATCTTATATTTTAATCTTAAAAGTAAATGAGATTTATATATATAATAATTGCATACTAGCCTAAAATATATTATTTTTTTTCTAAAAATATGTAGCTGTACATAAACGAAAACCAAGAAAGAACTTAAAAATCTAATTACTATGTTTTCATTGAACCTGCACATTAAATCTTTGTGCTCAACGTAGTCTCATTATCCCATTAACCTTTTGACTGACTCTCCAGTTAATACAAGTATCATTATATTAATTAGTCATTATCACAGCTACAAGTACTGACCGTCATGCCTGTGCTTAAGAAGATTATTCCTTAGAAGTACAGATCCAAACTGTGGAAGAGCTGTTCATTTGACCTTTAATCTCAGTGGATTTAACTCAATTTATCCACAACATGCACAGCAAATAATCCTATTGCTCGAAAGGTCTCCTTTTCCTGTTTCTTGCTCCCCAAAATATCAACATGCAAAATCATTTAGGAAGGTATCACTCCAGTGCCAGCTTTTGGAATAGCAGCTATCTGAGGTTTACAGTGGTTTCGAGATGAAAAACCAATTTCCTGACAGACACATTATCACCACAAAAACCTACACTTGTCCTCCTTCACCTCTCTCAAATTATGTTTCTTGATTTTCAAGTCTTGCAGAAAACCTTCTTCAACTTGAGCAGAGTTTTGCCTCATTATGCACTGAACTGAGCCAAACATGAATCCTAGTTTTTTAACTCTTGCTACACACCTCTGGGGGATTATTTACACATTGGGATTGGTCTGAAATATGTTGATTAGAATATCATTCTGTTAATAATTTAAGGTAAACCAAACCCCATGAAACAGAGGAGAATGTTGGTCAAGAACCCACTAATATGTTCAGCTTGCCAATAATTCTGCTATGTCTTTAGGATCTAAAACATTAATAAACTGCATTTCTCACTAGTTTAGCCAGTAGTTGATACCTGGCTTTTTAAATGACAGAAAATAATCCCAGAAGAAAAATTTGGAGGACGAGATGCTGATGCCATGTCCCCATTAGCTCAGGAACAACACTCAATGAACAATTTTTTGTGGTTCAGGAGGGGAAGAAACTGGGGAAAAAAAGTTGAAATGTATGGATAGAGAAATATTACAAGCCAGCTTTCTGGAGAAACATAACAGGAGAGACAAAATGTTTATAAAACTGCAAACAAGTACTAAGTGTCAAATGAATTTAAAATGTGAATATATTAAGAACAGAAAATGGGGACAAGGCTAAGAAAAACAAATCATACTAAAAGTCCAAATAATCTTGGAAGCTGTATTTCATATGTATATACATGAAAGATAAGAATAAAAGAAAATATTTCATGATTCTCGGAGGTTAAAAAAAGTCAGCCTGATAAGGGTTTATGAAACTGATTAAGAGCCAACAAAACAAAGAATGATGGTAACAGCAGTGGCCAGGAAACTAGGGCTAGAGTATGCCTCAGGAGAGAAATAGAGCCTCTTAATGCAAAGTAAATTTGGAGAAGATTGAGGTCAACCATGATTCTGGATAGGATTAAACAACAACATGTCATGACAAACATTGGTAGTTTACAGCAGAAAGGGATTCTTAAGAGTCAAAGATAAATATGAATTGAAATAACATGAAAGCACTCTTAGAAAAAAAAAAAGACATTAAATCTCAATAATGATAAAGCAGATGCTTCATCAGTGGAAAAGTAATCTTTAAAATACTTTAGGAAATAAATTGCATATAAGAAATAGGAGGGGATACACCAGCTCGAGAGAAGGCAAAGGCCTGTCTTCAGGGTACCAGTAGCAAAGCAGTTAAGTTTTGTCCAAGTACAGAAGTCAATGAATGGAATTTGAACAAATGTAGGCAAATGTAAAGATCAAGTTATCAAATCCAGGTGCCTCAAGTTAATCTATTAAAATCATGGTTAGATTTCAATAACATAATTGTGAATTTAGAAGCCTACATCAATTACAAAATCTTCAGGGAAGTGCATTCTATTAATCTTATATTCAACAAAATATTCTTAACACAAGAATCTTACTCCTTTAATTTTCCGAGCATGTTACCCAAGTTACTAAATTAATACTAAAACCTATTTTATTTGTGTGCATATGTATATAAACTACTTACTGTTCTGCACAACATCACAGGTGCAAAGCAAGTCCTCTGGACTATCATTACACTTTTTAATAGTTATTATTCTGTGGAAGCAATAAATTTAATTTTTTTGTGTTTCATGACTTTTAAAGTTACTTGAAGGCGAGCAATGAAGAAATGTACCTTTTTCTATTAAGATGTAACACAGTACAAAAAAAAGTAGAACAGAAACAATATATCTGCTTAAAAAAGTTCAAGTTTCTTATGACTTGATAATTAGAACATTTTTCCTTACCAGTCACTTGGAGAATATGAGTTTGGTAGAGCTTATCATACCCATTAGCATAGCAGGTGTAATTTCCCATATGAGTTGTGGTAACCTTAGTGATGTACAAGGACCCATCATCTCCAAAATCCTACCAGGAAAGATTAAAAACAAGGTTATCATAATTAAACCCACATCTCTACAGTAATTACGCTCATCATCTGGGCAACAAAGCTGTGATGCAAATATCAGACATCACACATCACAAATATTAAATCAGCATATCTGACAGTAATCTGAAATTCAAACATTATACTTGTGAATGGTAGAGTTGTTTAACCTTGCTACATATATTGTGACTGTAAAAGAAAATACAAATTTTATTTTAACAACTAGTTAAACTCAGCAGAAGCAATATGTTTACTTAGCTATGACAGTTATTTGCAGAAGAAAAGCTGTTGAGAATTTCATCCGACCAGAGAGAAAAACTAAGTCTACAAGTTAAATGACATCCTGTGGAAGTGTTGTCATCCTTTGTAATGAGCAGACATGACCAAAAAAAAAAAAAAATCCTTGTTTTTCTTCAGTTCCTCTCATTAGATTCACTGATATATTACAGAAGCACTACTGCTGTAAACTGATTTCAGGGATCTGGATTCCTAGAAGCAAATATTTGTGATCAAGACCAAGGCAAAAGAGGCAAAAGAGGTACATCATCATCTTCTACTTCTTTTGGCACTGGGTCCCATGCCAACTCAGCATAAGGTCCATATTTTCCCTTTTCTTTTGCTGCTGATATAGTCCTGAAACTGTGGACCTTCGTAACGCTGGACTAGATCCAATTCTGGGATGGCTTCATCTTTCCTTATCTGCATATTCAAATAGCGTCTCCAGGTTCTTCCTGGGTCACCTGTCATTCCTTACACCTTTTTTTTTCATTTGAGTTATGTCAAGAGCTCCTTGTTGCTTTTGATTTACTGTTCATTGTGAAGGCCTGTTCTTTAGCATAGAGGAGGTCATCCTTGAAAACCAACCATATTATACCCCTTTTATTTTCAGCATGATCTCTGATAGAGTTCTTCCAAGCACATCCTTGAACAGGCTGAAGTCTCCTCTCTGAAGTCCATGTTTATATTGCCTTTTGCCCTGCTGTTCCCTCTTAGACTCCTTGACTCTGACATCTCATGATCTCTGTAGCCAAGGTTGTCCTCAGCTTTATATCCCCATCCAGTTCTTCCTTGTTTCTTCACAAACTTTGTAACCTTCTCTATAAAGTCCTTAAATCCATGAAGACTTTATCAAAAGCTTGCAAAACCAAAAAACTTCAGCTACAATACCTCAGTCACTGTAAATTGCACAGTAAAAGAACTTTCATAGAAAATATTACCATGTGCTGCCTTATTCTTACATTCCGTCCTTTGGATCTTAAAAATTACAAAATACTGGGCTACATTAACCTCTGGGTCACTATGACTATTCTTGCATTCTTCCATAATCTCACCTATAACTTTCCCAACTTTTTGGGATTTATTTATTTTCAGTTCTCACTTTCCAGTTTTTGTTTTTATTGAGAGAACACAATCGCAATGCTTTTATGCACACATTTCATTCATGATGATATTCACTATAACATCTTGAGTCTTTTTGTAGACTAAAATTAAAACATGAAAACTGAAATCTCTTTGAAATTCCTTTTAAATTTCAGTTTTATTTCTTTAAATATACTCAAAATATTATTCACAAAACATATGTTTCACTGTATTTCTTAACCCAAAGACGTCTGGACAGCTAAATTTCACATTGCACAATTCTGTGCTTCCAACAAGTCTACTACTTGTTCCTTGGGAGAAGAAAACAACTCACCTAAAAATAAACCTATCTGATAATACTATCAATAAGTTGACTTTCTCAAGATAACTATAGGTTTCTATATTAGCACTTTGGTTACACACAAAATATTTCTACCAGATCTTCAATACACCATTACATGTTGCCACTGAAAAGATCAAAAAAGGCACCCTCTTTTAGACTTCATTTCTAACGGATAATGCAAACCAATGTCATTTTCCCTCAGAATAACCCACCTGACAAACTTCAAAAAACTTCCTTCTTCGATGTTTTGATCTTTATCTCTTTCTAAAATATATGAAGCAGAAGATCAATTTACTTTTTCCCCCTTACTAGCTGAACACATGTTTTCAAAGCATTCTACTTCAACAGCATTATTAGGGGAAGATGAAAGGACAGATATTCAAAAGAGCCACACTACAGGTACTTACATTTTATCTGGAAAATGGGTATTGTTATTGCCATTGGGAATTTTTTCCCTAATCTCTGCCAAAAATATTTGTGAACAAAATAGGGCATAGGATGGAGTGTATAAATATTCAGCTGCTACAATGCAGTCTGGAGACCAGTTTACTTTAACATTCCTTATGCTAAATTACTAGATACTGCTTTGAAGCATACCTACCTATTTCAGCTCTTTAACTGATTAATTGTGGCATATGATATCTTTAGGTACCATCGCTGTTTTCAAAGTAAATATGTGCCTCTGAACGGTTTCTCCCTTCTTTTTCATGGAAACCATGGATGAAACACACTTGTGGTTATTTTATATGAGCATTTCAATGGAATTCACACACGATGACACTCAGAATTTTATGGATAGTATGTTTTGTTGGTAGTGGTGAGTTTTGTTTGGTTGTTTGATTTGGGTTTTTTTACAACTAATGTCCCTAGCTTATTTTTATACTGAGTTCAATGTTTGTTTTGTTAATTAAAGCAAAGCACTCAATACAAAGTGAACTTAATGTTGTAAGCAGCATTTGAAAAGGGATGGTGAATTACAAACAGAGGTACTTGACCCTGCATGTTGACAAGTATTTAGTGTTTTATTGACTAACTCACAAGCTGAGTAATTTAAGAAAACCTGTATTATCTATACTGACACACAAACATCTTTGAAACAGAGCCTTCAAAAATCCACAGCAACAAATACAGAAAAGTGGTTTTTTTTTTACATTTTGGAAAATATATTTGATGACAGTAAAAAAAAAAAATTACTACAAGCTCAATTTTTGTTCTCCTACTGCTCAAAGAGAAATGCTAAGGTACTTCTAAAATTACATTGAGAAACTCTAATTATTTTTGTCATACATGAAAAGATAGAATTGAACAATTACCTTAACAATGATTCCACTGCAAATCTGTTCTCCTGAAGAACCTGACATTTTACAAATTGTGATATATGTAACAAATAATTAATAAAATAATAAAAAAATACTTCAATTTAATAGTGAATCTTTTACTGTTTGTAAAACAGAAACTAAAGGTGATTTTTGGTTTTTAATCAACAATTATTTCTTTGGGCTTTATAACCTGCTTTCATATGCTAACACTTTGCATATGAAAAAAATTATGACCATTTTCCAGCATTTCTTCATTAACAGCTCTAGGAAGACTGTTCCTAGCTTTCACCCCATAGGAGAACATATAATGAAACAGACTGCTTGAATTTGTTCATCATCATAGAAGCTAGGAGCTGGTTTATCCAATTTTTGTTTTTCTTTTTTTTTTTTTTTCCCCAGCTTATTTTTTGCCCATAAATTGCTTTCCTAAATAGCTTTTTGGGGTTTTTGGCTTTGTATAAATAATTTTTTAAAAATAAAGAAAAGTACATAGTCTATGTGAACTGAAGATGTGAATTCTTACTTACATTATCCTCAAACAGAAAAAGAAATAGTTTATTGTGCCCTTAATAAATTGAATCATTGAACACCAAATATTATGAATTAATTGTTTTCATATTACCTTTATTTCTATTTGCAGCCTTTAACAAACCCACAACAAAGGAAAAAAAATATTGTTTGTTTTTTTTTTTATTGATGGTTATCAGTAATAGTTAAATTATAATGATAACACACTCTGAGGGGTGGGGGGCATTTCCCTTATTTTTAAAGGAAAATCTTGAATTTATTTTTTTAATGGAAAAAGGCAAAAAACCCCACGTCATCTGTCTCTGACACTATCAGGTAGAAAATATGAAGCTAAGAGTTTAAATGTGTATTTCCTAGGGGAACACTGTATCAATAACTGAAACCAAACAGATATTTTCAGAACAGTTGTTGTTTGCTTGTAAAACACAACCAGTATACATGTTCCTCTTTATTTCCTCTACAACCCTCCAAGCTTTCTGCATTTTATTTCAGTCAACTCATGGAAGTACCAGTAATGCTCATGTCACATTCTTGCTCATATTTTACATATTTTTTAGTATTTCTAACTTCCTTTATTACAAGGACACAAAGAGTAGGTAACCTTTTGCGGGTTAACTGAAAACATTTTTAAAAATACTCATTAATGTATGGTTCATTTGCCAGAAAAACTCAGCTCATTCTTTTTGTACTAATGTCAATGTTACAACTCCTATTTTCCAAGTAATCAGTTTCTCTGTTCAAATTGGCAAAGCAATGCAACTCTGCATTTTACTTCTGACTGTCACAAAGAAACTATATTCCACAAAGAACACTGAAAAAAATTGCATTTGGCAGAAGTGCAAGTTTTTTTTAAGTTTTCCCTCTAGATTAGGAGGGAAAATAAAAACTACATTTCATAAGCACAAATTTTGCATACCTTCTCAGTCTCAAATTTTACAGCTGCAATAAGAACAAATCATGAATCTAGTTTAAGTCCACTGGCTGAAGAATAAGCCTGACAGAAAATTGCAAATTATGCCAAAGCTTAAAGAAGGAAGGTGTACAGTCTAACATAAGCACTAGTACAGTGTGTGCAGTAGAAAGTGACAAAATCTTGACACTGTTCTCAAGAATATAACACCAGACACCAATTCGTGACCATTAATGCAGACTAGTTTTAGTCAAAGGAAATTAATCTTCCTAAGCTTCTTTTACAGTCATTTGAGAAAGCTCAGAGTAGCAAAATCCTTTTATGGGATGGTTCAGTGGATCTGTCACTGCTCACTGTTTTAGCTGCCACCCACTTCTCTGCTGACCATGAAAACAAACTTCCTAGCTACAATTAGACATTCCAAGCATTTCATTGGTTCCTCTTTTCTTGACACTGGGGAGAACAGAAAGAAAAAAGCAAATAGCGACTGAATTTTACAAAGGCTGTATCTTAATACTTCAAAATAGCTTTACTAGCCTTTCTCTACTGATGACTGGGTAAAGTGGGGAACATTTGGTGATTAATTCAGAACATCTAACTATATCTCCCATGCTGAGAAAGTCTTCATGCATTCCTAAGCTTGTATTACAAATGCTTAATGCAGAGGTCACCCTCTATTCTTGCTTCCTGAAATAAGACTTTGTAATGCATGAGCCCAGGCCAGTAGATGAATTTAGCAGGATTTGGCTGTATTCAGCAAATATGAGAAAAAGATTATTTCTCTGACTGCAAATTAATCTAAGAACACTGTACCTGTTTAAATAATTAATATAGATATGTATGATTTTCCCTTTATTCTCTGGGATACAGTAAGGACTGCAATTTCACTTCATGAGGAAATAGTAACATCTAATAAATGGTAATATCCATTATTCTGCACAAAACATGCAACTGCTTTGTACTTTTCAAAAAATGCCAGTGGATTAAAAATTGGTTTTGCAGTTTTGAAATCCAACAATGTTCAAGCTTATTAAGAATCTGAAGAGGGATGACACAGAAAAGCAAAATAAAATACCTCAGTGTTAGATCACCAGTGAGAATAATGATTCATTTGATATGTAGATATGTAAAGAGAATTTGGAATTTTTTTCTTGTTTATGGCAGACACTAGACATAAGTGAGAGATTTGCCAAAGTACTAGAGCTCTTGAGGCTAGCCATAAAACATCACTAACCTTTTACTTCCCCAAGAACTCTGTAATTTTATGCTATCTTGTGATGAACCAGCAATAAGGACTGCTAATTTATTTAGACATTCAAAATCTCCAACTGAGTAGATGCAGTATATTTTAAATGGAAAATTCAGCATGCTCTGATACAGCTGTCTTTTTTATTGCTTCATGTTACAGAGAGATCTTCAGAATGACTCATATACCATTTAACGTTTACTCCTTTTTAACAAACCAAATTCTTATATAATCAGATTAATCAGATAAATCTATTTGACATTAATTTCTCACATATTTTTCCAGTTAAGCTCTTAACCAATGAGATGAATTTATTATAATTATCCAATTACCACAGTTTATTATCATTCCACCAAACTGTTCAATTTTTTTAAAGTCAGCTTTAATTGTAGATGTAGTTATTATTACACCCCAAGCTAGTTCTGCAAAGAGAAACTAGCTTTGCACTATACAGTTCACTTGGATCATATTTCAAAGTGTATCTAAGTATTAGAAGGGCCCAGGGAAGCAGAAGCACTAATGTAATTTACCCTGTAATGTGACTCAGTTTAGAGTTAGATTTGTGGAATGAACTTTTAGCAAGCACATCCCCATTTCTACTTTTCCTACACATTTTATTTGTAGAAAGAGTGCAAAGTAATCATTGAATATTCCCTAAATTTTTCTGATTCTAAAAATATCACAGTACATAATTAGACTTTGCTAAGATTTAATCTGTTTTCTAATACTTATACTACAAACTATTTAGTTTCAAATTTATAAAGTTTATTAGAGTTTTTAATCTTGTTATTACATAAAACACTGGATTTCAGTTTTAGTTGAATCAGTCCAAATCCCTTTTCTTATATTGCAAATAAATAATCCTTGGTTCCTGAACTACACTCATCTTGAAAGAAAAAAAAAAACAAACATTTTATTTCATAGAAACAAATTTCTCCAGATGTTTCTTTACAAACTCAAGAGAATCTACAAAAGAAAGAAAACAAATAACCCTTAAATTTTTGTATTACTCAGTTTTTCATCTAATTATTATCTAGTCAATCTCATGTATTTATGAATTATCCAGGAGTGAGACAGACTAGTAGGTAGAATGTCTTCAAGGTTTATGTAATCCACAAAAGCCCTGTGGGATAAATTTCAGGTTGTCACAAACTCCTTTATGTACATGTGATAAACCAATAAACAAATAACAAAAATATATTTTTAAACAACTTTCAAATATCTTGCAGACAAAACTACCTAAACCAAAAAAGAAATATATTGGTTGAGAATCCCCTACTATGTGGCAGCTGAAGAGGATCTATCAGGGGAGGTGGCAGGGAAAAACAAGTAAACCTAGTACCTTAAAATTATTTAAGAATCAAAATTATTCATTTTGGTCCATTCTTAGCATACTAGGGGAAAAAAAGCATATTTTAACTCACATAGTTTTTCTAAAGTTGATCTCTAATTTTAAATTCAGCATTAATGTTTTATCTAAAGACAACAGTAGAAAGAAAAGAAGGCCCGTCACACATTAATTGGGTTATTAATACAATCCCACTTGTGTCAGTTTATTATCCAGAACATCATGTAAGAAATGGGCACATACATGCTTAGAAAGATTCTGGATATAACTGATACACTAAACAATTTTTTTTTTTCAACTACACACCTGATTACATACAATAAAGTGAATGACATCCATTCCTTGCCACCTTTTTCTCTTTTCTTATAAGATTAAAGTATTGGCAGTTTGAATGCCAGCACAGCAGCTTCACTTAATAAGGGTTTAGCCAAGATTGGCACACTCAATAATTCTGAAATATTCTTCTTAGAACCTTTTAAATAAACAAAAAATTCCAGTCACTTGAACTAAGCACTCAGTATGAACTGGAGTACTACAAACAGATGCTGAATTTACACTAATAAAATAATGAAAGCTGAGACAATTTACATCTAATACTAATCTTGGTTATCTAAGCATCACACACACTGCCTTTGCTCAAACCACTAATACAACAATCCATGTCCATCAGTCTAATTCTTTATCACAAGAAATCTTTACTGGCAAGATTGATTCCCTGATATCAATGAAACAAAAGACACTTCAAGGTCATTGGCAGCTACCTTTTACAGTAAACACAGAAACTATTTCTTCAGGAAAAATTCTTTGGGTTTTGCTTTGGAGTTCGTTTTCTTTGTTTGTTTTATTTTCCGTTTATACTGAAATGAACTCTGATATTTTTAATATCATTGTATCATCCTGTAAGACATTGGAAGAACATCCTGGTATAAAACAAGAAAAATTAGACTGTTCAAAAATTTTTCAGTAAAAAAAAAAAAATTACAGCATACCGTGGCACTAACAAACATATTTTCTAGAGCTGTATCAAGTAGGATTTCCATTCTTTTATGGATATGAAGCCAAGATGTTATGATAAGCCCACAGGTATCACATATTTTGATGGTTTTCATACACAAAGGCAATAGCATAATGCTGAACTAGCAAAATATTATTCCTTTCTATACATTATTATCAATAAGATATATCTGTTTCTTCTTTCTGTTACATGTCTTTCTGTTAACAACTCATCTGTCTGTGTTCAAGTCATAAAATGAGGTTGGAATTTCCACATTTCAAAAGGGATTGTGAATAGTCATAACAAACATTTTCTGGATGCTATTAACAAATAAATATTGCTGATACACTTTGCTATTATTAAATGCTCATTTTTGCTATACATAAAACATTTACTATATCTTGTTGCAGCTAAACTGTGTATTTATTTAAAAACAAAGTACCTAATAGAGGCAGACATGTTTCCCATGCATTACAATAGTTCTTAAAAAAAACCTGAACGCAAGTACTTTCAATTGCAGTTTAAAAATAAGGCCACAAACTCCAGTTAAATGAAACACTTATATAAAAATTTATATGCAAATGACACCATCACACTGAGTCATGACCACATTACTGTGCTCTCTTTAAATTAACAGGTTCCCTCTTCTCTGAGACATCCATTACTTCAATTTTACCACTGCTCTGCCAGTCACAATAAGCACTTTTTTACTGCTGAAACAATAGCTAACTCTTTGTTAGCACACTTCAAGTTTCTACAAGATGTACCAAAATAATTTTACTTCTTAGTAAACCCTTGTGTCCTGTAATTAATTTTTGCTTTTCTAATACTGTTTTCTGTAATGGGCCCAAAAATTTTTTAGAAGTGCAAATCCTTTATGAAACATGAAGGAATATACACTATATTTTCTTTTTTCACCCTTGTTCTTTGCTTTTATTTTAAACAATGAAACAGCACTACTCATTAGGAAGATTCTATGCTACTGTCACCATATAAAACTGTATTACTGAAGTACCATAATATGATATTTTTCTTATATACAGTATAGTCTTTGGAAAACTGAAATGTACAAAAGCTCTTTTTCTCTAGCTAACCCTTGGTTTCAATTATATTTTACTCCAGTTATAACTCTATGATTAGCTGTTGCCAACTAATCATAGAATCCATGTCAGAAATAAGGTCTCTATTAATACAGAGGGGTGGGAGAAAAGGCAGCTTTTTCTCCCCTGCCTTCCTTTTGACATGTTAATTGTTCAATAATCACAGGTTAAACTTCAAAGTCTTTTTCATGAATGAATTTCTCATCTGATATTACAGTTATGTATATCATGATAAAAATGTGAAGGCAAATAGGATTTCCGTCGTCTTTCATTAATTATAGCTTACAATAGTAGGAACTTCACAGAATTCATGGCATTTGCCAAACTACTGCACAAAATTTTAAGTATCTTGTAGACAAAAGTCGGATGGCCTTGCTATTTTACTTTGCTAGAGTATGGCAATTCCATTCTACTTGTCATTAGCACAAACAGGTCTGTAAAGACAGATTTTTACCTAGAAGTAGCACATATTCTAGAAAAGAAGACATAGCCTCCTCCCACTTAAATAACAGAACTATTTGAAATAAAATGCTTAAAAAAATGGACACATAAATATGCTTTAAAGCCAGACAAGATAACATACTTCACATGAGAGTGATAAGACTGTGTGATTTTAATAAGGTCCTCTGAAATTTATTTTCTATGTAAAAAAAATATATTTTTTCTCTTCAAGACTTAATTAAGTAACCATAGCAAATGCTTATAATTTGAAAACATTACTATATTTCTTTTTGTAAGTGCTATAAAATAATGTTCATCAGCAAAACGAAAACATACTTAGCTTTTGAGTTAGTGTCAAAAAATCCAATCACTTCTATCTCTTTTTATCCATAAAAGTATAATAAAGAATGCAGATTCAATAATATTCTATAAACTCACCTGAATTCTCCTTACTCAAGGAAAATTTTTTTATACCAAACCAAAATAGATATTATTTAGAAGCACTGTTTCAACTTCCCTACTTCTGGTTGTAGTTTTAAGCCAGGCATACATGAAAGGAGAATCAGATGAACATCATTAATAGATTTCTTTCCTAAATCATTCTAAATTAGGAAAATCTTTAGATTACTTTATCTCTCCTTTTGAACAGATCAATGAAAACATTCTGCTATGGATACAAAGGCTCTTGTATATACCCAGACAGGAAAAGTTCTGAATGAATCCTTTGCAAAGGCAGCCCTAGATTATAAAGATAGTAATGTAAGAACAGTACAAAAAATGAAAAAGAAGGAAGAACACACATGAAGGTGAAAAAATGAACAGGTGAAAGATGAATCAGTCTGAGCTAAAGAAGATCTGATTAAATTTAGATATGAATGGATACATGGTGTCAGGTATATGAGTAGATAGATCACTGGCCAGTTTGATTCAGAGAAATCTTAAATATCATAATTTAAAAAATCATGACAGATATATCCTCTTCTGTTGTTATCCAGTCAGCATTCACAAAATGATCAGACTTGGTCTAGACAAACAATTTGCTTCATGTTCACTTTTGCAAGTAATGGTACCAATTATTTTTTAGGTGGGTAGAAATTTTCTTCCTATGTCAGTACTAAGTAAATGCTCTTGTACAATTCTGCAGTATTTTTAAAAAGTATTATTCTTTTTGAAAATATATAAATGCCAGTTAAGCCAGATTCCCAACAGGTAATTATATCCTACCTCTCCTAATTTTTCCTTCTGGGCTGCTTGTGAGGGTGGGCCAGACATGATTTGTCTTTTTTTTTTTTTTTTCCTTCGTATTTAAGCAATTGTGCCTCTCTGTTCAATGAAACTGACTCCTGGATATCAAAGCATTTTTATTGCTGGTGATATAGCCCTCCTATTTAATGTACTACAGCAATGATTGGAAAGTCAGGACTGTGAGCCACAGGAGGCCATTATTAACAAAGCATCTTTCTCATGCTCTTAAGAAGGAATGACCTTTACTGCTAGCTGTAGTGTAGTCAGGTTGCTCTTTCAAGACTTCTTTTCTAAAATAATAACCTGAAAAGCTCAGTATTCTTTCTGTGTGCTATAAAACCCTTTCACATAATTCTTCTGAAAGCTGTGAAAAGCATTAAGTCTGCTAGGATAGCAAAAACTACTGCAAAATGACCTGGAAAAGGTGGAGAAATAAATATGTAACTAGTAATAAAATTATTCAGAAATGATACTGTTTTTCACCCAGTTGATGGATGTATAGAGCAGAAGTGAGGTCTATAACCATACAAAAAATTGAACTGCAATTTTTTGATGACCTAATCAGAAATTAATAGCACAAAATGAATTTGCTAGTAACACCAATATTGAACACAGACATAACCTGCATCTTTATATAGATATATAGAAAAAAACAGAGAAAACAATGAATTTGAACTGAAAGAAAAGTTTAAGGAAGAAAGATACTATAGGAGTGAAAAAAAGATGCTTAAGAATTTTAGAAGTCATTTTGTAACACAAAATATAAAACAGCTTTCCACTAATTTTGAAATACAGGGAAAATGGGCAAGAGCCAAAAAAAAAAAAAAAAAGCATGATAAAAGTTCTGGTGCCTAAAACAAAAAGGAGTAGAAGTTACTCCTAAATTCAAACCCCAAATGTACTTGATAGACACCTGGATGTGCAGCTATCCTGCACCCCCTGGATTAGCTTTGGGATGTTCCTAACTGAGCACACAGGTCTAAGGTGCAGGATAATACTCTCATCCATTTACCCAAATTCCATCTTTCATTATTCATTATCAGGAAAGACACAGCAGAAAACATGTTCTCCTGAAAAAAGATGGGAATTGATCAGTAATAGATGTGATTATTGTACAGTAGGGAAAAAATATAGTTTTGGGACTTTTATTTTTTAGACCTTCTATAGTTCTCATACAACACGAATGGAACTTGGGAAATATTACATGGCAGGTACATGCCCCCAGGTAATTGAGCCAAGCATCTGCTCCTAGAGCTGAACTTGCAAGACCAAGAGTGTCAAAAATGGCTTTACAAAATCAGTTGGCATTAGATATGTTATTATTAAAGGAACAAGGAATATGTAGAATGTTAACTCTTACTGAAACTGAGTGTTGCATTACCATTCCCCATGCAACATCAACATTTCAAGAAGCCCAAGCCAAAAAGAAAGAAATCACCGATCAAATATCAGAGCATTTCCAATCACTCCAAAATCAAGGCTAGTTTCATGGCCGATGTCCATATTCTAATTCTTGTGACCTGTGGGGTGGGGACAAGGGCTATAATGAAAATTGGGTTGATGATTGCAACTGGAATTTCATTTTTAATTGTTGGGATACCTATTGTGCACTGTATAATTGTGTCATTCTCCTGCCTTTTTTATATTTTGTCTGACTTTTCTACAAACACATCACCCTCATGGATAGCCTGTAAAATGAAAAAAAGGTCCCAGGAAGACACTGTTTGTGCCACAGGGAGATGTATGAGACTTAAAAGACCACGATTGCCTCAAACATTGTCAAGGCCACAGCAGCATGAAGTTGAAATAAGCACAGAAGACAGGAATTTTCAACAGGAAGAGGCTTATTCCAGGCCTAGAGGAGCTGAAGTGTGGTTAACATCCTGGTTACTGCATCCAGACAAGAATTCCCACTATGGCAAACTGTGGGAAATGAAACAGCTGCTTTATACATACCACCCTCAGTAATGGGAACATCTTTGAACACCCATGGATACCCACAAATTGGACTACAGAAAAGTGTCACCTCCAGAATGACTCTGGGACTCCCAATACTGAGAAGACCAGGGTGAAGAAGGACCAATGGGAGGTCTTTGGATGCACAGTGTGGTGATTATTTTCTTATTGATCTCTCCCTCCTTCACTTCCTCCCTGCTGTTTCCTATTTCTACCTATGTGCCTCACATTTACTGCTAAATAAAATCCATACTACTGATTTTGACATATGGTCTCATTTTCAAATTAATTCAGGCAGAGGCATCTCTCAACAATCAGATCATAACAAGTGAAGTAGAAAAGAAAACAAAACTGGCATTCAACTCATGAAATACAAAAGAAAATATAATATGCATCTTACTTAAAAGAAAAACTGTGTAACAGATAAAGGGTAATTCAATATAGATAAAAATAGAAACATGCTGACTTTGATGAGTCACTGTTAATCAAATCCAACCACCCCATCAGAAAAATTAGTAGAAAATATCTGAGAGATGTAATGTGTTTAAGAGGTGTCATAAGCATAATGTACAAGGAAAGCCTGCAACTAGGCTTTTAAAATGAACTTCATATGCAATCAAGTTATAGATATACTATTTCATATATATATATATGTTGTGTTTGTAACACACAAAATACCACATAGAAGATCACACACCAAAATTTCTGGACTTCAATTTACTAATTAAAGCTCAAAATAAACTGACCAGGATCCAGATTTTGTATTGAACAAGACTGCCAGCTTTTTGCTTATGGCATTTTATTTGTTCATTGTTGGACTATGAGTTACATCCAAAAAGGACGAGGTTAGGAGCATCACTTCAAAGGGAAGAAGGTTCTGGGGCTCCCTTCATGTCATAGGACCTCTACACTTTCCCTCACATAAGCAATAAGATGGCCCATGGCAACACTTCAGGGAGGAGGGAAAACCTCAGGAATAAAACAAGAGCATGCAGAGCTTGCCACAGTAAATCACAGAGTCAGTGCATTGACTGCAAGCAGGCATTCCCTCTTTTAGGATATTTGAGAATAAAGAAATGTATGTGAACTTTGAATATCTTTTTGTCAAGGTTTAGGAATGGTATTCCCTAATGTAATGTTCCTGCTGAGACTTGCCAAACCATGTGGAGTTAGATCACCCCCCCCTTGTCATGTGGCAGGCTGGGGAGGAGAACTGGAGGAACAAGAGGGAAACATCATGGGTTGAGGTGAGAATAATCTACTGGAAATAACAATGAAATAAGAAAACAAACAGTAACAGCAACAATACTAATGACAGGTTATGCAAGAAGAAAAGAAGTGAACTACTCATACATGATTGCTCACCTGCCTCCACAGCTGACTGCTCCCTTTTGCCATGCTACTCATGTGGAAGGGACTCCTTCTCCCATTCTCAAAAAATGATGTGAGGTAGTAGAATACTGTCTGGGTCCTAGACATGCTCCTTCCTGGCTACTGCAAAAATTTAATATGACCAGCCAGAACCAGGACACTATTTGGTTTTGACTATTAATTTTCACTTTCTTTAAATTTAAGTCCTCTAGTTTATAGTCTAACTTTTTTTTTTTTTAATTACTTTTAAGAGTTGTTTAATGTGATTTGGGGAAAAGATTGAAGAATATTTCTCTGAAATTTATGGTTCATCTGGGATTCTGTCAGAAGTACAAACACACATGCGTGTGCACACACACACATTTTTCTTAGACTGAGCATTCATATTTCTAACATTGTGTTAAAGTCATAACTGTGCTGTATTAAGAAAAATTCAACAGTGCAAGAAGAGAAGTTTGCATGTAGGCCCATTCTATCTCATGGGAGAAAACAATGTGAAAAGGAATAATTCATTAGGTTCTCCTGAGATTTTTCTTAAGAATAATAAAAGGGGGAACACAGAATGGGAAGCTGGAAGAAAAAGAAGAGGTCAGATGTCTAGAGTCCTTTCTAGGAAAGGTGTTTAGTGTTTTGGACAATCTGAAAACCTTTCTGTCATCAGTTTCTGATAACAACTCTACAGAATGGAAGCTATTGTGTTCTTTAAAGAATGTCAGTTTTTATTGATATTCTCCATTACAGTATTTTGTGTTTTCTTGGTGGGTGAAGGGCATAGATGTGAAGAAGAAGATGCTGACTGCCACCAAAAAAGGGTCAACTTTAATGTGCAAATTAATTTTAACAAGATAAACAAATCAGAAGTTTTGAGAAAAAGGTAACCTATATAAAACTTCAAAAACCGCAAAATGGAAACATTACATGCTTTCCATGAAGGCAGCCTAAAGAGAGATACAATGATCTTTTACCAAAAGGAAAAAGCTGAGCTACACTATTTTGAAAAGTTACTGTTAAACGTTGCACGTGAGCAAACCATCCGAGTAGAACTTCAATAAATGTAAGAAAAAGGGCCAAGATCTTACAAGAAAAGTATGATTGCTCACATGTATTGGAAAGAACCTGAAGGCAAAATCGGAATAAAGTATCAGAAAATGAATAAAGTAAAATAAGTTACAAAGACTTGAAAAAGTTAATTAATTAACACTAAAAAAGTAATATGTATTGCATTTGGGAAATACATCTGCTATTTTTAAATAGGAATTATTATCTGTAATGAATAGTAGGTTAGATTAAAAAAAGAGGAAAGTGTAAAGCCAAATATTAAATTTAAGATGCAGGATAACAGCAAGGAAAAAAAGCCTTTCCATATGTGTACTGAAATATCATCAAAATGCCCTGTGATATCAGTTCTGCAGTGAGTCATGGCACAATTATATTACAATTTAAGTAAAATATGCAGAGGCATATAATTTCACTCAGATGTGTGCTAATTATCCTTGCCTCCCATCAGTTTCAGTAAGAGAAGGATTAGTAGCAAGATGCAGTACTTCTACAAAAAGTAGTTATAAGTATCATAAGAGTTGAGGAGTACTAAGGACTTCTAAAATTATCGACTAGATATTATCAGTAATGTTATTAACACACACTTCATAGAACATTTTTAAATATACTATTTAAATACAAATTTCTGTTATCATCCTTTGAAAGTCAAACAGTATTTCTTAGTATTTCTTTAAAATGTCTTACAATATACAAGACACTAGTTATCATGAAGACTCCTTTTTAGCTACTCCACAGTTCACAGCGTTAGAGATATATCTTGTACACTTTAATAGAGGAGTAGAATATTAAAAAAAAAACCTCCAAAAGAACCTATCAATATCAGTTTAGACATGGACTCCTTTCCTTCTTGTTGCATTTTTCCATTTGACAAAATACTAGGACATTATATTGTTCTGTGTTTGTCCCTCTTCAAAGTAAATAGCTTAATTCATACCAAGAACAAGATAGTGCAAAAGCTAAATTTCTATGTATGAGCACTTCCTATGATTTACAAAATTACACTGTCACTACTGCTTAGTCTGACTGATTTCCTATATATGTGTTGACTTCCAGTTATGTTGAAGTTTGATCCATTTTACTGAAAAAACCCCAAAACCCTAACTATCTATCTTCCCAGGTCAGTGTTTGCCTTGTCATTTTCAGAAAATGTACTGCTCTTTACACAACATTATTAGTCTTGAGATGCTCAGATGTGGTTCTTGTATAACTGAGTAAATTAAGAATTCCCAGAGTTAGGCAAACATCATTATAGTTTATAATGTAGCCATAGTAAAACTTAGATTACACTGCTTCTGGGGACATCTTATATTATACAAGGAGTATAGAATCTAGAAATAAAGAGACACAAATCAAATCTGTGAAAACAGTGAAAAGTAAAATAAATTTTGAAGAAAAGAAGGTCTGGGGATGAATATAACTCAATGTCTTTCTCTCCATTCTTTGTTTCTTCTTTTAATCCAGACACCATTAATTCTTTCTTTCCCCCTATTTTACTTTATCTAGAAAGAGATATTAATATCCCACATATATATATTTGAGCTCTATTAATTATAGTGCCTCACTCCGTGAATATTTAATATGACCTTCTCTTTCTGTATTTGAATTGTAACTAAACTGTTAAGGGACTAAACTATAACTTAATTTTTGCTTATGTACAGTGAGGCTCCTGTGGATCCACTTCTCAGATTTGTCTGAGAATGCCCCTGGGTGGCATTCCAGCTTTCAGATGTGCCAACTGCACCACTGAGTTTCATGTCACCTTGCTGAGGGTGCCCTCGATCCCACTGTCTGTGTCATTGACAGAGATGTTGAAGAGCACTAGGCTAAAGACAGACCCCTGAGGGACACCTCTTGTCACTGGCCCCCATTTAGACACAATGACAGAGTTGTTGACCACAACCTCTGGCTCCATCCATCTATCCATTCCATCCATCCATCCAGAAGAATGTTGCATGGAACCATATAGAAGGCCTTGCAGAAGTCTAGATAGGTGACATCTGTTGGTCCTGCCTTGTCAACCACAGCCATAACTGGATCATAGAAAGTCACCAGATTGGTCAGGCAATTGGTCAAGTCCTTCAAGATAAACCTGCTCCAATGTAGGTGTTTTGCATATCTGCTTCACCAAGGAGTACCTTCTGCTCTTCCAGCTTTAGACTTACGTCTTCTGTTTCTTGCACTTTTTTGTTCTCTAATCTCTCTCTCTCTCTCTCTTTTTTATTCCCTTTTTTTAAATTTTCTTTTGGAGGTGCCATGGGTGTGTCTGAGCTGCTGCCCTGTTGATGGTCCCTTAGGAAGGGCTGCATACAGCACATGACATCCCCTGCCCTTTTCCCTGAGAGGCCACACCTGTGACCCCTACTACCAATTCCTGGGCACCTGCACTCAGGACAAGAACTTTCTCTGGTGGTTTTTCTTTTTTGTTTTTGTGTTTTGGTTTTGTTTGGCTTTTTTCATACTCAAATATGTATGTATCTAGCTTAGAAATCACTTGCTCTTTTCATGTCTGCAAAAAAGCCAGCTTAACCTTTGAGTCTGAAGCCGAGCTCTTAGCTTCGTTTCCATTCATCATTTCCTTTTTATTTCTGTGAGTACAGATGCATGTTCCTTTTTCTATCAACAGCTCATGCCATCTATTACACTTAGAATTGACTAGTAAGAACTCCAAATAATGGTTTTGAGCGTCAGGAATATTTACAGAAATGTAACAAATATTGCAGACAGGATCTTGCGGACATGGGCAAGACACTTTTCAATGTAAGTCATGTGATTAATATCAAACTAACAAAAGCAATTCTTATTTAATAGAGAGCTTTTCAGATTATGTTGGGTTGATCCTAAGTCTTAAAACCATCACTTAAATCAAGATGAGCTTTTGAGCTTTGAAATTGTCTATTATTTTACAAACCACCACTCTGAGGAAGCTCAGCTTACCACCAGAATTAACAAAACCAGACATAATAGAGAGATGTATGGGAACAATTTCCACCTTAAAAATAAACCATTAATTAAAAAAAGAAATAAAAATTGAGAAACTAGGTATTTGATTGTAGCAATATTTCACACACATACAGTTCAGGTGATTTCAGACTCACTTGGGTTAGACAGCACAACTCCCAGTGTAACAATTTGTCCACATTTAGAACTTTGCTAATGCAAAATGGCCAAAACAAAGAGAGCATACCCAGAAGCATACAAAATTTAGATGAAAGCTTATTTTTAGGACGTAATGCTAATACTCGTTTTCTACTTTCCACTGTATTTTTAGGTCATGGCAATGTTAGGTGGCAAACGCTTGCCTTCCTGAAAAAAAAGATTTACAAATTATACTAATATTTTGTTTTTCATTCTTTGAGAGGTACCATATATACTGCTGAATGTTTGGAGGAATGGGCAAAACAACTAATTGTATTATGAAATACTTATTTCGGGGAAAAAAATAGATTTCTATTGAACTATTATAAAAGAAATCTTATTATGATCTGTTTGTACATGAAAATGTTCATGTCACAGATTTCTCTTTTCTTCTAAATATGTGAAGACTGTATAAGCCTGAATGTATAATGCTGACTGTATTTTGGTCTGCAATTTAGCCCTCATGTTCTTTTACAGCTATATTTATGTTTTAAATGATTGGTCTGTGAAACATATTTTCTCTATATTTAACAGGGGTTCAAATACACAGCAAATAAAACCAGGCACAATTTGTGGCATATCATTTCCATGTCTTTTCTTTGAAACATCAGGAGTATGTAGCATGTAATGCATCACTTTTCTATTACTTATGAGAGGTTTTCATAAAAATCTGTTAAATAGAACTTTCTGTTACTTACACTGATATCTTCCAAATCTAAGCTGTTCAGAATTACATTGTTCCTCTTCCAGATGATGGGAGGTCTCAAGGTTCCCTGGATGCCACAACTTAAGACAGCACTCTGTCCCACTGTTGCTGCAGTGGTGCTTATTTTTTGATCTTCAGGCAGATTCAGCTGAACTACATCTGCAAAAAAATGTATTGTTTGTAAGATCAAGAAGCAGGCAGTTTAATGAGCTTAATTAGTTTGAACTTTTTGTATACTGGTAATTTAAGAAATTTAACAGGAACAAAAGTAAAAAGAGCTTCCAAAAACCCCAGCAAGTTCAGCGTATTTCATATAAAGGTCAGCATGACATTTCAATTAAATTGACTGACAAGTATCAGCCTGTAAGAAGCAGCATTTAACATGAAAGTGAATTCCAGAGGTAGGACTGTAATACACATGACTGCATATCCAAAGTCAGACACTGGAAGTGATCTGACAGTTCAGGCAGGCAGAGTGGACTAGTCAGATCATTTATTCTATATTTTCAGGCTAACTAGTTATTCCTCATTACTCAATGTTTGAAAAAATCTTTTAAAAATTCAGACATATGTGATAGGAATCGAGACCTTTAAACTTTCTCTGTTCATCTATTTACTAAGTAGCTCCAATTTTAACAGAAGGCCATTTCACTTCTATGTCCCAGAACTCATTTGGACAGTTGCAAAAAAAGGAGTGATACACATCAAACTGATGAAACACTGCACACTTTTCCCTCTTGTGTAATTGCCTTAAGTTACAGGCTGATCATCTGAGAATTAGCTTTTCACCTGTGGTGAGCCTGACTAAACATAACCTACTAAAATTCTATACTTGTAAGGATTTTCTCATATTGGATAAAAGAACAACATAGAAACTGAAGATCATCCAAATAAATTTGTTTCCACTCAGCTGCTAAAGGATGAAAAATCTCTGGTTTTCATCTTTCATTCTTCAACTACAAATGACATCATGGGTCTATTCTCTTTTATTTATGAAAATACTTTCATATAAGAGACATTAAGTCTTTCATTATAGCAAAGAAGGAACTTGTAAGGAAGCTAAGATCTTCTATAAGTTTATTTCAGCCTCATACAAGCAATACTTTGTAATTAACACTTCCTCCCACCCTCCTTCCAACCCCTCACCTACAAGTGCAAGCATTAGAAAAGCATGAAAGTAAGCTTAGCTGTTCAATAATTAAATTCTTTAAAAATGTGATTTAAAAATATAATTTTATACTTATTTCTAAAGAGAGCCCCTCTGATTCTTTCTTCTTTCAAAAGGAATATACTCTATGACTCAAAACATGAGTGACAGTACCCACCTTATATGCCGAAAAGAGACTGAACTTTCTTAACTAGATGCATTACCTGACACAATGCTTTACACTAAGGAAAATTAAATGTGCCAATTAAATTAAATTTATTCTTCTGATGTTTACTGTACTTTTTAAAATATACTGCATCCTCAGAAGCACTTCATTTTCTGTTACAGGAGATGGTTCTTCAGTGACACTATCTTTCAGACAGTGAAACATAGCTGCATGGCTCCTGAATGATTCAGAACTTCTGGTAGCCAGCTAATAGTACACATATTTTGCTTCTTTATTCAGGTCACTATGCAAAGATCTCAAAAGTGAGGTAAGTATTCTGATATTTCATTTATAAATTTATATTATCTGTATATTTTAAAGTCACTATTCAATCCAGGAAAGGCATGACATCAGCTGGTGTTGTAGGGCTGTCTATGCTAGCTGCCAACCTTCACATGATAAACCGACACAGGCAACTTAAATTCTACAAGATTTAAAAGTCATTTTTCAATTAACTTCAGTATTACTATGAATGCGTACATAAACAAGCACAGTCACTGTTGCAGATGTATATAATTTTTAGAAGATGGCACTAGAAAAGAGAGCATCTGTCAAATATAAAGCTTAAGATTTCCTACATGAGCAAGGATATTCTGAAATCAAAACTGAGAGGCTGTAATTTGGTTGACACCAAGAGTTCAAATATTTTTTAACATTTTCAAACTGTCTTGGTTTTAAAAATAATAATAACCTTATAATAAATAATAATTAAGATAATGATAATAATAGCAACAAAAACAATAGTAATAACATAGGATTACAGCAGTAATTTTGCCAGAGAAAACTCACAAAGAATTTCTGAAAAAATTTGCAGTCTTCAATATAATATATTGATAAGCTATTCAGAATTTTTATTTCATGACTACTGTAACAAAAGGGCCAAATGCAGAATTTAAAAAGATTAAGAAACAGTTGTAGTCCTGGAACTAGTCAATGCACTGATGCTAGATATTTTTTTAAAGAGATGAAAAAAAACTATTTTAATAAATGCACTAGAATCACTGCTTTCCTGTAAATTAGTGAAAATTTATGTAAAAACTTTCATAAAGCTATACAATTACATATATTCATATTATTATTTCATAGGAAAAAAGGGCTTATAAGTTACATTATATCTTTTCTTATTTTCTTGACAGAAAATTATTGCACATATTTCCTCATTACTGGGGGGGAAAAAAAGTTACCACCCAATCCAAAAAGCCCCAAGCTTAGAGGGCAGCACTTGCTGCAGAATCTTTTGTACTGAAAATTCCTGTCTGCAGGCAGCCACAGTGAAAGAGGTAAATACCGCTGGGGGTGGAAGGGGTGTGGTGTGTGCAAAAAGCCATCAGGTGCACAGGGCATCACTTGTCTCAGAGTTCAGGCACTGTGACATTCCTTTGGAAATATAAAACACTGGCCCAGGAAGTAAATGATGCATTTACCACCTCTTCTGCTTGAAAGAAATAAATATGGTTCTGAGAGCAAATACACAGGTACTGAAATTGTGTCATTAAGAGACACTTCTGACTAGGATGACTTCTAGCTTTCCCTCTATGTTACCTTTGTAGGTCAACACACATTTTGTTTATTTAACACACACATTTTGTTTATTTAACATTAAATGAAAAGGCAGTGTTAAGGTTTAGAAAGACTGGAAGCGAAATGAATTCTGTTTACTGACACCATCACCACACAAAAAAGTAAATGTTGGTATTGCTGGTTACAGAGCAGTAATATTATAAGGAGCCAGTAGAAACTACTTCTTATAGCTTGCTATTTTTAGAAACACAGATCCTCTACCATGATGCACCATATTAATGAGTTTGTTTGTAATTCCTCCAGATGCAATATCAATCTGACATGCATCCCTGGTTCTTAATTATAAAAGTTACTGGATACACTCTTTCAGATAAAGGGGAGAAATGCAAACAAAAGACCCACATCAAAATAACCCAAACATTTAAATAAAATCTAGAAGTATAGTTAGGAGACAAAAACAACAGACAACTGTGTAAAAATATCTGGTTGGAAATAAAATAAAGCTATTATAAAATAGGACAAAAGGAGTGAAAGCAGAATAAATATTAACTATTGGGAAGACATTTTAGAACTTTAACACTGACCAGGAAAAAGGAAAACTTACTGAAAAGGCTCAAAAATATCAAAGATTTTAAACAACAAAAGAAAATCAAAACCAACTAACTAATCAACCAACCCAAACAAATAAACCAAATCAAAACTAATAATTTAAATCTGAGACATTCCTGCACTGGTTGAGAGAAGGTTGAAGGCATTTGATATGATCCTTGGCTGCTGAAGCCATTCTGCCAACTCTCCTGCCCTTCATCCTGATTTATGGTCTTGAGCCAAGTTCTTCTGGCTCCTCCCATCTTGTTTTTGTTACTGAAGTTATCACTGTATTTGATCCAACTTGAATTTATGCTTCTTTAAAACACATGAAAGAAAACTTTACACAATATTTAGGATTAATGAAGTGGAAATTATCAACTTTTCCTGAACAACTTCAGCCAATACATCTGTACAATGCAATTGCTATTTTCACATCTGGTTCCTTACAGTTGCCCTGTAAATGTCAGGTCCACACAACTTTTTTTGACTCTGCTCTTTCCAGTAGATTACTTCTCAGCTTCAAGCATAATTTCTTACTCTTAACCATGTATAATAATTTGTACTTTGTAACATTAATTTTCATATCACTTTTATTGTGCCAGGCCTTAAGGTTCTAATCTTTAAAGAAGTTTGCTTCCCAGGCGGTTTCTGGAGAGCTTCAATAATAACTCCTCAAACTGATATTTTCCCATTTCACTGAAACCATATCATCTCCCCTTCATCCAGATCTTTATTCGTTTTACCACTACTAACTCCCCATGATTTTACCTGACTAAAAAGATTCTAATACGCAAACATCCCAAGTGCTTCACTGAAAATTATGAAAGCATTTTTTTTCCCATTGCTTCTCTTTATCTAGAATCTATGCTATAAATCTACTTTTGTCTGTCCTTTCATTAAAATTAGATCAAATTATAAATAGTTTGTCTATTATAATTGTCTAATTACATTCTAATATAAATACATTTCTGATAGCTTTCAAAAATATCTTCAGAACTTACTGAAATCAAATGCAAAATTACATCACTCCAAATGAATCAAGAAATACTGCAAATTATGATCAATTATGTGTAAGACAACAGTTGAAATTATATTATTGAACTTTTAAAACAGAGTGGGGCAGTAGGGCTCTGTTAGGAAAAAAAAAAGATAGTGACAGCTGTACAGTGCTTTGACCAACAATTCTCATTTCTTAATCCTAAGGACATTGGGTCAGTGTGCATAACACGAAAGAGTTTGATGGTCTAAATTTAGCACATTTAGGGAAAGAAATGTTATGCTTGGATTTGAGTTTTCTGAAGAAGATAAAGGAAAAATAGTAAAAGCGGGGTTATTTCTTTCAGTTCTTTCCCTATACATGAAAAATCCAATCTCCAACTCCTTTGATGGCCCAAATGAACTGTAGGGAACTGTACACAAACATAAAAGCCATTTGTGGTCTTCGAATAACAAGTCAGGTTACTGGGAAGAAAAACAGTGAAGTATATGAAATTTATTTAGGCTAAATAGCTCCTTACTGTCTCTTACGATGAGTAAAGAAAAGCCACAATATCACTCTGAATAAAAGGTTTTAATAGCTAAAGTGTATGAGAAGATGTTACATTTGTAGTCTCTGTATCACTTTATAATAGATTATGTTGTTAAAGAGAGGAAAAGAGGAAGGTCTTACTCAACTGTAGACTGCCTTGGTTAATTTAATACCATTAACAAATGTGCAATTTGAACCTTCTCTTTTGCTTCCAAAAGTTCTGTGTATTTATTCAAAGCAGCCACAAAACCCTTCCAAGTCTCAACTAATGAACATTATGCCAAATGGTACCCACTATTGAAAATTAAGACCATATCAAGCCTGTATTTATATTGTTTGCCTATTTCAAACAAATTAAAATAAAACAACTTTTTAAAGCAAGCAAAAAGCCTTTTATCTATGAACTACACTAAGCTCTATACTGAATGTATAACATTACTTAGTTGCTTGAATTAGCTGAAATGCAGCTAGGTAATGTGCCTTTTACTCTTCTGGCATTGATCCCACTTTCCTTATAATGACGTAACAGAAGCTTTTTCATCAGTGTCATTCTGCTGCTCTTTTACAGCAATTTTAAAATCAGCAAACATCACCATTAGCATGACTAATGTTGTCATTATCTGCTGTATATTCTGCTTTGAACTTGTAAACATATTATTCACATACTTAGTAAATGTTTCAGAATGAAAAGTAACAGAGCATGGTTCATGGGTGCCTGCTCTCTAAGGTCTTATGCCAGCAAGTAAGTCTTTCTGTTCCCAAAATCCATTAAAAAGAGCAAACACAAACATGCAAAAAAAAAAAACAACAAAAAAACAAAACCCACCCTAAAAACAAAACAACAACAAGAAACCAAAAAACCAACCAAACAAAAAAGCATAAATAACTTTTTCATTACTCCTTAATGTTTTAGCTGCAGAGCTTGGATTGAAATTCAGGCAATTTTTACAAAAAGCTGAAAGCTCTTAATGTTATAATTATCACTTATTTGTCTTTTTTCTTCACTGACAAGAAACTTGAGAAACATTTTTTTGTTGAAAATATAATATTGTAATAGCTTTAATGTTTTTTAGGAAGTCCTGTAGAAACCAATTCCATGAAAAAAATCATCAAAAAACAGGAAAGGAAACACAATCATTTCTGCATTTATTTATAGTACTAGACAACGAAATTAATAGACGGGGATTGGTATGGCATCCTAGGAAACATTTACTTTATGGAAAAACTTGAAGCTTCTCTGAAAGACAAATGTGAACCACAAGATTTCTGCTTCCTCTCACAAGAAGAGAGTATATTTTGTTCAATATCTAGAAACATTGAGTGCTTCCTGTTTTAAAAGCATAAAGGATAAATTAGACTACATCAGCTGACCTTCTGCTTCAGTGAATCAAATTCTTTTTTTACTGAAACAGCTTTCTTATTCTATTTTTTAGGACCAAAAATAACTAGAGAAGCAAGTATCTTTAAATTAAATTCTTAAAGAATAGATTGAAATAAATAAAATTACTAAATAAATTATAGATTATTATATTTCTGAGAAGTTTACAGATGTGTGTCTTTAGTGCTTACCATTGAAGAAAAGTCTATTATTTAATGGTTCTTTGAAGAAGAAGAAGAATGACTGTAGACTGTGACTGTAAGTAGCTGAAAGACTTGGATTAATGGGCTGCAAGTTCATTTGTCAGGAGAGAAACAGTGAAGTGATGACAAGCATCTTTATCAACTCTGTCCCCTCCAGCAGAGAAAAATTCAAATCAATGACTAGGAATTCTTTGGAAAGCAACTAAAAGCAAACAAAACCCAAAATAATCTTGTTCCATAATTTGTAGAATGCATAACATATGCAGTTCTGCATGGTAGGTAAAAGCTCAGGAAAGAAAAGTTATCAAGGCATTGAGCAGTTTAAATATATATTAAAAAAATCACAAAGGCTTGAATTTTTATTCAAAAAAAACCATAATGATGCAGAGAGCTTTGGCAGCAAAATCATGGATGTCGTGGAAATGCTGGAAAAGAATTTCCATGGCAGCACGATGGCTTATTGGCTTTTTTTACACTGGAAAGTCATCAAAATAAGTGAGAGGCAAGTTCAAAATGAAGGACATTAGTTTGAAGTGATATAGCTGAAAAAGAAAATCTTTTCCAAAGGTTATTATAGATTCCAGAAGATGACATGTGCAGATCACACAAACACTTGGGAGAAATTATAATGATATTATTTTTCCACTTCTCTAAATATCAAGTAATGTTCATGGCTCAAAGAAAGCTGGACTGGCTGGATCTGGGACCAATACAGTTGTTTTTGTAGTTATAAGGCATATTTCTTAATTCTACATGGAAATCACCCAGGAAATGGGATTTCTAAATTTTCTCTGCAGAAAGAAAGCTTTAACTGTTAGTTCATTTAGTAAATTAAGTGAAGGTAATTTAAGGTAATTTAACATTTTTAATGAAGCAAGTAAATCAACTGAAATGCAACTGAATTAATAATCAGTGTGTATTTCCTCTTGAAAATAATTTTACACCTCTGATATTTTTAATTGATTTGAATAGTATTTCTTCTGAATATCTTTGCTCATACATTATACATTTTAACTTTTTAAAAAACATTAATAATGGCAATCATTAAAATCAGCAATTATCACCTTTTGTTAATTTCAAATTCATAAACTGATTAAAGTAAAACAAAATTTCTAAACTCATAATACGTGTGGTTTAAATTTAATTTAAAAGTAAGAACTTTTAAGTAGTTTAATTTATATCCATTGACTCAAACTCCTCCTCAAGACCCTGTGTTTTACACAAATGTGCACAAAATCCATATGTATTAGCTCTTGCCTTATATTCTTGTATCTGTATTAGATGAACACTGAGCATGTTTTGAAAAGTATCATTACTGCATTTGTTAAGGATATTTACAACAGTGCAAATAAAGAGTCTACCTGACAGACTATGTTGTTTTGAGAACCCTGTGAAGTTGAATTCAATTGTTATGGGAACTTTGGAAGCCTAAGGGGAAAACCAGGCCAAGAAAGTCAACTCCTGATCTGTACAGATTCGATGTCTTCCACTGCAAGGGAAATCAGCAATCTACTCCTGTAATGTTGATGGCATGTTTCCCACATGCCATTTATTAGTCATAAACAAAACAATCCAAAGTTTGCCTATCCTGATTGACAGACTAGTTCTTTCTCCTCATGAAGAAGAATGTAATTCCAGCTTTTATGCACTTAAGTCTCTTGAAGAGACAGTAAATGAAGTGGCAAATATTAAGTCTCTCTCCCTCCTGTCTCTACTACCATCTCAGTGGACTGAAACTGCCTGCCCAACCTTAACATATCCTCTCACAATGTTCTGTAACTGATTTCATGCACCATTCAGTGAATCCAAGGGGAAATTTCAAAGTTATTGTGATGAGTTAAAATTTGATTTGATGCATGTTACTGGAATTGCTGATCTGAAAGTAGTCAGATGAGGTATCCTAGGTTTATGTGTATATAAACTTGCAACTTTTATAGGTTCAATATTCCAAGTTAGACAACAATATATTTCTAGCCTATAAAGTTTCTGCAAAAGTTAATTATAAATTATGTTTAGAAAAGAATTTCCAAGTAAATGAAGTAATAATTTTTGGTTAACCTGTTCTCATTTTTAGACTTAGATTCAATTTTAAAGGCTACATTCGAGATTAGCAAGATACAGTTAAAACTCTTGTACATAAAAATATTTCCAACATAGCAGAAACCACAACAGTCCAGAAAATATGATAAGTTTTCACAAAAAAAAAAGATACATTACTGTTGAAGAAAATATGCCAAATTACCTGTTCCAATCATACCTGTCCTGATATGTGATGTCACACCCACAGCAATGATAATTTCTGTGGGCACACATGAATAATGACTGTGCATCCATAGCATTTCAATGTTTTCTAACACATCTGCTTAAACACAGTTGTTCTTGCAGCAATAGTTACTTTTTAGAAGTCTATGAAAAAATGCCTTTTTTAAATTTTAAGATAAGAGGAGAGCATATGGTAAAAATGACCTGTGCAAAAATAAACCAAAAACAAAAATCTAGCAGACCACAGAGCAGTATTAGCATGTGCACTTCAAATGAGAAATTTTTGAACCTAAAAAACCTCACAGACTTGCAACAAATTTTCTCATTTAGTGTTAAACACTTAACACTTTACATTATATCCCTTGTAAATTCAGCAGAGAATATGTGTTTTTGTTCAGAATATGGAGAATGACTCTCCACAACAACACGGACATTGTCACTAAAAAATACTGCCTGTGTTTGAGTTTCAGATATTTTCTTTTAAAATAGAAAGATAATTCTTGCTATGCTAGTGCATTTTTAATAACAACCATTGCAGAATTGGACTGTGTCAGTTTTTTAAAACAATAACAGCAGAAAGCATATCAGGTACTGATCCAACATGGATGGGATGTTCAATTTAGTATCAGCACTTTTTGGGTCATCTCAGTTCTTAATTTTCTGAAGTTAGTATTTTTAGATGCACAAAGCTGAACTTCAGATCTTTTAAAATTGCTGTGCTAAGTCTATGCAACAGTGGTGAGAAAGGTATTTAAGATGTACAAAAGAGGAAAAAATGCAGAAGAGAGTGAGAAATGGCATATTAAAAAGATAGTAATTGAAAAAATTTTGCGAGTTACTTAGGTTGAACAAAATTTTTAATTTCATTACTATAAGGACCTATCCTGTTTCTTTTTGAGAAGGAGCATTTTTCATTTTTGCTGAATGTAATGCACCATTTCCAAAACACCTTTCTAGTTTTGCTGATAACATCACATCAACACCAACTTATGTACATGACCAAGTTTCTGAAAAGCTTCAATTTGATACTTCTGTGCATTCTGTCAGTTTCTGTGCATTTCACCAACTCCTCTGGGACATATTTCTTGGCGCTAGAAATTATCTACACCAAAAAATACGTATTTTAAAATATATTTTAACAATTTTTCTTCTGGATTTGCTGACTACTATAGTGACTGATCAGATGGAAAAAAGTAAAGAAAAATATGATGACGTCCTATAGCCACTGTAAATGTATTCATTAACTTTAAACCTTAAGCTGGGTGTGACATTTATCTTGCATTATGGGCATATATGTGATTGCACAGATATCACTGTCTTCAAATTATGATTATATTTAGTTAGTAAGGGAGAATATGTTCAGGAAAAGGTCTTTATTTTCCTTATTTCCTTACTTACATTCCTTCAGTTATATATCAGTGTGGTTCAGTTTGTTTAAAAAAAAATTATTCATACCATTGCATTTATTAATTTGAGTTTGGGGTTATTTATAAATTTAGTAGCTTATATTTCAATTTTGGAATGATGTAGACAGAAACAAGTATTACAAAGAGATCATTCTGCTGAAAAGAACACTGAATGTTCCTCTGATGTAGCAGAATATGCAATGAGTGGCAACAAAAACTTCACGGAATAGCAAGGAAGAAATGCAATGAGGCCAGACTAAGCCACAGATTTCCAAATTTGGGACACACTTGCAGCTGTGAGCAGCCTAAGCAAGGCTTCTAAATAGCCTAACTAAAGTGGAACTCATCACAGTGGATAGAACTCTTAAAACCACAATACTTCTCCCCACAGAAATGTTTAAAAAATACTTATCATTTCACATCATCTGTTCCTTTCAAAAGATAAAAAGATTATTTTTCAGTAATAGTTTTAAAAAACATCTCTCTTCAGCTAAAAAAAGAAAGAACATATGAAAATATGAAAATGACACTTCATAGAAAGAACACCAGGAGGTTGACAGCCAATGACCTCAGTGTTTTTCTCCAAATCAATAATAACACCTATATATGTACACAACCTCACAAGATTGTTATATCTAAAATCAGTGTTTTGACAACTTCTCTGATTTACTTCCATTTAAAACCTGTTAATAAATCTTTGCTTTTCCTTCTGACTGCTTTTCAAGCTACACAGAATGTAGATGCATTTAGAATAGTCTGTGCTTTTTTCTTTCCCTCCCCCCACCCCTTCATTTCATCTCCTTATTCTCATCTTTTATTTCTCCCCAGTCCTACTTCCCCTTTTGTTTCTCTGTGTTACTGTTTACATCCACTGATCCTGTTAGTTCTTCTAGTCCCTTCTTGAACACATTCAGGTTTACTACTTATGCAATAGTTCCGGATACTGCAGCAAGCATCACCTGGCTTTTAGCACATCTGGAACTGACCTTCATCACTGGGTGAGGGAGGGGAGGAAGGTTCACAGCTATGCCTACCTTGCAGCTTGGCAGCACAACTTGGTGTGTTAACCCATTAGAGTTTGCAGGTATGCACCCTTACCACTTCCTGCCTGAATTGTGGGAAAGATGTGTCTGTTCCCAAACGCACATCTCCTCCTGCATGGCAAGGTGGGAGCTCCAGTGTTCCAGTAAGAATGGTAGTTTAGACAACAGGGAGAACATGACAGTAAGCACTTTACTTTTCACCCAACAATTTACCTCAGAAGATAATACCAGAGGACACCTTGAGGTCAGAATAGGAGGAGTGTATACAATTAAATACAAATATATTAACCAGATTGCCTTCTATTGCTACTGACTTTTCACTTTGTTCCAAGATAAGAAAATTGTTTACAAAACATCGATCACAAATATAAACTTTAGCAAATATAAATTGATACTAGAAACCATTCAGACTTTTACATAGGTGTATAAAATAACAATATTTGCAATTATGTCTCTCATGTATATCCTGTAGAAGTCATCTGCTATGGACCCAGTCACCATGAGTCACCATGACTTTTAAACCTTTATAAAACAAAGATTCTAGAAACCACCTCTTAGATTACTCTTTTCAGATTTTCCTGTACAGCTTTTTGACAAGACCTGGAACAGCATTCAGCTGTCTACAGTGTCAAGTCCTGTCATCTCTGGAACACTTCCTTAGCTGAAATATGAGCTTTCCCACTATCCCATCCAAGACTGCACAGTTTCACAGTTTATCTTTTCAGTCATTCACAGAACATGCCAATGCATATTGCAGATGTAGGTTTAAACTTTAAAATAAAGTTTTCACAAAGTTTTAGAAAATCAAACTTAGTCTCACTTCCCCCTACTCCAGATCACTCTTTTATTGACAATCCCTCAAAATCTGGATTTATGGTGCTGAGCCATCACATCAGCCTTCAGAAATGGGAAGACACATCTGAAATATAAAAATTCCTACTCAAAGTCTGCTGATGAATTCCTGATATGGAAAAATGCTGCTTCTTGATAACAAAGAATCATTCTTTTCACACAGAACGTTTGCAGACAAATGACAAAAGAAAAGAGGGTGTGTTGGAATGGGATATACACACAAGGCTGGGACACAAACACACTTACAGAACATACAGATTAAAGTTTGCAGTCTAAGCTCCAAATGTAGTCTGAATCTGGAACATCAAACAGAATCCACAGCTCTAGAAGCACAGTCCATGATCTATTGCAGTAACACAGCTTTATAATAAAGCCACCCTAATCAGAAAAATAAATCCATATGGTCAGAACAAAGTATCCTGTAACTGATGGTGGTCAACAGGAAATGCACAAGGAAGAAAACACCGGGCAAGCATATAGTGATAATATTGTTTTAGAACCCATCAGTACAAAATTGCCAGGCCAGAGGTAGTTTATGGTGGTGAGACTAGCATAATGAGTCAGGAGAGTAAACTACCCTGGAAGAAAAGGAATATAGACTAGCATTAGCTGGCCTGTTAGCTGAAGAAGTCAACAATTCCACTGCTTTAATCTAAAGAATACCTTAATTTGGAATGGAGGAAGTATTTTTCAATGAAAAAGAAGGAAAATAAAGTACTGTCAATCATGTTTTTATACTAAGTTAATGTTAAAGAATAAAACCAAACCAACCCCAAGAAAAAAAAAATCTTTTTAAGAAAAGGATTTTTTTTAAGAAAAAAAAAAAGTAGATCTCAAATATTACTTCATTATAACTCCTAAACTAAAAGCCCTTGAGTTGTTTGAATCTATGAAAATAATATTGATTATTATGTTTTAAATCTGAAAAATGTACACTTTTTTTAATTGATAGAGAATAAACCACTACTGTCAGAGGAAAATAATAGCAGTAATTATGATAACCACACATTTAATCAAAACATATAAGCACAAATGTAAAGGATGAACTTATGATATATGTCTATCTTCTCACACATATAGAAAGTTTACTTATTAACAACTTCATAATAAAATGCATATGAAATAAAGGCAGGATTTTCTAAGATGAAATAGGGCCAGGAAAGTTAAAAACCCCTTGGAAGTTCTTACAAAATTTAGAAAACTGAATTAGAATTTTTATTAAATAAAAAATTAAATGCCTTTATAATAAAAATTACATTTCAATCATCTCAATTTCCACAGACACTCCACCCCTGCAAACTGTAACATATTTTTAGAACATGGATTTCAAGTTCTACACTCAGTCCAAATGTCAGTTTCCTTGGTTTTCTCAAGGTTGTGGGAACTCAAAATGTCTCTCAGACATTTTTAGAGGTTCCAGGCCTTGGTCAGAAGCATTCTAGACCCTGGCAGACAGCTGAAAAACAACTGTGATTTTGAGTTTGAGCCATGGAATGAATTACCAACTTTGGAGGTGGAACGAGCAATCACAAAAGGTTAGATAGTATAGTATAAGTAGTTACGAAGTAGAGGGGAAATTTTTTTAGTATTGTACAGGGGGGTTTTAGCACATGTACAGGGGGCTTTTCACTTTGTACATGGGGGTCAGAAGTTCTAAGATGGAGGAAAGTGGGCTGATCCTGTCCTTCTTCCTTCTTCTTCCTTACCTCCATGTTCTTGGTGATGTTGGCACTCACAGATTGGTTTAGAGTAGAAAAACACTTGGCAACGTAGGTAGTAGGTATTGGGGAATAATTGTAAACATGTTATACGTAATATATCTTATAAAAGATAGCAGCAGCCCTGGGCGGGGAGAGAGATGAAGAAGACAGCAGACAGAGAGGATGTCAGTGTGTGTGTGTGCCTCTGCCCAGGCCGCTGACCAAATAGCCACAGTCCAAGAACATAATCTGTTAGATAACTAGCAATAAACTGCCTTGAGACTGAACAGCTAAAGCCTGTGGAGTTTTTCTTTGGAAGCACGGGTTGGAGGAGGAATTTCACCACCACATAAGGACCCAAAGCAAGGCTGGGGTTCTCACAAAGGTGATTCTACTTACTTTCCTGGGCTGCTTGCACCAAAATACGTTGCTTTCTTCAACTGTTACACAACTCCCATCAAGCTGTTTGTTGTCTACTAAGAAAGTCACCTCAGCTTGTACATCTCCCTTCACTTTTTCCTAACTTCACTGGACATCACCTTTTGCATTAGTTTTCTCAGCCCCCATCATTCTGAGAGATTTTAAGTATGTCTCTTGTTACTCATCTGGCAGACAAAAGACCAGATATTCGCCACAAGCCGTATCAGCAGTGAAATGTAAACCAAAAATTCAGTTGCTACAAATCAGTTTTTCTATCCTTAATCCTACTTTTTATCTAAATCTGGGATGGATGAGCAAAACAATTTATGAACAAAAGACCTGATATTAAAGACAATCTTTAATAGCAGACTATATTCAGTTTCTACTTTGATTACTTTAAACAGCTTTTAATTTTCAGCAGCATACAAAGCTCCGACTGTTGTGAAAGCTCCTGATTAGCAAGCATAAACTACTGACAACAGAGTCTCTTTTCTTAACCTTCACAAATGTCTCTGTCATAACTTTGCCCTTACGTTCTACATGAATGAGATATAATTGAATTTCATGTAGTAAATATAGTTCTAGGTAAACAATAAAAGGGTTAAAAGGTAATGTTGAAAAAAGCCAAGAATGAAACAAACACTCCCACCTTCAGGACAAATTCAACTCTAAAAGATACCTCACATTGACATTTTATTATCAGCTATATTCATTGACAACCACTGGTAGTGGTTTCTTTAAAATGTCTTTAAAACCTTAAGATACAAATAATAAACTATGATGACTGACTACTTTCAAACAAAGACATTTCCATTTGGAGCATGCACAAGAGGTTCATGATACCAATAAACACTACATGTTCTAAGTTCTTACAGGAATTCTAATGAGGAATAAAGCCAATAATGATTCATTATAAGATGAATTGCAAATGTTTAGCACATCACTAGCACAAGGTTCACCCAGTACTGGAAACGACAAAAAAGGAATGCCATAAAGTTGAAAATAATATTTTTCATTAAAACAGTGGTACACATAAGTATTCATGAATGATGTTATATGACGAAAGCACATGGTAATTTTTTAACTCTGAATAAATCCATTTAAATTATCCACCCCGTGGTGATTGCAAATTAAGACACAGAAACTGCTAAGGAATTAACTATAATGTTATAAAGAAATTTTAAAAATACAATGTTAGTGAATTTGCAGCCTGTAAAGACAGACTGGGGTTAACATCGGAGGATTTCCTAGAGACATGAAAAAGCTGTATTTATTCAGCATTATGAGGGGAACACTTTGCAGACTATACCCCTGAACTTAAGCCTGAACTGGTTTCTACTATGAAATGATGACCAATATGATTAATTCAACAGTAGTGAACATTATTGTCTGTAGCCAGGCTTTGATTCACTGTTGAACCCTACTTAGGGAGGTGTGGATAGCATGAGTGAACTGCAAGTATTTTACCTGTCTTCAGGCTCAAAGGGTCAGCATTTCACAAACTAAAGGTCAGTTTACTACAAGTGGTTTCAATACTGTTTAATGTTTTCATTAGTGATTTGGCTAACAGAGAAAAATGGATTCTCAGAAATCTGCCAGCTGTCACCAAATTCAGAGGATCAGAAAGCAGACTTCTACAAGATTGTCCTTCAGAGGGAATTTTTATATACAGGAGCAGGCTGAAAAACTGTGAAATTCTACCAAGACAAATGAAAAGTCTTATACTTGGGACAGATTAGGTCCATGTAAAAATACAGAGATTCAGCTGGCTAGAAATCAGCTTTGGAGACAAGGATTCAGGTAGACCACAACTGGAACGTGATTAAAGGAGTTTGGCCAAATGCCTGCAAGAATTTCCCTCTGACATGTTCTGTACTCCAATAATCCCAGTTCTGAAATAGTCTGTGAAAAATCTGAATTATTAATGCTAGTGGTTGGGGTTGCAATAGGCAAAGGTGATCCAGTCCATGAAACCCAGATGGATTTCTGGAAAGCTCTTAACAGTATTCCTCAAGTCTTTATCAAGAGCTTTGAAGGAACAGATACATGTTTTACAAACTCTGCCAGCATGACTTCATGCCCCATTGTGAGTCTAGGGAGCAGTAAAAGTGGCAAGACATAGTAGAAGCATGGGAAGTGAGCCAAAGGAAGGTTAAACTGTCCAAGGGTTCAGCTGGCCTAGCTTCCCAGCATGATACTTTTCTTTATCTGGATACCATTTCATTTGCTCAAAGTACAGCTTCAGTTTATTCCAGTTTCACCTGAGACTACCCAGAATCTCTGCAAATGCTTCCTTTATCCTGAACATGAGGAATATGCAATCATGTCCAGCTAATCAATTAATCGAAATTGAATAAACTATTAGCCTGATGCATTGCACTAGTTAGGAGCTTTGACTCAGAAGTAAAGGCAATTTTTCCACTTAAAAACATACATTTGCTTACCATTAGTTTTCACTTTTTTCTTATTGTAATTATCTGTGTTGTTCACTAAACACTGTTCAGCACCAATAATAAGACACAGAAGTTTTAACAGAAAAAAGCTATTTTTGCACTTTACTTATGATTCACCCTCCATTCTCTTCATTAAATGAGACAGAACACCAAGGTGTATGAGCAAAGATAATTAAAATTTCATAATGCAGTAACAAAAAGTCAAGTAGAGACAAACTCTTTTTAATACCTTAAAGACTTTAATTATAAATTATAATAAAAGGAGAATATCAATAAAAATCCCACCATCCAGCACTAGTAAAAGCCCAACTTACATGGATTTAAATCTCCAGAGTATACGAAGCTCCAAATTGATCTAATTGGAGGCCTAAGAGCTGCCCCAGCCTCTCGTCTTTCTACAAGCATCATTAACTATTTCCGTGGGGACTCCCCAGTTATTTGGTGTTGGCCAAGAGAAATGACCAAGGATCATGCCTTTCAGATTCAGGTTCTGAGGGAGTGGTTGTCAATTACAGCCTCTTCTGCCTCTTTTTGTTTAGCAAATTTCTTTCCCTCTATCCATCACTGTATCAAACTGCCTCCTCATGTAATTTGTCTCTTCGGCAACTCTTGCTACCAGTGCTATCACCATTTACCTACTTTCTAGTTGCTGTCAAAGAAATCAATTGAAATTAATGGTGTCTCACTGAATAACACGACCTCAGAAAAACTTGCTAGTCAAATGCTCACAGTGGGTCTACTATGGAGTATAAAAATATCCAAAATGTCCTGTTTAATCAGAAGAAATCACATTTCCTGCTGAAGATTCCGATCATGTAAATTGGATTAGATCATGTAAATTATGTGTTGCACTCAACTTTTTAATCTAAAGTAGTTAGTTTAAAGATAACTCAGCTATTTTTAATTAACTTGCAGCAAAAATATTCAGTGCTTGACCTATACATTATCCAAAACACGAGTTTTTGCCGTTCCTTGTTTCTATGGGATCTATTAAATCATAGGGAAGCAAAGGACATAATACCTCAAATATTATCAATGCCTTCTCTCTGCAAGCCAAGAAAAATTGCTTCATATACAAAAATTCCATCACTGTAGAAGTTTGAAAGTACCTTAAGGCAAATGTGATCAGAGAATGCTTCTTTATTGTTTTTCAGATTAACAATTTAATAGTTAAACTGAATCTCAAAACATCTGCAAATCTAAACCACCCTTTTGTAATGAAGTCATAATGATGAACAAGTAAAAAATCCTAAAACTGTATTATCCAAAAATATAGACACAGAAGAAACTTTTGTTATAAGCTATACTTTTACTTTATATTGCAAAAGTATTTATATGGCAATAATGTAAGAAAAATGGTAAATGGATAAGAACAGCCAGTAATGTGCATTAGGAATAACACATAATCAAAAAGACATCTAATCCATTACACCTTATAATGTTTTCTGGTTTTCTCTTGGAATGAAATTTTACAGAAAATGAAGTTGGATGTTAAACACAGATTTCTTATCCAGAGAACATGGAAGTGTTAATTCACTGAAGTAAGAGTGATAATTTGTTTTGACCTTATTTATTGTATAATATGTTGCTGAAATTGTCTAAATAAAAACAGGAGTTTATGCAAAAAATCAATTTCTGTATGCTTATTGTATTTGCACATGACTAGTTTAAGTAAAACAATTTTATCTAAATCCTAGGAGTTACCATAAATATTTTCAAGTAATTTTACTAGTATAGATCCAAATTTAATGCTCCTGTTTGTTGCAAATACAGATGATGAACACCAGTGCTGCAAATTTGCCTAAAATGAAACATTTAAAATGTTTAAATCTATGAAGTATTTCTGGAACTAATCAATAATGAAATGGGAACTTTAAGAGCAGAGTTGACAGCCCTGGTAATTCACAGTTTTATGCATGAAGCTCTCAGTTTATAAATGTAATAATTTGCCAATTTTACTTATTATGTACCTTCATTTCACTTTCAAATTTCAAGGCTTTTTTCCCAGAATGGTAATAGAATTTCTAAACATTTCAGATCTTTGGACCTGTCCTGAGTTTTATAATAACCAAATTTTGTAGAAACCATCTCCTCATCCAGTTTTGTCAGGAGACTGAGAAGCCAGTATTCTAAAATAGTAATTCAGGATTAAATTAGCTGAACTGTGAATGTGGTTAGAAAGCCTAAAGCATAGCATATTTTGGCATAAAAAGAAGAAGTCCATGCAACAGTTATTCAATAGTTCCCTGAAATAATCAGACTAGAGTTATGAAGCAGCTCCTCACAGAAGTCTTTAACATAGAAACAAGAATAAATGAAAGCTGTTTTAGTATCAAAGAGATTCTGAAAAATCTATCACCTGGCTGAAGTGCCTATTTACATTTAGAGGGGAAAAAGAAAGCAAGCAGAACTCAAGGTAGGCTCTGTTACCTGACTGTACAGAGGCTTCTAATGTTGAGCTCAGTGACATATTCTGAGAACAAGGACTGTGGATACTCTGCTCTCAGCTTTGCACATGTTTCCCCAAGATCAAAGCAGGCAATGGGCTATGCATCTAAGGAGATCAGCACAAAGGTTAAAGCACAACCTAAATACAGATGGGATTAAGTTGTGACTCTGAGCACTTCAGTCCTGTATCATACAGTCCTACTCACAGTATTTTCTTACCCTTTCTCCAACACCAGATCTTGAAATCTGGTTCAGGTTTCTTATGAAGAAAAGTCACAAGCGAAATTGTACTTGGACCTCCACTGAAACTCACATTGTTCAACATCATCCAGAAGTAGAAAGAAAGTAAAGTGATACATTTTTCTGGGAGAGAACTTCTTGATAACAATTTATGAGGTAGTTTAGGTACCAAACATAAAAGCTGATTTGCTTAAAGGCTTTACCTATGATACTGGCATGCCAAATTCAATATACTTAATTCAGTATCAAAAGTGTCACATGAAGGAAATTTTAAAAGTGCCAAACCTTCTTTACAGAATGATAGGCTCTTGACTAGTTAGCATTGCTCAGGTATTGAGTACACAGGCTTTAGAGTACTCTTTGCAGTTTTATGAAAACATCTACTCATTTCTGACAATATGAAAATAAAAGGAATTATGAGGTAAAGACTGGTACTCAGAAAAAAAAAATCCTATTTTTTTTTTTTTGTGAATGTATAAATCCATTTTTGCCTGAGCAGCTTGACTGTTTGTTTTCTGTAACAAAACTTCCAGTAAAACTTGAAAAAGAACAGAGAAACACAACAAGAATGATTGAAGATGTGGGAGATTTTACATACAAGCAAGTATAAACTGACAGAGGAATTTCAGAATGGAGAAGAGATGACTACAAAGATATGTCAGGAACTTAAAAAAACCCAAAAAAACAAAACAAAACAAACACAACAAAACTGTTTCAGAAAAAAAAAACATGGAACAATTGTTCATGGTTTCTTATCACAGAAAACTTAAACTAAACAGGCGATAAGCATAATGAAGAAAAAAAGATAGCACTTGTATCCAGGACACATTTTACTGTGTCTTTGAAAGAGAATATTGTAAATGTTAATTCCACATGGGCCCAAAAAGTAAAGAAACCTATATGTGAAGCATCCAACAAGAGCTATTAAACAGAGGCAGTCTCTGAGAAAAAAAAATCCCTAAAGAAGATAAAATATTTTAGAAGAAACTTATATGCTTTTCCTTCTTTCACAATCTTCCATAAGCACTCTTACAACAAAGATACTGCAGTAGATATACATTTGTTCTAACCCAGAAAATTTAACATATGTATGTTGTCACTCAAAGTAGACATTAACTCCACAACTAGTGAGCAGGAACACAACATTAATCTTTGTTTAGCATCAAATGTTTCTTAAATAGATTACTCAGGAAGTTTTAGAACACTATTAAAATTCCCTCCAAGAAATACATCTCTACTACAAGTCTTAGTTGGGAAGAATTATAATCATAATGCAAAACAAATTTTTGAAAAATTACCCTTTCTCCAAACATTTATTTGTGACAGAGTGGCAAACAGATTACTTGTTGGATACCATCTTAGGCAATCAGATTCCCAATTCTTGTACTCAATATCTACATAAAGAAGGCTTATGTGGTTTTGCTCTCCTCTAGGTTTTCACTATTTTGGATCTTTTTTTAGACCTCTTTTGACACAGTATTGCACTATGTAAACCTGTGTTTCATAGCCTTTGTATGACATCTTTTTTACTACAGTCAAAATTGCATTTCCATATAAATCACTTGCTAACCTACTTAAGATGAGATTTGACACTATGAGCATGATGTATTTAGAAAATCAGATTGAGAATCTACTGACAACTTAATTCTGTATATAATATAGGCACAGGGATATTTTGTTAATCTGTTTCCTCATTTCCTTTGGTAGAAAATGTTCAGGTTTTCTTGTTGTGGGCTGGGGAGAAGACTGGGCTTTTTTAATATCCAGCAGCAAGTCTGGGCTTTTTTAATATCCAACAGCATCCATAATACCTTTGGAAAATTGCAAAGATGTTTTTAGGCGGTAGATAGTATGACAGAATCATTTAGATTAGAAAAGACCTATAAAATCATAATTTCCAATTTTAATCCAGCACCAAGGAGTCCACACTAAACCATGTCACTAAGTGTCATATCTATACATCTCAGATAATATTCATCCAGCTAAATAAGGGCTGCAGTCAGCAGAGGGAGTGGAGTCAGACAATTTCATCTATTTCATGATAGACAATTTTATCAAATATACACAACCCATACATGCATAAATATTCCTACTGAATTCATCTTACATGTAATTCTTGAATGAAGACATAAACAATACTATATGCAATTATGGGACATTTATTTCTGAAGATTTGGAAAGCCAAGGGTGATTAGAAGCAGTTAGTCCCACAGTTTACAATATCACAGACCACTAAAAGAGCTTTAACTGGAGTAATTGATATTCTTTCTGCCCTATGCATACAGTTGTCAATATTTATACTAAGTTTTAGCAGCTTAAATTCACACTCCTCAACTGTAGACACATACAAATAATCATAGCTGTAACAAACAGAGATCTGTGCTATACTAACCAGGCAAATGCTTGATGACAAGAGATTATGACTTATTGAAATAAAACTTAAAAAACAACAAACAAAATTCATCCTGTTTATAGAGAGCTTCTCATGTATATCTCCAAACACACCAAGTAGCTCTATTACTGCTGGATTGAACTGATCCTAATTTCCTGAATTAAAATAACAACATGTAAATTATATTTTCCTTCATTCAATATATAACTTCAGAAAATGAAGCTAAGTACTAATCAGACATAACAATTTATCGTGATGAAATCCTTATATCTAAGCACTTTGTAAATGTATTAAAACAATTAGTGTTTTCTAAGATATGTACTAGCAACCATTACAAAGTAGACGAATAAGATTAATAGATGTGTTTAAGAACAATATTCTGCCTTAAAAAAAACCCAAACCCTAAGATATTTTTGAAATTGAATGTATTTTCAAATGCTTTTGGGATGCCAAGATCAATTTATTTTTATTTAAAATGTAAAAAAACAATTTTAACATTGAAATTTATTTTATCCAAATTTTCTTTGACATACTTAATAAAATATTTCCTTCACTGTATACTTCAGTTAGCCAAAAATGCATATGCACTAGGATAGTTGTAAACTGCAAAATCATACAACATAAAAAAAAAAACCCTCACACTATGGAGTCACTATATTAAAGAGAGATAAAATATACCAAGCTCAAAAGCTTGAAATGCTACAATGAAACTTTTAACTGTCCTATTATTTTGAGAAATTAAGTTAGGAATGAAATTTCCTGAAATAAGAAAACTTTACTGGAACCTAATCCACCATGAACAATGCAGGGAACTAGAAGGGTTCCTTCTCCAAAATATTTCTTTGCAATGAAGGTATTTTTGATCCAATTTCTCCTTACTGTATGTAATGGATATTTGAGGGCATTCAATGAAAAGCTTCACAGTGCAATGTAATGCACTTTTCTCTAAGGTCTAGTGAGGAAAGCTCACAAGTTTTGCAAAATTGGAATTATTATTTTTCTATTAACTCTATTTTCAAAGTGTATTCATAAGATCTGGTACAAAACCATGCCTGCAGATTTATTTTTACAGTGGAAATGTCAGATATTCTTAAGAAATCTAGATGTCTAAGGAATTACTAAAAACCTTGTACACCCTTCTAATGATTTTTTTATAATTTTTATTTACCCAAATGTGAGAACAAGAAAAGAAAGCAGAGTAGAACACTTACTAAAAAACCCAAACCAGACCTCTCTAAAAAAACCCCAAATCACTACCAACAAAACAGAAACCTAACCCCCCCAAACAATAAATCAACAAACCAAAAAGAAAAAAAAAAACTCAAACCAAAAAGTTCTGAATAAAATTACTATGCAACACTTTTCTAAAATGAACATTAGTGCTTGATATTTTAAAAGCACCAGTAGGCAAAAAAAAAAGCAAAACAATAAATAGATTAATCAAATGTCTTTCTTACTAAATAATACTTTATGAGCTATTAATATTCATGATAGTTCCAGATGAGTAATTCTGCCTTGAAGTAGAGATACTTAATGTTCTTGCTTGTGGATTGGCTGGTGATTGTCTCTTTTAATGCCCAGTCATTACTTCTTATGTTCTGATAGCATCCTTCCTCTTTCCACCTCACCCCCGTTAAGAAGGCAGAGAGCTTCCTTTAAAATATTTGATAAAGGAAACTAATTATAAATTATTATTATTATAATTTTTTCTTGAAATTTCCTTAATACATCTACATGAAGGCTTTTGTGGATGTTGAAACATCAGTCATAGCTTAAACTTACAGGTACACTGCTCTGCAGAGATGAAAATATTCCCATAATTCACAACGTAACAAAAAATTTTAGCAACAATACTATACCTCACCACAGATAATTGATTCTGAGCAATAAGCAATAGATCAATTACTGAGGTATTTTGTTAACCATAACTAAATATGTGTCATTTTTTTGTGTTTAATCCTTCACCATTCTATGTCATTCTCCAGAATAAGCTCATTGAAAGACATAGAAGACTTCAGTCTCCAGCATTTCAAGCCAGTGACAAATGCCCTGCAAGGCAATCTCTACCAATCCCCTTCTCTGAAACAAAGCTACTATAACTAAGGTGTTTTGTTCCAGTCCTCATCCTCTGTAGTCCTGTATTTCATAGTGCTATCTCTAGTAACATATATCAGCAAAGTAGGCAAAAGCTTCCAGGTAAATACACTGATAGGATTAGAAATCAGCAGAGATCAAGTTTCATAAACAACATCTCCTAGTTTCTTCAGTATGATGCCCAATGAGTCTGTTTTACAAATATTTGTTTTATTTCACATTCAGACCTATGGTCTATTTGTTTTATTTCACTCATGCAGATCTATGGTAGCCATAAATTTGTTACTTGATTCCCCCAAAACATGATGAAAAATCAGCTGGCATAGAAATGAATTGACTTACTGGCATGTGAGAAATTTCAGGAACACTGCTTCATGAAACAACATTTAAAACCTTATATATATATATATCCTTGTTTCTTAAGATTAGTTTAAAGTTTGGCCGACTAATAAAGGAGGGTGCATTTTCTTCCAGTTGAGATTCTCTAGATTGAAAATACACTTAGCACAGGTAAGAATTTGAGAGATAGATCAGGTCGAGCAAAAAAAATTACCATGAAGTTCAATAGCTCCTTCTCACTCGGATGTTAACTGGTGTTTTCAGAGGCTAGTGGTGAAATATAACACCCTCTGGAACAATCTAATACACTCAAGTTGTTGCTGAAAACAAATTAATGGTAGCAGGAGACAGAATAATACCTCTTCCCCCCTCAGAAAATGTTTCCTCTACTATTTGTTAACATGTTTTACTGTTGAAGACTCATCACAGTCATAAAGCTCTGACTCAGATTACACACTAAATACAATATTTGGGACCTCATATTGAATTAATTTGAAATATAAATTACATTAGGGTTTTTTTAAATTAGCCTTAGTGGACTTCAAGATAACTTAAGGAATCCAGTAGGAAGTCTCATTTGCTTCATTGAGTAATTCAGTATAGGCCTTTTTAAAATTTAGATTTTGTTTTAGGGTTGTTTGGTTGGTTGTTTTATAATTCTATTGATCTATTTTGCTTCAGAAACAAAGATTCACATCTCAAAATACGATTTCTGAACATGCACTTGTAATTATTGCATTTGACAACTTAAAGTAGAAGTAGAGCTATTATAATGAAAGCAGTGATGTTTTAGAATATTTTCTCAGGACTGAGAGAATGCAATAACTAATGCAATAACACTGTATTTACAGGAACTTCTGTTTTCTTCCTTTCTACATGATTCAAGACACAAGAAACCACTGATTTTGACAGTCATATTAATCACTGGCCTCCTAAAAGGTGAGCCTAAAGCAAGTTCTATAATTTTGGACCAGATAAAAAAATTCCATAATATCTGTTATGACTGGAGGTATATAAATCACTTCATACAAATACTTCAGCAACAAGGACTGCTTGAAAAAAAAAATTGATATCTTTGACCTGAATGTCATTTCAAAATGAAGGGTAGGGTGCTTTTAAATATATACAGCATTAGCATGTGCAGCAGCAACATACAAGATCCCAAACAACAGCTGCACAACAGATTAGATATTGTTAACAGGGCTGAGTGATGCCTGAAAGCACAAATAATTCCAGCAAAACTACAAAGCATCATTAGTAGAAGAATGACAACTAGGTCATATTTTGTTCTACCTAGATAATTCTCACACTTTCTTGTATGGCATGGGGTATTTTTTAGTTAAGTCCTCAGTGCCCACAGTCCTTCTATGGCCCCCTTTTTTGAGCATAAGACAACATCAACAATAGTAACAATAGGAATAGTAACAATACGAATCAATTCTGAGAGAGATTGCTTTTTTTTCCTTCATTTTATGCAGGATAAAAATTGATACATAGAGCCGTTAGTTCAATTATGTAAAATAAATTTGGTATTTATATTCACTGTATTCAATCAATTTTGTTCATAAATGTCTAAATTAGTGTAATTCTTTCTACTGAAATTACAAAGAGAAGTGCCTACATATACATCTGCTGAGTGATCAAACAGAATAATTTATTACTATTTATTTCCTTGTGCTATGCCTTGAGATTTTTACAGCCCACCATGAAGCCACTGAAAGTATCTGCTTTGAAATTTTATCTGGGAGGAAAACAAGTAAGATTATTTATTTTAGAAAAGAACGATAGAAGAAAAACAAAAGGAGACAACATTTACAGTGAACACAAAATTATCATGATACCACAGGAGACATTAACCAAAGAAAGAAAACCCTTGAAAAATAAAGGAAGCATACTGGTTGAGATTTACCTTACAGAACATATAAACTGTATTCCACACCCCTTTTAGCTTTTGTTCAGCTCCTTCATCTTAGGATTTTGCCTGCCCTTTCAGAAAAAGTTAAATATATCTTTCCCTGTCTAAAAAAATGTTTGCTGATAAAATCCTTTAGCTTGGGACTGGATGAGAAAGGAACGCAGAAAAGCAAAACAAAACACTAAGATGGAACTGGATCACTTTTAGGATATCATTTTACATGATGTGGTCAAAGTAGTGGAGGACTGAATCAGCTGATTCCTTCAGTCCTAAATTCCAAAAATGTAGCTAGAGCTAAACTTTCTGCTTTATCTACTTGTGTTAGAGGAAGTCATTATTCAGGTTCCTCTCTGTACACACTATTGATCTAATTAAATTGCTATGGAATATAGCAGACAAATAATTAGGAGATAGATGCTACAGCACTACAATTTACCCCTCATGATATGAAAACAGCCTATACCGAGAAAATTGCAGGTATAACTTTACAGAAGCCAGTAAGCATCTTCATCTCTCTGTAACATCCTGTGAAGCTTGGCAGAAATATTTGAGGCTGAGAGCCCCCTCTTACACATATTCTTTGTTTGTTACTGTCTCAGCAACTGACCTTCTGAAGGGGGAAAGGGATTTTTTTATTCCATTGCACATAGTTATTTAAATTTGGCTGACCAGTCTAATGTGTATCCATTTTATCAGATAAAATGAGACGGTCAAAAGTAAATCACAGAATACAAGCAAGCATGTATATGTATGCATGTATAGATATAGAATTATGTGCATATTAACACCTTTAAAACAGCCTATGCTTCATCTTTTCCCTTAAGGTGGTTCCTTTTCTACTGCTGGAGTTAAAAATAGAATTGATGGTATTTGTGAGGAAAATTTCTAATTAAGTATGCCAATGAAAAAAATCCTACCTGCAAATGCTAATGAAACAAGACTGATAATTAATTCCAAAAATAGGCATTCCTATTTAAATAAAATGCAATTGCCTAGTTCTTTAAAAAGAAACTACTTTAATGGACTAGTTTGTTGAACACCATAGTGAAGATGATTTTTAATCCTATCTGTGTTCAAAATCTTACCTAAGTATTTTTAAATACTATTTGAAATCAGAGCTGGAAAAGTGCACACTAGTAGTATGCTTGATTATAACTATCCCCTTTTTAGGCCATGGCTGAGGACATAAATTTCCCTTATGCCTTTTCTCACACCTTCTCCAGCTTTCTCAAAAGTTCTTTTATGCTTAATAGAAAATGCTGATGGACAATTACCTTTAGAAAATGAGACCTCTTTAATGTTGATCAAATTCAAATATGACTTAAAGAATATTTTGTTAACTACTGTACATTTTATATTTTAGCAGTGCTAGGTACAAACTGGGTTGAAAAGAACACTTGTGTCATTGCCATGCATAAACACTGTGGTGCTAATGCCCTGACCAACCTCTACCACCTTGCCTTAGCATTACTGTGTTCATACATCTCAGATTTCTGTTATACAAATAAAATGAACAAACAAACAAACACTCCTTTGGATTCTGTGTAGAAGCTTTGAATAGGATCTGTTTCTCCACCATTGTAATACCAAATTTTCTTCACTGCCATTTTGAGTGAATAAAAGTCAGTAACACATATTCCAGCAGTTGCACAAATTTCAATGAGAACTTGACATTTCTCAAATCCACCTCTTCACTATCTAATTAAGGATAGAGGAAATTCCACTGGGATTAGCAGCTATTAAACTGAGATTAGGTTCCATATGTACATTAAAATGGTAGATATAAAGGAATGATAAAAAAACATTAAAAACACACTGTCAAGTTCAATTGATGGAATTGTGCAAGAGGTCAAAAAATTCTAGAAGTATTATTTGATTTGAATTAATGGCTAAGTCTTTTAAATGTCTCCAAATAACAAGTAGCACTACAATATTTTAGAAGAAAATCCCCTGGAAATACCATTACTTAGTTATAATCTTTCACTTATTAGATAGTTATAAAAATAATTTGGGAAAAAAACTTCCCTGTTTTGCTTTCTATTTGTTCTACATGTTTGAAAGTGCCCAAACTGCTGAAAAATTATCTTTTCTATATTGTGAACCAGGATAATTTTAATGCTGCAACATATAGTCACAATGTAACATAATAAGAAAAATAATAAATCATCAGAGTATAATAAAATAGAATGCAAACTTAAAAATATTAAGTACTTAAAGAAAATTCTGGGAAAAAAAAAAATTCTATTTGGAATAAATATTTGCAACCTTCCTATGTCACTTTATTGAAGAAAATTAAAATGTTTGATTGTTTTGTAGGTGGATGCCTAATTTAAGAGATATTTTTTGTGCAATATTGTTTGGAAGATGTGTTGTGATGCTTCTTGTGTACATTTCCATACATGGATCTGGTTCCATTTATATATTAATTCTCTTTATCCTGGTAAATCCTGACTTGGCATTACTAGTAACCTCTCACCAGCTTTGCCATGGGCAAACCACACAGGCTTCTGGAGAGGGGCTGTCACATTTGCTTTACCTTGGGTTGTCATGGCTGTGTGGAGAGCTTGGTTCCTGCTTTGTGTCATGTTGCTTAGCCATAAGAGCTCTAGTCAAGTGACCAGGTGCCACACTGAATTTGCTTTGGTTTTGCTTAGCCTAGTATATTTTTATAGCATTATATAATTTTTGTTAATGCTGGTGACATAGGTCAAACTAACTGAACCCAAACTCTCTTAAGATAAAATGAAATCCTCAAATTTATGTCAAAAGTATTTATTTTATCTTTATTACAGAGCCTAATACTTTGTCACATTTCTTTGGCTTTCTGGGCACACACCATACAATGAAGCAGCCGCTGGTTTTAGGTTTTATTTTTCAATATGTAATGAATACATCTAAGTTTTGTTTATGACATAGAAGAATGAATCTTACTCTACAAATCATCTTCCAAGATACCCTTTTAGTTTTAAATAGGGTCTTCTCGACTACTCTACTACAACAAAGAAACCTAAATTATTCCTAATCTTATATAATCTAATGTTTTCATTAACATTCATATTAAGGCAATGCTTAACATACCATATGGAAATTATTTTCATTATTCAAAAGTCCATTAAAAATACATAATGAAAAGCTATTCTTATGTCTGGAGTTTTACAACTATACAAAATAGTCCCTCAGAGACATATCAAAGTCTTATTTCGAAGAACAATGTTATGCTTCTATTTATACGGTTTGCAAAAATCATGCTAATGCCTTAAACGTCTTTAACCTTCTTGTATTGCTGCTTATGATAAAGGCTTCTGTAATAATTTCTACATCTATACACTTAATCATGATCTAGAAGTACAACATCTAGCCATATAATCATAGTTAATGTTTGTGTTTCTGTAGATGCTATATAATTCCATATATTTTTGTAAGCCAAACTTGTACCACAACCTTTAAAAAACAAAATAATGGATCTTCTAGTGTTTTGCTGCTGCAGATGAATTAATTTACCTCACCATCACAATGTCCTAAGAGCTCTCATTTTATTCCTCCACCTTATTTCTTGGCTCTGCTCACACTTCTTTTGCATGAGTTATGGTATGACCCTTCACTTAATCAATTCAGGTCACACAACAGGATTGTGGTGGGACATGAAGGGTGAATATTTTTCTGCTGACTTAGTAAGTGACTCAGAGGAGAGACTGTGACTGCTAGGACACTGCAAGAAAGCCAGTCAGATAACCTCCAGAAGCAGGATCAAGTTATTTTTAGGAGCAGTCATTTGTTCAGCTAAGCTGCACCACAAAATCATACTTTCTGAAAGACTTCCAGAGAAATAAAAATCTAATTCAATGGTAAAACTGAGATACTTTCAGGCAGTCTGTCTTGATTATTCATTTCATGTTTATTCTTTTTGTTTTCCATGCATCTATTTTTTTCTAATATCAACTGACTATAGTTTAAAACTAAGCAGTTTTTTATCCCTTTTTCATTTGAAATCACCTAAAGTGGCTGAGTGCTCATCTGCCCAAAGATAAACTACAAGAAGACTAAAGCAACAGTGTGCAATTTTTCAAAATAACGATACATAAATGGACTTGTCAACATATGATAAATAATTATAAAAAGAATTCAGGACAAACTTGATCTTCTGCGCTGCCTTGTTACTCTGTTTGGAGCAACAGCCTTTAAATTGAAGTCAGATTTCAAGATTGCATCTTGAATCTGAGGTAGACAAGAGTGAAAAATCGTCAGTTCTTATCTGGATATAACAAAATATATGGATATTACCTTTAACATACGTTTAAAAGCTCTTAAAATCTTTCTTCTGCCTGCTAACCCAGTGATTTGGTCAAGTTGTCAGTTTGTACTACAGAGACTCCTTTGGCATCTAGAGAACAAATACCTTGCAAAACTACACCACAAATCTTTATCTCCTTTTGAGTCCTGTGAGGCCAAAAGGCACCTAAGAGAAGTGTTATTTTTGTTGCTGGGTTTGTCAAAAATGCTCTTATCAGCACTCATAAACAGAGGGTGTGGGGAGATATTTTGGTTCCATTGACATTACTTGCCACTTGTACACAGCACAGACTTAATCAATGTATGTTGGCATCAAGAAAGATTATCCATGAATTCTCCATTACCAAAATCCTTCATAAATCAGGAAGCTACTGGGCATCATTGATTTCTGCTAAAAAGTTTTCTGCTGTTTCATGACTATTAAATTGCACTAATTCAAGTACAGCATCCAAACAATTCAGGCTTTGAAAATCAAAAACCACCATTTCGAAAAACAAAGGAAGAAAGAGAAAATACGACTCAAGGAAGAGGCTAGTCTTGGTACTTACGAAAAGCTCTGTAGAATTCTTCTAGATCTAAGTGCTTGTCACTGTTATAATCATCATATTTCAGCAAATCAAACACAGAGCAGTCAGACCGTTCCTTGCCAAGCTCATCCCGTTTTATTACCTGACAAGAAAATTATAACCATGAAATTACATTTGAGCTCTTTGAGTTCTCTGGTATAATTAATTGTTTCTAATAATCATTTAATAGATAATTTTAAGATTGCTGTGGGGCAATGAACTGCAACTGTGTAAAGTCAGGGATTTTCAGTTACTTTGTAATTATTTATTACACTTTTTAAAGTTAATACCTTTAGGATAGACTCTCTGAAATTACACAAAAGTTTTTTAGAATATGCACAGCATATATATATATAATGGAGAGAGACTGAAGCATTATAAAGACACTGGGAGTTTTAAAGCTGATTTTACTTTAAATGTACAGGAATGGTGATTAAGAAACATTGAAATATACCTAAAATATTAATTTCCCAAGTATAAATGGCAAAATGTCTTTTTACTCTAATTTCTAACATACAGAAACCAAATGCAGACACTTCCAAAACTAGCTAATATAAACTCTTACTACCCTACTAATTGTATCAAGTTCTTACAGGCTTTTGACAAGCCTATTACCTTACCAGCAACTGTTATACAAGTAGCTGACCTGAAAAGGCTCCTGTTTCTCAGTGGAGACACATATCATTTGCAAATAGATCAAAATTAATAGCTGTTAGATTTTTAACTCAAATGAACAGAGAAATGTTCTTTAATATATGCACCATTTTGTTTTAGATCTGTGTATGTCATAGACATCTACTTAGATTCCAGCTGAGAAATTTTTAGGATGCTCAGAGGGATCTAGAATTGTCATATTACATGGGGCATTTATTAGAAGTACTACCACATAACTGAAAGAAGCAAAACTGTGCAACTTTTTGTTGCAATATTGCACAATTTACAGTTTTATATTAGGCACAGAAAAAATATAACTGCAGCTAATTCCTAGGTAAAATAATTACTCTTCCAACCCTTTATCAGTCTCCTATGATAATTGCAAAACCATTATTATATTTGTATCAACAGAGAATATCTTCTGAAAAATAAGTGATACAGGGGCTTTTGTGTTTCAGTTGTTCTGCAAAGGAATTTGTCCAGTTACTATTAATGTAAACACAAAATAACCAAAAGAATAATGGGGAACAACAGGAGCATTAGAGGAAAAGACACAAACATTTTATGCTACCAGAAGTCATCTTCTACATAATAATACAAAAGCATTATAAAGGATAATTACCTTTTTAGTGCCTTAGAGAGTATGAAAACCATTTACAAAGATAAGAAAAATCACTACAAAACCATCTTTTGCTATTATCAATTAAAAATACATACTATGCTACCTGAATATTAGTGCTAACTACTTCCCATCCTTTAAAAGCCTTTTTATTGAGTTCACATTAAAGTGAATTAAGAAAATATGAAAATGTGTAGATCTTGCAGCTGGAACATAAAAGACAGAAGTGTAATCTGAGAAAAATTAGTAACTCTAAACTCATTATAGTTATACAAGAAGAACTAAATATGTAATGCTGTGTATTGGAAACTTTAGCAATCACTGAAATTTCAAGGCCACGAACATTCAGTATGAAAAGCATTGTTCCTCTCATTGTTCCTTTCATTGTTTTTAATGCTTTCACTATCTTCAACTGTACAAATAAGGATGAATAGGTTGAAGAAAAAGGTTGAAGAAAACCTTTTTAAATCCCCAAAACACTTGGCTTTATAGTAAAGGCAGAAGAAAAATTGGCAAGATTTTTAGCAAGTCACAAACTAGAAACAAAATACTTACTACAAAGGTTGATTAAGGCCTGCTTACAGGCCTTACAAAATAGTAAATAATACAAAATACTTACTATAAAGGCCGGATTAAGATTCTCAGCACAATTTTATTGTTGCTTGTTGATTATGCCATACCAGTCAAATATAGATTATTTTATTTCTAGTTTTACGTTGAAAATTCATACCAGAGAATGTTAGCAAATATTTATGCCCACAATCTTTAGTTTTAAGTTGCATAAAGACACTGAAGCATTTACTTTTAATATTATAAACTGGCTAAATGCAAAATATACAGCAAAACTGTTCATGGTTCATTGTGAAACCCCATAAATACTGAAAACTTAGAAACTTACCTACATTTTCAAATTTAATATGTCTTTCCCAAAAAATTAAATTTATCCATCATAATTAAATACTCTTTGAAACATGGAGAAAGGATTTGCATTTTCTGGAACATATTAAATTTCTAAAAGATATAGCACACAATTATCTATTTCCTATGAAATACTGTTACCTCAGTTCAGAGCCTCTCAGAAATGTAGTCTGTACAACTCCAAATTTTAGAAGACTGAGAAAAGTAATCTGATTACAAATTTCACACTGCACATCAGAATAGATTGTTTCATTCCTTTTAATCTGATTTCTGACAGTTAAAATGAAAAATCTGCAGATATTATGAAACTTGACCACAAATAACATAACATATCCTTCATTAGTGCACCTTACCTGAAGTGTTACCAGTCTGTGGTTTTTTGCTTGCCTGTGATTAATGATCTTTATGGACTTCCCCAAGGAAAATGCTACATAAATACAATTACAAAAAAAACCCTGTCCTTTAAATCAAACATTGTCAGTCAGTTAATGTGCATTCATCTTCCCTAAAAGCAAGTATTTCATCACAACAGTGCCACTCAGTGCTTGGTAGAACACCAAGTACATCAAACACCAGAACTGTGCTCCAAATTAATTCTGACTGCATAAGGGGGGTTCCATTACTTGTTCCACCATCTTCCCCAGCAGTATAAATTTCTATAAATTAAAATAATTTATTAATTATGAAACCAAATTGATAATAAAGGCTGGTAAATTATGCCTTGCTTCAGCTTCCATTCATCTAGTTAAATCAATATTCTTATACTTTACCACCAAGTTCTGTAGGGCAGCAACACAATCCTCTATTTATAGTAGTGTATACCTTTGATATATGTAAAGATACAGGACTTGTGCATCACAGAATGATGCAGAGATCCCTGAACAAAGGGATACCAAAACTACTAAACCCACACCTAGTGGCCTACAAAGGCATGTGCTCAATTTCATTTAAAGGTATTACCTCAATACTATCCCAAACTAATCAAGTTAAATCAGCTCAGATATGAGATGCCTTTCTGCAAAGTAATTTCCCAATTAGTTCCAATTGGGAACTTCCTCCAATGAGAGGCACATTTCCCTGCCTTTCCAATTCTGCACTTAGCAGAGGAAAGACCTATTCTGACATGGAGGATATAAATGTGTCCTTAGGTATCTGCAAATATAATGCTATAGATGTCTAGCTCACAGTTTAAAACCAGAAGAGGTATTAGGGCCACACAGATAGGCCAGATAAAATTCTATACCTCAGAACTAAACCTGGAACCACCACCACTTTTAGACTGTGGGTCTGGACTTAACCACGATAAAACAAGTGCAAACAAAGTCTTGCACCATTGTGCCCACTTCCAGTTAGTCCCTGAATCTTCTCAAAAAATGAAGCTGGCTCCTGCTTCCTTCACAGCCTGCAAGAATATAATGGGAAATCCTGCTACTTGATAAAATCATAAGCACATAGGATCCAGATGCTAGAGTTTGTATGACAATCACAGTGTTTGTGAGCTTCATCTCACTACTACTCACTAAGAGAGTCTTAATTTCCCACAATTTTAAAGTTTCATGTAGGGTTCTTATATTTATTTTGAACCTGGAATTGAATATAGCACATGTTTAGTTTTTTCCTAGATTAATGTAAAAATAGATAATGCAAGCTAAATAATATGTCCATAATTAATGGCAGAAAATAAATAGAACTATAACTCATACAAATTTTTCTTCTACCTATGTAACATGTAGTCAAAATCAAAGTTGATTAAAAACACAAAGAGGAGATAGACCCATCATCCCTCCTCTGAGTTCCAAGTTCTCCAAGTAACTCTTAATGACAGCACTGATTAGATGCAAAAATCAGAAGTCATGAAGGTAAAAATTTAAATTCCAGGGTCCACCTAAGTATTTTGACCAGTTTAAGAAACAAAGTCTGACAGAGAGATGCAATTTATATAAGTTGTGCCTCTGCAAACAAGTCCCATGAAGTATCTGCTGGCATAAAGTGCAAAAGTATTATCATTAATACAGAAATAAAAACAAAATAGCTTTGTTTTTGCAGAAGTAAGGATGAGTTTTTACAGAAATGAAATGAGTTTCCATTTGTCCTACATTAAGCTGGTAAGTAAAAGAAATACATGCAGGTATTTGCAATTACAGATTCAGTTAATAAATAAGAATGCAAAATTCTTTCTTTGAAACTAAAAACTGATCATTGAAAGGAAGGAAAGGAAGAAGAAAATTTATTTTTATTATTATTATTGTTATTAATATTATTATACATTCAACTTGCTATGTCATTTCCCTTTTTTGTAAAATTTTGCTTTCATAGTTCATTAGTGTAAGAAATAAATTAAAAAACAAATCTCTAATCAATTATAGATTATTTCACTTTACACACTTCTTCCTTCAAAAAGGAGCTTGAATTTTGTTTAGCAAGATGAAATATTTTTAGAACCTGTGCACCTTTCCTGATGGCAACCAGAAAAGGCTTACTGTTTATAAAATAGCAGTTCCACCATAGTAGAATAACTGCATTCATAGCTGGAAGAACACGTATTCCCATGCCTACCCATAACATTCTGCTCTTTTTCCTCTTTTACACAGCAAAAACAATATACAGTAATCAAGCAGTCTACTGTGATAGAAACACTGGTATTTCATTAAAAAATTTTTTAGTAAATTCTGGTTTGGTTTTGCATAAGATAAAATAGATAAACAAGTCTGTTAACAACTGAACATTCATAGCTAACCTGAAGATTCAATTATCTTCCATTATTTTGGATCCATTTAAAATGTGCCAAAGTGGTTTAAAAACAAACCAAACCCTTCAAGGAACCACCTTGCAGATACATTGCTCAGAGATTATGAAGATGATGAGAATCCTGCCTGTTTCACAGCTTTCAGTTTGGAAACACAGATACTCTCTCTGGTTAGTACCTACTTCTCAAAAGAGAGTGGTTCAAAAGGTTAAATTCAGAAGTCCTTTTAAAATTAAGCCACATCTCACTTGCCAATACAGGATTTGGAAATTAAACATTAAATGAGTCAGACACAGTGATTAAAGCAGTCAAGGCAGAGAAGAATCTATGCTGGAAAAAAATATCCATTAAGCCTGCATGGAGCTATGTAACCCCACTGCTTTCCTATTACATCTACACAGTGTATAGGAGTTAAAATTCTTTTTAGCTGCAATTCTGTATTGGAGCACAAAGCAATGAAAAATACTATACCCAGATGACAGAATTGTTCAAACAGTAGAAAAAAAAAGTCTGCTGATTTTTAATGTATTGCTATCTTTCTTGAAGTATTAAAAAAAAAAACCAAACCAGCAAAATAAAACAAAATTACAAAAAAAAAACCCAAACAAAAACTATACCAAACAAACAAAAAAATTTCAAAAAAACCCCAAACTTTTCTTACTATTTGAAATTGGTTTTTTAAAGAAGAACACTTCTTTTACTTTTTTTGGGGAGAAAAATACATATTTCTCTTGCATCAAGATGCAAATTCAATAACCTTATGACTTTTGATCCAAAATACATCAATAAAATTGTAATTTTGCTGTCACCATTTCCAATCTCCAACTGATTCATTTCAATTTTACATTAGGTATATGGACACCTATGACATAATAAATGCAATCCAAGGGCCTGATTGCACAGCAAGATTGACGAGATGTAAAATTTAAGATGTACTATAAACTGAAATTCAATATTCACGTGGACATAAATTAACTTCAGGATTCCTTGTTTTCTACAGCAAGTATGTTGCTTTTCATATCCCCTTAATATGATTACATTTAAAATGCAGACAGGAGCTATTATTTATGACAACTCTGCAGATTTCAAAATTTTGACTGTGAGAACAACTGAGAAAAATTCTCCTAATGCTGAGAACATTTTCAGGAGTACAGTAATGTCTCCCTGCGGATGGTTGACCCTGACTGGATAATGAAAGTTTCATGGGCCAAGATAAAGCGAGAGAATGATCACTCACCAATTACTGTCATGGGCAACACAGACTCAGCCTGGGGACAAATTAACTGAATTCAATACCAATCAGACAAGAGCAAGATAAATGAGAAATAAAACTAAATATTAAAAACTCCTTTTCTCCAAGGGGCTTAACTTCACTGACAATATTCTCTGTATTCTCCCTCTGCAGCAGAGCCGGGGACAGGGAATGGGGGCTGCAGACAGTTCATCCCATGATCTCTTTTCTACTCCTTCCTCCTTACAGGGAGAACTCCTCTGTCTTCCCATCCTACAGGAGACAGTCCTCCATGAACTGCTCCAACATGAGTCCTTCCCATGGGATGCAGTTCCTCATGAACTGCTCCAGCATCGATCCCTTCCAAAGGGAGCAGTCCTTCCGGAACTGACTGCTCCAGCATGGGTCATTCATGGGGTTGAGTCTCTTGTCAAACAATACAATAACAATGCAAACACTAACAATGAATTTACTTTACATTCATCAAGTTGAATAATTTGATGTTTCTGCAATGAATTTTAGCAAAACCAAAACCCACATATTTGGGGTTTAAGGATGACTTGTTTCCAAACTTGTGAAAAAGAACTACTTTACATCTGCCATTATAAATTCCTCTTTATAGAAAAAAAAGCATGTTGGGAAAAGTATGCATAGAAACTTTGATAACACAATAATGGAAGATTTTTTTTATTATTTTAAAACTGTGTTTAACACATACACACAAAAAGGAAAAGTATACATGTAGTAACTGAATAGAGAAGAATTAAATAGAGTTTGCAAATCTGTATATGATTAATATCTATGTTATCTATTCATATAGTATAGTCATAGATATTATTTGTAAGATATACACAGGTATTGAAAGCCCTTAAAAGTTGAAGTTCTGAAAGACTCTAAGAGCTGCAGGAAAAATCAATATTGGAAAAGTACAGAAAAAATATTTTTAAATTAATTTTTTGAAATAGTGTATTAGTAGTTGACATGATACCTATATTTACAATCCCCCTCTGGTCCTTGGAACTGCTACTAAAATTTTCAAAGCTACCTGTATGGAAATGATAACTCTACCATATTTCATAACACTGCCATGGAACTTAAAACAGGATGATGTTCAACATTCACATCTAAAAAATCCTATTTTTTTAAAATTTTAATCAGCTGCCTAGTATTAGACTCATTAATACAGTTTAGCCATGATTAGGTTTCTCAAACACAAATGTCTGGTAAATCAAGGTACATTTGCCCCATCAACACTTTTTAATAGAATCAATCCTTTTAGGTAGATTAAAGCTAGTGCTGCTATGCCTATCAGAGCAGCAATTACTGGTTTAGATTTGTAATTAGTTAAATTTTGTTATTTAGAGACCACCATGAACTCTCTTTGCAAGATTTCTTCTGTACTTCTGTAACCCTAAGATAAAGCAGTAATATTTCTTTAGTATTTACCTCATTATTTTAAGTATTTTCAGCTTCTACATCTATACACTTGGACTTGATGCTAGTATGCCATGCATAATAAAACAACTCATGGTCACAGCAGCCTAGAGTGGTCTAACACATTACAGTATATTTTAAAGCATTGTATTCAAATTTCTAAATAATCATGACAGAATTTCTGAATAATTTAGCCATTCAAAAATCCTCAAATGAAGTTTTCCATCTGAGACTCACATTTTCTAAATGTACAGATCCTGAAAAAGACATCTGAATAGTCACTGTGCTAAGAGAAACAAAAAGTAAACCTTACCTGAGATAACTCGTTAGTATCCACAAGTCCACTGTTGTCTGAATCAAAATAATTGAACATTTGATCTATAAGAAGTTTCGTTAACGCCATTTTCTCACCAACAGATTTATCTTTTGATTGTGCAATGTATCTCTGGTTTTGTAGATCTAGTAACATATTTTTCACTTCAGTATATTCTGTAGGTTTGCATTTATCCCCTGAAAAGAAAATACACAAAAGAAGATTATTTGGAACTTGATTTCTTATTAAAAACTTAAAGGTAAAGAAACAAAACAAAAACATGAAAAAGCATGTATCACTACAAACAAGGTTGTTTTAAGACATAAGAAATTAATTCCGTAGTAGTTTGATCCATACCATTCCCTTGTCTGCACTTCAAACTAAAACTAAAACAAAGTATTGCAGTTCTAGGTATTTTCTTAGACAATGTTTTCTTTTTATAGACACTAAGGAAACTGTTGTCAGTTTCCAAGCCCGTACTTTTTAAATTTATCATTCGATAAACATGCATCTGAAGATTTATTAAAGTTTTACCTTTGGTAAAGCTTTTCATATGAATGTTGAAATGCAACGTATGCAAAAAAACTCTACAAATATGATAGAAAAATATATGCTATATATTTCATAATAATATTTGACTTCAGAAAGAAGAAATTACTCTTGAGTGCTCATAAGTATCTCTACCTTTTCATTTATTGGATGTAGCAAGCTTATTTGAACAAGAAAAAGTGGGATTGCCAAAGGAAATCTTTGACAAGACCTGATTTACTCCTTTCATTTCTATAAAGTGGAAAATGTTACAGAAATGCCCTGCATACAGTCAGTACTTTTTTTAAACCAAAGCACAAAACAATGCATGCCTGATGTTCTCTTATGTCAGTTGCTGCATGTTTTAAACTGTATAGAGAAACAGTTTAAAGGAGTTAAATTAAGATAGGGTTTAAATTAAGGGGTTTTAATTAAAATAATCTTAGGATTTTGAAAGGGTTTTTTATAAGATGATACATGTAAATATGTACTGGCATAACACCAGGTATTTGTTGCAGATGTATATTTGCAGTTAGCCAATACTTAACTTCAAGTAGTGACTTAAAGACTAGAGCAATATACTGATTTGCAAAGAAAGGTATTTTGCAATCTCCTTTTTACTCACTATTCTGAAGATACAAGGATTTATGAGAAACAACTATTTACCTCATGGAAACTGCATAGGCAGTGGTTTTTTTGCTAGTGGATCTTCTAAGAAACATCTAATTTAAATGTATGGGACTGGAATTAATTATTTTGGTATATTTAATGGTATGTGCATTGTTATGGTGACACTGTAAACATCTTCATAGCCATTACAAAAGCAGAGAGGGAAAACATTCCTAAATGCTTCTCACTATCCTAGAAAGACTCAGATCTAGAAGAGAAGGATTTATGTTAAAAATTAAAATTAAAAACTGCTTTTTGGAATCAAAACCACTGTAGCCTTTTTTGTTTTGGTTTCTCTAAAAGCCACCAACTGTTATGTCGCTATTTAAATAACAGAAATAGACAGACCCAAGTTGTATTTAACTGACAGCAGCCTAAGCTATGCATAGTATTTGCAGATTTGTCCTCATCTGCCAGGGGCATGAAGATTGAGGCCATACAATTTCTAAGAGTTGAGTTCTGCATGACTGCTTTTCAGGGGTCTAATGCAGAAAGACTCAGTAGGGAAACATGTTTATTCCTCAGGCATTCTGAAGCTGCAGTGAGCAAACCTTGCCATCTGAAGGGATGCAGGCTCCAGGTGGTGGGGAGGGAAAAGAGCACTTAACTTGAACATACTCTATAATTCATTTGGGCAAACTCCAAGAGGCTGGGCCAGAAAACAAGTACCATCTTTGTCTCCCCCACAAAACTTTTCTGGCTGTCGTGCCTTTGAAAATACAGTCTGGCTGAAGGTGATAACTAACACCATTTTGCCTACACTCATGGCAGGGATGCAGGGATAGCAGGGAAAAGAAACTCTATTTGTTAGTGGATGGCTATCAAAACTAGCTACCACATTGAGATTTTAGCCTCTAAAATGATCAGTCTCATTCTGCAAGTTTAAAACTGCAAAGGGCTATTTACAGATACAGAAGATAGTCAAAGAGTTAGTTTGTCTAATAATATCTGTTAAATCAAGGATTTGTCACAGTAGCATTGACAAGTTGCTTCATGTCTGGTTTAAAAGAGAAACTTGCACTTATGATTTTTTTTTTCCTTCAAGCACAGAACCATGTCTCTCACTTTAATGACTGACCAAGAATTGAAGAGCGGTTTTCATCTCTACCAAGGCAATAAAGATGCTAATGTTCATTTGAATATTGAAGATTATTTAATTATAAATTCTGGACAACTTATGCACAAATTGCACAAATATTTCCATGAGTGATTTTACATGTCATGCAAATTTGGAGGAAAAACAATTAAATTTATGTATCACATGATCATAGAAATCATTGCAATAATTAGTTGTGTTTCCTACTTTTAACTCCAAATAAAATTTATGGAAAAAAAGTTGTAAAGGAAGTTTGATCACAGTCCAGGAAAGACATTTTTATGTACTTTAGGCATTAACTTTTCATCTAAAACTTAAGGAAAAATTAACTAATGTATTCTGTCACAAGAACTGTTCAGAGAGAGAATTCAGAAAACATCTTTTCCATGACATTTCTACTTCTCCTTGCATAGCACAAACTTCCATAGCAAGTATAATAGTCATATAAGAGCACTTAAATATTGCATGTTTATAAACTGTTTATACATTTTACAAGAGGAAAAAAGTATTTATATCATTTTTTAATATAAACCATTAATGCTGCCTAATACAAAATAATCTGAGAGAGTGCTAGTGACAGAAGTTTGGGTACTTCCTGTAGAAAAATTTCACTCACAAATTAAGAAAAACAATCTGTTAGAAGTACTATATTAGATATATTTTGATCTAACACCCACCTTATAAATATTACTATGAATTTTAGCAATGCACTTTAAGTCAGTGAGAAATGAACTGTCAGTTTATGACTTTAGCTAATTACAGTTGTGGTAAACCAGGTTTCCACAGAAAATCAGGTTTCCACACTGCATTTAAACCTTTTCATTTAATACATAATTGAAAGTAGTCTTTACACAAACATCTGGAATTTAAGGACAAACATGATGGATGGACATTACTGACAGATAAGGGAATCACAAGGAAACAATGAGAGACTCCTAGTGAATATGGCACAATTTCATTATTAAATTGCTCTCTTATCTCATTGTCATGATTGCCTATTACTGCAATATTTAAGGAAATGTGAAGCTGATGTTTAAATTACAGGAATGAGGCTCTGTTTACAGGAGACTTCCTCCAGGCTGGAGTAGTAGCACAGAGAAAAACTCAGTTGTTTTATTTATGTTCTATTTTAGTAAGCATTAGTTGTGAAATAGTAGTCTCAATGACACATGGATGGTAAATGGGGATTAAGTCTGTCAACCTTTATAGTGAGGAAAAGTAATTTATGCTTAACAAAATTGAGAAAGACAAACTACTGGGAATACACTACAATTATATTACTTCCAAAAAGGCCTACTAAATTCCATATAATTAGCTACATACATGAAAGGGTAATTAATTTACTAATTTAATTCCATTTTTTAGTTCTTTTTTCTTTCATTTTTGAACTAGAATTCCTACAACAATAAATAGTTATTTTCTGAAAAAATCCTAGAAAGTAATAATAGAAAAAGAAAACAGAACATTTCCTTTTTTGTTCCATTCATTCATGGAAAGGACCAGTTTTACTACACAAGAGTTTTTGTCAAAAAATAAACAAACAAACAAATTTTAAAAAGATACCTAAATAAAAAAATTCTGCTATGATTTATTTCACAAGTTTTCTGACATTGTCTCTGCAATCACAGCAGATGTGCAGAAACCCACAAGTGACAGAACAAACACAATGGAATCTAAGTGCAGGTCTCCAGTTCCATGTCTTGCACCTTCTGATGTAGTGATATTCCTAGGGTTTAATGAATTCAAATTCAAAAATAGTAGAAAAATTGAAACATTTGGAGTTTCCTTCCATTCAGTGCAACAGTTTTGTAGCTGTATCTGTGTTACCTAGGAAACAGCTCAAAGTTATATTTTGAGTCCTATTGTCCTTCTAGGCAGTATTGAATAGTTGTATCTGCCTATAACAGAAAAAGAAATTCTGTTTGACAATTAGTCATGCTTAATTTGTAAAAGAAAAAATTATCACAAAATTAACTAATTATCTATGAAAATGTGGGAAAGAAATATAAACATTCTTAACACCAGCAGAAAAATATTAAAGAATCAGCTAAGATAATAGTTTAGGGAACACTCCTTACATCCAAAGTCAGATATCAGATTCTTGTATTACCTAGTTTTTAGAAAAACACTAATATACACAAAGAAGAAAAGAACGCAGATATTTAAAAAACACAATAAAGCATACCATTTGATTTCTCAGTTTTTCACCACATTCATGGCTAATACTTTAGCCTTTCTTTGCCTGAGTCACTCCATTTAGCAGGAACAACCCCTATGTCAGAAAGCTAATATTCACAGCATGTCTATCCCTACAAAAGTCATCAGCTGCTGAGATACAATTTGGTTCTGAGCTATCTGTGATTTTGCACTGAGTTTTATCTCTAACTATTGATAGATTTTATCTGTATCTATACAACACAAATGGTTTCCACATTATTCTTTAAAAATTAAAATAACTTTGGATCTATCAGACATGGCAATTAGTTTTCAGTGAAGCATATCTCACATGAGCAGTTTTAAATAATCCAAAACAGATATATACATAAATCAGATTTGAGGAAATGGTGTCGACCTGATAAGCAGCGATTTCTAACTTTCTACATTCTGAACATATTCAGACTAATCTAATTAACCGAAACTGTAAAAATCACAAATTATATTGCATGGAGCAAACATGAAAAATTAATCCAAAATAATATATATATATACATACACACACATATAAAAACTTATATCTGTATAAGTTTTGCACACACACACACACACATTCATATGCAAAAACACATGCACATATCTGATATCAATTCAATTTCAAACATAATATAAGGTGAAATTTGAAGGTCTTCATCCATTCAGGTATTTCTCAACATCTGTCTCCAGATAAAGCATAAAAGTTGTAATCTTACTTGCAGCCCTAACAAATAAAGGGACACTTAAACTTAAACAATTTTGGTGGTCTAATCTGAAAGAAACTTCAAGTCAGATATCATTTCATAATATCTTATTTTTCAATATAAAACTCATATCTTCCAAATCTAGAGGTTTGACCCTTATTCCTTGGTCTCGTCACTGAAACTCTGGACCTAGAAGAGAACATACAATATACAATAGAACTAAATTTTGACCTATGGCCCAGAGTTTGAGGCAGGTGGAGAGGAAAGCTTTACACTCAAAGCAAAAAAACAGGGATTAACATCAAAGATTTTCCCTGTTGAAGCTATATTTAAAAAAAAAAAAGGTGAGAATTTGAGACTTTTCTACCATTTTTTAAAAAAAACATGAGATTTCAGGCCTGCAAATTTTGGCCCAACAGCTGCTCAGCTTTACACATTCAGAGTTACTATAAAAAAAAGAAAGGAGATTGTAAAAAAAAAAAAAAGACATTTTGAATCTGTGTTTGGCTTCTGGATTTTTGTTTTGGGGAGGAGCAAGTCTGGGTAATTTACACACAGCAGATGTGCTGCTTTATGACTTATTGTGCAGCATCCATCCATACTTTCTAATCACATATACAATTATCTAAATCTAAATTCAACAATACTGCCAAAGTCAAGACACTTAGGTGTTAAGGACTTCATTTACTCAATTCTGTTCTGCAAATAGGTTTAAATAGTTACAAATTATTTTAAGAATGGTCAACAGTGTTCTCTATTGTTATGGGATATACATATAAAAATAGCTCCCACATAAACAAACCATGCAATTATCCAGATAGGCACACACATACAAAATTTTAAAGTTATATCTGTTATTGTCCTTGAAAAATACTTCTAATTAATTACCATAGCTGGTATATAAAAGAGAAATTAGATTTTCAAAGCCTTAGTTGTACTTTGTAAATAAGAAATAATGTTGTCCTTTCCTTAGATACCACCAGTTAAAATGTTCTAAACCATTTCAATTTAGTTTTCAAAACTAAAATTTGTAAGAGAAAAGTAATAATTTCACTTAATTCCACATACTGGCACAAGTCTGGTGTCCAGACTGATCTAGGGACACAAATAAACAGCTTTTCAGTGCCTAAACAATCAATAGTTCAGATATATTATTCAGATCTTCCTTAGAGAAATGTCATTTAGGTTAAATAACAGTAAAAGTTGCAATAAATTTGCATTAAGATTAACCAAAAAAGTAACTGAAAATCAGTTACAAAAAGTACTGAAATCAGCTTTTGGGGTAGTGATCTGTGTTGTTCTGGTTTTTAATGCAGAGTAGTTGTTATATCACAGATCTCTGGATGGAAGAAAATAGGTCATATAAACTTTCACCTTCAAGCTGGCATTTGAAATCTCTAGCAGGTTGGCAGTAATGACCAAAACATCATTTTCCACAGCTGAGAAAACAGTGAATGTTGGGGTTATGTGGACTGCATGTTAGCATCACAAACACGAAAAGCAGTGCTAGCCTAAAACTGGAAAATGAAGGACTCTTCTACAGGATTGACCCTTTTGTAAAATAACTCAAATCCACACTAATTCCATATATAGATATCACTTCTCAGAACTTCTCATGTCTTTCATGCTTACTTTGAGATACTATACCGTGGCAAAGAAGAGATTAAAATGGGTGCATTTTACAAATGCAGGCTTTGGGGTTTTTTCTTGTATTCAGCTCAAGCTTTTAGATCAGCTTTTATATGTGATTCATGCATCTTGAAAAAATTAACCTTCTGTTTGATCAGTAAACATTAATGTATAACATTAACAAGATAATGTGGGCTTCCTTGTTCTCTTTAAAATAAATTTGAGAGAGAAAAAGAGAAAATCAGTGCATCCCAAAGGAAGGCATTATTAAAAATGAAGGTTGAGACAGAAGCTTAATGCAGCATTTTATTTTCCCCTCTAGTGGAGTTAATGACACCATTGCTGCTGTTAGTCTTCTTCCCACAGGGCTTAAACAATTTTTGACTTGAAGTATCTAAAGTGATACTACGAAAGTTGTAAAATGGTATAGGCTTACATTTAAAAAAAAAAAAAAAGCATTCCACATCTAGCAAGAAAACACTTATGGAATATAAGCCTCACCAGAAAATCTATGCAGAATTCCACTTCTGCTTCTTGGGAAACGTGTGTCAGAGGGCTCTCTTATTAAAAACAAACAGAAACTCACTGAAACTGATGAAATATTGAGTCACAATTTTCCTTTTCCCAGATGCTTCCTAGAAATGTAGAGTATTAATAGGTTTATGAAGGTGAGGAACAAAGACTGGGCTAAGTCTAACTAAAAAAAAAAAAAAAAAACCAACCCCAAAAAAACCAGTTCAAGTGCGCCATTTCTATTTCTTCTCTACCATCACCTATGCCCACTTTTTCCTTTATTTCACCTTTGGCACAGCTGGGTTTTGCTGCTAATTGCAGAAGTTTTTACATTCAGTCTTTTGCTATAAGAAAAGGAGACTTAATTTTATGTGTGTATGTATATGTATGGAACCAAAAATTAACAAGTACTTGGCATCACACACACTTGTGTCTGAATTTGTGCTCATACCCATTGAAGTTAGAGTTGTGTAAATCAATGCAAGAGAAAAGCAAGCCCTACATAATCTGACTTGCATTTAGAAATGCAGTATGAACCTTGCAAGGTTCTCAGATTATTCACAGTTTGACCAGTCATCCTTAGACAGTGTTTTGATCATTGTTCTCTTTCACATACACAGAAAAGGCTACCTAGAGAAAACAGATCAATAGTTGAATTGAATACTCCTGAATTCCTATAAATATGTTTTAATAAAGATATTTCTCATCTATGGTTTGATGCAGAAGGCATTAGCAAAATTAGACTCCAGCTTTTCACCAATTGCAGTGAAATTCATAACTGATTTCTTACAGCTGAAGCTTTGTTTCTAAGTGTTTTGTTCAGCACTTAATCTTCAGCATAAAATGTCCTTATTCACACAGATTTAAGGATTAAAAAAGATGTTTTATTTCTCTCTTGTTTCATGTAATTGTGTTTCTAGATGGAATCCTTCATATACTTAAAAAAAGGGTTGTAAAGCACTGGGAAGTAATGGAGTTGCCATCCATAGAAGTGTTCAAAAACACATGGATATGACACCTGAAGACACAGTTGAATTGTGAACAAAATGCTGGTGCTGAGTTAACAGCTGGACTTAATGGTTTTAAAGGTCTTTTCCAACCTTATCAATTATATGATTCAAATCAAAGCAAGCTGAAGATAATAAAAGTCCAACAAATTTTCTTATCATTTTAACATCTATTTTTCATGACAGATGAAAAATGCTTGATTAGAATAAAATAAAAAAGATGATTGCTTGGGTTTTGTTTTAAAATTTGTGCTAATTCTAATTTCAAGTTATTATAATCTTTCTGCTTTCTTACTGTGACTGATGGATAGTGGTTTTTTTACTAACTATGACTTAGTTAATGCTGCCTTCCAAACCTAAAGATGATTATCTCCTAGCTGTAACTCAACACAAGTGTCAGACATACCAACATGACTACGTGAAGAGTGCTATGTCTGTCATTATAATTAACCTGCCAAAACAAAGTTATATACAGATCAGCTTTTGCATCTGAAGAGAACATATCTAAATATGTTATTTCAGCATTAACTTAATTTTGCTTATGGATTCTGATATCTGGCATTGTATACCCCAAAGAGAGGTAACTTTCAAAGTAAGTATGCAATGAAATTAGTCCAAATAGCTTCAATGAGTCTGTAATCATATGTCTTTCTTTCAACAGTCCTTTTTGGGTTTTTTTCACCATTGTTAAGCAGCAAAAGTCAGTTTAGGAGAAAAACAGATCTACTAAAAAAATCAAGGTATGCTCTTAACTAAATGATAATAGCTGACTTGACAATTTGTGGAAGACAAGACCATATAAAAACTATTATCAAAAATTTCAGATGTTATAAACACTTTCCAGATCTGTTTTGTTTCATGTCAATAAAAAAAGCTTTCATGAATTATTTATTACTCTCACAATCAAATAAAATATTTCTTATATATTTTTATGTTGCCTAGTTAATGGATTTTCTTAAGGACATATTATGGATCACTGAGCCTGATGCTGAGACTGTGGAAGTTTATCTTAGTACTACTCAACACAAACATTGCTTCCTGAATAGGTACAGTTACTGTATTTTACATTCAGTTTCTGATATAGGTGGTCTGGTTTACATATGCAAACATGACAGTGATCACAAGATAACATCAAACACTTTAAAATATGGACTTTCAACCTGTCAAGTAGTATGTGCCACAGAGAAAATTTGGGTACATCTATCCCCTCACAATAGAGGATGTAAACTGACAGTTTTCATTCTATACATCTCCTCTTCATAGATAAATGGAGGTAGTGCAAGATTTCAAAATAAGGAACCTACAAAAGGGATACAATTCTTGTCTATTTGTAGAAGTGTTGCACCCACATCTGCTATTTATATTTTCCTCCTTTCAAACTTTGACTTAGAAGTCAATAGGCTTCCAGACTCTAAAAACAAATTCTGAATGAAAAAGGACATCATAGGTTGTCTTTTGAGGTATTTCTCTTTAGGGAGATTTTCATCTCACACCATACTAAAATGCTCTGCCCCACCATAAATTTTGTAAAGTTTCTGCACAGTCTTGAAGCCATACAGGTTCAGCTGCTTTATTGAGAAGGAGCCATGAGAGCAAATGCCAAGAGCAGAGAATCTTTCAGTGACTGAATTAAACTAACATCTGCATACTGAAAAGACCCTTAACTGTGAAAGACAACTAGTGAAAAGGGCCAAGTTTTCCCCAAAACTATTAAAGAAATCATTACATTCAAATTCTTCCTAAATATAATGGAAAAACTAATTTTCAAAATACCTAATGAAATGATTAAATTATTCTAGAATAAAATCAGTTCCAGTTTCAAATGTGATATTTGAGTTACCCATGTTAGAAGACAGTAGCAGCAGTGCTGGTTAACAGAACTACAACAGCAGGAAAGTAATGCAAGACAAGGTGTGGACAACATAGAAACTTAACGCACAAATCTATTGTAAAAACACATTTGTTTCAATTTTCAGACTGCTAAACAACAGGTGCAAATGTCAAACAGGTTAACAAATAAGAGTAGATACATTAAGCATTAAATGCAAATGAAAAGTAACCCGCTGACATCTGATATTGCTATTACAGTTCCAGAGAAAATATGCCTGGAAATTATGTCACAAACAGAGCGTGTATATAAATATGTATACTTATGTGTAGTAATGATAATAAGCAGCAGCCAGGTTCACATGCAAATAAGATAGAAGATAAGTTATTGTTCAAACCATTTAATGTTCTAAAAGTGTAAATTACTCTGTTAAGCATGAGATAATCGTATCTGCATAATATTGCTTAAGATATCATTGCAGGACAACTTTAACTGCTGTTATATTTTTGTTGTTTCAGAAGAACAGGAACACAGTGGGAAAACTATAATAAAGTACTAGCTGCTGTACAGAAATAATTGGAGCTATAAACAAGTATCCTCAGTTCTTATTTTTGTACTAAATAGAAATTAAATCTACCAACTCATTTAAGAAACTCTAGAAACAAAATTGATATATAAATTTCATCTTAGTTGGTTGCTTGAAATAGCAGGCACAGATTTGATTTAGGTAAAATTCCCTCAATTTTATTTTCTTATATCAAACAACACCATAGTAAAGAAATTATCTTGAAAAAAGATATTCCCCTTCCATACATGACAAAATGACAAATACAACTGTATTATTTTTATCAGATAACTTAGTGGATTTTTTCAAACTCTATTCTGCCTTTGTGAACTCATTCTAGTTGAAAAGTAATGTACAAGAAATTAATGGAAAATGCATACTGTGAAAAAACATATTTTATATGCACTGAAAAGTGGTGACAATATCTCTAGTGATTCAGTCTGACTGAATTCCACATACCAGTACCAGACTTTTCTCATTGTAACTAATAAGACACACAACACAAATGTTCAGAAATCCCTGCCTAGAAATAAAAAGCATGTATTAATTACTATTAGTCTTGAAGTCTTTCAATTCTTGTATCCATAGGCATAGAAAACAGATTTAAAGACTGAAATCTTTAGAAAAAGCAGAACATTGGAAAGAAGATTGGACCGTAATATCTACTATACTGTGTTAATGGATGACAATCTTATTTTAAGGATTTGTAAATTTATGCAGGTTTAACCTAAATTTACCTCTAGACCTTAACTGAAAAGGGAAGAGGAAAAAAAGTGGAAAAGAGCTTCATATTATCCTAATTCTGAGATTATTTTCAAGTTAGGTAGTTTTCAGAGCTTCCTACCAGTGACAAGTAAACCGAATTTACTCTGCCATCTGACTTGGATGCTGAATTCTATCTTTTACAACCAAGGGGTACTATAACATTCATGTAATAGAGGCAAGGAATGTTATTGCTGCTGTTATTATTACAACTAGTGCTAACACTACTATTATTATTATTCCTGTTCTGAAAAAAGAGTGGGATTAAATAGTAAGAGTAATTATGTTTACAGGACATTACAGTAGCCCCCAAAAAAGCAGACTTTACAGAAAGACTTAATCTGTTAATAATCTTGAGAATGAAACTCAATCTTTATTTCTCTTCTTTTTCTACATTCCCTGTGTAATAAAGGGGAAGTGGTGAGAATGGACATAAAATTGTCTTTTAGAAATTAAAAAATAACCCTTAAACTGGATAAATACTGAGATGTTAAAAGTCATTGGTACTATTACTGTCCTGCTTTTTTAGAATTGTAATATAGATATCTTTGGATCTGGGTTAACAGGGGGCTGTTTCTGGATTCTGTTTTGTTTTAAGGGAAGACATGAATCGAACTTGACATCACTTTCATGCTTCTCAGAAATAATGAATCCATTATTTATATTGGCAGGAAACAAAATGAACAGCATTTAGATACAGATTATCCCCTTTGTAAATTAATAACCCTTTTTTGCCTTCCAACGTCACCCATTCTGTTGTAAAGAGAGGTAGTCAAGATTCTCTCACAGATACTGAAAATATATTTTGAAGTCTCAGACAGTAAATATTAACCAAATTTAATTACCAGTAATCAGAATTCTCTGACATGCAAAGTGAACCTGTGCATTTATCTTTTGCAAATGCTAAGGGTTAAGAAATATTTTCAGCCTTGTAATGAATTGGACAATATATCAGTGTGTAAATTGCAGCACAGCCACTTGTGCATACTACACATAACATAACACTGGACTGGAATAAATAGGAAAAGGCTGGAAAGCAAGGGCACATGACATGCAGTTTACTGATTCTTTAAAACTCTAAGGAACTGCCACTATTTGTCAATTCAAAACTTTAGTGACTTCAAGAAATGCCCTGACCAATTAAAATTACTTAGAGTCCCACCTGGGAATTGCAAACTTTGTTAAAAGCTCTTAATGATAGCTAATTCAGCAGGGATACACTGCTGTGTGAGAGTAAACAGAACCTGCAAGAAACCACAATAACAATCTCCCAGAAAGGGATTATCTAGTTATATTTGTAGGTCAACTGAAGTATGTTGTAAAACTTCAAAGCAGTTTCATCCTTTCTGACTTGTAAGAGGTTTAAAAACATTGGTTATTTTTCAAAAATCCACCAAGACAAATGATCGAGAATTTGGGGACTGCATTGGAGATGAAATACCCGATACATGGCCGGCTTCATAGCATCACAAGCCCTTCTGAAAAAAGTGACAGTAATTTGAGAAGACACACTAATGAAGGTGGAGTTTGTTTATTTAATATGAACTTATCACCTACACCAAGTTCACTGCTTAAATTTTTATGTAAATGTGCAGAGATTTCTTCTGGAAGGGCCTTTCAAGTCTTACAAATAACCTAAATAACTTTTTTCAACCCCCTTGAAGAACACTTTCTATTTGGATATACTATGAATCACAAGAGACAAGAGGTGTGTACCCAAACTCCAAACTATTCCAAGTAACAGAAATTATCTCATTAAGAAGCAAGCATTTTACCTTAATTCTCATGTTCAGTAAGTTAGTGTGTGTCAGTAAAGTGATATACACTCTATTCTCAGCTTCACTCCTGAAAATAAAGCTGATCTGACCTTAAAAGAAGGTGGGGACAGCCTTCCTAGGCCTGAATGAGTGCCCAGGCTTCATGATGCCCTGAGGCATCTTGCCAGGCTCAGTCTCAGATCCTGAACAGGTGCCAGAGGGCAACAAGAATTTGAATCCCAGGAAGTGGAAGAGATTTGAATGTGAAAGGCCTGACACTTAAACATACTGCAAAAAAGTGAGGTGGCCTCACCATGTCACCAGGCAGTGGGGCGCAATCATGGCTTGACACTGACACCCCTGCTCTCGAGGCTTACCCATTTGTTGGCTCAGATCAACACCCTTGGGTTTCACAGGGGAAGCTTCTTAATTACAAGGCATGAGCTCAGGTGCATTTCTGGTGCTGAGAGCAGACATTCTGGCTATAAACTGAAAAACCAGTCTCTATCTTAACTGGGGATAATCTTCTGGGTTACCATTAGACAGTTCTAAGGCACTAAGAAAAAGGCAGATAAAAAAAACCTTAGCAGAATAAATTTCCAAGTCCACATGTGCCAGGTTTATTATGAACAGTAGACCAAGCAGTTCCTGATCTGTGAGGGTCACAAGTAGGCTAGCAAATTTATCATTCCATTTTTCCCCCGGGGAAAAAGAGACCAAATGAGTAAAAAGAAAATCATCATGATAAGGACAAATATTTTAAACAGTAAGTAGGTTTGATATAAAAAAAAAAAAAAAAACAAACACAAAACTTTTTTAAATTAATATTTTAAATTAGGACAGAAAGACAAAATTAAGGATGTGGGTGGACACACTAACTTCTTTATCCATGCATGAGCACAGAACACCTTCAACAGATACTGCTGAAGCCAAAGTACATACCAGTAACAAACATTTCTGAAATACACCATTTCAATTTATATATTAAAAATAAGTATATACTGCAATTCAAGCTGAACAAAGCACTATCACTGCTATACTGTCACTTTGCTAACAAATCTTGCAAAGGGTGAGATATAGGAATCTGAACTCAAATCTGAGCATAAAGTAATTTTATGTTGCATATCTCAGCAAATGAGTTGAGGAACACACAGAAGCTCTTCTCAGCAGAAAATTTTCCCAGTTTAGTATTCACAAGTGGGTATATATTTAGCTAGTTATTTGAGTGTTCTTTTCTCTCATCATTAAGGCATACGGCCACAGTATGACCTTCTGGAACACAGTCTATAGTAAATATTTTATTTCATAGCTATTTCTCATCACAGTACTGATGGGGATTTTTTTTTTTTTTTTTTTTTTTTGGCAAAGGTAGTTATCTAAGGAGAATTTCACCAGATATATGTCATATAACCATTCATTGGTGTGCATTAGACATTTCCAGATAAGAAGAAAAGTATTTTGTTAGAACAGAAGTATTTGGTCCGCAACAAAAAATGGGCTGTTTAAAGAGCAGCTCTCTAAACAGATATGGTTTCTGTTATTGTCCTTTTGCCTTCTGACATGAAAATCAGGTCCAGTTTATTTAGATTAGTATTTTTTCAATGCTAAATATAAATGCTATCTATTCAGAAGAACTTATATTCTAAAGGCAGATTCACAGAATGTGATCACACACCTCTTTCCCTTACCTGTTTCTATTTCTCTACCACTCAATTTTTCTTGATGGTTTCTGACTTGTTAAATGAGTTGGTTTACTCACTACAGTAGGATTAACTATGTTAAAAGCAAATGAGTCCTTGCACTCTTGCACTGGCACCGAATTCCTGACTATCAAAATATTTAATTCCTCATTTACTCAATGAATTAATATGCAAGGTTTATCTAAGAGCCACACACTGAAAGTTCCTACACGTTACTGCAGTTGCTCTAGATAATCTTCCCCCACCCCTAAAGCAAAGAATTATAAAATTCTTAATGTGCTTTCCCTGTGGATATAATGTTTCTATCAAACAGATGGGTGGATTTCTTCAATCTTTCTAACAAGAATTAATGGAAATTAAAAAAGGATTTATTGACTAGTGGCAGATGGCTGAAGGATTTTGCTTAGGTACAACTCATGTAAATTACAAAAAAAGCAAATTCAGCCTCTTGCTGTGGACAAGAGGCTACTCCTGCATTAAATTAGGAACATTCTGTTCACTGTTAAAAGGAAGTAAACACTTTTCTTTTTACAGCTGAACATTGCTTATTCCAAAAGTCACGTGCTTGGGAACACTAGGCCAAGGGAATGTGAAATTTGCTTCACAGGGGTCACAGAATGGGAAAGGTTGGAAAGGACCGCAGTGGGTCACATCTGGTCCAACCTCCCTGATCAAACCAGGTCATCACAGAGCATGTGGCACAGGATTGTGTCCAGACAGTTCTGGAGTATCTCCAGTAAGGGAGACTCCACACCCTCTCTGGGCAACTGTTCCAGTGTTTGGTCACTGCACAGTAAAGAAATTCTTCCTTGTGTTCAGGTAGAACTTTCTGTGCATCAGTTTCTGCCTATTGACTCCTGTTCCATTGCTCTGCACCACTGAGCAGAGCCTGAAAACATCCTCTAAGACTCTCCCTTCAGACAGTGACAGACATTGATGAGGGCTCCTCTCTGTTGTCTCAAGACTGAACAGGCCCAGCTCCCTCAGCCTGTTCTCATAGAGATGCTCCAATCTCTCAGTCATCCTTGTTGCCCTCCACCAGATGTGCTCCAGGAACTCCAGGTCTCTCTTGTCCTGAGGAGCCCAGAACTGGACACAGCACTCCAGATGTGGCCTCACCAGAGCTGAGAAGAGGGGCAGGATCACCTCCCTTAACCAGCATCATTGGCCTCTTGGGCACACTGCTGGCTCATGGACAGCTTGGTGTCCACCAAGACCCCCATGTCCTTCTCCGCAGAGCACTTTTTCATGCCCATGTAAAATCTAACAGCTCTGGGTCTAACAACACTAGGACTGAAATTTTAGAACACTGCTTTATTTTTTTTGTATTCATGGTAATTTATTACTATGCAAAAAATAGATTTTTTTTTCTTGGATAAAAATTATATTTGGAAAGAAAATATTATCTCTGCAAAAATAAAGAATATTTATAAACTGAAAATAAATTTAAGTAGATTCTATAAAATACTTTAATAATATCTGCTTTTTTACTCATTCACAAAGATCTTGATAACCTAATGTAAAATTAAATTACAAGCTCTGAAGCCTCAGAAATTATACATAAAAAAAGACATTTATTTATTTATAATTCCCCATCAAATGTTTATGTTTCTTGAGTTAAAAAAAAAGGAACTCTTCTATTTTATGTTGTAATTATAGAAACTAATCAGATGGTTAATCTATGTTTCTGTGAAAAAATAAACCAAAACTATCTTCTGTCAAGGCAGAATAGTTTTAAACCTATATATGCATTTTAATGTAATTTATACTTCAATATTTTACTTATGATTCATTTAATTTTTAAAAGCACACTGGAAACAGCTTAAGATGATGGTCTGGGGCACTGGTTTACTGCTTGCTTTTTTCCTCCAGAAAAATAACCTAGATATTTGTTTAATCCATTTGAAATCTGCTCTCTTACTAAAAAACCCTCTGTGCAAACAGTTAAAATTATAATTACTGGGGTATTTCAGCTCTACCTAGATAGTAATATCTAATTAGTAGATATTACTATCTACTATATATAGTAGTATAGTAGATATACTGTATAGTTATATTGATAGTAATAACAATATTAGTTGCAATTCCAAAATGTTAATGGGTTTTTATGTTATATGCTTTAGGTGAAGCTAGTCTTTATCAGCCCTGAGAGAAATTGCAAAACTAACCTTAAATTACCTCTAAGAATTGTTACCTTATTATACAATATAATTCCTGGTAAATTTACAAAACTAGCAATACTGTTCCCAAATTTTATTTGCTCCTAAAAGTATTTCTAACCCACATATCTTATCAAACCTACCCAAGCTTACTCAGACATTTAAAAGACATTTTAGGTATTGCATGATTTGCTGGTAGATGAGTGCATTCTGAAGAATAACGTGCAATTTGGAAAGCAGTCAACCCTGACTACAAGCACAACGTGTACTCAGAAACAGTTTCCTTTAGGAATGCGACAAAGGCACATGAAGAGCTTGAATGGCTACACACACATGTAAATTGAGGGACAAAACCCATCACACATTTATCAAAAACAAGTTCCTTCCAGTTCAGTCACTGTTAATATTGCTCCTCTGTTGACAACAGTAGCAATTTTGCTTTACATATTTAGTAACAAATCCAACAGGAATGCAATAACTTCATGAAAAGGCAATTAATTGAGAAAAAAATATAACCCTACTTTTGACTTACCCCACTAAAATATTATAACACAAACATACATACATACACAGAGAAATTATAACTTTAGCAAAAAACAAACTTCTACAGACTTAGCCAACCAAACAAAAAACCTATTTATGGAACTACTTTCAATTCTTAATGATTACATGAGTAAAATACAATCAGTGATGTCATTAATTTGTAACATATGCTTACTGCTGGCACATTATAAAGCTGTCCTCCATGTCCTGTTCATAGCCCACAGTGAGAGCTACATTCTTAGAAAATGTATGTAGAACTGGTTTGTGAAAAATGCAGTTAGAAAACTAAAAACTAAATCCCACTAACATTATACAAAGACACATTTTTTATCACAAGTCTAATTGAATTTTCACATATTTGAAGTCTAAATAATTTAACTCAAAAATTTTGAATTTTCTGCTGCCTTTCAAGTACAAATCTATACCTTTTGCTTTGTATTTACCATGGGCTTCAAACATTTAAAAATTAAGAAAATGGGAGGTGAAGCAGTTGAAATATTTAATTCTTAATTGGACTTACTGAACTTTAATTGAGTTTTTAAAGAAGTGTGTGTGGGATGGTAGCCTGAATTTTGCTCCATACTAAAAATGTATTTTCAGGGAACATTCATACTGGCTGCAACTAACTTATCCTTTGAAAGGTGTAATGGCATTCTAATTATTTTTTCATGGTAATAATCAAAATAGATCACTTTTCTCACTTGAATATTTTAAAAAGTCCTTCTATGGTTCATTATTATAAAATATGACAGTTATTTGTACTGTGATTAGTCCAAACAAGATGAAACATAAAATGTAGCTTCCATCCATAAGGTAGAGTTCTGAAAGTACCACATGCAAGATGCAATACTCCTTTATTTAGTTTTTTTTCAAGGTAGACCAAAAGATAAAAGTACAAGATAACTCTGCAATTTATAAACAAACTGATTTTTTTTTCCCAAAATCAATAAATACACAAATCATACTTTTTTAATAGAGCACGCCTTCCTATTAACTATTTGGAACAGATTAGTTTATGAAAAAGTCATTGGCCATGAAGTTTGAATAGAGAAGCATAGGACAATGATACAAAGGAACAAATATATATGCATTAAATTACTTCTATTTTTAATATAAACCAGTGATACGAGTTTTTTGAAACCATGCTTTCAAACTATTTCTGCTAGAAAAACAAGGCATCGAAAACAGGGTGTAGTGGTTTCAAGAACAAATATGATAGTATTTATGGGAAAAAACAATTTATCTTGCACTGAGTCATCAGTAAAAAACTCTAGAAATATTTCTACATGCACAACAATATCTTTTGAACTTTCTTTAGCATTTCCAAACCTCCTGAAAATATATTTTCATTTTTTTCCCATTTAATTCTCATCTCTCTTCTATTTTGTATTCTTCCTTTTATTCTAAATAACATATTCCTCCTCCTCACAATCTTTATATTAGAATAAAATGGTTTCCACAGTATGTCTTAAAGAACACTTTGCATTGCATATCCAATCTTGTCATAAATCAATTCTTTGGCTTGAAATTCAGGATGAGAGTAGATTGATTAGTTGAAAAACTCACATGGATGAAAAAGGTAATGTAGATTCTGGTACTTCAGCTGCCTGAAGGAGATACATGCACATGCTGTTATGAAGAAGGGACAATGCTGCTTTGGTTTGTTTGTCTGTCTCTCACATTGGTAATTCTAGTCCTTTGTCCTTGTACCAACTTTGTTAAAAGATTCCTCACTCTGACTGTCTGCATGGCTTTTTGCAAATGCCACTTCTCTTTCAAATAGCAAAGTGTAGGTCTAGGTGGGTGTTTGGAAGCTAGTCTTCAGTGGTGCTCCACATAGAGTAGGCAAGTGGTTTTCTACTCCAGAAATGCTGCAAGTACTATATACACAGACTGCTTAAAGTTTTCAATAATTAAATGTTAATTTAAAAAAGTATACTTAAGAAAGGTTGTCATCCTCATGAAGATTAAGAATATTCAGTACACCAATTATCTGAATATTAGCATCAAATTCCTTGACTGGATTATATAATTATTAAGATGACAGTTGCAGTTATTTTCCTGGTATCTCAGACAATAATAAAGTACTCTAATGATTTTTCCCCCCCTTATTTGTTACTGGATACAGATAGAATTTCTGAACTGTATACAAGATCACACCCAACAAGTTAACACAGAATCAAAACCTCCTAAAATGCTTCCTTCTCAGTCTACTTTCTAAGGGAGACGAGCTCTCTCCTTTTCAAGCTTTTCCCAGCACAAGTATAATTTTGCTTCAAGTATCACAGCAATCTTTGCAGCCCAGGAAAATGGGCTCTTAATAATTTGTCATTTAAAAATTTTTTTGATTTAATTTTATAGCCCAAAAGATCAGAGGTACCAATGCCGATTCACATAAAATTCTCATGACTAAAAAAATTGATGGGCTTAATCTATCTAGATTACTAGCTAGAAAAATAAGAACTGCAAAAGATCTCTTAATTCATTCAGATCAATGTGCCCAGTCTACAACGACATCTTGAGACAAACTGTCTCTCTTTCAATCCCTGTTACCTCACTCTTCCTTTTATCCAATCTACACTGCAATGAGTCTTTCAGTGCCTACATGGAAGCAGTTTCATACCTGCTTCACAGCACAATTTCTCAAGCATAATTCCAGACATAAAATGCTGGAACAGAACAAGTGGAGATGACCTAGTTACTGGAACTCTGTGTATGGAGTGATATATGTCAGACAGAGGCATCAAAGTGTAGCTCGATTTTTGACAATCATATGCTCTAAAGAAGTTGATGCTTTATTAATTTTCTATTGATTTTATAAAGCTAAACCAAACAATCACAAAAAAGGAGAGAGACTTTGATTCAACAACAAAATCTTGACCCAATAAATGCAATTTCCACCCCTTTCCCCAAAAAATCCTTTTAAGAATACAAAACTCACTGTAATGGGCAACTCATAATATTATGCTACTCTTGGATTATGGGAAGAAAGACTGACTGTTAGGATAAAATATATTTTTGGAAGAACATGATGTAATAATTCACCAGGCATTTAGAATTTGCCAAACAAGCTATCCTCAGAGACTGCTAAGTCATAGTAGAGCATTCAGAAAGCTGCCAGAAGAATGTTGCAATGCAACTGAGAATAATTCAGTGTCAGAAAATACAAAGTGAGTTACTCAGGGAAATGTCACAAGCCACGAGGACAGAAAAAAAGGAAAAAAAAAATTTCATTGACTAAGAGGATAGGATAACACTCAAGTAAAACACAAACAAGCCACCAACTACTTGCTAAGTGCTACTCCACAGCCTGTAAACTAAATTTAAGAGGAAAAATCAGTACATTCCTGAAAGCCCCAGCAGTGCTGGGAAGTGCACAGCATAGGAGTAGTTGAGCAAGCACCTCAAACAATAAAAGGATAAGATGATTGTTACTGAAGTAAAATAAAAGGTCCATATGAATGTCATTGTGGCATAGAAGTAAGAAATTCTTAACTCACAGTCTTTTTGCTAACTTGATTTTATGACTGATTACATAGTGGTTATATAAAAAAAAATGTCAGGACAATCCTAGCTCACAGACTATTTCCAGGTATACCAGTTTAATACTTTGTAACCTGCTGAAATGGATAAGAAATTAATCTCATATGTACTTAATATTGTAAAACTACAAAATAGACAATCTAATGCAACATGGACTGTCACCTTTTGACATTGTATTACAAATTTAAAAAAACCAAAAAAAGCCACCAAAAACAAAAACACAAACAAACAAGCAAAACAACCCCCAATAGGTATGTTTGCACTGCTCGAGACTAATATTAATGCCACTATGGACCTGTAGAGAAATTAAAAGCAACAGATATGGAAACTGCTAGGTAAACTTCTAGGTATGATTTTGAGTTTAGGAACAGACATTTTTTTTCTGAAAATTGTATCAATTGTTTGAGAGAGATGCATGTTGCAAAGGAAGCAGCTTTCCAGAGAGATTAAAATATTTTTGTCTGAAACCAAATAAAATATTGTCTGTTTTATTTCATTAGGTCCAGATGCACTGTGCCATTGTGAATGCTCAGCAAAATTTATGAATGAATTGTACCCTGCCAATAGCAGTACTGGTAACTCAGCAAGATCTTTGCATATCACTTTGGCATATGAAAAGACCAACTCAATTTATCCAATATTCTCAATATTCAATTCAATTTTTATGAATTACTTCATATTCTGCATTGTGCTACTTTAAATGCCTATGATTAGTGTCTTTAAAGGCTTTAGGATGAAAAAGAACAACTGAAATTCTCTGCAGGATCAGCAATAGGAAAAAGGACACCAAAATTCATAACTTTCTTCTACTTTTCATATGAAAAATTTAAAGCTTTTAAAATGAAGTAATAGTTGTAAAAGTATCTCTTAGGAGGAAAAAAGCCTATATGCTTAGCACATGAAAATTACTCAAGTATCTGCATGGCTTGTTAATTATAAGGCCTCTCTGTTCAACAGTAGTGACAGTATTTCTGTCCTCTTTTGCAATTTTGTCTTACACAGCAGTGAACTGTATAGCTTTGGGCTGTGCTCAGGAGTCCTAAAGTGCCTGGTAGTTTCATTGCTCCCGAGGAGTGCAGCTTTTATGGGAGGGCATAGCCATAGACTAGAAGAGAGTCTCTCTCAGTTTAGACTAATACAATTAATGGCTTTGATGGTTAAAATGTAGACCTTGAATTCTACTTTGTATTCAAGCTGTGAGTTCATATTGCAAGCACAGTCCAAGAGAGGAGCAATACTGCTGACTGTTGTCATTAACCAGGCTGCTCAGTTCTAAACATGCTGAAACATTTCTAAGAGTTGAGACTCTTATTTCCATGTACAATTATCAGTAATTGAGCTTGAACCATTGATCATCTATTTTTCAGCTTTATGTTACAAAGTATCTCATCTCTCAGGTATTTTTTTTTCTCTCTTTCCTTTTTAACCTTAAGAAAACATGACTACATGATTTAATAGCATCACTGAGGACTCCAGAAGTGCCCTGAACTCCTAGAAACTCAAGGATGGGAAAGGAGAGGTAGTTCTACTAAATGCTTTTTGGGGCTTTTTGAAATCTCTCCCAAAGCTTTGACCTTTGTCTCATTGTTCAGCTTTAATTCCTTGCTTGTCCTCCAAAAGCCAAGTCCTTTTAACCACCAAGACTGAAATTGTAAGGAACTTACAGATTCACCTACATTCAGTAAATGGATAACTTTTAGGTAACATGAGTGGAAAAAAGAGGCATTATCAAGGATTTGAACATTCAAGCTGAATACTTTTTAGGCAACTTAGCACGAGTATTTGTTAGGATGTAGCAAAAAGCAATTAACAAAACTGCAAATAATAGAAGAAGCAAGGCTTAAAAATTTAGAGCTGTACTTTTTGCATGTTATTCCAAATGTACATTAAGTTCATCTGTTCATACAGCAAGGCAACACAATCCCAAAGAATAAAATATTAGAAATTCAAATGAGAAATATCTTATGCAGAATGCAATGAAAACTTAACTTCCTTTTTTTCCTGTTTTGAGAAGTTACAAATTTAAAAACAGATTTAAAAAATAGACAATATAGTTACAAGCTCCCAGCAAAAGATGTCACTAACATATTGAAGCAGCAAACTACTGTAGTAGTGGGGGGACCTAACAGCAGGACTGTTTCAACAACAAACACCTTGCTTTTATATAGTCAACATCTGTGCTTCCTCAATGGCAAAGTAAATGAACATAATGGTTAGTGCCCTGTATTCACATTTTGCCACCTGCGTATGCATGGCAATATAACGAGTAATCAAATCAGACGACACCAAAAAAAAAGCAAAATATCAGAATCCCTGATCTGTCACTCCACTTCTCTTGAACACCCATATGAAATGTGTTTATATGCAGCAAAACAACATACCAAAAATGTACAGATAACCCAAACAATCTCTTACCTATTGTCCTAGATTGCAAGGCAAGATGTATTCTATTTGCCATCTGTTAGAGATGTGGCAATTATCTTCTGTTAATTGGGCAGTTTTCTTTATCTCTTCCACAAACCATCCTCCCCCACACCCCAGGGAGACATCTACTGTCAACAGCCGATTGAATGTCACTGCATGACTGACAAAAGTTACAGCAACCCATTGTGAGATGCTCGGCCCAGAGGGAGGAGCCCAACATTGCTAAATAGATATTATCTGACTTTTTGGGATACCAGACTCAGCCTTTCCACTGAATTCCCTGAGGAATAGCTAGGTTTTCTTCACTAGATCTTCAGAGGACTACACTCTTCTACAAAATCACCAGTCCAACAAAACCATATCTGCCACTCCAAGAAGAATGCAGCCATTCCAATTTAGACCACTACCAACACTGACCAAAAAAGTGTCAGGTTGTATTCTGACTCTGTCAGTAGTTTTTCTTTTTTATTATTACATGTGGGTTTTTTCAACCCCTTTTCCTAAGAAAATGTATTTCTGATTTAGAGTCTCTCACTGGTTTTGCTTTCAAACCAGAACACCTATAAGAAGATCAGGACATAATGAGCAACATGACCTCATAATTTGGCAAGATGAAATAAAAATATGGGAATAGGTCCTACTTACATTTTTATATTCAGTAATTTTATAAAGGCAATTATGTCATAATACTAGAAATTTCAGTTAAGTAATTAATAAAAGCTTATACATATGGAACTTTTTAAGAATAGAGGTAGTGAAAAATCCTTCAGCTATTATCACGTAAGCCTCAAAACCCTCTAGGGCCACACCTGTTGACTTCTATACCTATCAGTACTTTAAAGCCTGCTAATATTATTTGAAAAAATATAAATGAGAGGATTAAAAATTATTTCACTTATCATTAATGGCTAATGCTTCTATATGAAGGACTTGATACCCTTTTTGCTGAGGGCAGAGAAATATCTTCCTAGGGGACTGACAGTCCTTAAAATTTAAAACTAGGGTTTCAGTTAACGACATATCAAGCAAATGCACAATCATATTTCCAGATCTGCTTCTTTCTAAGATAGGGTTCTATGGGTGTTGAGGTTGTATAAATCTTCTTCTTAAACAAATGTTTTCATTTTATTCCATGACATATCAGCACTTTGTAAGCAGTTGTCTGCATTTTGTGTGAACAAGTATGATTCAAATCCATGTTGCATCAGGGTACCTAGAAAATGGTGGGATTGCAATGACTCAGTGTTTCTGCTGAATTCCTAGAGCAAACCATGGACCCACACTGCTCCTTAATGGGATAAACAAGCCTATTATTATTACTTGAAGTTTTTTAAGTGCAATGGAAAACCACTGTTTTGTATACAAATATATGAACATTCCCTAGTGCTTAATATCTAATTAGTAAAATTTAACCTTTAAAAATATTTAGAATGTAATTATGTCTTTTTTAAAACTCATGAATTAATTAAGTTGGTTTGGGGTTTTTAAATTAGTTTTAGTCTTTAGCTAATTTTAAAATTTTCAAAATATTATGGATAATCACTAAATCATAAAATTGCAGCAGTCATACAGATGAAGTAGCCATTTTATTTTCCTCACCTTAAGAAATATGATATGAAAGCATTTATCAGGCAGAAGGATCCAAGACTGTTCTTCCCAGAGAGATTAAAATATGGTTATTCTTTTTAATTGGTGTCAGGAGTTCCAAAAGTCTGAGATAACCAAAATCCAAAGGAGATTAAGTATGTGTTCTGCATTAGTTCTATAAATGCTGCCACTACGTCCAAGAAAGTGAAATGTCTGTTTCCCTCTACAACCTATTTTGAACTAAGTTTTGCTGGAACAAGATTACTATCAAAAACACAGTAGGTATGCATTGTAGAAGTTTTAGGGTCCCCCATATTTTACAAAGCCAAATATTTGCAGCAGTAAGAAAATAATCATTTTATGCACATTACAAAACACTTAAGAGGCATTCCAGTCCTAACTGTGGGCATGACTTTCTGGCCATGTAATAATTCCACAGACATTATACATATCTTCTCATTGCCTACAGTAGATTAGTTTTCAATAAAATTGAGATTGGCAAAATAGTGGAAATGGTACAACTAGAGGTAATTAGCCCAGCTGGAAATGCATAGTGAGGAGACTTTGATGTGAAGTGACATGAAAGGTGAATATCTGCTTCTAAACAGACTACAGTGCAAACAAGAAAACACCAGAAATAATAGGCTGATTTTTCATATCTGAGTTCAAATATTGCATGTAAATTGTACATATAGCATTAGTGTTTATTTTTGTCCACCTAATTACATATGAATGTTGTTCCATGTTAATAAAAATACGTTCTTTTATAAATTAATTTTAAATTCTTCTGCTCAGAATGGCTTCCTTTTAAATTAGAAGGAGACTGAGATCAGAATGAAGGCAAATCTATAGGGAAGTTTCAAAACCATTTATTTACCCATGTTTTGATTGAATTTATAATGAAAGTGTGCCTATAAATGAGAAAATGAATTCCTGTGGTTTGAATTTTGCAGAAAATGAATGAAGGTCGGAAGAAGTCTTTGTTTTCAGTCTACATTAATGTGTTACATAACTTTAGGGTACAATTTACTGGCAAATCTTTTCTGTAAAACAAAGTATGTGGTGGTTCAAAAAAAATTAAAATAAACCTTTTTTCATTTGATTTTAACAGGTACCATTCTTTGCCTCAGATGACTTAGGCACAAGGTGCTTGCTCTTAATTACTCAAGATTCTGTCCTTTATAATAGCCCTGAGCCATTTTGAATGAATGACAGGGGTTTTTTTTCAATTTTCCTTTTTCCCCTCAACATTTCCAAAAAGTAGTTAAAATCTAAACTTTTAAAATATTTCATTGAAACCATAAACAAAACAAGAGCCTGTATAACATGTATATTATAAAAGGTTACATAAGATAACATGATTCATATGTGGAAGTTTAAGCCTATAGCTTCTTGTGTGCATTTAATTATCAGGTTTTCATTAAATATTTATCTATCTATATTTATTTATATATGTATGTGTATATAGGTCGGCATTTTTTGATATTTAAAAAAATCACAAAATCTTATGATTTATCTTAATGATTTATAATTGCATGCAAATACATAAGACATTGAAAGCAAAATTATTAAGCAGTTTTGTTGAATTTTTACAAGTAAATACTACTGATTAGGATTTGTCTTTAGTGCTCAGAGTAATATAGGGGAAACATTCAAGTCTGAGGATGGATTTGAAGTAAAAATGGGATGGGCTTACAGACTGCAGCTATATATTCAATCTATTATTTTCTTTATTTACACAAAGAATTTAAGCTTAAACTTCTAAGAGGTATTCCCATGATATTTGAAACTATTTTTAATATTAAATGTAATGGGAAAGTTCAAGTGTCTCCAAGACAAGTAATCACTTTATCTTTGATCTTCATATTCTCTCTATTTTAAGACAGCATGTATAGGCACATAACATTTCTTGTCAGCCTTTGAAGAAATACACAACAGCTGTTGATACAAAATTAAACATGCTTATATTTTCTTTTATGCACATACATGTTTTAGAGTGCTTTCTAATAAATTCTTTCAGAAGTACCATCAGAACTAGCATTGATACAAAGCATAACATAAATGGAATCTCCTTACATCTCGGAAACAAACGTAGCCTCAGAACTCACAACTAAACTTTAGATTTCTTATCTCTCTAATCTACCATAGCAGTTCACTAAACATAGTTGGATTATAAAAGCCTTTCTGCAGTCAATATCCCCTGCATGAGCAGGTGTGCTGTAAGAACATTGTTTTGAATTTCATCAGCTGTGATCATTAACTTATCATGCAGTAGAAGGATATTTCAAACTGACTGTAGTGCCAACACATAGTGTAAAGAGCTTAGGAAAAATTACTCAAGCAAGAACCAACAACAGATTTTGTTTACAAGGAGGGACTGAGGAAAAATCATTAACACACTACAGTGTTTTAAAAGACAGATGGCAAAACACTAGACCTAAATTTAGCCATTGAACTGTAATCATATAGTACATGGAGGCACACTTTGAAAACTTCAATAGAGTTTCTTTTGCTGGCTGTATTTATGCTATCAAAGCACACAGTTGTTCATTGACTAGGAGATGAGTGATAAATTTCTAAGACAACCTTGCTACTGTATTTATCTTTTTTAACTGATTTTTTTCTTTATAGAATTTATACTAAGCCATCTCAAAACTGCCAGACTGGATTTCAGGATGTGCACTAAACAAAGAAAATTACATGACATGCACCTTTTGTGTCCATATCCTCATCAAAAGAGGCATGAATCGGGATGACACACTTCATTAGCAATTCTCTTTTATAGCAAGTATATCTGCTGCTGTACATATTTATATCTTGCTAGAAAAAGCAGTGTTCAGGAGAAGTGCCAAGTATTGGAGCACTTAGGTCTGGACTGAGTTCAATTTATAGTCTTGACTAGGCCTCCAAAAAGAACTATTTCCTTCATAGCTAAGATCTCCACATCATTCTTTTTAAATTACTTTTTTTTGCTTGAGGGAGACCTAGTAGTCATGCTTTCCATCTTAGATTATCAGGTAGCCCATTATAGATTAAGTCCATTATATCACATATAGTAAAGCAAAACTCAAGTTTACTGTTCATTATGATATTCCTGAATGTGACATTTAAACCTTAAAGCAAACCATGCCAAAAGTTAATTATTTGGGCAGGAGGGAGAAATCCTTCCTGTCTAGATAAAAGAATATTCTTTGACTCTAAGTCCTTGAATAAGAATACCCCTGAAGAGTCTTGAATCACTCTATTCATAGCTATATAATTGTATAGTCCCATCCACCAAAGAAGCTTCTCAATGAAAAGAAAATTTAAAATTCCTTTCATCTTTAACTTAATATCTTTCAGTTTTACTCTGAGCCAGTTTGAACAAAGGCACACCATAATGTATGTTACCTGCATATTTCAGCGAGTAGCTACTGCCCTTCCAGCTTCTGATGGTATATACAGGTTGTATACAATGTAAATTTTTAATGTAAAACAATTACAAATCTTAAACTGAATATATAATACTGTTTCTATTGACCAATGAATTGTAAACATTTGCATGACCAGTAGGTTGTGGAAGGAATTTAAACTAGATGGCTTTTATGGATTCAGATGGACAAAGATGCAGTCTTTATGGATTAGAATAATAGTAACAACTGTTACTAATAAATTCTGACATGGTTTATAGATATTTAAAACAGATTAAGTAATTCATCGTGAATAGACAATGAGTTCTAATACTGGTTTAGCTTCAGTGGAGACAAAGAGAGAAAGTTCTCTGACTCATTACAGAACCTCAATAGATATGTTTTCAGCTACTCAACAAATAATCAGATCTTACAAGTACTGGACTGTGAATGACAACGAATGGCTACTCTTGTGGCTTCTGGTTATGCTCCTCACACACATACCCACACATATATTTAGCTAACCTTGTAATCTCACCCATTTGCAGCACTAATATGTACAAGAAGCTGACTGCTGGGCCAAGCAGGGCTAGAGATGCTGCAGTGCTGTACTGCAGTGTCATTTCTCTTACACTCATCATCTCATGTTTGATACCAGCAGTGATCACCCTCACACACAACCTGCTCAAAAGCTTCAGTGCACAGTGCCATGAAGCAGCAAAAAGGCTGCCACTGTGTACAGCAGCTGCCCATTTACAGCTTAACTGTGCCCAGTGTTCAAAGCAGCCTTGATAATAGATTCAGTCCCAACAATGCCAGAGCTCCTTCCTACTCCCATAATGTCAGGCACAGCATCTAACAATGGGAGACAGTGTACACCTCGAGTCTAAAAGCCAGTTTGATTCAGATAGCAAGGAAAGAAAAGCTTTTGGTACTGTTTTATAAACTTGTCACTATTTTACTTTAGGGACAAAAGCCTTCATGCAGTATTAAAATCACATGTTCAGGGTTTATCTTGCACAGCACTTCCTAGCAAAGTAAACCACATAAATCTAATTTAACAGCATTTCTTATGGCTCCCAGTGCCTCTTTAAACAAGCTTTCCTCCAGAGTTTACAAAAGCCATGTATTAAAGTCAGAAAAATAAATTATGGGACTTTGTGACCTCCTCATCTGGAAATGACAATAAGTGGCATTAAGGCAGAGTTTTTTACATTTCTAGGGAACATGTCATTTTCCACTGAAAAGGATTTTCCTAACATTTTTTATTAAAGGCAACAAGAACTAGGCAATTATCATAAGATACAGATTTTGTGTGGTTGGTTTGGGTTTGTTTTCTTGGGTTTTTTTGCTAGCAATTCAAAAAAGAAATGCTATTTATTAAAAACATTTAGGAACTGGCCTCAATATGAAATGAAAAGCTGTAAGACTGGGTAATAGCCTGGATAAAGCATACATATAATGAGGTGAAGATGATGATGACCTGTATGACCCCATTTATAAGTAAAATACCATCTTTGAAAAAACAAAGGGAAATCTGACAAGTTTCCAAGTTGTGCTTGTGGTTAAACCACAAAGTTCATAGCCATAAACAACTTAAGATTTTTTTTCTTTTGCACAGTTTTAGTCTTACATTTTCTCTAAAGCAGCCAGTATTGGTGTTTTTAAAATGGCAAAAATGAAAGTCACATGACAAGAGCTATTATAATATCAAATAACAAAGCAATAACTGGAAATTTTTTTAAAGCAACTCTACACTCTTAGAGGACAAAATCTGGAAAGAACACTTTGATCTTTAGCAGATAGATCAAGTATCAAGAATCATTCTTATTTTAAAAAAAGGTTATAATCTGTCAGCAGAAGATAATTCATAATAAAAGAATTAAAGAAAGCAATGTACTAAGCCTCTGCCTACATTGTAACAGTCCTAAAGATGAAAGAACAGATATTTTTTTTCCTCCCTTGAGTGTTTCACTGGCTAAGAAAAGCTAGCAAATTCAATGCAAGTCTCTTCAGATTTTTTTTTCCAGAAAACACAGTTAGACAAGGTAAACGAGTACTACTGAGTTTAATGATCTTCCTCACTGGGACACATTTTTTTAAAGTTCCTTCCTCTTGGAGAAACCTTTATACAGCACTCTTCATCACTGGTTTCTATAACACTTTACAGAGGAAACAAGATATAATTTTCCTTCAATTTGCAGTGAGTAAAACCAAATAAAAATCCCAGGTTACCAAGGTTGGAATCACCTAAGAAATTTCAAACAATGTTCTGGTGCTTGATGACTAACTCCCACAACCCTAAAGGCTTGCAAGAACTCAACTTGCTTTTTCTCAGTATCCATGGAGACCAATGGGAGAGTCCCTATATTTCTCAGTAGCTCCTGGGACTAGGACTTCCCAAAATCTATTAATTTCCACTTCTATCCCAGCTCTATTCACAAGCATGTTAAACAAAGACAGAAACAGAGACCAGGTTTCAGGAGAGGGAGAATGGTGATCTACGCACTAGTGAGCCTGAAAAGATAGGTTAATTAATGTCCAAACACTGATTTGGCCACTATCATCTATAACAGAACAAATGAGACTTTTGACAAGCTCCATTTTATAATCTCAAACATGAGTGATTATAGGATATTTTAAGAGAAAAATTGTTGGAAAAAAAACCTTGAAGAGTAGATCACTGAGATCAAAATCAGACCACAAGCAGGGCAAACCATCAAGGTAAAGTCTAGAAAAGCTTTGACTGAGAATTTATATTTCTATTTGATACTCCAATTGATCTTAAAGCTTATCATCAGTATTTACTGAAAGTGGAGCTTTTATGTAGCTAACATATTTATCTTTTAATGCTATATGGAGATGAATACTAAAAAAATAAATGCAGCATTAGGAGGAGAAAAATAAAAGAGGTTAGGTTTCCATAAACCTTTCTTTTATGCCTCATTTCTCTAACACAAATGGACTCCATTTCCACTTAGATAATCCCTTTGATTTACAGAGTATTAATAGCTGCACTTCATTTCTGAAATACAATCTGATTTGTAATTATGTTCAGAGAGAGATAATATACTCACATCACTCACGCTTTCATAAGGTCTGGAAATCACTGCTGCACTACTGAAAAATAAGTATGGAACATGCTACAAGTTTAACAAAAAAGTCACTCACAGAAAGTCCAGATCTATCAGAAAGTTTTCAAAGTCCTGGCTCACTATTTTTCTGTCAGTTCTCTCTACCAGAAAAAAAAAAAAAACTTGGAGGAAACTTTATGAATTTTCAGGAAGACTTACATATTCTCCAGTTCCTCTACTGTTTTCAAATTGAATAGTATTTCTCATACATAGCTGTATGTAGCTAGGTTCTTGTTTGTCCTCTATAATTTCCTCAGCACCTCATATAGAAGCTCTGCATAGCTTTCTTAAAATTGTGAGTTTGTTGGACTTTTTTTAAAGTTTTTTTTAACTATGTCACACACACAAGAAAGGGTAAAGGTGCAATGTAATGAGCTACTTGACTCAATTTCATGAGTCAACCTAAGTCAAACTGCTGCAAAAAGTAATATTATTCTGTTCCTTGCATCTAATCAATGTGTTTCCTTCTACTATGTGTCAGCATAGTAGATTTCTAATACCTTAGAAGCAAATAAAAAGAAAAATCTTTAAAGGTTTGAATTCTTAACTCTCAAATTAAATTTTATTTTAATATATAAAATTTCTATCAGGTTAACCTGACTTGGCTAGAACCTCCTACAGGTTCCTGCAACTATACATGATAATTGCTGATGAGTATGTGAACTCTTATCATAAAAACAATAGCTGGCTTTCCTATCTCAGAAATTAGCGTAAGAAAGCTTTCTAGGTTTAAGATCCCAGTCTACAGCCTATTAGTACAGGGTACTAGCACAAGGATAACAGCTTCTTGGGACTAGATGCAGGTGTCCTTAGGTTATCTTGGCCTGGTCTGCCTCAAGTAAGGACTTAGCCATTTCACTTCCTCTGAAGCAAAAAACCCAACCCATAACCAAAACAAACAAAAAACACCAAAAAAACTTAAAAAAACCTAAAAAAATAAACAACACAGAATAAACCTACACAGAATAAAAACCGAATAAATCCTTCATCAGCTCTTTATCCTTTAATCTGGCAATTTCCCATTCTTCATTCTCCAAAAGTCGTAAACTGATTTTCCAAGGGAGAATATTTTCTTTTATGTATGCTTAGCATAAAGTTAGCAGTCAAATCTGAGTGTTCCTGCTCTTGAGCTTCTGATACGCAAACAGTGTGATGCTTGTTAAGGGCTTGGCTCCATGGCTCCAAAGTTTCAGCACTTGTGACATGGAAACTAAAGCAAATTAACCAGTCACTGCAAGGTGTCCATAAACACTGATTTCTCAAAATAAGCACACATAAATTGCTATCATCTATTGCAACATCAAAATTGCAATGGAGATCTAGATACTTTGGGTCACTGTTCCTGTAAAACAAAAACCTGTACAGCTCCACTGACTTTAGGGGACCCAGAGCCTTTACATTGTTAAAGAACGTGATCCACTGTAATTTGAAACGCAAACACAGTGACAATAAAATTTAATGTAGCTTGGAAAGGATCTATTCTAGAAACAGCTTATAAGCATCAGATAATTACTCTCTTCAGATAGTTACAAGGGTGGATTAATTTTACATCTTGCTCATTTCCATTTAGTATAATGCAGATGAATCAATGCTACAAGAGGAAAAATGCAGGAATGTTTATCAAAATGTGTAAACATGTTTACAGTCTTTTGCTGTATATTCATTCCATCTCATTTTTACTTAATTAGAGATAATCTCCAGTAGTAATAAAGAAAGCTTCTGAAAGAATCCCTTCCTATTGAACTACAAAATACCAAAAAATGGCAAAAAGCCTAGTTCTTCTGTAGGGACTAACTTTTTAAAGGTCAATGCTGATCTCATGAGGGTATCTATCCCTTTCTTTCTCCCTCAGTTATATAAATTGGTTTATTTTTAAAAGATCCTTTAGAGTTGCCTAAACTATGACTTTAAGTGGTCAAAAAATCTAAAAAATTTGTCAAACATATTGCACTGGGAGAAGAGATATAAGAGAAAAATGCCTTTAATTTCCAGAACCCTGGGTTATGGTGTTATTCTATGAAAACTGTTTTAAGACTTATCAGTTCTGCTGGTTAGAAGGATTCCATGGTAGAACATCTGGCATTCTCCAATTTCCACACATCTAAAAAGGTTTCTACTTCTAGTCATGTCATTTACATTCAAATACACAAAAAGAGGTAGTCAGGTCTTTCTACAGGACTGAAGAAACTCTCTAGTTCTAAGCTCTTCTCCATCATAAAGGGTTCCTTACTCAGTCCTAAGAGAAAACATAAAGTAATTCAAGAGCTTTAGACAATAATTTTTTGTCCTTTATCAAAACTATTAAATAAGTGCAGTACTTTGAAAATGGAAATTGCTATACAAGAGCTAAATACTATTGCCATTAATTCATTGCCAAGGGACAGCAGCTATTAAGGTCAATCTCTGTAGAATTATTAATTTAGCATTTTCTATGATGCATGCTGCTTAACATTATTCTAACCATGGCAAAATCTAAGCATTTGGTCTGCAATATTGTGTTTTTGTCCTTTTAAAAATTTAACAATGATCATGTTATGCTTTGTACAATAACATATATAAAATCCACTAACTTTAAAGGATTTTTACATCTTTCCTCTTATTTCTGGAGCATTCTTGTTACCGTAAATACAAAGAATGTCTCCAGCACACTTGCTTGAAACCTGACTGAGTGGAGGATTCCTTTTGCAATTACAAAGATAACTTTTCCTGGCAATAATTCCTCCAGCATTACTCAGTATAAAAATAATAATAAAAAATATATTCAACATAGATTTTATTGACTCTGGTAGCTAAATAACAGTGTTTCCACTTCAATAAGCATGCCTCACAACCAGGAAGACTAGACCACAAAGGAATTAATCCCTCCCCATGCCCAATTGCTTTTCCTGAAGGGCATTATGGGAAGAGATCTAGAATTGATCTTTGCATTGCAGCATTGTTATTCCAGGATTTTTTTTGTCCAGACATAATAAAGGAAAAAATGTCCTACTGATGAGACAAAGTGGATAGGAGCTATAAAGGAAATAAGGGAACACTGGCAGCTTTGATCAGAACACAGTTATAAGAGGAATAGACTGGAACAGTTGCACCCAGGTGAGGTACTAGTACATGACAAGGGAATGACTCTATGACAGATGGGCCAGAAAGAAAAAAATTTGAAGAGCCAATAACCAAAAATTAAGCTTCTATTTTTACTTTTCATTCTAGGAAAAAGCTATGAAACTTATGGACAAATATGTCCTTTATTCTTCCTAAGTGAGGGGTTATATTGCACTGTTTCTTCAGCTATGAGCAAGCATGCAGAAGAAATCTTCATGGACCTGAGAAATCCAGCCAAGCTACAGAGGGGCAACATGGTAACTAACACACATTACCTGCTTCTAGTTTTTTTCGTAAAAAATAAATAAAATATTTGAAATATTGAAGACATAGTTAAACTATTTAGGACATCATAAAGTTTAAATGTAAGCTAAAGTTATTTAGTTTGAACTTAATTTTACTTCAATGGATATAATTAATCAAATAATATATTAAAAGAACCAGTGCTAATCCATGTCATTAAATCTGCAATACAGACAATGCTCAGGTTAAAAAATGCTCAAGCTCAAACAAACAGTTAGCACTTCTGACTCAGTATAATATATTAGAGAGTTTTACACCTTCAGATAAAAATCAAAACTTTGTACTTGGAAGCCATTTTACAGGGTATGTTCCTTTCCTGAGATGGCTTTTCAGTAATGCCTTCTTTCCACCTATCCCCACAAAAGATTGAAGAAGTGAGGGAAAGAAGAAAAGAAAGCTCATTATTCTCACAGGAAAGTGTCTAAGTTGAATTTTCTAGACTGGACTTACCCACTTATCTGTAAATAAATATCTTATACCTTGGAAACTCTTATGTATGTATCTTTAGTGATGAAAAATGAAGCTAAATTCTGAATAAATTACTACTTAGAGTCTTGAAAACTATACTTTGTATATTATGAGAGGGGACATACAACACTGGTAGAGAGGAAGTCTTCATGGTTTATTTTCCTAGAACTGGTGCAATCATATGCTTGTTCACTTTACAGAAAGAGATCTAAAAAATATGTTCTGTCATTAGTATCAAACCCAGCCTAGTTTTGTAGGCTGCAATTTGTAATATGAGAAAGTAGTATTAGAAAGCAATATCAAATGTTAATTTTAAAAAGGAGGGGTAAAAAACCCTATGTCAATCCACAGGGAAGAAAAAAGAAAACAGTCATCCAATTTTGAAGTATGATTTCTGATTGAATTTCCATGTTATTCAGAGGAGCACAGATAAAAGGTAAACAAAGCTATCTAATGTATGAAAACTTTTCCTATTTCAGTGAGTGATTTAGCACAGTTACAAACTTAATTCATCCTTATTAGAATTCATAGGGGAAGAAAATCTCAATAATCTACACTCGAAAAAGTTTTAAGCCATGGTGTTTATTGAATAGTTAACAGCCCCATCTAGGATGATATAGAGAACTTTACTAGGCCTAGCACTCAGCATCCTTAGTAATAACCAGAAGATTCAATAAATAATAAGCTGAGGAAATACATAAATCATACCAGAGATAAAGCAATATCAATAGACAAAGATTTTCACAACACAACCTGAAGACAATAAAATTGCATTATACTGGGAAAAATAATTTGGAAACGTTTTTGAAGAAAAAGAAAAAAATTTCAGAGAAACACAAAATCAGGAGAGTTAAGAAAAACAATATATTTTACTGATATGAACTGGTTGCAAAATGCCTTTGCTGCACTAAGCTGTGCATATGAAAAGATACATACAACAGTGTTTCAGCACTTGGTATCCTGCACTTCCACAGTTGCTTCTGGCACAGCATATTAAGTTCTGGGCATATCACCAGGAAATTAAAAAAAGATTTGAAGAACAGTAAAGAACTTTAACGCCTGAGAGAACTTTATGTTACAAGATTTAGGTGAACTAAATATGAATTACTGTCCTCAGCAAGGACCAAAAAGACCCAAAAAATACAAATAGAACAGTAAGGTTAAATTATATTGTTGAAGATTTAATTGCCATAGGAAACAAAAACAAACAAACAAGCAAACAAAAACTCCTCAACATTTTGTAAACATTAAAGTTTACAAAAATGAAACATTTAACTGAATGGGAAAATATTCTAAGACTAGAGTAAATGTTCTTACTTAGTGCAATTATCTCTCTATGACACTGTGAAAAGCTTCTCATGAAAATTTAGAGCTAGGATAGTCCAGGACTTTAAACACTTAAAGAAGCCAAGAGGCACACAGGACAGGGACAAAATTAGGATATAGCAGGAAATAGTGATGTATTAATGCCTGAGGAAAGGAAACCAGTGCAAAAAGCTATGAGAGAGCAGAAATTCCTAAAAAAAGTATCAATTGAATTGCTGAGAAATGGTATCTCAGGACTTCTACTGTTTAGTATTTTGTGTCTGTAGTACCTATTTCTACAAAAATGTTTTTCAACAGCAGGTGTCTATTTTAGGGTATTCTGACTGGAAATTCTACTATCAGTAACAGCAAATATTTATAATAAACTGTAAATGAGAATAGAGCTATTATAAAAATAATCAAAATCAAAATCTAGCTTTCTAACAAGTGAAGTCCATTTTATTCTGTAAGTAATTACAGAATTATCTGAACTCAAATGTATATATACAAAAGACATACTTAAGAGAAAGCTGACTTAAACAAAAACTCAACATGAAAAGAAAAAAAATCACTACTGCAGAATAAAATAAGCAAAAAAGTCATTCCAATACACTCACACTTCAAGGGCCTCTCAGGCATGAAAGATGAGAATTTTTAAAAGGTTAATTTCAGCTCTCAGGTATGCCTGACTAAAGGCAGATTACAATAAGAAATTGCTTTAATTATGGCAAGCCAGCTAACCGTATCCCTAAAGTTTTTAGCTCTAATAGCCATAGTTAAGGAATTTTGAGAGACTCTATCATAACCACCACATTCATATCAAAGCACTTTTGGGACCACATTTTGCCCTTAGTTACACCATTTCAAATCAGTATTAAATTCTCCAAATTAATGTAGATTCTGTTTACAAAAGCCCTTAGAGTCACAAAGCATCCAGAAATGGAGAGCAGCTTTAAGAAATAAAACAGTGGGGAATATTTCTTCCAATTGAGACATTCATAGATGTAGGATAAAAAATTAAAAACTTGAAACTTTCTTTAGACAAATTATTCTCTTTACAATGCCACATCTCCAGGAAGATTTTTCAGCTATGAGAATTGAGAGTATTATGAAAAATCTACCTTTCTCTTCAATTGAACTTCTGTAGATAAAACAGTACCTGGAATAAGGATTAGGATGTGATCCTCCCACATTAGTGCTCCAACTAGCAACCTAGAGACTATTTCTGACCCACTGACTGTCACAAAGGCCTTAACAGAATAGGTGAACCTTCAAACTTAACAAATGTTGTGAGCTACAATTCTTGAGGTAGTCTACACCCCAAATGATGCAGATGGGGCACCTGATTCTTGTTCCCCACCATGTGATGAATCCAAGAGGGACACCGACATTTCAATAAAATTTATAGCTGCTTCAACATCTCTGAATACATCTAGCAGAAGCAGTCCCTACAGGTGAAATACACAGAAAAACAAAATTCTGACTCTATGCCAGATGGATTCCAAGCAATTTAGCTCAGGATATTTGTGACAGTCACATACTTTGGCAGCAAAAAGCTCTCAGATCCTCTCTAAAGAAATGCACATACTTATTTTTTTGCATTGAAATGTTAAACTACAATTCTAGAGGGACAATGAAATAAAACAAGCAAACACAGACCTTATTCTCTAAGGGATTGGGGTGGAATTGGCAGGGATTGGAGGAAAAGTGTGGTTACTATGAGGGTTACTATGCAATTGTCTAGTTCTTGCTGGTCTACCTAAATCTCATACCTTGAGTATTTTTTGATTGCCATGCCTTATGAACACATTTTCTTCTACCATTATTTGTTTAAATGAATCTTTCCAACACACTTCTTCCACTATCACCATAGATTTTAACCTTAAACTATTTCCTGTTGCTGTTTAAATGTAATTTTCCACAATTATTCATGGAAATCTATTGAAACACCAAAATAAACACCAGAATCAAAATCCTATGTGACAACATTTCTCTATTAGGAAAGAGAACTAGAATATTTACTTTGAAAATTATGTACATATGTTGCCCAAGTCCCATAGAGTTTGAGATGCTGAAAGCTAATTACTATACAATACTGCATTAATAATAATAAATAAATAAAGGAGAACAGCAACAGTAAGACAAGTAAAAGAGATCCAATTAGCTGCATTCTGAGTGGACCATTTCCCAGTGTATCTTAGAAAAATTTTTAATGCAAGATTTGGCATAGAAAAATTCTTTCATTAGCTTGAAAATCCCCAATGAAGCAGGGTATAGTCATGCCACAAATTATATGTCTCATTCAAAGAATGGAATTGAAAATGAAATTTCTTTGCTTCAGCTTGAAATTGTTGAAGCAAAACAACATTCTACCATTTGTTATCTTTTAGTCTGAGGACAGGTATGCATAAAATAAGCCTAGATAAGACAAAATAGATTAGTTTATATCAAATTATATTCTTGATAATTTCCAAGAAGTTTTTCAGTCGTTTCAACATTTAAAATAAAATCAACTATTAATTTCAGTGTCAATAAGCATTTCATTTATCATAAGTCAGAAGTGAAACAAGGTTCCATCATGCCAATTCTAAAGAAGTTCATTGTTCCAAAGAATTTACAAATTTATTGCATTCAACATGTAGCTACATATTGCTAGAAATAAATAACTTGTGAAGTTTATATACAGTCAGTGTTCCTGCTAGACAATGTTTTTTGACAAAAACCTTTTTCAAAATGAACTGAAAAAAATCCAAACCATAAACCAATGAAATGGAGGGCAACTTCATTGCAAATATTACAAGGTTATTATACCAAAATACTTCTTTCCTGCAAGAGTTTTCTGAGCCAGTATCAATTAAAAAGTTAATAAATAATATTTTTCTAGCCCCTCATACAAGCCCTTGTGACCAAAGCCATAGTCTCTGCCCAGAAAACACATAATAATTTCAAAACTAATTTCCTCCAACACTGAAGATTAGATTTAAGTCATAAAGATCTAATTTCAACTCCTGTAAACTGATGATGTAAGGTAAGGACATAGAATGCATTAAGGCCTTATGGAGTGATGCCAATTGACATTGAAACAAGTGATGTGATACCTGGTATTACTTTGGCCTCCTTACAACTTCTTTCCTTCTCTCTGTAATGAAATTCACTGGCCATATAAAGCCAAGGAGGAAACACTGAGTGACTTCAGCTGAGTCAGCTTTCTGTGACTCCTACTGCAAGCCAGGAGACAGAGCCAACACCCTGGAAAAACCCACTGCAGTGATGGATCCATTAGGGGAAATACATTTTGGGTAATCCAAAAAATCTCTCAGTAATATTTACATGTCTGAAAACAGAAAACCTATCTTCTACTGTATAAAACCCCAAAAATCACATTTATGACACTTTAAATAATGACTCTACACACTGAACTGGGTTTATCCTACTGAAATTAATATGTGTGTATTGACCAAAAGAAGGAACATGAACTTGTCTTACAGTCAGTTATTAATTCTTAACAGAAAGCAATTAATAAAAAAAAAAAATAAATCCAACAACTAATTCCCTACAATCCTAACTTCCATAGGTTTTATTACATATTTGTAAGTTGCAAATTTTAAAGTATAGAATATTTGCAATATTATTAGAAAAAAAGTATTAAATAATTAAAATCTTTAAACCTAGAATGTGGAGCAGACTAACATTTTATCTAGTTGATACTAAGAGAAATTTAATGGCTACTCTCACAGGACAGATACATAATATGCTGTGTATAGAACAGCTGTCATTGCAAGCTAGTTTTCCCAAGCACATTAGTAGAAAAAGAGGAATAAAAACAAACCAAATCAACCAACAAAAAGCCCAAGCCAAAAAAACTACCACCAAAAAGTCAACACCATGGTACTTTAAATAGCCATTATTGTTAAAGGAACATCAACTGTATCACTTTCCCAATGTATACACATTTCTTTTTATAGATATTTTAATAGGATTATACCCATAAAAGGGAAAATAAAAAAAAAAAACAAAAACAAAACAAAAAAAACAAACCTAGACATGAGAATTTTGTCACTGAGGATGGGGATCTATCAGAACTATTAATGCTGTATCTATTTTAGCCATCACATTGAAAGGAATACTTGCAAATTATATGGTTTTTATAGAAATTATAGAGAATGACTTTGTATACAGCCAGATAGAGACAAGGAAAAGGACAACGGTTTTAAACTGTGATGACAGGTTTAGATTGGATGTTAAGAAGAAATTACTCACTATGAATTCTTCACTATGGTGAAGCACTGAACAGGTTGTGCAGAGTGATTGTGGAGGGGCAATCCCTGGATGTACAAACAGACTGGGGTGTGAGAGGTTGGAGGGCAGCACTGCAGGAACAATCCTAGTGATCCTGGTCAATGGTAAATTGAACTTGAGTGATTGTGCCCTGGCAGCCAGGAGGGCCAACCCTGTCCTGGGGTGCATCAGGCACAGCATCTCCAGCCAGGCAAGGGAGGGGACTGTCCTGCTCTGTTCTGCACTCATTCTGGATCTTGTGTGCAGTTTTACACACAATATAAAATGTCATTAACTATTAAAGAATGTGCAAAGAAGGGCAACAATAATGGTGAAGGGTTAGGATTAGGGACAGGGTTCTCCTGAGTGAACAAGAGAAAGGAGACTGAGGGGAGACCTCATCCCAGTCTACAACTTGGCACTGATCTCTTCTCTGTGGTGACCAGTGACATGACATGCAGGAATGACCTGAAGTTGTGTCAAGGGAGGTTTAGGTTAAATATTATGATAGTTTTTTACCCAAAGCGTGGCTAGGCACTGGAACAGGCTCCCCAGTCACAGTGCCAAGACTGATGTTGTTCAATAAATTGTCTGGACAACATTCTCAGGCACATGGTGCGGTTCCTGGAGCTGTCCCATGCAGGGCCAAGAGTTGGACTTTGATGAACATTGTGAGTCCCTTCCAACTCAGCACATTCTGTGATTCTGTGCTTAGGGCCAAGTTGGATGGGCTCCTGAGCAACCTGGTCTCATGAATGGCATCCTTCCCATGGCAGGGCAGCTGGAACTAGTTGATGTTAAGGTCCCTTCCCATCCAAAACATTCCATAATTCTATACTGCTGTGAGTAGCAGCACAGGTACCTACTCCTTTGTTCTCGATTCTAATTAAATTCCAGCAGGAACTTAATAACAAAATAGGTATCTGTGCAAACTTTCCATCTCAGGATTTCAGGACATTCTGTGCAGATTAAATCTTTGGAGATTATCTTGTGCCAAATTTAACTCCCACTAAGCATGCAACAGCAGAAGTTAACCAATAAGTTCAGACAAAACTAAGCAAATTTTTGAAAAGGACTAAAAAAAGGAGACTGCACACAAAATTCAGAGCTTTCTTTCTAAAGCACAAAAATGACAGAAAACACATATAACAATGTGTCTGAAATAGTAAGGTAGACTGTATTGCTAAGCAGAAAACACAGAATTAAACTTCCTATGCAATGCTATTCCTACTGCTATCTGCAAACACATTTTATAATCATTCTTTGTGACATCATCACATAACCTATGCACATTCATTTTTTAACCTTCTTTAGGTCTGCTGTGATGAAAAAAAAATATACTCCATATGGAAACATCAGCTAAGTAATATTCTTCAGGTCATAAACCACTAAGCAAGCAAAATCCAAGCATCTGATCACCAGTTCAAGTCAAATAGTATCTTCAAATTTATAAAATGAAACTTCAGCCAACTCATCATGGCTATTTGCAGCTCATAAACGATTTAGAAATTATGAGAATCATTAACTTGAACTACAAAAGTTAACAATTTCACCTTGCATAATGTACCACAAAATATGAAATGGGTGTTGGCAAAATATTCTTTGCATATCTTGCACTTGTTAGTCAAATATTTGTCATATATTTGTCTATTTCCTGAAAACAATTCTAACAATATTCTTCCATGCATAAAATTAAAATTATTTCAAAAAAGGTCAGCCTAGTATTTTTTATGCTTGAACAACAGTAGCTTCCATATAAAAATTATTCAGCAATTGTGACCACACCTACTTCTCTCTTGTCTAAATTACAGTGAAAAGCATAAAAAATTGTATTCCATTTTCAAAGTCTGTTTTGCCATCCAGCATCAAACCAGCTCTGCACAAAAGTAGACTATACTTTCAGAAATTCTTTATGTTAAATATGATAGGAACACAAGGGAATTTTATCTAATTAATTTTTTTAAAGAATCACTAGCACATAAATTAGAAATTCCAGTTTAAGTATTATGGTAGTGTACAGAGAGTGACTGGCTATTCAGTTAAAGATCTCATGTAATTTTCCTACAATTGCTTTTCCTCTTGGATCTTATATTCATTGATGTGCCAAGGGACATTCTGGATACCTCCATCATTACTGTTCTCAACTGTTCAGTCAAAATAGCATTATTCCTTCTTTTTGAAAGATCACATGAAGGATTCAGAGTTCAGAAATGGATCTTTCAAAGATCTGTTTTAAATATAGAACAACTCTCTATATCAATTACAAGCTATAGTGTAAGATAACATTTTTCGTGAGATTCCAAAATCCCTTTCCTTGCCCAAGGCGTGGATGCTGTGTTCACTGAACAAACTGCACTGCAGGTTGCAATCAGCATATCTGAAATTATTTGCTTTATAATGTCTTACTTCCCTATTGTTCTAAATTTAAACCTTATGCTTTTTTCTTCCTTCGTATTGATTTACAGAGATATATTATTTTATAACTACTTGCATTAGAATTGCCTAAGTCACAGGTTCATCCATTCCTCCTGATAAAACTCTGATTATATTTCTTAAGGGATTTTTCCTCTCATCCATCATTGACATTCATTCTCAGACTTCATTTTCAGTCTCTTTTCCCCCTGCTGGACATTGTTCTCAGTATGGCTAGTGAGGTATTAATCCTTTCTTCTTAGAACATGTGAGTACTCTACCGTGCTGAGTACCTGTCTCATCAAAAATTGTTCATAATTCAGGCTTTTTTTTAAATGAGTACAAACTTATTATTTCCAAACTAGAAATCATTTAGTAGTTCACCATTAGAATTCCATATAGTACACAGCAGCACTGATTTTTCCTGCACACTTCTTCAGATAACTTCAGATATTTAATTTGGCTTATATATTTAAATATGGCATTTTTAAGCCCACTCTGGAAAAGTACACACTGGTAAAAACAGGCACTTGATGGCCTCATGTTCACTTTGTAGAGGTGGTTGGTAGCTGCTATCTGATTTAACAACTACAGGAAGACTATCCTCAGCAGTGGGGTTTGTAGTGTATAAAGTGTGCTCCAAAGAGTGACAGAACAAAAGCAGACCTGCTCAGTGACACGAGGACGTGACACCTATCTGCCATCAGAAGTGCCCAAGGTCATGCTGGATGGAGTTTTGAGTAACCCAATCTAGTGGGTGGCACCCCTGCCCCTGGCAGGAGGGTTGGAACTAGATGACCTTTAAGGTCCCTTCCAACCCAAACCATCCTGTGATTCTGTGAAAAAGGGAGAAAGGGACAGGAAGAGAGGGGGAGAGTAAGTGCACACACACAGACACTCCCCCAGCAACTTTGTCTTTTGTTGGCCATGCTACATATTGACTACTACTAATATTACTCCACCAGACAAGTAAAATTTCTATTATTGTCTATTAGCAAATAAAGTGGAACAGAATCATAATAGTGATGCTACTTCAGGCAGAATGTTACTTCAGGTAGACCACTGAACTCAGTTCCCATTCCCAGCAGAAGAAATCGAGTTGAAAGAAATATTGTGCTTTCATAAAAAGTTCATGAGTTATTATGCACCAGCAAATGCAAATAATTTTGTTTCCATGACACAGTAGCAGTTCCCTACAGAGTTTATCTCTTGCCTGACCCTTTGTACACAATGTCCAGCTCACAAATTGATGATACAAGGTAAAGTTAACTCAGCCATTTAAACTGGTCAGCGTTCTTAGTTGTTTAACACAATGCTGAGTTGGTCAAGTACCTACAGAAATCAGCTGAAAGACTGACATGGCCCTTGTATTAGGCCTTAAATCAGAAATGCCACACTGTCATATCCTTTTAGAAGTACCACTGTATGTGTATCTATACACAAACTATGTTACTTTAGCCACAGATATTTTATTACTTTTTTGTACCAGATAATTTATCAGAAATGTAACTTTTTCCCTTTTTTGTTTAATAGCAACTCAATAAAAATGAAAACATTTTTGGATTTGCAATCAAAAGCAAATTATCGTGCACTCTCAAAGTATATTAAGACAGCAAAAAGCCTACAGATACATACACAAATTTATCAATTAGCCCATAAAAACTGTGTGGAAGACTGTGTACATACATTGCTTTAAAATTGTGAATTAAGAAAATAATTGTATGTTTATTAGACTGTCTGAATTGCTATGACTGTCATAATGGTATGAGATGTATTTGAGAGTTGATACTGGATATCAGTGGAAGAAAATGAAAATAGTTCAGTTGAGAAGATTCTACCTTTAAGAAAATGGTGCTATTAAGAAAATGGTGCTATTGCCTGCAAATGCAGTTAAAACACTATTAAATTCCTGTACTTTGAAATGTATCCCAAAGCTACTTGATGTCTCTTCCTGCACCTTATTAGCAGTCAAAAAAATTCAGATCACCAGGACATTTAAAAATGCTGCCCAGAGCAAAACAATTTTTATTATCAGCAGAGAGGATTATCAAGTAATCAAGGAACTTTTTCCCATAGGCAAGTCTGAACCGGTCATTTAGTGTTCACACTGATGAAAATACTCCCTGCAGAGATTCAAAACAGATGATAACTCAATCTCAGTAGCACAATGAAAACCCATCAAGGTTCCATTAAATAAATCCTTCATTTGGAAAGTTACTTTTTTACCAAACAGATATTTACAATTACTTCTACAGACACCGAGATATAATGGAGACAAGAAAGAATAGTTGAACCTTGAAAAAACATTGACCAAGGACACTTGAAGAAAGACCAAGCAGTTTTGGAATACTTAGTAACTGAAAGGTGTGACAGCAATTTGTCTCAGCTGTCACACCTGTCACGTAAAAGAGGAAAAAACTCAGTGATGCAGTTTTCAAAATGCAAAACAAAGCAGAACAGCAAAATTGCCAGACTCAGTGAGTATCTCTTCTGTATTTTATTATCTAAAATACAAAGGAAGATGAAGGTTTCATATAATAGATGTGCATCCCCTTCAGAGAGAAAATAAACCCCTCTGAATCATTCATGCAGGAAAGTTCTCCAAGATATGATGGTCTTACAGGAAGCAAAACCCACAAAATATACCCACCCAAAAAATACCAGTAGACTGAGACATATAAAGTCAACAGGAAATTGAATTCCTCAGGAAATCTCTATCCCTGTGTTCTGTAACAAAGTAGTATTAGCTCTACCTGAGCCTACACACTCCGCTGAACACCACTATTCCGCCATTACCAATAAGCACAAGAATTTAAAGGGAAGAACACAATTCACTTCTCTGGCAACTGTAATAGCGTCTATATTGCAGAGGCCCAAGCCATTATTCTCAGAGTCACATTGTAGTGGTATTTAAAGAGTGCAGACAGTAATAATCTAATGTTAGGAATGTGCTAATTTGAACTTCAAAACATAATGATTTGTTGAAGTAAGCACACCAAATTGTGTATAGCCTCATTTCAGCATTCAGAAATACTTTTAGAGTATTCAGAATGAGTTGTGCTCTATGAAAGTCAATTGGTTGAGGTACATTTCATCAAGTTAAAAGAACCTTCGTACTTTACTGAAGTTTGGAAAGCAATAAGTGAGAAATGCAGTAAAAATAATGAGATAATGATACAGTCTTTTACTTGCACATTGATAACTTTCTATTTTTCTGACACCTTAGATCAGAAGAGATCTTTATAGCATGTCTGAGTACCACTGAGCTCCTTAAGACTGAGAGACTGGAGACAACAAGGACAGCCAATTCACAGACTGGAGTAGCCAACATTTATATGCCAAGGAAAATGGTGAAATGCCTGTAGAATCATTTTTTTACAATTTATTTTGACAGGAATTCCAGCCTGACAGCTTCTTTTCCTTGTTGAGTGTTCTTGTGTTGAGTTTTACTTTGTGGATTGGTTTTGATTTTTTTTTCAAGAACTGACTCTACTCTTATGTCCATTTTAGCATTTCAGTTTCTCAGTCTTTCAGCAATTTTAATTAAGTAAAAAAAGGTAAAAATTCACTGCAAGTGACCAATCAACCTAGCAGTGTACAGCAAAGCCAGAAGTAAAGATGTGTAACTTAGAAGAGACAATCCAAGTAATTCACCCTATTCTCTTTTCACCAAAACTTGTTTTTCAAAGTTTATCAAAAGTTTATCTCCGTCTTGATTGGTCAAAATTGTGATTGTTCTATATCGCCTGCATAATAACTCTGTTGGTTTAATGAAAGAGATCCCTCAACGCTACATACTTATCTTTTATACATACTTTTTTTTTTGTGTGAACAAGCTCTTCTTTCTCTATTTTTTTTTTTCTTCCTCATAAATAAAGATTGCAAATAAATTTAAACTGATGTCATTTCTGGGAAGTTACTAGACCTACATTTTGTGGGGATTAATCATCCTGGCTTTGTACTCTTGCATCTACTTGAATCTACACAAAAAAAAGCTTTGTCCATCCATTTTCTAACACTTTTACAACTAGAAAAGAAGAACTGGCATTTAAAATATTTTTAAAGTAACAATGGAAAAATATTCCAAGAATATACCTGTTAGTTTTTATTTACACAAGTAATTTCTGTTACATTTGCATTCAACTTCTTGCAAACTGAAACTCCTCTTTTTCACCAGTCCAATAAGCAAATAAAAAGGGTTACAATTTTAAAATTAAGTTCTTACCTTCACTTGCAATTTTATGTACATTCACTTTTACAAGAGATAGTGAATTAAGATGCTCTCTTGCTTGATTTATCCTGTGTCTTTTAGAAATAATAATATTTTATACAATATTCTGCGCTGAAAACTCAAGTCCTTAAATTATGCATTATAAAAGAGCACTTAAATACTGTAAATACCAAAGCCTCATCAAGTGAACTCTGCATGAACGTTTTGTGTTATCAGATTATCATGCGCCACAATTCATATTTTAAAAATTTCTTTAACTTCAAGCAAGGCCCAAAATGTTTTGTAAAAAGTTTGTGTACAACTCAGGAAAACATGCTTAGCACATGTAGATGGAAAATGGATCTACAATGCACTCTAGTGTCGCAGCCCTTTGATCAACCAAACAAGAGCATTGTTCAGGAAAACAGCCCATCTCAGTCTACACACCCAGATTTTCATCTTCCAGATGCAAGCATGCAAAACAGGCACCAGAGATTGGCCCCACCTACACATCATTCACGCCATGAAAAAGAAATGCACAAATTAAAATGCACACCAACATCCCACGAGGCTTAAAAATGCCTTCACTGCTACCATCACCACTAATACTTGTGTATAGAGTAAAACAACTAAAGAAATGAAGCAATTATTTTCTTTTTTTTTTTCCAACACTTTTTTTGGAGTGAAGTGGGAGAATTATTAATTGATGTCAAAGTAATATATGAATGTATAGGTTGGTTATACAAAGAGAATATCAGGAATACTCTAAAGGCATATTGCACCAAGATTTATGTTCATTTATCTGTGAACCACAAAAATGAATAAAGTTCATGAACAAATAAGGAGTATTGAGACAAAAAAAACCCCAAAACCTGACAAAACAAGCAAAGCCCCAAACCATCACAAGTACATGAAATGTCACAGGAGTCTCTTCTGATCTCCTGTTTTTTCAACTACCTATTTTCTACAAGTACTGGACATAAGCAAAGCAAGTCTAACTCTACTTTTTAAAAAGCATCAAGAGTTTCAGAATACTTCCAAAAACCTTTTACTATTTTAAAGGATTCATAAAAGAAAATCTTCAAAAAATTAATCAAACTGTGAGGTAAATTTCCGTAACATACAGAGTAGGTAAACCCCATCCAATATAAGTGAAGAACTACCACCAGTTGTGATGTTTGCCAGATCAACTGGATTTATGTTTCAGGCAAATTCTGAGACCATTTCAGAACAACATTTAACATTCACATCACACTATTGGTACAAACAGTGTGTTTTCAACAATTTTTTCACATTTTGTGGGGTGGGTGGTGGCGGGGGGTGCATGTGTGGTCCTGGTTTGGATATTATTGATTTTTTATGGTTTATTAATTTCAAACTTCTACCCCAGTAATCTCTTCCTTGGAATCCCTTTTACATCTTTCATGCTTGCAATATAAGAAATATTCATCAACTGACCGATTTGAATTAACCTAATCTTCATTAAACTCAACAGGCAGGATTGAATTAAATCCTGAGATTACTGAAATGATAGTATTAGAGAAACTCCCTATAAATGAGAAGGGTTTCCCTGTCCCACAGTAATCCTTAGCACTTAAGGATTTTTCTAAATTAAAATCTGAAATACATAATTTTAAATTTACTTTTAAAAAAATTAATTATGGAATATAGTAGAAATGAAAGAAAACATTCACATTCTTATATATTGTATGTGTCATTTGTGTTCACTCAACTATCTAATTTATACCAATTTCATGTACTCAGTATAATTCAGGGCTTTTAATTCTTTTACCAGTTTGTTGGGTTTTTTTTCCCTACAAGATTTATCACAAAAGTATGTTTTTCCAACTATCATAGATAAAATGTCTACTTTAAAACTTCATCATACAGTAAAGAAGATAGATATATTCCCAGTGTGGCCATTCACCACCTGCTTAAGCAAATACACTTCAAGATGCTTCTACAATTGTGATAAAGCGACAGCAAATCTAAGAGCACACAGAGCTCATATTCTAAAATGATGATTGTACAACTATAGTTTGCATCATAAGGGACCAATAAAAATCTTTATGTTCTGTTTGAATGGCAAGGACTTGTACAAAAGAGAAGATGGAATAGGAAAATAACAAAGAACTGATGCATTCAGCAGTTGTTTTAAATTTAGAAGCACTAATGAAACTTCTTGACCATAATTAGTATTTAACACTGAAAGGATATTTTTCCCTCTTTCAGATTTTTTTTTTTAGTGATATACAAGGATTGCTGTTTTACTAGATCCCAGGAGTGCTTTTTTCTTATTTTCCAGGTGGGATTCAGAGTATGGAATCCTCATGATTAACAACACTTCTGCTATTCTCCATGCATTTAGATTTTTATTCTTCTAATTATCAAAGTGATGACTGGGAAATGCTAATTCATAGCTTCTTCCTTGAACAGTGAAATATCCTGACAAACAGGCTGAATACTAAGTGAAAACTTGCAGTTTTATTAGTCAATAGTACTTTTTTATTCTGTAAAACAAACATTATTAGACAGATCTGTATATAATATCAAATCTGTATTTAAACACTGCTAATAACAAAACTTCAATGCACTGCCTCTTTACCAGGATTCTTAGTAACAACCCTACAGAGAATACAGCTATGGATTCTACTACTTTAAGGCCAACATCAGCAGCTTTCTTTGGCATAAATACTTTTCCTTGCAGAGATTCAGCAGACTTGGTCTCTAAGTGGTGAGAAGAAAAAAAAAAATCTCCACCATCTGTTCCAGCCCTGAGGGAAACAAACTTTCCTGGCAATACAGAGTTCAGGCTTTAATTGCACCCAAAGCCAATACAAATACATGCAAAAATATAAAACATCTTAGTGAGTGGAAGTTTTGTATAATTTTATTTTAGCTTATTTCTTAGGGCTATTGTTTAACTTATTTTTGCTATAATCTGCTTTCCTTTATTTCCGTTGTTAGCTTTCAACAATTTTAAATTAAATCCACATTATCATTCCAGATAAAGAGAAAGCTAAAGGATCTAATCCGATTTCGTCACCCAGTTTATTAAATTTTACTTACTCTCTGCATGAGTATCAGGAGAAGTACATTTGCTAAGGCCAAACAGAAAGACTAGTTTCTTCATGAAAAGTAAAAACTTCAAATAATACAAATTTTATAAATTTCATATAGATTATTATCAGTAATCAGTAACAAAGCTCTGATTTCAATGACAGCAAAAGGGAGAAGTTCAGAGCCAAACAAGAAGAAAAATAAGTTAGAGGCAAAAATTAACTATTTTGATTTTCTGAAATTAATCTTTTAAAAGCAGTTTCAGCTGGAGAATTTTTTGGACCATTCTATATCAATTTAAATATGAGTCATTTTTTTTTATCTTAGGATAAAGTCTGATAATTTAATCTACTTTAATTGCAGTTTATGTCAAAAGGAGCATTGTATAATCGGCAATTCCATGACAAAAAATGCTGTAATTGAATCACTGATTATAGGTCTCTGTCAAACTTTAAATTATTATCTTTTGCTTGCAATGTTCTCTATTACAATGGTATACTTTTTTTTTTTTAACTAAGGTAACTCAAAACTGCTAAGTCCTGGCAGTAAATAGAATATATACAATGTTCATCAAAATCATGTTATTTTATTTATTTACTGTCTGTGAAAAAATTGACAGAGTATACTGCCCAAGTCTTCTTCTTTAGAAAGTGCTTATGGCTACTTATTTTCTGGCTGCTTCTAATATGTGTTCGTACTATAACTTAAAAAATTAAAAGCATAATAATAACATGATAGCTGCCATCACAAGCCTGGTGGCAGGAAGCTTTTTTTTTGTTTTCCTGTCACCAGATGAGACAAATCAAAGGGAAAAACTGTAAGTCATCTAGGTAGCAATCTACTAAGAAATGTAATTTGGAAGCATTGGCTGTTGCATTTCATTACTTGTATTCTGCTTATTAGTAATATATTACTTATATTCTTTAATTAGATTCAAAGAAAGTTGAAAACATATAGTTGAAAAAATATTTACAGATATTGACAATTTGCCGCAAGTAGCTACTGTCAACTGAGTAGATTAAGTTTCAGTTTCTTTAAACCAATTTTATTTCTCAGATTTCACTAGAGTGCTACAGACTAAAAGCAAGCAAATAATCCTGAAAAGGCAATACTACATTTCTAGTTTAGTTTACTGTAAACCCCACTGACCATCCTATATTAAAAGAAACTAAATGGCAAACCACAAGAGAAAGCTTTTAAATGCAGGTTTTATCCACTGCAAATTTACTTACTCCATCCATTATTAGCTACTACAGCAAGAATGGAAATTAAATATCATTTATGCATACCTGCATTTCTTCAAAATATTCAGATTTTGTAAAAGAAGCTATGGCTTTTTTAAGTTGGTATACCATATACTAGCCAACTGGAATTACAAATATCATGCCAATGCCTTTTATATGTATCCATTGCTAATGATTTTTAAAGGCCAACAATATGTTCCATCAGAAAAAATTCCCACAAGACCTGCTGGTAATTCTGACGTTATTTAATTAAAACTTTTTAAAGTTTGCATCAGACCAACCAGTGTTCAGTAGTTTAAGACTTTGTACTTACTCTAAACTTAAAAAATACGTTTCTCATTGAAATGTCAGCCTGAATAAAAGGATTCCTTTATTTACTATAAGTTTGTGACAAAACATTTAGTTTGATTTATTGTATAATAATTTTCTATATCCCATAGCAGCAATTTGATAGTAAAAAATAGTTATTTATTTATTTTTAAGTACAAGCAACCATTTTGTCACTACACTATGCACTACTGTTATCTGTTTTTTTCCAGTTTTAAAAACATTTGCCATCCTCAATACTAGGCACTACCAATATTTATTTTAGAACATCACAAAAAAAAATTGTGTGGTATTTTTTTTGCCTTTTCCCAAAATTTTTGTAAAGACTATTTGAGCACAGAAATGACACATGAGTTTAACCATAGCTGTACAATCCTTGTACTGCTAGCAACACATCAATAATTTTTCTGACAGTACCATAAAAGCAGGAGAGCAAAGAATATTCCATCTTGTGAATAGCATTGCCCTATCCACAGGCCCAAGTTGGAAAGGGGGGCACAAGCAGAACTCTATCCACTGATTACACTTTGCCAGACCTCTACTTCTGTTTCTCCTCTTCTGATCTCTCCAATTCTTCCTCAACAGCACCAGAAATTACTGGCTGAATTTTAGCACCATGAATTACTTTCTGTTTCTTCAAAATCAAAATGACAGTGTATAAGTAAGGATGATTGTGTATAAGTAAGGATGTTTTTTTTTTCAGAAATGCTTATCCACATAATGGTTGAGGTTGAATGAAACCATAAGAAATCATCTGGTGCTGCTCCCCTGCTCAAGAAGGGCCACCTTGAGCTGGTTGGCCAAGACCACATCCAGTCATGTTTTTAATATCTCCAAGGAAGAAGACTTTACAATGCTGGTTGCCAGATTCAGTGACTAAGCAAATACTTGAGAATGCAGCTTTCAGATTAATAAAGGTTCTTTGAACAGATTCAACACCGTAATTGGAAAAATTAAAAGTTTTAAAATGTTCTACCAGTGAAAATCTGTGATGTCCGTAGAACCATTTCTTTGTGTGGTATCAAACAGCAGTGATGACCTTACAAGAAATTTTAAACTTCATTAAGTTTGTACAGAGATTAGCTAGAGAACACTAATTCTTCATCACTATGTGAATGTAGAATACATAATAGGTTAGAGCTGATTAATAGATCGATCCCAGCATTAAAGGCATTGATAAACAAAGATTGGAATTGTTCTAGACACTGAAAGTAAAAGATGCCTTTGCAGTATATCTTTAGCCAGGCAATAAAAGCCAAGTGTATATTTTTATAAGGAGTTGCCCCATTGTCATTGTCCCATACAACATTTCAAAGGTTTGAATTCAATGCAAAGGAAGAAAGAGAGAGTTCAAGACTTTAGTTGCAAAGATATACAATATCACCAACAGCAGTGAAGCAGGGAATGTTGAATGTTCAGTTTTTAAATTAAGCTTCTTATATGCATGTTCTCATAAATATCTTGGCTTTAGCTTCACTCTGCAGATCTGGTATCAGATATTACATATGTTGGCCTCACATGCCAGTTAGTTTAAGCAATTTAAGGTAACACGGGAATTTAAGAGAGATATTTGAGACAAATCTTGCATAGATATTGGAGAAAAAAAGAGCAGTTTTGCAAATCTCATGAGCAATGCAACTCAGGAAAATGAACTGTGAGGAAAGTAGAGTAGAGGAACAGTGCTAAAATTTAGTGTGGTTTCAAAGGGTAGTAAAAAGATCCAATTCTCTATTGATTAGAGCTTCACTTTCCAACAAAGTGGTGAAAGAAGCAGCACACCAGCCATAAACAGTGATTTTTACCACTCTGTGAATGTGCAATTACTAATGTTATCTCTGCATGAATTCAGGATTTAATATTAATTTCTTAAGTGTTGCACTAAAGGGAAGATATATAGAAGATATATGGATTAGTAATCTATATTTAATAATTCCTATGCATTATCAAATGTTTTAAGATCAAGCAGAAACTCTGAGTTCTGAAAGATTTTTTCAGATTTCTTTTCACAATACAGCTTGTGTTGAACATACTTCTGGAGTGATAACTGAAGCTTGACACTTTATTGGCAGCAACCTTAAGGGTGATATTATATGTAGAAATTCAGGCTTTTAGAAAGAGTGTAATAATGATGTTTTTGAGAATTTCAACAGAGAAGCCAACTGATAGCCAAAGCAAAAAAGTAAATACATCTTAGAAAAAAGTTCTTTTGCAATGAAAACACTGGACTGATATGCAGATTAACATACCCTAATTTCTTTTGCAAGATGGCTAATGATCAAACTTAAATAATGTGTTTAAGATTTATATAAAAAGGCAAGATTAAATATTTCTAGAAGTGAAACTGGTAAAATGACAGACTTATATGCTTGCTTTTGAAGTATATGAACATCAGGCAAGATTAAATAAATGCCAGTGCTTCTAAATTAATGTGCCAATATTTTAAGAACCAATCTAAGATCACCTAGGGCACAATCAAACAGAAAAAAAAAATAAAAGTATATCTTTTAACTAATCCTGTGGAAGTCACTGTAGAGGCTAGATAGGCATCCTAGATCTTTTCTGTGGGATTAAAGCTCACTTTAACTAATTCCCCCAGCCCTCTTTAAAACAAAAGAAAGCCTATAGGCTTTCCCCTAGTATTTACAGTCTGCTGCTGAAATCCTATGTAGCTTTTACTCACAGGATCTGCTGTATGTCAAACACAAAAGATTGCGCTGAATTTGTTCCTGCTTTCTTATTTCATAATTTTCATTTCTTTTCTTGGAATACAAGGCAGCCTATTCACATCCACTCTTAGGATTCCCTGATGATTTTGTAATATGCCTTCATCTTTTTTAAGCTATTTAATACTTTCGGTCATTCAGTCATTCCTGCTAATGTCTTCTGAAACTTTTTCCAGTTTCCTATTACTTATTTTGAATAAGTATTTTGAAAGTCAGTTTCATAGTCAGATCTTATCCTCTGTCCTGAACAGCTTAGTCTTGGGAACAAACTTTCCAACCTATGTTTCTACTTTGTCTTTCAGGAACACTCAGGAAAAAAGCAAATGTCTTTAGATATCTAGATATTTTAGTAATAATAGTAAGTCTGAAGCTCACAGACTTTTTAACAGATTAAAATATTCCTCAAATGAAAATGAGACCAAAAAAAAGAAAAATAAGAGATTAAAATAATGTTAATATAAGGATGTCACAGAAGCTGCTTATAAGTAAAAAGCTTACATATGAAGTAAACTTTATTCTACAAATATTCTAAAAAATTCAAAGTATATAGGAGTGTTTGCTGCATTCCTGAAGATTCAAAGCAAACTGCCATTTGTCTTAATGACCGAGTGTATCACTGTATGGAAATAAAGACAATGCAAAATTTACAAGAAGCTCAGAGTGCATAGAAAATACAAGATGAATTTGTCATTGAAGGTTTTTAATCTCTTACTTATATTTACTAGCCTGGGTTTAGGAAAACAGAGTTACAGAAGTGAACACACAAAAATATAACTGAAGCTTGGCTGATGTCCCTAGAATGTCATTCCCAACCCAGTACATTGTCCCACATGAGTCCAACTGAACTTTATAGAAGCTGAAGAAAAATGTTTCCAGACTTCTAAGTTCTGCACAAAAGCCATTAATTTCACAGTGCCTCTTCACAGAATAAAGATAAGGGCTGTGACACCAACCAAAATAATTCTAGGCCATTTGAATCCCCATCCTCTGGGGCTTGTTAAAGGTATGGGCTAGCAAGAGGCAGGGAGAGGCTGGTCAATAGTGCCAAACACACTGTGAGTCAGATGTTCCTATTGCTCTTCTTACACCCAGCAGAAGCTGCTCTGAAACACAAAGGGCCTGGCTTGAGAACATTCAGGACACAGGCAGCAGAGAGCATGCAGAAGCCACCTGCCCCCTGCATGCTCCCATGCTCATGCTCTTCACAAACTACTTATTCACCCACCATACAGGAAACGCATATCAGACATCCCAGCTGATATGGTCAATATCAGATCTAATGAATAATCTTAGCTTCAAGCTTTGAATTTTGTCATTAGCATTTCCTCTAGTTCATCATTTATGTTTCCTCTTCTTCCCATCACTGAGCATAGCATTGTAGCACTTGACCATCTCTTTTATCTTTTTTTCCTTCTTTGATATGAATATCAGAAAGTTCCTTAGATTACAAGATCACAAAATATTTTCTAAAGATTTCTCTTGCTTTATTAAAATAATCTTAAATATTTTACATTTTTTAGATTATTTAGGCTTGAGAGCTCCTCTGAAAGTGATTGCAGAGTTTTCATTCTCTAACATCCAGTTACAGGACACTGGACTTTACCTGAGAGAAATAGAGGACTCTACAGGTATACAAAATACTTCTAATTTAAATTCATAGAAAAGGGGATTATAAGTAATTAGCTTCTCTGTAGAATTCCTTTTACATCTATATGAGAAGAAATTGAGACAGTTTATTGACTAACTCTCAGGGTCACAGTTTTCATCTAAACATCTAACCAAGCCAGTAGGAAAAATCGTTCAGTGTCTGATACATCATGACATGCCAATAAGTAACTGAGGGAATAATTATAGGAGTGGAGGAAAAGTAATTTCTAATTTAGTATGGCCATTATCTTGATCCATGTGAAAAATGTAACATTAGCATAACAATCTCAATCGTCAAGGAAAAACTTTCAACTTCAATTAGTTTTGCATGTATTCCACACATATTTCAGAAAAAGGTGTGATATAATTTGGTGTGAAGAAATAAAGATAGAAAGTGAAAAGGGAAAAAGGAAAAAAGGAAGTAGTCCAATGAATCTGGAAATAAATAAGCTACAATATAAAGCAAGTAATGCATCAGAATTTGAAGTTTTAATTTAAAAAACAGCATGTCAGAAGAGTACAGCTTTGACACAGCTTTCACTACCTCAAAATGTATTTATTAAATGTTTCAGAAATTGCTCCCTGTGAAGGCCTTGATGCTTTTTGTCTGCGTTCTATGCACAGCTTAGCTAAGACACACATTTTTCAGTGATTTTAATGGAGTTTAAACATATAAGCGAAAGATCGCTTTTAGTTTTAGGCAATCTTTAAGTTCCACTTAGCATGTGTTTAAAAGGGCAATTTTCAAACCATTAAGTAGAACTCGTGATGTTTGAGATCAACTATAAATCATTTGGTTACAAGAAGTATTATTCAAATAATTATAGCTACCTAGCTACTATTATAATGTTAATTGGATATATAGAACATTAGCTTTTAAAATTTTGTTCTCCAGACACAGAATACTAGTGTTTTCTGGTAAGCCTACTTCTTTAAATAAAGTGTCTTTCTCAGCTTCTCTCATCTTGAGCTCCATACCCAACCTAAAACTTAAAATTTCTGCATCAAGAAATATTTCCCCCTGAAAAGTGGAGAAGAGAAAATCCAATATGAGGATTTGAAGCAAAAATAGCTCAAAGTATTGCCTTCTTAGAGATAAAATACACCAAAAAAAAACCCCAAAAAACACCCAAAAAGCAGCTACACAGTAGTTTGAAATGAAAATCAATGGTTAGCAATGAACCAGAAATTAAAAGTTTTAACTGCTGTCTTAATATACTCATTGACAGTGACTATCCTATTATGTAACAGCATCTTGCAGGCACTCATTCCCCTCGCACTCCGCCCCAGTTCAGCCTAGCCTCTTCTAAAGGATTTTGTGAAAGCCTAAACAAAGCACTCAGAAGATTTGTTTTCTGGTCTTCTTTGAATTTTTATGGTCTCAGCAGCAGCTCCTTGAAATGAGATCACTTGTGCTGGAGGATGTCAGCTAAACTAAAAAGAGGACACACGGCAGTGCCCTTCTGACACCACCAGTAGTGATGGGGTTCACCTTCTCTATCAAGGAGGAGCACTCTAGAGAGGTTTTTCCTATTATCTTTTTAATATTTTTGACCTGTAACCGGCAGAACCTTCAGCTTTATTGAAGGCAATCTACTAGTGGTTAGCTTAGAAATATTTTGTAAAAGAAAGAAATCTTATAAAAATAGCTTGACATCTTCTGCCTCCATTACCTTATAGATATAGTGAATGTTGGAAGATATTTACAAAATATAGGAGATGTTGGAAGATAGTCACAAAAGGCAGCCAAGCTTTAACAACACTGGTCTCTGCTAATGCAATGAAGGGTGAAGTTAACATAGAGATCAATAAGACCCATATATATGAAATAAGATAAAGAAAAATAGCTGTTCCCATCTCATATGTTTAACACTACTGAAATCAACATAAGATGAGAAAGAAGAAGGAAAATTAAATATTCTACATTATTTTTAGGCATGTAGTTATAGCCCAAATTAGAAAAGTTGAGTAGCTTGATAAATAACAGTTTTCAGAAGGTATCTCGGAAAAGGCACTCAGTTACTTCCTAAAGACTGTAATTGACAGTAAGTAGGAAAAACCTACTTTTTAACTTTTTGAATCCAGCATCTAAATTAGGTGCTCAAAGCTGATCATTCAGATCATTGTCCACAACAACAAGTGTGAAAGAAGCGTGGTGAATTTAAAACAAAGACAAGCTAACAAAACTTCAGGCAACATTTGGGTTATATTTCTACCTGAAGTACTGTCTCATAAATAAATCTCTTTTTTTCTAAGGGGAAAAAATGTGGCAATGTTATATTTTTTCCCACACATGCTCTGAAATTATTTCTGTTGTGTATGCCATACTAAAGAACTGAAATTATCCCCATAAATTTAAACACCTCAGTGGTTTTCTACTATCATTTCTTCTACCACAATACTGCATCATCAAAGTTTTTTTTTAAAAAGAGATTGTGATTGTTGAGATTGAAGCATTCATATTTTGTTGTTAATGCACAAACCATTCCCTACAAGGACTATATGTTATACTCCTAAAATCCCATTTTTATTTTCCACTACCTCAGAACACATGCTATGTACTTAAGGCCTATATATTGGGATGATATATCAATTTTATCCAGTCTCCACAGTTAGTTTTGAATTAAGTTAAACTTTTGCTATTACTTATATATGGATTCCTGTTAGAAGATTTCCACACCCCCAGTTTAACCTATGGATACCTGTACCTCAGCATTTTTTTATCAACTTGCTGAGCTTATCATGTTTTCAGGAAGTACTAAAAAGACCATTAACAAGGGCTTTATTAAAAAATTTTTCTCTCCCGCCAAAGCCATCCACCTTTTTTTAACACACTCAAAAACACACTCAAAATATGTCAAAGTAAAAAAAAAACAACTCAAAATATGTCAAAGTAGTCACAAATATTCAGTCTGCACTGGCAGACTTCCAGAAACCCGCAAGGTGTGCTCAAATTATAACACAAAAAGGGCATGTTGCAATTGTTGACATTGTCAGCACAAAATGCTTAGCACAAGGTGTAGCTCTCAGAATTCAGGCTGGCATCTCAGCATTCAAAAGATTAAAAAGTAACTAATCTTGCATGCTTTGATGACTATACAAGTATTCTTTTCATTATCCAAATACAAAGCAAGAAAGACCAATTTATCCGTGAACAAGCTGCTGGTCTATCAACTCTAACAACAAATATGAGCACAGGTCCTGCAACCTTCCAAAACTCCTCTGAAATCCTAAGTTCTGTTTTTCATGCAACAAAGATTAACATCCTTCAGGCTTTGGGATATAAGTACATTTAGATGAATGAGGTCAGCAACCACATTTTTAAGGCAAGCTGCCATAGATTAGTTTCTAAGAGACAACTGGTTTATTCAGGTTAAATGCCTAGAGCATTGAATGTAAACAATAGGAAAAAAAATCCATAAGGTATCTCTGGAGTGCAATACTTACTGTATTAATATTTCAAGTCATTTATTCACTGTACACTCGGTGCAGAAGCTATAGAGATTTAATTGAACAGCTTGAAAACACATACCCGATAGCAATATTCCAGATATTGCTCAGCCATGCTTACCTTTAAAGAAACAATCTTCACTGTGTACAATAGTGATCTTTTGCTTTTTCAGGCAGGCAGCTCTGTGCACTTCACAGTGGTTTTCATAGAATTCTCCATCAGACCCACACACAGGTTTGTAATGGGGCTTGCAGTGCTCCATGCACAGACACTCGGCTTGGCCAGTCTTCCCATTCACAACGCAGTGTCTCCCTAGACCACAGTACTTGTTTTCACATGATCCAAAATGGCCATCCTGACCAAAATGCCCTTAAAAAATGAAAAAAAATAAAGTTTTTATTTAGTAATTACATTTTGCTTAATTGCATGCAAGAGACAAAAAGGATTGATTTGAGTAAATTAAGTGAGACTATGTCTTTTGTTTCATCCTTGAATAATATTAAATATAGGTCAGCCTGATGTTAAAAAATTTAGTCACTTTATCATGACTTTTATACTTTTAATCATTGTCATAGGCTAACTCTAATTTAGAGCAAGATCTAGTAACAAGAGTTACTGATTACTTTTTAAATGTATACTGAAGTTTGTCACCTTAAGATTGCTATACTGTTGCATGTTATAGAACAATGTATTCTCCAGAATTTAGACCATAGGATGTCTCAAACCAGAAGGGACCCACCCATAAGGATTGAATCTAACTGTGTGCTCCTTGCAGGACTACCTGAATCTAAACCATGTGATTAATAGCATCTTCCAGAAGCTCCATGAATTCTGACAGGCAGAGAAAATAGACATTCACACATTGAGACTGATCCATGAGAATAACCAGAGCTGAATCAGGGCTCTGAATCAATATGGAGAATTTAAAAACAAAAAATTACAAAACCTCTGCAGTGGCATTACAAGGACATTTCAAGAAAAAAAGCATGGAGGAGCAGGACTGATACATCAAGAGAATGGTGGCTATAAGGAGTCACATGAACCTCTAAGTGGTATTTCAATTATGAAAATTGTGAATTGGATGGTAAACAGAGCTTTAAGAAATAGTAGAAATAGAGGAGTTTCTGCTGGCCACAACTTTCAGTTCTTTCTGATCCTACAATAAGGGAATGGATTGTCAGCATTAGGCTATCAAAGCCATCTGTCTGCTTTTCTACCCTTTCTATGCTGCTGCAACTATGTAAGATAGCACTGTTGTCAGCAGCAGATCTCTTGGTGAAAGGGGAAGTTCAGTGCACAGTAATATTTCCTTACTATATCCTCAGTTTCCATTTTGACTGCCATAGAACTATGGCTTCTTGGCAAGAGGAAGTGTAAGATGTGAAAATGATATGAATATGAAAGCAGAACTGTCAATTGCAATTATCAATAAATAGTTTTTCTGATAACATAATTGTGTCATGAAATATATATAAAAATACTAAAATGTCTCGAAATGTGGGAATAGACACTGTGCTTCACAATTAATTTATTCTCTTACTTTGTATTCCTAATGTCCAGAATAAAGACCTGTTATTCTAATTCCTTGCAATCCTTTCCTTATCCTCACATCCCAGCTGAATCCATCCTTGGCTAACTCATATAAAAATAGCATGAAGAAGCAAATCAAAATGCATAATTTGGAGTACTAGATTCATTTTCCATAGCAAAATGCTAACATGTCAATACAATAGCTTGATGCACATTTCTTCAAGCCACTAAGAATTTATGTTCCTTACATACTGAAGTGAAGATATAAAATCTCACCACTTTTTCTTCTGAAGCCTATGGGTCTATTAGACAATCATGCTTTGATTTTCTTGCTTTCTCACACAGTACAAATTTTCTAGCCAAATGTACTACAGAAAGTACACAAACATAAAATTTGCCTCTAATGACATGCTTTACTATATTACTTGATAACAATTTCAGCACAAAGTCGAGAGGACTACATATTCACCTCAGGTGTTGTATGGCTGATATAACTAAGCCACAGTGATTTTTATACACATACAAAGACCAGACTGATGGCAGGTTTATTTGCTCATGCACCAAAATTACCTGAAACAGGAAAACTCAATTCAACATTAAAATTTTCTCTTAAGTTTTTGAAAGTATTCCTCCTCATGCCAATTTATCACCACTATATGCAAGCAACAGACATCGACTGACAGAAATTAATGCAAACCAAATTTCCCTATTGTCTTATACTAAAGTTAAGCTCAAATAAAGCTTTGGAATACCCAAGAGTGCTTTACAGCACAGGTCATGTATTCACATTATAGAAGATAAGAATTTAGAAGTGATGGAATCGTTACAGTTTGAGGACAAAGTACATAAACCATTATTATTTATGCTTTCTGAACTGAAGATAAAGATCTTAGAACTCCATCTGACAACTGCTCTGAATTATTGAGAGGTGTGTGGTGAATCAGAAATGTACTGTGTTGTATGTTATGAAAATAGAACTCATTTAAGACTTCTCTTGGGACTTCATCTTAGTACTATAATTGAATCTGATGCCTGAATGCAAAACACTGTCTTTCAGATAAGGGAGAATAATTTACATTATACATATGGGTATTTATAATATTGGTATTTGTCAACATATACCAATAATATACAGCTATAAACAAGCAACTTTTCTGCCTTAATGAAAAACTACACTTATTATGAAATGTTTTATATATATCTTCATTTTACACCATTAACTACTCCAAAACAATACATAAATTTGCATACATCACTGCATATGCAACTCCTTCAATTGAAGTCTGTGGTAAAATTCCCATTGACCTCAAGAGAAGCAAGTTTCTTTCTCTAGATACAATTTAAAGCCTTCAGTCAGCGTTAAGTTATAGCCATAAGTTTAAGCATATTTAACAGGCACTTTTCTCCACCGAGAAGGAGCAGTTGTATTGTGTTTACAATACATATTTAAGAAAAAACAGAAGTGTACTCTGAGGCAGTCCACCAAACTGTGGTTACCAGATTACCAGATCACTCACAGCAAAGAAATAAATGCAATTCATGCAATTCCAAAACAGGTGAAAAAATGCTCACAACCGTAAATTTGAACTACACATGCACCCAATTATGAAAATGCAAACAAATCAGTCTAAAGAGGTACTGAGAAATACCAAGAAATGGGTTTAGAGATAAGTTAAAAAAACAAATGAACAACCAAAACCTAGCTTAAGTAAAACCAACTTCTGCTGCTTTTCAGTGCTCAAGTCCAAATTGCAAAAATCACTATATTTGGCATATCCTTCATTTTATTTTTTCTTTCCAAAAAGGGTACTTCCATCATTTTAACCTTAGAACAGAACTGGTACTAAGCTACAGGAATCTTGCCATTAACAAAAGAGAAACCACGTTTTAAAGCAATATTGGCTGTGACATGCAGCCCATTCATGAATGCCTATTTCAGTCACTGTTGGGACACTAACTGTTGACACTATTACTTTTCGTTTCTATATATTATTATTGAAGGTATACTTTTGATACCTTGAACATGGATGAGGCTCTTTTCAGTTTGTTGGGGGGTTTTAGGGGATTTTTTTGTTGTTTGGTTGGGTTTCTTGAATGTCAGTGTAGCTAAATCTTCTGGGATAAAACTGCTTAGGGTGCAGCACCCATACAGGAGACCATCATCATCACAAACACTGAGTTTTTCAGAAGGCTGTTGTTCTATCTAAGCACACATTTTAGAAAGTAAATTAGTCTGAGAACAACTTAGGATGTCATATTTAGGTATAATTCAGTAATGTAGTTGAGAAGGTAAGCAGCAAAGCAGATTCAATACTAAGAGACTGAAAGTCAGTAATTTGGGATGACAAATAATCTAGCCATGAATGAAAATATTTTTCCAGCAATTGTTATTGCTTATGTGATGACAGTAAAGTCTACATTTGTCAAATGCCACAACACAAAAACAGGGAAGTGTGCACTCATATGAGCTATGTACTCTGAATTTTCATCTAAATAAAGTATTATATTTACACATTTTGAGAGGATCTAAAGTATTACAGGAAACAAAACATACTTTGTTCCATCTGAAAGAAAGTCAAGAAACATTCAAATTATCACAACCTTAAGTTAAAAAAAAAAAAAAATCACTTTAAGAACTATCACTAAAAATGTATAACACCCAAAACAGTCAAAGCAGTCACATAGATTTTTCAGATCCTCTTGAAATTTAAAAGTCTAAATAGATACCAAATAGAAGGGCGGAAGTTTTTATTTTTAGACAATAGAGAAAGTAAAATAGTTTTAATTAAAAAAAAAAAGTAAATACAGTTTCAAGTTTTCACCTGGGATTCCTCATACAGGTTGCCTATTTAAAGGATACTTCAACAGCATTCATAGTTGAGCAAGCTGTAGTTCACAGTTTGATTAATTTACAACTGGGAATTAAGCTGATGTTTTAGCATGTAAAAGACTCAGAGAAACACACACAGATACTTTATCCTTATATCTAGTCAGTTTAGAGAAACATTGCACAGTGGAACTTTGGAAATTCATGAGAGTATAAATCACCATGTTCTACAGTTGGCCCTGGACTGGAACAGACACACACAGGCTTTCTTGTGCTGACCATTCTCTCATAAACTCAAACTGTTTTCTTACTTCCCTAACAACATAATTTACATTCATGGCTTCTATTCTAACTCGCTGCATCACCCATGTGTCATGGAAAAAAAATGTGGTCGATACTTTTTGAGACAATGCACCAACATTTTGTGTGCAAACAACTAATGGTAATTTCTGGGGTCAAAAGAACTGTGGTCCCATTCCTCCCTCTTCTATTTAAAACCATTCTGTAAATTACAATTCCACCTCTATAGCTGTATCTTTGCTTAATACTCTACCTATGAAAGGCCCAACCAAGACTGTAATCCTTATTTTAGTAAATGTTCAGTGTAGTCTCAGGTTTTAGTAGCAAATGAGATTTATCACCATCTACCATTAAGACTGGTAGGGCATTAACACTGAGCAAGACCCCAGTCTGACCTGTGAGAATCTGCTCATAAATATTAAAGCTCTAGACTTTTTCTATTTTTCAACTTTAGCATTTTAGCAACAGTTCTTTAACAATTTTTTATTACACTAGCCAGAACAGCTTGTAATTACATTGACTCAACATGACACTAAATCTGCACTATTCGTTATCCAGAACTCTTGGTATATTAAATTATTCAGAAATTTAGAAATTTTTTTATTTTGGTAAGGAATATTTTGGGCAAAGGACAAAATTTAAAGAAAAGAGTGGATTATTTGAAAGTAAATTTAAAAATTCTTTAAAAATCTGTCAATATACTGATTATAGTAATGAATTTCCACTACATAACAGCGCATATCTTAACAAACTGAAGAGAACTAGTGGTTGAAAGATGGGAGGGTGGAAAGCAAGGATGAACAAAAGCTCCACAGCCATGCAGGATGAAGAGCTGGAGCCCATGGCCCTGAGAAACAGCCCCTCGCAGCTCACACCCCTCAGCCCTGCTCCTGCCTGCCGCAGTGAAAGAACATCAGGCACATGGCTCACCAGCATCTTGCTGTGCCATGGTTTCCTTTCAGCACCACTCAAGTAAGCTCCAGTGCTTTATATGAAAGTTTATTCTACCTGTGTGTAAAATAAGTTTTTGGCTGGGTCTTGTACTCTCTTTTCCTGCTTTTCTTCCCTGCCTTCCCCCTCTGCCCTCAGACACCCATCTCCCTTTCTTCCTTTTTCCCAGAAGGAGCACAGGAAGTACTGTAAAGATTTACACCTTAGTAGAACATGATTGAGATCTTCTGGTGGACTCTGTCAGTGAGCGCCAACTAACAGAAATGGACACAAGCATTATGACTATACAGGGTTTTTTCAACCTTAAAAGTCAAGCCTAAATACACTTAGGAAAATAGAGTGTCTATATTCAAGTAAAGTGACTTTCTTATTGCACTATAAAGGTAAGTTGGAACAAATTAGGAGAATGTGCTGAAAAGAAAGAAAATAATTATTATTTTAATATTAATAATTATTATACAAAAGGAAATAATATGCAAAACTACAGTGAGATAAATGAGAACAAATTATACCGAGTAATCAGGGAGATCTGTAAATGCTGAATTGCCTAGCTATTAACCTGAAATATTGAAATTTCCCATAAAAGTGCATCTGTCAGCCAGAAACAGTCAGGTTAGCATCTTTGATCATATGAATTTGTTTGTCTTGCCAGAACTTAGAAGCCATCTTCAGCAAAATTCACAGAATTTAGTTTCCTCAGAAAAGAGAAAATCAAATCATACCTCCTTTACTTGAATGAAATTGAAGACCAAGAACAAAAACACCACATAAGAACACGAGGAGAAGTTACAATACAAGCAGAACTACACAAAAATCTCTTTTGCATATTAGGCAGAAACTTTTCCCCCTTTCACAGCCTTCACCTGTTCCTCTCTTGCCCTCATTGCAACCTCTTTGTAGGCTTGCTCCCCTCCAGGTACCCACATTGGGGGCTCGGCAGCTGCCTTCTGCAATTACAAAGGCTTTCTATGTGTTCCTGCCTCTGTAAGCGTTCTTGCTCACTAACAGGGCTAGGAAACACCTGTTTGGTATCACAGCACATGCCTGTGACAACTCCACTACAGAGCCTCACCTACAAGAGATGCCTGCTCCGATTTCTGCCTGTACCAAATTCAGTTTCACCATCCCAGTGGTACTGGGCAGTGCCCTGGCCCTGTGCCCAGGGACCACACGGCAAGGTCCTGTGTGCCACCTCACCTGCCAGCTCCCGCAGGTGACATCACTCTCCTAGCAAGGACAGTCCTCACGGCAACCAAGGAGTTGCCCAATTCTCTCTCACTGCTAGAAGGTGATTCCTGGGCACAATATTAAACCTTGTAAAAATCTCCTTCTTTAATCACCCTCCTTACACTTGACCAGTGACCACTAAATTTATAAAATGGTCTGTGGGCTCTAGACATGCCACTTGCCTTACATGAGGAGAATGGAAAATGCACACAGGTCTGACAGAAACAGCAGAATAAATTTGGATTAAGAGCACTGCTGGCTCTAAGCATAAATATAGACTGATGTCTTTGAGCAGTTTCAAGCCAGCAATTCATTACTTTCAATTAAATCCTTAGCTCCAATTAGCATTAACTGTGTTTGTCTTTCTCACATATTATCTTTATTTTGAAAAATGTTTATAATTCATTTAACATCAAACCAATGGCAAAAAGAGTTTCTTTAACACAAAGCAGGAAACAAATTACACATTTGCCTCATCACAGATACATGGACCCTTATTCAAATGGTTGATTGCTTTTCAATTGCAGCACAGCAGGCAATCCTCTAGTCTGCCAAACACATCACCCAATGTCATGAAGAGCAGGAAATGTGCATCATAGTGACAGCAGTTTTGAAAAGGTCATAGTCTGAACAACCTTTCACATATTTTAATGCTTATTTAAAATAAGGCTTTATGAAAAGCACAAAGGGCTAGCTTAGTTCTCAGTCAGACAAAACAACATAATTTTTTTTGTTATTCACAAGCCAAACTGATTAGTTTTAGCAAGAGCGATCAAAACAATCACAAGTTTGAATAAATTCTTGACTAGAATTTTCCTTTTACTTAGTTAAAATTAGGAAGGCTGTCAGGATTTGATTTCAAGAAGCAAGGTTTAAGTGATGCATCACACAATAACAACTGTTCCACTTTAGCAAACTTTTCACATGAAGAACAGACTTGTCGATTTTGAGCTAATAGTATAGTAAGAAACTATTGTTTCCTTGATAACTATATATGGCTTTCCCTGGGATTAAATATGCTTCTAAATGAAACATTATATAGAGAAAATTTAACTCATCCCTGATCAAGTAGCTGTCATGAAATAGGTAATTCAATTATCCATGGTAAAAATTAGCATACCATATTCCAGATATTACCCAATACCTGTGTTAGACATTGAAACAACACTGTTTTGTTGTAGTTTTTAACTTCAAAACCCTTCTTACAGATAAATCTGTGATGTCTTTCTGCTACTTTCCCCAGGGACCTGTACTAGAAAATGTAGCACACACATTGAGCAGCATTTAAACCATATGGTTAAAGTGCAGCATCATTTCTGTTCAAGGAAAGCTAAAAAAGAAATGTCAAGTATTTTCAGTTTTACTGATGTGAAACACTTGCTCCTAGTAAATTTCACATTGTCCATTTTTCTCCAGCTGTTTCTAAAGAACTGTGGTGGGTTGGCCCTGCATACCATGTACTGCCCACCAATCGCTTGCTCACTGTCACAGGAATACAGAAGGAATTCAATGAGGAATTCATTCATTAATTTCCATTGGCAGGTAGATGCCCAGCCATCTTCTGGAAAACAGCAGAAGTAACAGGGCCATGTCTTAACCACCAATATTCCCCTTCCCAGCCCCTCCTCCTTTTGCCCAGCTGTTATTCCTGAGCAAAATATTTTATGGAGTAGGATGCCCTTTTGGCCAGCTCCACCAGCCATGTCTTCTCCCAGCTTCTTGCTTTGAGAGGGGAAGAGTGGAAATAGAAAAGAATGTTCAGTGTTAAACCCAGCACTGTTGTGGTCACCAATGAGAGTATTATGTGGGCTGCTTTCATTACAGAAAGACCCAGTAGAGGAACAATGTGGGAGCTTTGAGAGATTTTCCAGGCATTAATAATCCAGCAAAGGGCATGTGGGTGTGTGTGCTGTAATCCAAACTGTCAATCAGTGCACATTTGAAAAAAAAAATATTTAGAAAAATATCACAATAATTTTGTTATGTGGAATTTCTCAATTTCTTCTACACAACAGTAAGATACTAACCGTTTCCATGTCCTTTACATGTATGGAACATAAGCACATGAAAGTTGAAGAATATTAAGGTGAGATACAATCTTTACAAGCCCTTCAGAAAGAACAGCCAAACACTACACACTTGTACACGAGTATAGCTCTCAGAGACACTAAGCTAAAAACTTTGACACCAATGACCCATGTGTGGATTCCTGAAAGAAAAAAAAAAAAAAAACAACACCAACAGACCAAAATAACCTCAAAAGCCTCCAAAAACCTCCAAAATAACAACCTACAAAAGGTAAATATTTTAGAGACAAGAGGGAGTTTTAAAAATAATGTTTCTATAAATAATATATTTCCCTCTGGACTTTGCTAGAAGAATATAATCTTAATTCTCCTTGAACTTTCCTGACTTAATTTTGCCATTGTAAGTAAGCTAAATGTGATGCAGAGCCCTATGCACTGTGTATACACCTCTTACATTTGTTTTTTCAGAGCAGGACTGATCCTATTTACTCCATATATTCAGCAAAGTTGTGTTTCTTTTTTTTTTTTTCCCTAAAGATATTAGAATTAGCCCAAAATAACTATAAATATGAAAAATCACACTGAAAGCTAGGCAATATTAACACAAAAAGGCAGAATGCTTTTCCAAACTTCTTTAAGAAGAGAATATTGGTCTATGAAAAGACAAAAAATATATGGAAAAGTAAAGTATCAAAAATCAAAGTATCAAAAATCTTTAGCTTGACATATGAGAATAGTCTACATAAACTATACATTTAAAATTACTTCTACATCTATATATGTCTATTAAAAATACCTGAAAAACCAGAGATGTCCATTCAAATATATGTATAAGTGATTACTTTCAAAGAAAATAATGCCTGAGTGAGATGATTCAGTCAAGCAATGTGACTACTGAAAAATTTTTCTGCACTTAGACTAAAGATATTTTCTGATATATAATTCCTAGGGAATAAAAGAGAAAAAGTAGTTTTCCTGCTAAACCTGAGTAACACAGTTTCAATTTTATATCCAGTAGTCTTCATAGAAATAGTTTGCTATCGAATCGATTCTTCTCTTCTAATAAATATGTAAAAGCATACTGAAGTCAAAACACAAACAGTCCTCTTGCCTACTTCATGGAAAATCAATCTTATGAGAAAACTATATATAGCTTTCCGAATGAGAAAGCATTTAGCTTTCAACAGAAAGAAAAATTCTAGTCAGATATTTCAGCAGTCATGTTTTTTGTATTAGTTGATATAACTTCTGTCTAGTGATAAATTGCCCTTCTAAACATAGAAAAAATGCAACTTTTTTCACAGATAATATTAGAATTTAATAAAACCCACCAGCATTCTACATAAGAATTAATCTAGGGCTATAGTAATAGATAATCTTTATACATTTAAGAAACACAAGCTACAAAACTAACTGTACAAAAAAACCCATAAAAGATAATTTTAAACTACTATTCAATGGAGTGCTGTCTACAAGAACATTTCTAGTGATGCATAACTTTCACACACCTGGCTCATCTCTCACATTTCTTCCCAGCAGAAAATGGCAGAAAATTAAACTGAAAGCTCTGGTCACCACAGCTACCAAGCCCTGTATGTTGTTTTAGTGGTTTAGCTACTGAAGTGCAGAAATATTTCAAATGAATCAAAATGAAAATCCTGTTATAATATTTGTTGTATATGGAATTTCTAAAAGCAAGACTAACTTTCATGCCCATTAATAAAGCTAAAGAGTTTGCTGCATGTCATACTTTCCTAAGTAATTTCAAGAAATCTATGAAATGAGATACACAGATATAAATTTACTCTTTAATACTAGAGAAATAAATATTGCCATGGGAATAAGTATTTTGAGCTACTATTTTTTAATATATTTAACTGAATTGAAAGTAATTTCAGGTCACTAGAGCCTGTTTATGCTTGGCAACCCTAAATTATTAATTGAATCAGAAATAACTATTTCATCACAAATTCTTTGAAAGTAGTAATGCCTTTGTAACTAAATTTTTACAATTGTTTTATTCATACACAGTTTAGATGAATGACTGAAATTATAATTCACACTAGATTTTCCTCAATTCTTGAAGCTGCCTTTACAGCATTTTGGAAACTGTCAAAAAAACCTATATGAGATCTGTGTGAATTGACTCATTAGTTCAAAGTTGCTGGAATGACCCAGATAACTGGCATTGTTTGCCATAAAACACCCCTTGAGAGTATAAATCTATCCTTATGCACAAGCATGACTGAATTATAAATGTATGATTTTCTTTTCAATACTACATTGTAAGGTAACATTCATATAATCCATTTTAAGTCATGGCAGAACTTATTTTCCTGTCTTAATTTCATTTTGTATGCTCATGAAGTAGCACAGTATTATAGTCTAGGGGGGGGAAAAGTACAAGTAGAAATAGGAATGACTTTTAAAGCAGTTTAATCCATTAACTGTCATAGCTATTTCTGAAGTCATACTGGCTAAGACAAACTTTTTGTTGAGTCTTTAAACCTATTCTTTAGTTCATACAGAATTTAACCTGGATTACTTTTTGAATGTTCAACTAAAACTAAAAGACATTTTAACAGCATTGCTACACATGTATTTATAAACTAATTTCACAGAATTCTGTTAGCACTACAATTTTTAGAAAACAGAAAAATGATGGATAATGTACTTGTAAAGCTTTCTGGAGCTCTTGTACTTTTTCTGAAAAGGAGGTAGAAAGCCCAGTACCTTGAAAAAATGCTACGTATTTCCTTTATAATATTTTTTAAATTTTCTTCCTGAATTTAATAGACAGTTTAAGCAATATTCATCAGTATATATGGCCCATTTTTTTTTCAACATAACTTTATTGGAGTGATTTTGACTGGCCATGTACACTTGAAAATGTGCAGGTACTTGACAATGTGCAGGTACTGAACTTCTATCTTCCTCCCTCTTTCTCTTCTAACCCCACAAGAATTATATGACCTTCCTTTCCACATTTCCCTTCTTGAAGAACTTTTTTGAATCAACAGAAGTCTCCACAGTAATATTCCGTTCATAAGGACAACACAAGAGCACCACAAATTAACTCAGCCAGGGAAAAAAAAAAAAAGAGCTCCGTGGATTCTGCACCACAATCAAGTCAAACTGTTTTTTCAGAACAAGGCACACTTTCCTGTAACTTGATACCTGTATGCTACGATAAAAGAGAAACTGAAGATTTCCAAGGCAGTGATGCCAGCTGAAACAGATAAAAATGTGCAAATGATTTAGCAAAGTGTTAAGTGCACCATCTGAAGTTGTGTCAGTACCGTGAAATTCCTGCAGCTAACACAGAAAGCATTCCAAGTGCTAATGACTAAACTCTTTAGACTTTCAAGGTCTGGTTTTGACTTGGTTTGTTTCAGTTCCTTTTTTTCACCCCCTAAGTGGACAGTTTGCCATTTTATTTTGCCATTTGCTTAACCTGAATACTGGAGAAATGAGAAGTCATGCCATCATACTGAATAAATGAATGACGAAACAACTGACAAAAAGTATTTAGTAAATAGAGTAAATTTACTAACATCATTATCTATTAATATTGTGTTTTGATAAAAGGGAAACATCTCTCTTGAAAATTTCTCAGGGATTATTTTGTGCCTTTTATTTTAAAATAATGTGCGATCTCATAACAATATCCAACAGACACCTTAAAAGACAATACACACCATAAGAAACAGCAGATGAATTAAGTATTACCCTTTTTTCCCAATTTTCAATTTCAGAATCTAATGGTCAGCAGCAACAGCCATACTCCTATTCTCACATCTGAATTCATATTTAAGATAATTCTGGCTAACTTCAGTTTATCTTCTTTATTATGGAGAGGGAGGAAGAATCTTCAGCCCAATTTAGACTTCTAGAGGGATAATCACCAGCTTAGAAAAAACAGACAGTGTAATGCTTTTAAAAATCAATTTTCCATTGAATCATTAAGGTCAGAAAAGACCTTTAGGATCATTGAGTCCAATTGTTAACCCTGCCATGCCATCTTGCACAATAAACCACGTCCTCCAGTGCCATATCTACGTTTTTTGAACATTTTCAGGTATGGTAAACTCTACCACTTCACTGGACAGCTTGTTCCAATGACTGGTCTTTCAGAGAAGTAATTTTTCCTAATAGCCAATCTAGCGCACACACACATCGATGCATCTTGAAGCCTTTCCTTTTTCCTATTGCATTTTACTTGGAAGAAACCAATCCCCACTCACAATATTCTTTCAGGGCAGTTGTAGCGAGCAATAAGGTCCCCTCTGAACCTCCTTTTCTCCAGGATGAACAACCCCAACTCCCTCAGCCAATTCTCATCAGACTTGTGCTCCACTGCCCTTTTCTGAACACACTGCAGAACCTCAAAGTCTTTCTTGTAGTGAGGGGCTCAAAACTAAACACAGGATTTAGGCATGACCTCACCAGTTCTGAGTCCGGGGGGATGATCATTGGTCTGGTTCTGCTGGCCACACTATTCTTGATACAAGCCAAAAAGCCGTTGGCCTTCTTTGGCCACCTGGGCACACACTGGCTTTTGTTTAGCTGTTGGTCAACCAGCACGCCCAGGTCCTTTTCTGCTGGGCATTTTTACAACCATTCTGCCACAAGCCTGTAGCACTGCACGGGGCTGTTGTGACACAAGTACAGCACCCAGCACTTGGCCTTTTTGAGTCTTCACCCATACAATTGGCCTCTGTAGAGCCCTCCTGCCCTCCAGCAGATCAACACTCACATCTACCTTGCTGTCACCTGCAAACTGGCTGAGAGTGCACTCAATGCTCTCATCCAGATCATTAATAAAGATACTAAAAAGGTCTGAACCAAATACTGAGCTCTGGGGAATCCCACCAGAGACCAACCCACTAACTGGATGCAGCTCCATTCACCATCACTCTCCAGGCCTGGCCATCCAGACAATTTATTACCCAGTGAAGAATATATCTGTCCAACCCCAGGGAAGCCAGCTCTCTTATATTTGATGGAAGACACAAAGACAAGAAAAAATTAATGAAAATTCATCATGAAAAGCATGTGATTTTGGTTCCTAAGTTTGCATTTAAGAAAATACACAAAACACAGCTAAAAAAAGAGCATATCTTCAGGTTTCATTTATTTACTTGATTCAGCCAAAGCATTTGGAAAAAAAGACATGTCTGTGTTAGGATTTCAAATGTGGTAATAATCTGCATGTCCACCATGACTTGTTTTCAATACCAAGATATTGGAAATGTTTTCCAATGGTAAGAATATAGTTCTATGTATAAGACATAGCATTTCTTTGCCAATAACTTAAAAATAAGAAAGGGGAAATAATTGAAGACCAAAACATCAACCATTCTTATTTTAACCTGCTGTTATTTCAAACACTTATCTGTTCTAGACTCAATTGAACTGTCCACTTTGGTTTGTGTTATTCAAGGGTTCTGTGTAGACTTGATTTAAGCATTCAGTGATCAGGCAGAAGATTGTTCAACTTCCGATTTTTCTAAGAAAATGAGAAAGCTAAATAAGGTAAGCAGTTTTCAAAACAAAACCCAGAGGCCTTGTATTGAATAGGGATTTTCCTCTTCAGTACTTAAATAAATAAATTTTCCGGTGTAAAGTATAGCAAGGATGTGTGTGTTCTTTACTGTTTTTCCACTAGAGCCTTATTTTACATACCTTCCTAACATACTCTATGAACATCCAATTTGGCATTAATTCAGTCAGGTGTAAATTCTGGGCCTTGAATAGCCTGAATTCCTACACTAAGTTAAAAAAAAAAAAAAAAGATACTCATAAGGGATTTAGCACTTGTTTATTGAGATCATGAAATATTGTAAGGAAGATGAATTCCCTCAAGCATGGTAGTTCTTAAAAGAAACACTAGTGATTAGGACTGGAATGTGCAAAGAGACTATAATTTCCACATTCCCCCTAGAATAAGAGCAACATTAGAAAATAGTAATCTAAACAAGCTCAATGTTTATTTTTCTGATACTATTGTTGAACTATTCTGAAACAATCTTGCTGAAAAAGTAGCTTCCCTGGAGAAAAGATGTAAAAACAAAGAAGAAAAGCTTTTGCAGGCCTGTGAAGAAATGGAAGGAAAATAGAAGGTCTATAGACCCTAAGCTGAAGTCAAAAACAGTAGAACACCCCAAGGCCATGACAATTCAAGTGTTAAATAAAACTATGAAATGAAATAAAATGAAATCTAAACTCTAAAAGACACCATTGCAAGTATGAATAAAATAATGTATAATTCATCTTATATAATGTCTCATGAAATGAACTCAAATAGCATTAAAAACTATATTTAATGCTGGTGCTCACACAGACTTTCAAGGATAAACATTAACAATATCTGAGGCTATACTGAAAAAATGCTTTTTATGAATAGGTTTGACAACATCTATCATCAGGTATATAACTCTATATCCCTATGTTAGTATACATATCTAACTGTTTTATGAACTGTGAATTCCAAGATATTACACAACTAAATTTATGAAATACTGACATGAACTGTGTTCTGAGTACAAAATATACAGCAATGCATGTAATTCTGAAGAAGAAAAAACAAAAATAAATACATGAGTTGTAAGGGCTGTTATTGGCAGCTATTTTTCAAGAATGTTTTAATATAATACACATAGCTTGTCTTTAAACAGGGAAGCATAAAGAGCAAAGGACACGTGCATTCTTCTCTGTAGTGGAAAAAGTAAGATGTTATTCTGGAACTCTCTGATTGCTTTTCCTAATACTGCTATACTTTCTGAAAAATAAAATGGAAATGTAGCAGGGTAAAAAAGAAATTATTTCCCTCTCATTCCTCAAGAAAATCTGATTTATTGCTGTGACCCTCACTCTTCTTATAGTTGAAAAAAATGATAGTGGATCTTTTAGGGGAAATAAGGTGCTCATTTCCTTTTTCTTCCCTCCAAAAATTTCATTTCCTTTCTACTATCCTTTCATTTGTTGCAATAACAGAGAAAAGAAAATTCTCTCTGTCTGAGATTCACCATTTACAAACACCTACACCTTTATGCTTAGTCAATCAAAGGTTGCTTAAAGTGAAAAGCTTTGGCAGGTAGCTTTATTATTCTGTATTTACTTCTTTTTACCTCACTGGTAGAACAACAATGAAATCCATTATTATGTGATTCTGGAAGTTGTGACAGAAAGTCATGCTTCTATTTGAATCCACCTAGGCCAGCATATCAGACTCACACTCTTAGAAACAATGGATGAATTTTGAAATATGTTTTGTATTCCTGCTATATGAGAAATGAATAGTTTGTAAACATCATATCTATAAGAATCATATGGAGATGAGAAACAACTCCAAAAACTAAAAAGTGATGTGTAAGAAAGCAGGATGCTTATGGATCTCTTTGAAAGAAGACCAGCTTCAGAATGAGCTGATGATCTGGAGAGAAGTCAAATAATCTGCTCATAAAGAGGAGGAAACATTCAAGCTTAATAAAATTTTTCTGTACAAAACTCCAATTTAAAACTGTGTATTTACATGTTTAAATTGAATCGGATTCAGTTTCCTTTTTAAGTAGAATATTTCTGAGGGATCAAAAGGAAAACTGCAAAGCAACATCCAGACCACATTAATCTCAACAGTTAACATGGACAAAGCACAAACCATTGATCATTAAATAGTTCCTGAGGATAAAGGCAATTTTAAATACACAGAACATAAAAATCCCTTCAAGAAGCAGTGAGCAAATTTTTCATTGAGATCTTTTTTTCTATGAAATGGGCACAAATCTGGGAGAAGGTGTCATTGCTCATCTATTCCAGTTCAAGAAGGAAAGTCAGTCAGTTGCCAAAATTCTCCCTTAAAAACCTCTTGTGTGAGATACAAGAACTGTCCAAAAGGAGGGTGCATCCACCACTGCATATACTCCTACTGCAAATTCAGTTCACTTTCTTTTCCCAAATAGCATTAAAATTTTGATCAAAAGTTCATCCTAATTAAATCATCATTCTGAAATCAAAATAATAGACTAAAATGATAAAAATGGACTTGTGGGAATATCAAAGGCACTTCAAAAAACTCCAGTGCTTGTGTCACTACAGAGAAGATCTAAAATCATCTCACATGTTCGATTACTGAGTCAAGAATTCCAACACCTTTTTGTTTGGATATCAAATGCTGCTGCATCTTTGTGATGTAACAAAATTAGAAAAAAAAAAAATTAGTGATATTTTAGCATTAAAAATTCCAATCCCCCAGTAATATCTAAATTATTCTTGTGCCCATTAGGGTCTTCTCCTCATTATTAAGTCAATATTTTTTTGACTGTATTTGACAAATACATATAGATTCTTCTTTAAACCAGAAAGGAGGAAAAATCATATTTCACCAAATTTTAGTAGTTGTTATATTCATCAGGCAAATCCAGTCTCTGAATAACAGTGATTTTTATGCTGCCTTCAAGTGAGCAACGTGCCAAAGGCACCTAAAGATAAATAATACCTAAATATTAAAACCAAAGTCAAATAGTTATAAATTGTCTACAAGGTATTGCTAATCTTTTTTTTTTTGTCATGTTCCCCCATACATGGTATGATAATCCTGTGAACAATTCTATGAATAAGAGGTCAACTTTAGAGAAATTGTTAATAAAATTAGCAAATTCTCAATATGAAAAAAGAGATAAGAAACTGGTCCAAAAAGAGAACTAAAAAGGTGAGGAAGAATTAAATGTGTTATTTAAAAATACTCAAGCACATCTTTAATAGTAAAGTTGAGTATTTCATTAGGGAAAGTCAAGCTGTCACATAAAAATATTTTACTTGACTGCAGTTCTCATGTTTTGTTTGCTTGGAACCTTATGCATCAGGTCTACATAACAAATGACAAGTAACTCCACAAAATCAAAATTGAACTTGCAATGAAGATATATACTGCACTCAGCAACATGAAGGAATAACCAAACTCTGTCCAAAAGTCAACTCTTTTTTCATAGGCATTCTGATAAAGAATCTTAAAAAAAATTATTACATTGTTTTATGCTTCTATCAAGTAGTTTATAAAATAAAAGGAAATTAACTAAATTATTAAGGAATAAAGAATCCTGGTGAAGAGATAAAGAAAATACAGTTTTCTGCTAGAGAGAACTTTATCTTCAGATTTTAAAGTCACACTGCAAGTTTTCCTACATGTGATAAAATCACAAAATACAGCAAAAGTCATCTAAATTGCTTTCTTTACTATTCAGTACACTTCAGGGTCAATGATGAGTTTAAAATGCAGTAGTAAGCATTTTGATGCTAACGGTCCTGAGAGAATAATGATCATATAAAAGGAAACTGATTGGAAACACTGTTCTAACAAGAATCAGATAATTTAACATGGATTTTTATTAGAAAATATAAATTTGTTGGGAAAAAAATCTCCATGGGACGATATTCACTTGAAAAAATTTACCAGGTAAAGTGCTTGAGACTGTACTAGACAGTAGCCTGATTTTTGCTGAGGACACAGGATACTAAAACAGCTCACATTTAAAATACTTGAAGGCAATAAAATTCACTGAGGGTAAAAAGCCCCTTGGCTCTGAACAAGTTGCAATTCTGAGAAGTCTCAATTCACTGTCACCATAAAATTTTGATTCACTTCTGAAACAGAAGAGGACCATCAACTTTAGTCAAAAATTTGTCCAAGCTTGAGTATACTTTCGATTTTCCTCATATTGGGAAAGTCTTCACCATATGTCTCTGATATAGTGCAGTGCCATTCTGTAAAGTAAAAAAGTCCCTTCACAGCTTGCTTTTCATCAATACTATTCACAGTGATGGCACTCAGTGGTATAAGGCTTCTTAAGCCACCTAAAGTCAAGATTTAACTATATAAAAAACTGACAGCACATAACAGAGTATAGAAGTCTTATAATCTGTTCAGAGACCTCATCTCTTTCATCCTTATGGAGTGAAATGAGTATTCTTTCTTGTGTAATTTCAGAAAAGGAAAATGATGAATGCTACTCATTCTGCACTAATACTCATGCACATCTCTCTTCTCTACTATAATTTGCAACACTTTAGAACAGAATTTTGTCTTGCTACTCCTAAAGTATAGAAACTAGAACTTCTTTCTTTTCACTTTTTTCCATGTCTACTACTCTAGATTTAAATAATTATATCTTCTGAATGCCTCCTGCTATTTCTTCTGAGATAAAGTTTTATAAAAGTGCAAAATGTCCTCATCCACCCAAGGATAATTCTAGTAAAGCTAAGAAGGAATTATAATAGTTTTGTTCCCCACTGAATACCATGTGACTGGAGCTGTTTTTACACAGCAGTACTCCTATAAACAACATATTAACACCACAGAATAATAGTGATACTTCATAAACCATATGGTGTTATTACAAAGGCACTGCATGCAAATTTACATGGGGTGACTTTCTAAAAAGTTTATTTAGTATAGCCAAGCTCCATTTAATATAAATCAGTCAGAAGGCAGAATTAAGTCTCATTAATGCAAACTTATTTCTCTAAACATTAGGCACTCTCCTGGTCACTGCATGGAAACAAAGCAATTCACACCACTTTGTGCATGAACAGAAAACTATCCATGAAGGTCTCCCATTGCTCCAAGGAAGTGGTGGAAGCCAAAGGGAAAGATAGGCATATCTTCCCCCTTTTGGCTAATGACTAACTTGAATCAGGTGCTCAAAGCCCACAAGATTCAGACCTGAGATATATGAATATAATGGGTGTTAAGGTCCACATATTTACTTGCATAAGGGTTAAGATCAATATCCCAGACACTTTTCTGTTTAAATCCTGAGTACTCTACACAACATCTGAGGTGTTCTCTGCGGAAGACACTCAGTCTTCTCTCTGCAGAAAAATATTTATGCTCCACCTTGCTTTCTTCCATGTCTTTTATGAACTCAATTTTCTTATTGAGGAAACTACAATCATTTGGCGATATCTAGTAAGAACTAAAATTTAAGAGTATAGATGGCTCTTTGAGCCATCAGCCTAATGAAACTTGTATTCTCATTGTGTTCTGCCTCTCAGCACTGCCTTCACATTTTTCTTTTCCTTGCCCCAAAATTTTCTCATATTTTAGAGCAAATCTATGTCTCCTATAACATGCTACCAGATAACAGTCACAGTAAAATGTGAATAGACCAAACAGACAAACCAACTAAATACCAACATATATACAGAGGTTAGCCTGACAATATTTATGTGCAGTACGTCTTGAAAACATCTTTTTTCTCTGTCAAATTCAAATTAAGTAGTTAATTTTTCAAAGTTGTTAACTAGAATAAACATGGTAGAATGTATTTCTAAAACTACCATTTCTGTTTCCAAGTTGATGATTATGTTTAAAAATTATTATGAGGGGACTGACAGGAGAAAAAAAGGAAAATATGACCCAGACTCTATAAACTTACTTTTCTAAATAACCCAGACTATAAAAGAAGAAAAAGAGAAATATAAGGAATAAAATGGCAGCTAATAAATAGTTAATGAAGTACTGATTAGGAAGTATTTAATTTACCTTTGGACAGAGGTGATAGAAAACAACTTACTCTACAACAACAATGAAGTAGAATGACTATCAGGAGATTTTTTAGAGTGAGAGGGATTCAAAATAATTTTAATGTTACCTAAAACTCATCCAGCAGTTAAATTCCTTGTGCTAGGTCTATAAAACATCTAGTAAATAAACACATTCCTGATGCTATTAAACATTTTCACTGTAGTCATCAAAGGCAGTCAGCATCTTATCAATTCACGATTTCACATTAACATTGTCACTGGATTTGTTTTCCTATTTGACTGTTAGCTGTACTCACTAGTGCATAAATTTTCTTGTCAAGTTTCTCAAAGTTAATCACCTATAACATCTTTTAAATAGTCCCAAATTCCATATTAAAAATAAATTCTTAAATTTTACAGACATTTATACACTTGATCACTGCAAGTGTAAGAAGGTCAGAGCTACAAAAATACAATCCTCTTAAATATGCAATCCTCTTAAAATATATTTTTGTTTATAACTTGAGCTTGAATCGCAAATGACTTCTATGTCAATGTTCATTTTATATATGTCAATATGACAGTGGAAGAACATGAAGATCTCATTTCTAAACACTGACATTGAAATGTTGAAGCCTGAAATTGCAGACAGGTTAAATTTGCTGAAAGCTGTACTAAAAGTCATGTGCTGCTTTGAAATTGCCTTCATCCCATCCTCAGATGCTTCAGCACATCAAAAGAAAACACTCCCAATCTTTGCAATTTCTCCTCAGGGCTAGAAGTGTTTATTTTTCTCTGTGGTCCTGTCATAACCAGGCCTAGGGGTGGATCTCTGCTCTATAATCACAGTGGAATTAACACCCTGCTTATGTAAAGACACAGAAGCAAATCCAGAGTTATCAGGGTAAATCACAGAACACAGAGACGCTACAGCTAAAATATTGTTTCAGTGATGTGAAAAAAATGCCAGTTGCTCGATTTTTCCCTCCTTTCATTCTTAATTTTGTTGGGTTTTTTCAGAGCCTAGAAAATCTGGTAGCAGACAGATTTTCAGACTGCTGCCTGTAGTTGCGAAATGCATGAGTGCACAGAACACTCCAAGTAAATCACCATCAGCATCACAGCAGCCATGTTATTGAGGAGTATAAGCTCCTTTTGTTCCTAATAACGAGGATAAATTTTTGCTGCATGGTACCATGAAATGACTACTGCTACACAAAGGCTCAGTGGATTTTAGAAATGAGAATGTTTTCTTTCTTAGGTTGCAATTTCTTATTTAAAATGATTTAAAATGCCCTCACTACAAATATTAAGTTCATGCTTGTGTTGAAAATTCACCTAAAGAAATCCCAGTTTGTATTAAGGTAGCTCCAGTTCTCAAGTTTCAGGGACTTTAAAAAAATCTAAATTTTTTTTCCGCAGTAAGGAGATAATGTGAAAATGTTTTTTTTTTTCTTCTTTTTGGTTTTATCTCATTTAGTTTTAAGCATATGTACTTTTCATTATACAGTTTACTCACATTTTCACTATGTTTAACTAAGGAAAAAAAAAAAGCAGAAGGGCAACATTTTTTTAAAAAAACCCCAGCACTGACACGCAAGGCATATGTCTCTCAAAAAAAATTGTCTTCTATGGACAGGGTAGATAGATGAAGAACAAAAGGAATATTACTTGTAGCATAGCAGATAAGGTATAAAATTCTTATTAGCTAGAAAATGTGGCAGAGAAATTTCATTTCCTATTTTGGTGGATAATGCGATCATCTCCCAGAAAAAAAAAAAAAAAGGGAATTAGTATCATGTAAATACACATTAACTATTGAAATTAAAGTTGTTGTTATTATTTGCTCAATATCCAATCCAATTTTAGCTATAAGAAATTATATAGAATGAGATTTAGAAAGAAAATCACTGCTCTCATATCTTCAATTTTTTCCCACTGTTTTTCATACTACTAAAATTTCAAATACCAATAGGTATTTTATATATATATATATATGTATATATATTACATATGCTATAGAATATATATATATATATATATAATATATATATTACATATGCTATAGAAACCAGGTTGTCTAAGGTATAAGGTCAGAGATAAGCCAACAGGAGCATACCCCTCATTGTGCTAATATGCTCTAAACCAACATATGTTATATGTTCAGAAAATAATTAGTTTTCATTTCATATAGCTGTCTCCCTAAAGTCAAGAATATAATGATAAATCGCTAGAAATGTAGTAATATTTACAACACCTGAGATAGAATGCAAATGTTCAGAATACAAGTTCCTTGTTGTCTGATTGTTAACAGAAAAATTGACATCAGATTTTGAACTGCGATCAGCCTGAGTTATATTGTCTTCCACTAGAATTCCAATTTTAATCTTAGATGGTTTGGGGATACATAAAAATTGCCTCTCTTCTCAATCATGGAGTGCCACATTCCAGAACAACAGAAATATTGAAATAGATACCTACAGAAATGAAAAATAAACAAATAAGAGATTAATTTCTTAAAGTTGAAGGCTGTTTGTCATGTTAGGCAACCTCAATATGAATGCAATCATCTTCCTGCCTATTGGCATAAATCTAGTCCTTCTTTTGCACATTCACCTGTAGACTGAAAACTAGATTCAGTGCAAATGTACTACCTTAAGCATGTAGTCTTGATTACCTAAGTTTTTGAATATCTGTTCATGTTCTTAAATTTCCAATATTTATTTCTTCCTCTCAAGCAGAAACTAGTGATCTCCACGCAAAATTATAAAAATGTCATCAAATAATATAACTTGTACCAATCACAGGCATCTAAAGCTGTAATATAAATGCTTAATAATAGCACGGGCATATCTTATTGTAATTAGACATTTCTGCCATGTTCAGCTGAGTCAAGTAAGACAATTTAAGTAACTAGAGATGTCTTTCTCAAGATCAAACTTAGAATTTTAACTTGCTTTTCTGGCATTTTTTAAAAAATTCTGAATAATAAGCATGAGTGACCACACCAGCTTTAGACTCTATGTGGGTTCATGCATGCTAGTTTGATTATTTAATTATTAATTTCTATCTTGTATACTATTTTTGTTCTGTGTATCTTAACATTATCTCCTTCAAATAAGGAAATATTAAATAGAATTGCCACCCAGTAGGCTTGCCCTAGATAAACAATAGAAAATCCCTGGACAGATTAGTGGTTAACAAATGCTTTAATGGTTTCCTCTGAGACAAAGATCTGGACTCCTTTAATGCAAGCAAGGATTACAAATGTAATCTCATACTGGGGCTAGCTCTCTAGTTCAAAAATTCTGCTACCAAAACACTAAAATATCTGTTAGGTACAGAAGAATGACTTGTGACCTACCTTGTGTGTATAAGTCAGAAGGGTGCTTTTGTATATTGCATGTGTAAGGAAATATATATATTTCACTAAGAAAAACTGACAGAAAAAAGTACAGAAGTCCTCAGATTAAAGCTCTGGAGGACATTAAAGATGTACAGTCAAAGTCTGTGCAGCAAAATATCATTTTTTTCAGAGATATGAGATTTCCCTGTGAAAATCTGGTTTGATGTGCTTCATGTGAAATATGTATGGTCATTTAGTGCTAAAAATAAAGACACACAAAGTCTCTAACTTTAGCAGAACCCCTGCATCAGCTGAACGAGACAGCATTAGGAGTGTATTAAACTAGAGGAATAAAATTAATTGTGACAGCTCATATGAATGAAGGAAGCTCAGTAGCTGTTCTGCTGCCTGAAAGAATTTTTTTGCTGCTCTTTTGAGGTATTTTTTTAATGGTACAGGATGGTGGCCACTAAAACACAAAATATTTGCAGCTGCTTCATGAACTCAACACCACAGACTTTAACTCATGTAAGTTTGAGTTAAAACAAAAAACATATCTGCTAAACTACAGGGTCAAATTGGGTCAAATTGTATGTCACAGTCTTGCCCATCTTGTTTAGCTGTATTGTGCTCTAACTTAAATACTGAATCAGTAGGATCTGACTCAAACTTAGATCTCTCACATCCTAGAAGAACATTTTAACCTTTACATGACAAACATAAGAATATAATCTTCATTTCAGAAAGTGACTCCTGCTCAGTGTTGGTCAGGGCTGGGGTGGCCAAGTCTTGCTGGGTAATCTATTGAAAACCTCTAATTGTAGCTTTTTATAGGCCCAAGTTTATGTTTAATTTACAGACTATATGAACAAAATTTTAACTACAACCATAAAATTAACCTTTTCCAATAAGATTGATAAGATTTTAATTATCTGTGGATGGTTTACAATCCTTGCAGGCACTTATCTCACTGATCTTCTGATCTATCAGATATTTTTGGTCTCTCACTGCTGCTTCTAAACTGGCTGCAATATTTTGACACCACAAATCAAAGACATGAAGATATTTCAAGCCCAGTCAAATTGGAAAGATTTTTCACTCAAGCAACCATTGCAGTAAAAAAGAAATAAGTATTTTTCCAAATACAAACCAATAATTGTAATGACTACTTGATGTCCTACTGCAAATTTTAGTATTTTTTTTCATAAGTCTCATTCTATTTTTAAGAAATACTAGTAAATCTGTGATGCATATTAAACTCTGCTAGTAGTATGTACTGTAATTTGTACACACACACAGTTTTAGCTCATGGAAAATACAGCTTTTGTTATTAGATCTTTTCTGTAAGTCTTTGAAAAGTTATGCTACACAAGACAGCAAAATAGATATAAACCACATTGTTTGCTCACTGCTGTCATGGAGATTTTAAAAACTGAGTGTTACAAATAAAATTACATTGGGCATCAATGAAAATTTCCCCCCCCCCCATGCAATTTAGATCTTAGCTTTTGCTTTTGAAATCTTGCAACAAAGATACTTTCTTTTTCTGAATAGGTTTACATACAAAGAATATAAACATCAGGTTAACCCTTGCATAAGTGCTTGAAAATCTATATATGCACACAAGTTTTCCTCAGAAAGCTTCCACAGGAACATAAATTATATCTCCCCTGTAAATCTCCTCCACATTTACAAGAAGATGACTTTTGCTTAACTCTCTGAGGAATGCAATCCTGTAACCTTGGTCCTACCTATTAAAAATCACGTTTCCTTGTCATTTGGTATCTTTTTGATTTGTAACGCTGTGTCAAAAGCATTAGATAGCACAAAACTGTCTTTTCACAGTGTCAATAAGGGGTGTAAGTTCACCAGTCATTTAGCATTCAAAAGTAGCTCCCACACATTCTGATTTTTCTTTAAGAGTTTCCTACTCCCTTAATGTTGAAATTATTTTATTCAGTATAAAATTGACACATCCAAACAATAAGCTCAGAAGTTACGATACCTAAATTCAAATGCAGTATTTCCTTGAGAATCTTTTCAAACATTTATTTTGTTACTCTGTTAGTTAGTTGTTAAAGTATTTTATCTTTTTACAACTGCTAAAAACATTTTAAAAAAGACAAAAGTTTTCTAGTTTCTCTTTGTAACATCCAAACACAAAAGGTTGCTTGGATTTAAGGGATTTTATTAAATTATTTTAAACAGGATTTTCATAGTACTGTTCTAAACTTTATAAATTATTAACGAAAAAAGAAATGAAGAAAGGAAAACAAGGTTTGCTTGCCTGGCATAAAATTGTGAGGTTCTGCATCTCTTATAGTACAAGGTCTTCACTGCAATGGACAAATTTTCATTTTTATTATTTTTTCCCTGTATTTTAGATTAATAAAATTATTAATTATATAGGAAAAAAATATAAATCTACCAAAAAGGTAGAATGCTACCGATTTAGCTCATAGGTTCAGCCAAAAATTTATGTCATTTTGATTTAAGCTGCAACCATTTTGTCAAGAAAGTGACTTTTGAGGTTCTAAAAACATATGAGATGTGACCAGCAGAAGCACAAAACACATTTTTTATGCACTGAGTAATTGATGCCAAATCTCTTCAGTGTGATAACACCACACTGGAAAAGCTCAGTCAAAATTCTATCCTGAAATTCACAACCAAAGCACACACAACACATTTTTTTAAACACTACTACTATAAAACAGAACACCAAGCATTTTGATATCCATTTAAGACATTTGTATGTAAATTTGTATCTCAAACATACGGCTTTCTGTCAAAACCAGCATATGGTGGTATGTGCAAACTGGAATCAAGGTAATACTAATTTTGTAAATAATTATACTGAAAAGACAGGTAATGTTATTCCACATATAAATTAGAGATCGCTTATTAAAATACTAGCAGAAAATACATATTTTAATACCAGGAAGGAATTAGCTAATACACTTTTATCTTTGAAGAAATACCAGTTACTATTCAGACTGCCTTTTAAGCAAGAAGTTAGTCAATAACTATTACTCCACTGAAAGCCAAAAAATATACTTAGATTTTTCTAATTTTTAAACATACATGTATGTGGGTTTCAAAGTGAACAGGTAAAACATATTCTGCTAAATCTTGTAGTTGTATAGCTGAAGGGAAGAAGCAGATCAAATCCAAATGTATTGCATATTTTCTGTTACCTGAATAATGTAAAGCCTACAAACTAGTTATCAATTTTTCAGATAACATAAAATAGAATGGTTTATTTTTTCATTATATGAATTTCATTATTTAGTAGAAGAAAATGACTGTTCCATTATTTATCATTTGCTACTTATTTATTTAGTATAGGGGTAGCCAAACATTTTCGACCCAGCAGCCAAAAAAATCAGTTTGATATTGTTCAAGATGACATTCTTCCTAACTCCAGAAAACCATGTCAAAATGTAAAAGGTGAACAAAAAAGAATAAGACATATCTTATTCTCCTGCTCTTGTGACAACAAAATAGAATCACACAGCACCCACATGAAAAGAAATATTATGAAACTATGGAATAATTACTCATGAGAAAATAGTTATGAGAGGAATGCACCAAAATTAAGGAACTTCTGTGTGCTTTGTAAAGCTGAATGGAAAAATTCTCCTTATCTAAAATATTTCTGATTTTCCATTTTGAAACTGGCTTTCAGTTTCTGGTTTACACATGACATGACGAAGTTTCCAAAATCAATACAGAAGCACTGGCATTGAAATTCATAAAATGTGTATTTCAAGCTCTTGGTCATGAACCTCTGTAGAAAGACTAACAGACTAAAGGCTCTAAGAAATTCAATTCATGCAATATGAACTTCAGTTCCTGATTCTGAAAGGCCTAGCTTATCCCACAGAGCTGTCAGAAATAAAAGAAACACTAATAACTGGTGACATACAGATACGGCAAATAAAGGTCATTTTCAGTAGCTGGCTGTATTGCAAAATCCTCCATAACTTTGATAGGACCAAATATTAATATGAGATGAGTACTCCTTCAAATTAGAGGATGAACATCCTATAGATAGTTCTAAATTTAACATTATTCTTGCTGCTTGTGCTGTTGCATGTTGTGGCTGATAAACTGCTATTGTTTATTTTTAGTTAGAAAATAACAACTTCTTTAGCCCTTAGGTTCTCCTGCTCAGTGAGTTATAGAAGAGCTTTTCTCTCTATCTCTTAAGTGGAAAATCTTACATTTCACAAAGTAGCATTACCACAGTCCACCCTGGGCTTCTCTGGGCCTCTACACCATCTCAAGTTAGAAAACATTCAGGACAGAATAAATAGATAGGTCTCTTCCTATCTATTCCTTCTATGCATAATGTGATTTACCCACTCAATGAAAAGCTCACTAAAGTTCATGAGTCCTCAGTCAAAGACCAAGGAAAAATTAAGACACAATTAACCAAATTGGTTCACTGTATCCAGCTTTTCTCTCTTATTCTGAGAATGGTGCCAGAAGTGGCCAGGTCTCCCTCTTATTACCTTAAAACACTTTCCTGGCTATTCTAAGGTCCAGCTCCATCTCCTACAGATAGTGTCTTTGATGAGCAAAGGCACAATTAAATTGACTGGTCAATGTTTAACAGAGGGGTATTCCCTTCAAAATAAAACCTTAAAATGTTTAATAATAAGCAATAAATTGTTTCCATCTGCTGTTGGAAGATGGCAGGATCTTTTTGGTCCCTGTTGTTGTGCTAAGCACAACCCACCTCTTCTACCTCAACTTAATGAATTTAGAATTTTTCTGTGTAAAGAAAGTAAGAGCATTTTTATGGAGTGAATCACTCTGAAAAGAGATACAAATTTCTAAATGACTGACCTCTGCCCAATATTTCCCAAAGCATAAGGGAGAAATTTTGTAAATGTATTGCTAAGATGCCTTGATGGTACTCTGAAAAGGATTTTTTTTCTACATTTAAATTCTTTCAGAATTATGTGCTCTGATTTACATCTCTGCCATCAAAATCAGGAACACTGCAGAACACTGAAGTCAATCAAATTCAATATATGTATATAAAAATCTACCAGTGGAGAATGTTTTGGACTCTTTGGCATGCAAAGATGATTGCACACAAGTTAAAAAAATCATTGTATCAAATTAGTGGGCTTTTTAAATTCTATTAATTTTTAGGCCATTTAAAAATTATTAATCTATTTTGCACTACTGTTTGCAGGGAAACAAATGTTTTTCAGCAACCAGCATGATTCAAAAATTCATTAAAAAGTGATATGCAAACATAACATGAACTACAATAGCTTCTCTGTGTACACTTAATATTCCATGAGTTAAAGAAATTTTTGACACTTTTCTTCAAGTTGTCCTTCCACTGCCCTATCTGAAATTAAAGAACAAAAATGCTAAGCCCATTTAATTTAGAATAGCAATGAATTAATCCTAATAATGAAATAACTTCAATACAACGTTGTCTTTGAATCATTAGAGGATTTGCAGATAGTATCTTGTGAATGCAAACAAGATAATCACACAAGTACAGATACCAAATAACCCTTTTCCCAAACACTGGTGGGCATGCATATTCAACAAAATGCAAATATTGACTTTTCTGATAGCAACTAGATCAGATTGCTAAGGTGCCTGATGAGACACTGCAGTCCCAGTGTGGGAAACAGTACTGACCTTCATGCTCTGCATGGCAAGCCTGTAGCTTGCTTGCATTTATGATTCCCCTAAACTCTGAGTGTTTGCCACAACTGCAAGAATAAAGTAGACATGTGGAAAAGGGCAATCTCAGTCAGTACAAAAGAGCCTGAAAGAAAGTAAACAGGTTTCACATGTCACATATCTCTCCAGAGAGACAAAGAAAGAAAGTAATGCTGTTTGCAACTGACTGTTTATGAAGATCAATGGGCAGATAAAAAGACTTTTTTTCTTAATAAGCAAGGAGAGGGGGTAATAGGTCACACACCTTGCACATTCAGCCATCAATATGTTCAGCAAGTGTGTTAGAGCACAGACCTATGACAAATGTTAATAGTTTAAAGAGTGTTCATCCAGAATGAGTGCATACAGTTACGCTGAGAGTCACATGACATGCTTTACCAAAAACTTTCCCAAACACACTATAAAAACCCAGATTTAAAATACAAAATATCTATAATACTGCATATTTGAGTTTGCACGTTTTAATCTTCAACAACACTACACCTCCAAATTTTGCCTAGTCCAACACTTCAGTTTGAAGTGGAAATAAAGAAATGAATGGGAAAAAGTCCAGAATTTCCTGCTACTTTTATTACACTTACTATATATGATAGGATACCTCAAAATGGTTGTTTAAAATATGTATATAAAGGATATTAAAGGCTCAAAATAAATCCTTTTTTTTTCCTAGATTCTTATTTCTGTTCTGAGATTCCCTTTCTACATTTTTTTTTTTGTATGTCTGTCCTGACATTTTATCTGTACATTTGTGAACATACAGACATACTATATAAGTATATTAATATATATTTGCACAGAAGTATGTTGAACCATCTTAGAAAGACTATGTTTAGGCAATATAAATACATTCTCTTTAGCTTTCATCATTCTGTATTACTTCCGCTAATGTATTTCATTTATGATACTTCTAACTCTATGTAGTGCTTTTGAGATGTCAATTATAATTATAAAGAGTAATAAGATTTTTCACTGTTTTTCAGGAAAGAAGATCTGATTATTGCTAATTAAACCAGAGTGCAACCTACATATATGATCTTTTAAGCACAGAAATTATGATTCTGATACCAGAGTGTTTTTATTGGGTTTTTTCGTCCATTTGTATTGCATTTTTAGTGGGCAATTATCCCTAAGGCTACAAATCACAGCTTTTACATTTTATGAGGAAGAATCAATGTGTGCTTATTAGAAAGTTGGTGGCGTTTATAATACAAATGGGAATTTTGCATGCCTTTCTATTTGCTAAAATTCTAATCTTTCCTTCCTTCTGAGAGTCTTCTTTTAATCAGCTCTATGCAGGACTTTAAAAAGCTAAGAAAAATGCTTGTTTTAATATTCTTGGATTTATTTATTTCTGAGATAATGAAATGCTTTCTTAAATTTCCATTAAAGTAATGCTGCCATGGATTTTTATAATCTTTTAAAAGAATGAAAACATCAAGATTTGACTGATTATTGCTAGTGGGGCAGCATTCCCAAATGTATATGTGGGTTTTGTGCATAATTTAAATAGAGAGTAATTTGAACCTTATTACTGAGAATTTTTGTTTTGATATCCTGCCAGCATAGCAATCTAAGCTTATGCTTAGGTCTAGACAGGACACCATATGCTAGAGAAACAATAATTTATAGCCTGGGCATCATATGTGCCATTAAATTCTACGTGCTATGAAGTCCAGTGAGCACAAAGAGAAGAAAGAACCCCACTCTATCACATTGCCATTGAATACAGACGCTTGTAGAATGGTATTTAGATGTGTAACCACTCGTGTCAAATCTCTCAGATTATTTAAACAACAATCAGTCATTACCTTATCAGCCATTGATTTACCTTTTAACCAACCCCTGTGCAAGAAAATTCTAATAAGTATGGACAAAAATCTATTCCACTGTATTTCTTTCCCAGGCTGGAAACTCTGATAAACAGCTTTTTGATCAATAACTGTTGCCTAAGCAGCCAAAGGTCTCACTTTATTTAGTTATGTAGGGCCACACAGAATTACAGTTTGTTGCTGTTATTTTATGATACCATATGGACACCCTTTCCATAGCTGAGCAAAACAAAATCTGTAAACTATTACAATTTTGAAATACAAACCTTTTCTGATAGTTATCTATACATCAGATCAACTTAAAAAGTCTTTAAGAATCAGACAAAATTTACTCTATTATGAATTCAGATAATATTTTAAAAATTGGAAAATGTCTGAATCCATATTAATTAATAAAACACAATTATTTCTTGAATCACCAGGCCTTCCAAGGTGATGGAAAAATAGGTCAATTTACAAAAACTAAGCTTGTAAAGACATAATCCAAACTGAATGTTCACCTTAACTTTTTCACTCAGACCAATAAAGTTCACTCCTTTTCAGAATCTGAAGCTGAAAACTATGTGTTCTATGATTGTGAAGAAAGTTAGAAGTTACTTCAAATACTTAATCTCTAAAAACCTTTCAAAGTTCAAAGGCATATCCTACCCTTCAATATTCAAGGGAGGTTCCATTTTAAGCCTTTACATATATTCTCCCCCTTAGAACACAGATTCTTTCTGCCATGCCAAATCTTGAAATCTGGAAAGATATTAATGGCTGGTATGAAAAAGGGAGACAGAGCTTATGCAAAATGGGGCACAGGTGGGAAAGAACATGATAAAATACGGCTTTAGAGAAAATGATCCAGGCCATGGCTGCACAAATAAAGTTATCTTTACACAGGTATGTAAAGGCAAAAAACAGAGTGTTTTATCATTATCCATAAAATAAAACATTTTACCTTGCCCTATAAACAGAACACCTTAAATTAGTCTTCCAGATAAGAGAAGTCCTCCTTCAGTTTAAAGGAGACACTGAGTGATTCCTTCTATCATCTCTTTCAGGCAATTTCCTGAGGTTTTTCTTTCTTTTATACATTATTTTACATGAACTCAAATAAATTTGTATACAGGTAAAGCACCAAACTTCCTGCTTAGTTTCACAAAACCAGGGAAATTCCTCCTGAAAGAAGTTTCATTCAATCTTTATTATTTGCACACAATCACACATAGCATTTTTATTATCATATTAATTCATGCAAAGAGGAAAAAACTGCACATGAAGAAATATCTTCCTGCATGCAAGGAGTATTGCCTCTTGTTTAAAATAATTATAATCTACCTAACTTTTAATTTCATGAGTTCCATGCTTTTTTCCAAGCATTTGTATCAACATGCTTTCAAAGTATCCCATTCTGCTAGGAAAAACAAACTGTGTTCTTGAGTTTTACTTAAAAATACTGTCTGATCACTGGAGTAACTCTTCTCTATACTTGCTTATGATTACATTAAATTTAATCTAAAACATCAATTCCTTCAGTAGTGTATTCAGATTAATATCTTATTAACTCTACTGCCAACTTCTTGCCAAATCACAAGTCTCCTTTTCTTCTTACCAGGATGCTGTTATGCATATTTAATGAAAACAAACAAACAAACCACCACCTTTTTTTAATAATAGCTTACATTTCATCAAACATTTAAAAAGCTACTTTGAAAAATGACCAAAATTTTTATTATTAGGAAGAAAGGGTAGAAAACTGTATTCATTTGCTAAAGCTGTACACAGTTGGATAATGAAAAAATGTTGTATGCTTTTTGTACTAATCACTTGAAGACCTACAATATAACCATAATTTTTAATTTTAATATCTTGAATTAAATTTTAAGCTAGAAGATATCTATTAGTTGTTTAAATAGAATTTAAATATTTTATTTAAATAGCAAAGTGTTGCGGCACATTTGGGGGGACCCCCTGGGGTAAGTTCCTTCTTGTTCTAATTCTGTCATGTAGGAATATACATAACTAGGTTTATTTAAATATTTGATGCATTTTAGTTTACAGCTCATTCATCTAAGGAATAAGCTTTTTAGGTCTTGGGGAGCTACTTTAAATGTAAGGATTAAAAAAGGCATTTATAAAAAAAGTCCAAAAAATCCCATATATATGTGTGTATATTTATATGTGCATATATATATCTATAAATTAAGAAGCAGAAAGACATTTGAGTGACTGTGTCTTGGGGTGGCAGGACAACAGAACATACAAACATCATTTAGCCAACCCAGGACAGACTGCAACCTCTGGTTTGGATCCCTTCAGAATAAGGTATAATAATTGACCACATTTAAACTGCTAGTTAAAATGGATGCATTCATTCCTTGTAAAGTTTCCTTAGAAACACTAGACTCTTAAGCATAATCTAAACAGACAGCTGGGTCCACCCTATATGATAATGTGCCACCTAGCTTTATTAATCTGCCCTTTGGAAACAAATGAGAAATTTTATACTGCCCCACCATAATTGTTAGTGACAGGCATTTTAGCAGTCTGTAATTTGCATTTCACTGCAACGCCTACTTTCAGTTATGATGTAAACGTTAACAGGATCTGACACCATCAATCATGTTCTGGTGTCCAAGGCAAGTGACAAAAGAGCATGCTTGGAGTAAACTGGAACATGACCTTAATGATAATGAAACATATCAACCCTTGCTATTCAAAGGCAAAAGATGAATACTGTAAATGTTTCAACCAGCAGCTGAATGACACACAGTGCTGCAATAATTTGGAGTAAGATTTGAGGTGGAAATTGTGTTCAACATACTAATTTTTCAAGTTTATGTAAGTTCTGATTGTCCATTAAGCTGCTTCCAAGACTTATTTTATAGAAGAAAATATGCTTTTAATGTATAATCAACAGCATTCTGAAAAACACTATATGAATGCAAAAATTAGTTCTGTTTAAGATGGCATGAGTATGGAAATTTCTTCTATGTAACATGAATGTGTCAGGTTTCTTCTACACAAGTGTTCTTAAAAGTTTATGGCCTATAAACAGCACAGAAAACCTATATGCAAGTTATGTTGACAGCTATCAGTGCTATAAATATGCAATAAAAACCAATGGCCTCATACCTGAATGAAAATGATACCTATTTACAGGTATTTGTTAAAACAATTTATAAATTAAATCAAATTTATTTCTGAAATACCAGTATTTATTCAGATCTTTTGCTTCTGATTGCCATGTATTCCTCCTCAACTTCACTTTTTCTTTCATGACAACCCTTTTTCAACTTTAAATACTTCTGTATGAATAGTCTAATTGAACTACTGCCTACACTGGATTTTAAGTTCATATCTAAAAAAAATTATTATAGAGCATGTAAAGATCTCTGTGGATTTTAATAATTATTTCTATGTACATCTTTTTCAGTGATATAAATACCATAGCCTCCTTTCTGTTCAGTAACAAGGTATCACAGCAGACTAATTTATATAAACATAGAGATAATACTGAGATCTACTGATAAAGCAAGGGTTATGCTATAGGCAAATAAAACACAGCAATAGAACTTGATTTCTTCTAATATAAATTATAATTTACATTTTTTTAGCTATTACATTGTATACTTTTTAATTTACAAATAAAATGCAAGCTTTTCATTTAATAGCATTAGAATAGTTTCTGACATGCACTTTGCTTTTTGAAAATCTATTCTAAAAGGAAAACTTCAAGTTATTCAGGAAGATTATTTTGCTTCAATGGTCTGTTACACAAAATGTGAGCTGCTCTATCATTCTCATTTGTTTATTTTTGGTCATAACAATTGCCTGCTACATCACAAGTAGTGTGAAATAGCCTGCTCTACTGACCTACATGCCAAACTTAACTAAGATATCTGTGTTGCTGATACAGATCATATTTTGCTCTTCATTCTGAGAATGAAGGTTCTGCAAAGGCATAGGGTAGACAGAAAAGGTAGATAATGTTTTAAACCAGCTAAGCTTCACAGGAAATGACCCATTTTACATTTAGATTTCTACTGTTAGCATAATCAAAAGAATATTCACTACATGTGAGAAACATGGCATGCATAGCCTACAGACACTGCACTAATGTATATGTATCTGTATTAAAGGATCCAAGAATACTTTTTCTGTGAATTTAGTGCAAACCTGCAGTGCTCAAGAGCTAATTCAAATTACCTCATACAGCTATCTGTGGTTTGTGTACCTCTTCTAAGATGAAAGAGGTAAATGAAAGCTGTTATTGAAAATGCACATTGTCTTAAGCACAAAGAAGAATCTTAATATATAAAACTACAAAGCTTTTAGCATTAATTTTTAACTTTAAAACCTCAACATTTATTAATAATAAATAATAGACTAACTTAAAGTCAAGTCACATTAATTAGCTCTTCTCAGCCTACTCCTGAAACAACACAAGAAATTACCCAAAACAGTTTCACTGTAACATTCAAGTTAAACAGCAGCTACTTTTACACAGAAGCTTTAAAAAAAAAATCAAACTGTGTTGCTATTCAAAGTTTTTCATTGGTCACACAATATTAAAATCCACTTAAATTTAAATAACCAAAATTGCTACATACATTCATCCTCTGAGTGACTTCTCTAAAGACTGTAAAGTCTTAATAGGAATGAATATGTACTCCAGTCAGTACTCAGCACTCCCCTCCCCTGCCAGTGCCAAATCTCTTCTCCATTGTATCTGTTCAAGTTAAGTGCTTGTGCACTACAGAGAGAAACTTCACGAGTACCACTGAACTTATTCTCTCTTGTCAAGCTTTCAATGTCTGCTTTGAAGTAGATTTCATAATTTAATAGAATGCAACTTAAATTTTAGGAGGACTCCGATTTTTTTTTTTTTTAAAAAAACAGAACAAGGATAACAATTTCTTATGTTAGCTCTACAATGCTACTACATGCAGAAACAACCATTGTATCTATTATTGGAATTGTTATATCATACTGGAGAAGAGTTCTTGCCTGGAATTTTGACACAGACCATATTTTTCCCTTCCAAATTTCTGAATGTCATGAATATTACATATGAGAAGAAATCCAAACTCAGATCTACATTTTCCTGCTGTAAACAAAAGCCAAGGAAAGAAATTATTTGTATGTATAATTCCTGAAGCTGCTGACAAGTCAGGCACAAAGAATTTCATCCTTTTATGAATGCAATAGACACAGTTGTAGAATATTTTTGCTTCCATATTTTCTCCACTATCGTTATATATACATTACTACATAATATATATAGGATAATTTTTTTATAAATTATCATATAATACATATTATAATGATATATAATAAGTATCAGTAGTTATCTCTGTAGTAATTATCAGAATATATGTGCATCCCCCCACATAGTTTTAAAAAGTGACAGAAATTATGGATATGCATTTAAGACAAATTAAATATGCATCTGATTATTCCAATTGATTTGTTGAATATACACTGACAGGTGTGAATTTTTGTATAATTTAAAAGAATTTTTTTCTTTTCATAGCAAAAACAGACTTAGAAACTTTGCAGCCAAGCAGTATAAAGTTGGAAATAACTCCCCTGTGAAAATGCAGACAAAATTTGTAACAAAGAAATTTGTAACAAAGAAATTCAAGAAAGACATTCAAGAAATTCCATGTGATACTGTTCCTCCCCTGACACTAACACAATAAAACTGCAGGCAATTTTTTACTAGTATGGAATGTAAGTCTAGAATTTATCTTAAGGTAGATGCTACAATTCTGTAAAATATATGCACTAGATTTTATTCACTTGTTATTACTTTAGCCTTTTTAATTAATTTCTTGACTAAGATAAAGCGTGTTTACCTCAAGATAACAACTGGTGAGGCCATATTTGTGCCGTTTACGCTGTTTATGTCCATGGCATTACACTGGTAGCAGGTCTCACTAGGTTACTATACAAATACTGTGCAGCACTGGTAGATATCAAAACTGGATTTCAGCACTGTCAAATAAGGCTTTGTTTAAAAGAAATAAGATTTTCATAAATCTGTATATACAGTAGTGTACACTTTCTATGTCAGGTAATCACACTGTTATAAACGTATCACCTAGAACTGATCTCTAACACTGATTCACACACTTTACTTTCTCAAAATGTGCTTCAAGTCTGCTGAAAAATAAATTCTAGGATTAGCTGTTATACTAAAATGATTTTCACACATGAAGAAATTTGTTTCTTTTAAGTGCATTTCATAATCTGACTCTGAATTGATTCAGACCTTAGCATTATAATTTCCATAAGTAATAATTATGATAAAGCCATTCCAATATAATAATAAAGAAAGATCACTCCAAAATACTCAGTTAATAACACTGTGTCTGTAGGTCTTCAGTAAGAAAGGAAAAAGAGAATTATTCAGGTGTTAAACAGAACTCCATTTCTTACGCCAATTCTTAAGTAATAAAGAGATTTAAGTTTCAGTTGACCAGGCCTTGGAGGAGAACAGAACAGGATAAAGGGGATAGGATTTGGCATACTTAATTAAAAAATCCTCATACCAACTCTTCAAAGTATATTCACTCAGGTAAATTGGAACATAATGACAAAAGAACTTCAGAACAAACACTGTAGGTCGGATTGTACAAACATTTACCAACATTTTGCTGCTACACGTACTCTCTAAAATACTACATTTTTTTCTGAAATGTACTGATCTGGTAGAGAAGCTACCAGAGCATAAAAAACTAAAACATTTGTCAGTTCAGTCCAGGAGGATTGCAGTTCAGATTCTAACCACACAGAATTAATAGAGGTCTGTTGAAAAATGGATTAAGAATAATTTGCTTGAGTAGACAAACTGAATCACTGGATACATAACAGAATCTAATGAACTGTATTTTTTGCCATTAATGGTCTTAACCACTAGTTAATGGTTTTAACATGACAGAGGATGCTGGTATCATGTATTCTGCATCCGAACATGCAAAGCTTTGTCTATTACCAAAAGTAAAAACAGCCAGACATATTGCAGAATAGATCTAACAGTTTTTTCACCCTCAGGCATTTGAGAGTATCTCCAGACATAATTTCAGTTTTACAAGTTATTATTCAAATAAGGCCTTACTGTTTTTGTCCCTTAAATTCTCTAAATATTGAAATTTCTTAAGCTTTTGTCATTTCTTCTTGTCTTACATTCATCAGTGCATAGAAAAAGATGACACCAATCTGGGATTTCAGGAAAGACCAGGAATGTTGTGAAGGTATGCTAACTATTTAAAGAGGAAAAAGCAAGCAAGATATGCAGGTGATGCCTATATGTCTTCCTCTCTAATTTGGGTAGCTAAAGATTATAAAAGGAACAGATGTTTGTTAATGATATCAGAGGATTCTGGCAATATGTTCATAATCATAGATAATTATGTTTTTGAAACTAATCTGTGAGTCAGTAATGGTTTTACATTCAGATTATTAAGGTAAGCATAAAGCGAGAAGCATTGACTACAATTAGAAACTCAAGTCGTAATTAAAATTATGTCAGTCAAAATTCTCTAAATGGTTTAATTTTGAGTGTGTTAGTGATGTTCAAAGCTCAGATCAATAGTAGCTAGCAAACATTTTAAAAGCATCCTATACAGGTGGTATATTACATCAATACAGGTGCTCTTAACTAAAATAAAAAAAAAATCTTCAAATTAATATAATTAAAATTATTTGCATAAACATTTTGAAAATGTTATGAAAAGTGCATATTTTCCAAATCTTAAGTGGAGTACTTTTTCTATCTTTCAAAAGTTGTTCTTTAAGTTCCTATAACTATTAGGCAAAGTTACACTATTGTATCATTACTCAATATCAACAAAACAACCCCCTTACTCTCAGCCTAAATTCTGACATTTTTCTGATTTTGATGGTGGTTTTTGAGAAAGATATTATACATTGTTTCTCTATACTGAAATCAATTTTTTAATTCTCAAAAAAAAAATGGTACTGTAATTCAAACAATGACTAAGCTTAGGGACTGAAATGCTACTAGTTAACTGAAATACTTTTGTGGCTCATCATTTCCTGTGTGCCAGTGTTTTTTCTGTGGAAAGGAAGGAGATTTCTTTCAGGTTTGGCAAATAGTTGAAATGGGTCAACCTTCTGGTACTTCAGAAATAAATTTTTTTCAGAAGAATATTGTCAGAAACTATTTCTACTTTAAAGTTTAGAATGTTATTTATTGAAAGCATATTAGTATCTCCAAAGTGAAGCACAGGCTGGGAAGAAAATTCTTCGCATTGCTTAAATGTAACACAATTTCTGATGTTTCCAAATCATCACAAAAAATATCTATTTTATCTTCCACTATAGGTTTATATATAAAACATTATTTTGTCTGAGTTAACATTGAAAGACAATGGTAAGAAAGGTCAAATAGGACTTCAAGCTAGCAATTAAAAGTTAGGAAGGTTTAGTTGGCAATTGCTTTGCTATTTCTTTCATATTATAGAAGTGTTATAAAACTAATTTCATTTGTATTTTGCTCTAGTGATAATCATTTCCACATACAAAAAATTCATGGAAGCATAAGAAAGTTTGCCAACATACATTAAAACTATAAAATGTTAACATAGTGTTTTCCATAAAAGCAGTGTTGCTTTTCTCAAACAGTATACAAAAAGATCTGTTATCTGTTAAGTAAAACATGATCAAGAATATCACATATCAGAAGGAGAGGGACTAGTGTCAGAACAGGGTGTGTTTGAGTATTGGCTTCTATTCTGGTGATTGACTTAGAGGCTGAAAACAGAAGTAACAGATGGGAAAAACAAGCAGGTCAAAAATGTATCAGGAGGAAAAAACCCACTACAGAACAATATAAAAAGCATACTTACTAAAATAAAAATAGGAATCAGATGTATTTTATGGCTGTTTTTTTTATAAATAAGGTAAAATGAAAAATTAATAGGTATTTATTACATAATAAAATATACAGAATGCTCCTTTATACTAATATATTGATCCTGCTGTAGTCAAAAAGCATTTGACTTGAATTCTGCTGCAATATCCTCCCCTCCTTAAAGTACAATCTAATGAAATTATTAATAAAAAATTAGATACTGAATTACTCACTTCAACTAAAGTTATAAGACACAACAGAGACATTTGGTAAGGATGAACTATAATTCCTCTCCGAATTAAGAGGACAACATTGCTTCTGAAAGCATCAGAACTGTTAAGAAACCACAGAAAACTTTTGGTCCTTTTACCATATGTAGTGGCTGAAACTTGTAGAGTGTAAGGAATATTCTTAGAAACCCATCCCAAGAACTTGAGGAAAATTTACCTATCTCAGAAGAACATATGCAGATCACAAAACATTTAGATATTGTATGCGAACTGCAGTTACTCATTGACAAGACAAAAATGCTTATGCTGAAACATTAATTTAATCTTCTTTCAGCTGAACCAACCACTATTTTAAGTAGAAAGAGTTTTAAGATTTTATACACTGTAAGTAAAATAAAAATATCTTTCTGCAACTTTGTAATTACATGGACAACACATGAAAACAAATAAATTTAAAGAATATGAAAAGAGAACACCACAAAAAAAACCCAATAATAAATGCACCTCAAAATAGCATTATGCAATAAAGTATATCCATAGATACATATATGTTTCGAAGACTACTCTCTGCATAATTAGTCTTCCAGACCACTGAAATCTTCTAAGTTGAATTGTCAGTTTAGGCAGAGACAAACATATCTTGCAGGAAGTTTAGTAGGTTAAATATTTCATCAAGTGATGTTACAGATACAATCACAACAAATTTTGTGCAGCTCAGCACCAATATCACTGCCTATTTGGAGAAAATGGATATCTCCCTTCAAGTAGAGTTTAATGGGTTCCTTTGGTTGAAGGTGTAGACAACGCTTTACAATCCTTTGAAAATTGTTTCTGTGGTTAGTTCACTAAATTAACAGCTAATTAATAAAATGGGCACTCGCATCCGGTTCATTACTCTGTTCCTACTTTTACTTGTTGCTCACATGCATACCAGGATGGGGTGGGGTGTGTGAGAAAGACTGTCAAACATCATATATAACTGACATAAATCATTAAAATCCACAAAGAATGGCTCATTTCAGAATCCTCCAGCATTCACAAATAATTTATTCCTGTAATCTAATCTGAGTTGTCACAGTCTTTTTATAATTTGTATTAATTCACAAAACAGGAAAGCATTTTGAACAATACATCATGGATACGCTCACTACATCTAGAGAAGTTTCACCTTTATATTGTATTACCAATGAAAAAAAAATTATAAATCACAAATGGGTTGAAAATAAAGGGAATTTTTGGTTCTATCATTTTTCTTATGCGCACTCTTCAAATGAAGGACCATAGGTCCTTCGGATGATGTAAATTATCACATCACCATAAACAATATAACTGTCCTGACACAACTCCAATCAACCATCAGCTTTAGCTTGCCTTTAGATGCTTGTGTTTATCCTCCATGTGAGAGAAAGCAAGAAAATTGAGATGAATGACTACTGTGATACATAAATAACTGAATTAAGAACAGCTAACTCAGGTGATATGATTACACATTTCTTCCTAATGTAATAAAAAATATATAAGTTGGTTTGCCACTTAATTTCCTCCTTTCTTTGCAACATTTAACTGGCACTCTTTCTCCTATCCTCCCTTTGTTTCCCTTTTAAAGTATCTCATAGCCTATCTCTATAAAAAACTAAAATATCAAGAGAACAAGCTTTGCCACCATTGGCAATTTTGCTTTTCATTTCTTGATTAGCAATTTTTATTGGAGAGGTTTGCATGTTCTGTCTCTTAACAGACTTTATTTTAGGAAAAATTAAGGTGTAAAATCCATATTTGAGTTTTAGAAGTCTTCATATTCTTGATAAAAGGTTGTTTCTCTAACCTGGATATTCTATTTCACATAGTGCTTAGCCACAGAGTAAGGTGCAGAGAAAATATAAATTGTATGCCAAAACCACCAACAACAGTTGTTTTGCAAGGCAACCTATTAAGGAGCTGATTAATTTGTGCACAAATTGGAATCACACCCAGTTTCAGATTTACTGAATGGAAAGGAAGAAGATAAATTGATGGTAGTGATTTTTTATGGAAGGATAATAACCAGATATAGTCAAAGACACAAACTTGGTGAGAAACTGTGCAGCCCATCCCATCCAAAGTGAAGCAATCAGTGTCATTCATCTCAGGATTCCAAAAATAGTAGCTAATACATTGACTTTCTAAATTTCAACCCCTTTCCTAAATATATATTTGTCATTTCAAATACTAAAATACTTAGTAAACAATCCATCTGGATGTTTTATTTATCAAAAATAAATGTTAATATTTGTGATAATTATAAGAACATCCATATTTTGAAAATAATTGGTACTTACCTTTATTTCTTGAGATTTCATGATTCTTTTCCTGCTGCAATTAAGAGCAGAAAAATGTATTAATTGCAGAGTTAGTTATCACAAAAATCATAACATCATAGACAAACATGATCCAAGTGAGACTGTGTAGTTCCTCCTCCATCTTGCTCCAAAGTAAAATCAACTACACTTTGCTGGATGCCTTAAGAGTCCTATATAACTAATTTTTAAATTCCCTTAGCATTTTTCACTTTTTTTTTTTTCCTCCCACAAGGGCTGGGATTAAGTGCTGGAATGCATTACCCAATGGGGCCATGCAGTCTCTGTCACTTGACCTCTGTCTTGGGAGATGCTCATAATTCAACTGTACAAGGTCCCTGTAAAACTGGGACTTGTACCATGGTGTAATTTTGAAGCATGACAATTTAATCAAGGTGGTAATCTATCCCCACAATTTCAAACTTTGATTTTACGCAGTATTTGCTCAAAAAGATGTGCTTTATTTTGAGTATTGAAATTCTTGAAATATTTGCTGCTATAAAAATGTATGGCAGTAAAAATAGCATGAGGAAAGGCTAAATGCAAAACATTTTAAATTTTTTTCCATTACAATATAGCTTTTATTTTATGATTTTAACAAAAAAGGAAATTACATATCTTTTTTTTTCTTTTGCTGCAATTTTAATACATTTTAGCTTTTGATAATAAAGAGAGTGTACCGATTACTCTTCAGTACTAACTGCATTGTTTTATTTTACCTATACACACCAAGGATTTGTTAATACTGTGCTCATAACAGGTTCATTTTGTTTTAAAAGCATTTAGACTGTACATAGAAATCTACAGAATGGCGTTAATACTTCTACACAAATACATATGTTCTTTAACAATATATCTGTTAATATTTTCTAACTCACGAGGGCATGGAAATATTTAGTTACCATTAACTTAAGCATAAGGCCATCTTATCTTCAAGCAAGTAAAACATATTGTTCCAACATTTTTAATTTTGTGAAAAAATAGATAATATGGCTAGTGATGCAATATTTTTGTGGTTCCCTGTAACAAAACCAAACAAAATTTACAAATCTAAGTCAATGACTCTTTTCTTGTTTCTTTTCAAACAAATAAGCATGTCAAAACTTGTAGGTATCTGGAAAATATGTTTTCAAATTTCTTCACAACTACAACAGAAACACTAGCAAGATATTATAAATAAAAAAAAGCAAAAAAAAGGAAAAAATTCAGTATCAGTAAAATGTGATGTACTAGATACATTTTTAGTATGGTTTAGAGGATCTGTCTAGTACTTTCTTCTAGACTTCTAAAGCAAAACTTGCTTGCAGTTTTTATTTTATATATCTTTAAAAGTCATGCAGTGAAACTTAGCCTTTAATAGGACAGTGTAAACTCAGAGGAATCTTGTTCATGATAAGAAGTCTGTGCGTATTAAAAAATCAACCAACCACCAAGATTTAGAGTCAAGATGTAGCCAAGTTGTGTTAGCATTTCAGCTAGTGCAATTTTATGGGCTTCACAGACACTGTTCAGTTCTACAAAACTCACTAGTCTTTTCTCCCTTCTTTAGTTTGAAATTAAAAGAATGAAGTTTTTTTGCCAACAAAACTACAATAGAGTCTAAGGACTTAATCCAATTACTGATTACTAGATCAGAGTAGCCTTGCAGGAAAGCAACATTAAAAGTCAAATATTGATATCAAAGGAGAAGAGAAACACTATTCTTTATAGGAAGAAGAGACTTCAACAAACTTGGCAAAGTTTAGAGTAGAAACAAAAGGATTTAGATAAAATTTTCAAATTAAAAAAAACCCAGAATGTTGCCAATTTTTTTTTTTAATGAAATTTGTTAAGATTTCAAGTAAATGAGCCATTAACTGAAAATATCTTTTCAGACCTTTTTTTTTAATATCTTTATCTTCTTTAATTTTAGCTGAAGATTTTGGAGCAAATTTTTATGGCTTAGTTTTCTCAAAATACTCAAATTATAAGTTTAAGCTGCCATTCAAACCAGAAAGAAAAGATTTATTTAGTAGAACATAGACCAGACTCGGTGTGATATTCCTTGGGCCAAGGTGCTTGGTAGCAGCAAAGAGCACCCACATAAAAAGAAAAGTCTCTATGCCTCAAGTTATTTCAGAATTTAGCAGTGATTAGACTAGATGTAACATCTCTGAACTCAGAAAATAGTTTTCTGCCTAGAGAAATCTTGCTAGATAGTATTTTTTTAGCAGAAAACACAAAGTTAAAAAATGCACGTAAGTTTATATTTGGGATGAATTAAATACAGGTTCCTCCTTAATCCTGAAAGATAAATTATGTGAAATATCTTCTGTAGAAAATCAGTAAGAAGAAATGAATTATGCTAGTGACCCAATATTAAATGCACCTGTAACTTAGAAAAATTAACTTCAGATACTCAGGGAAATAGGAGATGCTCATCCTCATGGGAAACACACAAATAAATAAACAAATTTTTTAGGGTTATGGAATGTGAGAGAGGTAAATGAACTACTGAAACTTTCAGTATGGTCCATAATAACTCAATTGTTCACAATTACATTTATTTCCACCTGCATTTGTGCAGTGTGCTAGGATGTTAATACTTGTTGGCCTGAAAAAACCAAAAGTCTACCCACACACTATTAGAAAATATGCAAATGTGCAAGCATCACAGTATTAAGTAAAACATACTTTTGTATAAACACACATGTTGAGGACTTTATAAACCCACTATTACACATATTTCTGTTATTTCTCTCCTGTATTGCATTGTGATATATAAACAAAATATTTTTATCCAACATGTTAACAATCAAAAACTATATATAAATAAAATTTTAAATTAATTTTATACATATATACACACATGCACACACATTTTTTCATTCATGTAATCATCCTGGATCTTTATGTCTAGAATGATAACATGACCTACAATACTATATTTTAGTTAATTGTATATTGTACATGAAATACAATACTATTGATATGAGCCATCTGTAAACAGAACTAACCATTTTTCATTCTAGCATATTTTTTTCAGCTTCAATATAACAAAATACTTTTGAATTTAACACTCTCCAAACAAATTAATCAGGCAGGTTGAATGGCATTTTATGGCTTTGTGTTGCATTACAGTATAGCAGCCTGATGAAACGTATCAATGCAGAACATACTTGAACTGTAAAAAAAACCTTTCCTGTATGCCCAAAAGGTTGAATTTAAAGTAAACTTTTCATGAAGACAATGTCAAATTTTCTGTTATGTTTGTGAACTGAAAAAGATCACAGATGGTTGACCACAAAAATTACTGTTGTTACAAATCGTAAGTTATAAACTATTTCCAAAATAAATCAAATGAGGCTCTGCAAAGAAACTTATTTAAATACACACCTATTTTTTTTCAAGGTATAAAAGCTCCTTTTCTAGTGCTATTTTTCTTTTTTGTCTTAATACTATGTTGATAGTAAACACTATCAACATCTCTTGAAACATTTTGATATCACTATTATTCAGAAATGTCACATTTGCTAAATAAAGGTGGCATAGTACCAATTCTTATTTAGAATAGCTTCACATTAGCAATAAGGGGTGTAGAGTAGGATGATCAAAGGGACCCTTAATTTACCAAGAAGGTACAAAGCTACTTATATGAAAGACCAGAGGTGATCTGTAAAGGTAGATGACAATCTAGAACTAACCAAATACACCAACCACTTAAGAAAAAGTGTAGCTCATTTCTTAGCCTCATTTAAACATATATCATGCAAATTTTGTTTGGTTTTTCCCTTTTTGAAAGAAAATTACTGGTTATAAACCTTGGATTTTGCACATAGAAGCATTCTGACTGCCACTTAATTCTATGCTTTTTAAAAGACAAACTACATAACTGTATTTCATACAGAACCCCATTTATGGCTCTGCTGAATAATCTGCTGAGGATCTGTGTATGTGTCTGCCAGAGTGGGCTACTGATAAAGAAGAAGAGCTTTATTTTGCCTTTGGAAAACTCAGACAAAACCTCCTTTGCTATGCTGGCTCTATTTAAAAAGTAGCTGCTGAATTAATCAAATTCCTAAAATAAACAAAGTACTAATTAGTGTAAAGCATATGGTAGATTGTCCTTGACATGTGACAAACATTAATATAATTTAATAAACATACACCATTAATTACAGAAGCTGATGAAAAAGGAAGTGTAAAGTCACTTGCTTTTCCAGCATTCCATAATGAGAAGTTACCATTAGACATAGAATAAAATATAGCTAAATGCAGAAAATCAGCTTTGCGTTCATTATCTTTATGGCTAATTCTGCAGTAGGGCTACTATATAGATAATAATAGTAGTAGTAGTAGTAATAATAATAATAATAATAATAATAATAGTAATAATAATAATAATAATAATAGTATCTTTTTAATTAAAGAAAATATTTCATTAAGAGAGGTACCAGAGCAGTTATTACTGTTAAAACATGTACAAGCTGTAGTAGCTGAATTAATGATACATTTACTTAAATTAATACAATTTTAATTACAAGAATTCTGAATTACAAATGTACATAAACCTTATATTCATGGGTGAAATAGCAGCATGGTCACAGCCTGGGAGTACAAGCACACATACTGCTCAAAGCAATCTGGTAAACTATTCTCAGACCCAATTTGATCAATGACATTAGGCTGAACATTTGTGTTTCAAAGAAGTTTTATAGAATCAGACTTCAGCAGGCTCTTAGCAACAGCAGTACAATTGCAATTTAAACTAAAAATGCATGCAAAGCAGAAGCAATGACATTTACATTTGTAAAGCTGTTTTGTTAAGCAGCAGTAAGCAAGGCCTTGCTTACTATGGTAAGGAAGAAAGAATGTGCAAAAAGTGAACCATTTTCCTCTTGCTCTTGTCAGAATGCTATTTACTGCAGAAAGCTTTTTAGTTTAATGTTTGCAGCAGGATTCTTGAACTGGTATTCTGCATTCACAGCCCAGTCTTGTTAGAGATTGCCACCATTATAGCAGCAAATTCTGAGAAATAATATGCCACAGGTTGTTCTTGTATTGATTAAGGCATCACATGAATATAAGATTGTGTGAAGGAAACAAGATGTGAAGCAAGGTTGCTAGGCAAAAATAAGGTAATATATAAAGCTGTTGAAGTGCTCAGAATTAATGGTGTTCCCAGGAATATTACTAAATATTACAGTGTTAAGAGTAAGCCTTACAGGCCTGCGGAGAAACCATGATGAAATCTTGAATTCATGAATCTGTATGAAAGCAGCTGAACAATATCTGGAGAGCCTCAATACAAGAGTGAAATGATTGTCATTAAAACCAAAACCAAACCAAGAAAAGCCCAGACATAGAGATGGGAAGGGTAAACTGTGAAATACACTGATTTGGTTCTTGGTTTGCTGACTTAGGTCCCCAAGGAACAAAAAGTGCAATCATGGTAGACCCAGAAAGGTGAGTTTGAAGTAGTTGTTTCTCTCTACATGCAGGTTATAGTCACTTAAAAGCAAAGAAGCAGAGAAGAAATAAAGGTATGACAAAGCTCAACATCATCTTGTCTATGTCTACACACTCTGAACGAAAACTATCTCTAGACCAGGCGTCAACAAAGTGTGTGATTTCTATGGATGGAAAGTGGACAGAAGAAGTTCTACACAAAATTTACACAGATTTTTCTATTCAGGCCTGTCTGATGTAAATGTAAACAACCTAGATGGTTTCAAGGGCATATATTATTCTTAAAGATAGCCTTTGCCCTTGAGGTGAAACAGTTCTGGGCTAAATTTACTGTCTAAATCCCAATGTTTCTTCAGTACCAACTGATTTGAAGCAGCTTTTTGCTAATGACACAGTAACACTGTTTATACCAAATGTATGCACTGTGCATTGCATTATACGAAATAGCATTTCTTTTTTAAAATAGGCAGAGTCAGTCAGATTAGTACATTTTCAAATAAACAATTCCTCTGGTAGGATTGTTCACAATACATATAGACACATTTCCAAAACAATGCTAGTGCAAAAAGACCTGCCTGTAGCAGCCTGCAGGTAGCTCCCAAGACAAATAAGCACCCTATAGGACCTATAAGCCCTAATTACTCTGCAAGCAGTTGAAAGGCAGCTGAGTAGTAGTTAAGCGTTTTAATTTCAAGGATTCTTATTTCACTAAATCATTAGGGTTTAGTAGTACTGTAATATTTTTCTTTTCTTGTTTCCAATGTAATACCTTGTCCATGAGGAATACGAATGATCCTACAGGCCTAATGAAACTGTAGTGAAAGGCCAAATATATATTCCTTCATTTTATTGAAGCAGAGAAAGGCCTGTTTTCCAAATCTTGTTATTTTTCCACAATGAAAAAAACATCTAATAAAATCTACATGATGACTTTAAGGATTAATTCTTCCATTGGCTGGTACCCATCTATCCATACACCTCATTATCATCAATTGTCCTAGAACTGGTCACAGTTCTGAGCTGAACTCAGGAAAACAAATCCCAGTAGAACATGCACAGAAGGTTACTCTGCATAGATTTCTTAGGCAGCTCACTCTTACAGAAATACAGTGTAACTATAGCTTCTTTAATATGATGACTTCATACTTTGTTCTTTGATGACAGACCAAATACATTTAAAATTTAGAAGCAGTTTCACAGCACATGATAAAAAAACATTATTGTACCAATTTTATTCTGCTGTGCAGTGTTGCTGTTTTTACAATGCTTTGAGCACATAGATGCCTAATTCATGGTTTAAGCAGCAGAATTGTATACTTTTGCATTAAAACATGTACTACTATGAACAAAACCACTTATATACTGAAAATTTTTCAAGCCGATTTATGTAGCTAAATCCAGGCTGCCACTCTCCTTAGCTAAGTTGGATGACCTACATAAATAAAGACTTTACAGAAGTAATTACTGCTATTTATGCATCTTTTGTATTAAACTATATGCTCAGACACTCAGTATAGTCTTACTTCCCCATGCATAGGCAGCATAAGATGTAGTTTCTTCAAGCCTACCAAAAAAGAACTGCAATAACACAGGACAGTTGGTGAGGTGCTACAGAGGAATATACTTATCTGATATAGATCAGAATCATATACAGTATATGTATATTTATTTTGCAGTTATCTGAGAACACTCTAGATTTGAATAGGCAAAGAAGGGGGAAAGAGATCTCCAAGAAGGAACACTTTAGCACAGTGAATTATCACTGGAAATTCTAGGATACAGTATTTAATGGGCATTCTATTACCTTCCCCTTTACACAAGTTCCTAAAGCTCCAGGTACCCTCACAACTACTGAACAGTAGTATATTTCCTGACAAAATAGTACTACTTAAAAAAAAAAAAAAAGAAAGAAAGAAAGAAAAAGCAAGCTACTACAGATGGATCCTAGCCACAGAATTCCCAATGACATTAATGGAAGCAATTTCCCTAAAAATCTCCATTCGTTTTTCTTTCTAAATTTCAGAGGTGGTTTTAAGTGTAATTTTCTAAAGCCACATAATGTATTTTGCTTTTTATTATACAGTCTGTCTGAGGCTCATTCAGATTTTATTTTTCCTCTTGGCAAGTTTTTGTACAGATAGGAGAAAATCTACAGGAAGAATGACAATTAGGGAGTATAGACATGAGAGCATAAACATCAATTACCTTCTTACAATACAGGAATTCAAGTAATATTTAGTCTGCATTAAGACATAATTATTGGTAAAATTGTACTTTATCTACCAGTATTGATTAAAACCAGTATGCTGAGACATTTCTAGGTTACAAACAGGTTTTTTCTACCATTCATCTTATAAGGGCAGATAAGGTAGTGTAGCAAAGCAAAAGAGAAGTTTATTATTTGAATATTAATCAATTGCAACTGCCCTTTTGTAAAGTGTTTAACTCTATGTTTGAGAAATACATTCATTTAAACCAGAGTTTTGATGAAAGGTTATATCATATTACCTACTGCGTGACATTTAGGAAACTAGAAAGTAAAGTTAGGATCGTATTTTCTTCTACTGAATCTTAGAACACTCAGGATTAACTCAGTATTTGATTGGTGAATTTCAACTTATTTTTCAAAATGAATTATGAAGTGCAGCTATGCTATATACTCTGCAGATATACTAACAATTGGTTACAGCTTTTATACTGTGCAGTAGGCAATGTACTGTAAAGCTTTTAGTCATTTTCTCTTGGCCTTCATGTTGGAAACAATTAGCTTAAAAAAGAGGTTGCAGAGAGTTGAAATAACAATCTAGTAAATAGCTGAAGTTCTGATCTAATTGATGATTTTATTTTTAATTACTGTTCCTTCATATATATAAAATACATCTATTTTTCTTCCCTGTCTTAGACTGATATAAGTAAACAAAAATAAAATAGACTTTGTTATGAATAATAAACTAATGTCCTGAAAATATTTCCTTGTACCAAATCAATGAGTTTGAATTTATTCCACCTAATGATGGAGTAGGTCCCAGGAAGCAGTCACTGGCAAAACAAGACAGATATATCCAAATGGTAAGCTCTGTTCTTTACTAGTTGCTAATAATAAACCACAAAAATAAATTTTTGAAAATATGAAGATATAGAAAATATTTGAAGATTCAGTAATTACTTTGAAAGGCATGCTTTACTCATGCCTCACTTAAGAGTAGAAATGAAGGAATAATGAGATAAATAGGTGAGCTTTGTATCAAAAGTCAGACTGACCAATGCAATGGTTTCTCAGACCTTTATAAAACTGCAGCTAACTATCTGTTGCAGCCCTTTACAATTTTGGTGATCAGCTTATTCACTTATGAATACAGTAGTTACAATTAATTTCCAAATTGTAGCATCAAATTGTGTAATACTAAATAATGACATGTATACCAAAATGTTTTTTTTAATGCTTTATTTCTTGCACTGATGTATGACAATAATCCTCAAGTAATAGCAATAGAAAGTAGTGGCATTTTCCTGAAACATTAGTGAAATAAAAATTCCACTGATGCCTCAAGAGAGGGATAGGCCTTACTTGTCCCTAGAAAATAGACTTGAATTATAGGCTGCTTATTCCAGGTTATATAACCAGAGTTATAAGAAGTACATTAAACAAATTACTAATAATTTTTGTTTGGTTTGTTTTCATAGGAAGAAAGAAGAATAAGCTTGTTAGAGTTTTCTCACTTCAAATACTATTTTGTTAGAATGCATTGAGCAGGGAAATTCAATTCCATAAAATTGTTTGATAGAACTGACAATGAACATTAAACTATTTATATTATGCAATGTTATAGAAATATTTATTGCTATTAAACTCAGTTCATATAAATTACCATTCATACACTGCATTGTTTATAGACTGTTCATTTATATAAATAGTCTAAATGCAGTTGAGCATAGTTAACAAAGTACATTACATAAGAACTATAAAAAAAGCAAGCCAAGAAAGATGTGTCAAGTGAAACAACAAAATCTACTCTTCTCTCACATTTCATAAGACCTCACCTCAAGTACTGTGTTCAGCTCTGGGACCCTCAGCCCATGTACACAGACCTGCTGGAGTGAGTTCAGGGGACGGTCACAAGGATACTTGGAGGTCTGGAGCAGCTCTCCTATGAAGACAGGCTGAGAGACCTGGGGCTCCTCAGCCCACAGAGGAGAAGGCAGGAGGGTTGCAACTCACTGATCTTTAAGATAAGTTCAAGGTAAAACCATTCTATGTTTCTGTAAGCAGTTTTAATGAAGTCAAATAGCAACACTTTTGTATTAGCAAATTTGGGAGACCTTTGTTTTGAATGTTTTGTTTTAGGCATTAAGCTTCCATGTTCTTAACACTATGGTTATTTAACTGTAGTTGCATCAATGCATAGCAATAAGAAAAAATATGTAAATTAGGCATCTTTTCATTAGGCTGTCGTTAAGCTCTCAATTTCCTTTGTGTCAGGCCTAAGCACAGATAGCAAAACCTTTAATGTTTTCAATGGGTATCGTACTCTTTAGCCTCATTTTGTGAAAGGAGACTGGGGCTTTTTGTTGTTGTTACTAATGCTGCTTTCTGGGTTTTCTTCATAATGGAAAAAAATCTGAAAGACATCACATTCCCTTAGCTCATGGTTGAAGGGATTTGAATATTCTGATGAAAGTAGTGTTCTTGTCTGGTATGATTTACCATGGAATCAGTTATCAAGAACAAATACAATGCCCTGAGCTGGACTATTTATATGATCCCACCAGCAATTATAAAAGAAAAAATATACATGAGAAAAAAAACAAGAGAAAAAATAACAACTACTGTGATCTAGCAGTCATTGCATTTTAAGGTAAGCATAGCCTACTTCAGTAAGTTCACATGGTAAGAGGACTTTCTTACTGCTATTTGTTTTCAGTTTCATAAACAATAGAGATAAGTCACACAGTTTTGCAGTTACAAAATTTTCAAAAGGACAGGCTGCTGAAGAGAGCAAAATCACATACCTAAACCCAATACACATAAACACAGATCAATGCTTCTTACCATGCCTCCTTGAAAAGATTTCAAATGACAAAATTTAAACCAATCAGGATACTAAATGCAAAGAAATTGCTTAGCTATTGTGATGGCAAATATTTGTACTGTAAGATTACAAAAGCCATGGTTCACAGGAACATATGGGTTGTTTAACCTGACATCTTCGTAACATAAAATCAGAACAGTGGCTACTGTAAAAGAGAAAAAGAAAAAGGTATAGTACTATTTAATTAAATATTATTTTATCTAAAAAATACCACTGCCTATCCCATGCTTAGTAAAATTATCACAGTTCAAAATGACAACTGAAAACCAATTTTAAAAAAAGTAAGTAATGAAGAAGAAAGAGTTAAAAATAGTGATATATTTTCCCAGTCCTAAAAGGAGACAATTTATTTATCATTTATTCTGAACTTGTTTTTCTACCACACAAAGTATAGGAATAAAAATATTAAGAATTTTTAAAATGTGGATATTGAAAAGAAACATGGATGCAAAACTCAGTATTTAGCCAATCTAATTGCGCCAATTTAAAAGGAGTCTGATAGTGCACAAATATTGTGATTTGATTTTATACTAAAGCCCAATGTAAGAAGTTTTTTTTCTCTCTTTTATTGCTGTATACCAGTGTTACATTTTCTCAGTTGGGAATACATCACAGGAGTGGGCTGACCCTGGCTGGATGGCAGTACCCACCAAAGGTGCTCTATCACTCCCCTCCACAAGTGGAGAGCAAGGAGAAAATATAATGAAAGGTTCATGAGTTAGGGACTGGAAGAGATCACTCACCAAATACTGACACAGGCAAAATATTAGAGAAATGTTTTAGCCTTTAGAATTAGAGATATTAACTGAATTCATTGCTAACAAATCAGAGCAGGATAACAAGTAAAATAAGACCTTATAAACACCTTCCTCCCACTCTTCCTTCCTTCCTGAGCTCTACCTGCTCTGCCCCAGCAGCACAGGGAGATGGGGAGTGAGGGATTTGGTCAGTTCATCACACACAGTTCTTGCCATTGCTCAGGGAGAGACGGCCTCTCCCTGCTCCAGCATGGGGTCTCTCCCCTGGGAGACAGTCCTCCATAAAGTTCTCCAACCTGAATCCATCCCTTCTGCAACATTTCCCCACATAATGCTGTTGTTGTAACATCAGTCACCCTTCCACAGGGTGCAATCCTTCAGGCACAGCCTGACCCAACATGGGTTCCCCATGGGGTCACAAGCCCCACCAGGGAACCTGTCCCAGCATGGCTCTCCTCTCTCCATGGTCTGCAGGTCCCTGCCAGCCTCCTTTCAGGCATCCACCAGCTTTTGTGTGGCTCTCCATGGGCTGCAGGTGCATCTCTGCATCCTCGAAGTCCTTCATGGGGGACACAGCTGCTTCACCATGGTTTTCACCACAGACTGCTGGAAAATCTCTGCTGAGGTACCTGAGGCACCTCCTTCCTCTCCTTCTGCACAGACATCGATGTCTGCAAAGCTGTTCCTCTCACTTATTTTCATTCCGTTCTTGGTTTAGTGCAGTTCCATCTGCACAATAACTTTTCTTCCTTTTTAAATATCTTATCACAGGGGTTAGCACCGTTTCTTATTGTCTCAGCCTTGGCCAGCAGTGAGTCCATCCTGGAACAAGCTGACATTGGCTGTGTCGGACATGAAGGAAGCCTCTGGCAGCTTCTCACAGAAGCCAATCCTGCAGCCCCCTGCTACAAAAACCAGGTCATGCTAATCCAACACAAAAGGAAATGCTTAAATTATGTAATTATTTTAATTCAAAAACAGAATTTAAATAGATAACTACAATAAGAGGGGAAAAATAAACCAAAAACTATGTTGATAATTTTTTTATAAAAGATTAATCTGAGGTACAGCTCAGTTTGTCTACATATCAACAAAACTGCTACATACCATATTTATTACTTAATATAATTTTATATTGACTTTTGCATATTATTTTTCACATTATAAGTGCTGTCTATGCAACAGGATATCACTATAATTTTAACAAACCAAGATAATAAAAGTTAATATACACAATAAAAGACTACATGTTCTAGGCAATAAATAGAGATATTAAATCCATGGGGAAAATGATTGGGGAAAAGAATAAAATAAAGCATTTGTCCAACAGAAAAAAAAAAGTAAAGGGATGAAATTAAATTAGAGTGGTCTTGAGGACCTCAAGAAAAAGAGTCAACAAGGAAGTTATGAAAAAGAGACAGATTTCATAAACACACATCTCAAGTATTTGGTGTCTTTCATAATCTTAGAAATCCAAACTGCACAAATCTTAACAGGAACAAATCACCTCAAGCAACATATAACAAAAAAAATCTCTCCTGACTTTGTTTTGCTATTACTGCAATTGCAATTTGTGATTACAATTTGCCAGCATAATAGAATATGAAAAAACATGCTAATCAAGAATCTGAAATGATAGCTGACACAGATTGTGTTTGCATTGAATCTCAAATACCAGAAAGGTAAAAAAAAAACCCATTTCTTATGCATACAGAGGGTAACTGGAAATCCTCCTCTTAGGATTCAATGTGAGAAGGCCAAGCTGACTACTGGAGAAGACAATTACATTGCCTGCGTATACCACCATGTTATATTTTATTCTCTGTTGCCAACCTGGCATGTGATATTAAAAAAAAAAAACTAATCAACAGGTAGATGATACATGTGAATATCATCACCCCTCAAAATACTTTGTTGAGATTAATCTTTCCCACAGTGATGACTTTCAGTAGCAAGAAAAAAAGACAGGTAAAGCAAAAGTTTCAGCCCAATACTTAAGATGCACCTTTGCTCCCTGACTGGCCCTCTTGATTTTACTGCAAGTTTATAGATAGTCATTGCTAATAAGTATTGGCAGGCATCTTGAAAGGAGGAATCAGCCTTGCCTTAATTCCAGATTTTGACACTCCATACCCCACAGGGACTGGCTAGTTGGAAGAAGGATCATAGAAGAAACTTTACAGGGAAATTTTAGAAGCAACTTTCCTACGCCTTAAAAAATGCTTTGAGCATGTAGTGAGCAATAGCAAAAATAAAGTGTTCAATTGATATTAGCTTATTAATGCACAGTGATTGTAATGGGGTTAAAAATTACTTATGCCTTTTTAACACTATTGCCCCCAGGAAAAAATCTGATTAGATTGCAGAATTCCCTCCCTTTCCTGAGAAAAAAAAAAAAAAATTAAACCAAAACAAAACAACAAAAACAAAATACCTCTGGACTACATTTAAAAGTGATTAATGTGGAAAAAAACCTGAGTCTTGCTACTTCTAATCCTGGAATTTGCATAGGACATAGATACTGTACTCATGGAACCTCAGAAGGAAGAAAATTCTCATGTTACTTTAGAGCTGAGAACAGCACAGACATGACAGGAAAAGCTCTGTTCTTAGTCCTCCGGATTCACTGCTCATCTTCAATAGATTTTTTTTCCCTTCTCTCTGTAGGACAGGGGATTTTAGAGGATCAAATTTTATGACTTCTCAGATCCTGCAAGCAAACAGATTTTCCAGATAGACACTGTGAGCTATAAATCTCAGGTTGTTTGGAGACCAGACAACACAGGGAAAGCACAGGCTATTTTTGAATCCCAGAATACTACTTTCTGAGCATTTCTTTCTTGGCCATGACACCCTAAATGACAATAAAATCATTGAACACTCAGCCTGTCTATATTTTACAGGCATTTCAGTTCTCTTAGTAGAGGGAGAACATTTTATAAGCTTTGGGCAAAAACCTAAAAGACATACATGTTGCTTTTTTTTTTCTCTGCTTATGCATTTAAATTTGCTTTTAATAACATGGGACAGAAGCTTAGACAAAGTCCTTTGATGTCCCCCCCCGCCTCAGCCCCCTGAATTATCAGGCTAGCCCAGAGATCCGAGGCTTCGAGGGGAGGAATATCAGGAGATGGCAAAGATTCCAAAAGAGGCTCTTACCCCAATATATGTTGGTTCAGCTCTCTTTATTCTGTGATGTCCATGTGGGCAGAAGAGGACGAACAGGAAATGTCAGGGGTCTATACAGACTTTGGACAGGGTGGGCTTCCCTGGCTCTCCGCCAACCCCATTGGGGTAGGAAGGAGGGGTTCAGGGTTATCTTGATCGGAGTCACAGGGTCCCAGGGAAGGGGGAACAGAGTGCCCATGAGCACAATGTAACAGTCCTTATTGCTTAAACACTTCTAAACTGAATCTAATTCTAATGTAACCTAAACCCCTCTAAACTGATCCAGTCCTGAGCCCTAATTTAACATGAATCAGGGTTGAACTGATCAATTTAGCAGGAAATAGCAACAGTAAGAAGGGAAAGGAGAGAGGAAAAAGGAAGAGAGGCAGGTTTTCTACAGGAGGTCAAAATAAATATTTTTGTCTGCATAAATATCACATACGAGAGTGAGGATTGCACAGCTGAGTCACTTCCCTGTAGCACTTTGGTAAAAACAAGATGAAATCAGACATGTCTGGAAAGAAGTTTGAATCAACAGATCACCAGAAGCCAGTGAAAGCCTGGCACACCCCCTTTGCTGCATACACTCCTGCTCAGCTGGACAACAGAAGCTCTTTCTGATGGAGCATCCTGCACAGGCCAAGGCTAAGGCTGAGGCTCAGGCTGAACTCTGACTTCCCTGGATTCTCCCCTCTCTCTGCTCCCACCCCACCCATGCTGTCAGGGCAGTGCTTGCTCTGTTAGGAACATGGTTATCCTAACCTCAAAAGTTCAGCACTGGGCCTAAGTAAAAGGAGCCCAGGGGACCAGGACTAAGTTACATCTTCACCAACTAAGTTACATCTTCAGACTAAAACTGAACTGCTCCCCACCCGTGAGGAGATCATTAACAGCAAGGCACTGTTCCCCATATTATTCCCTCCTAAACCATGTGAACCACCAAGGAGGGTTGTGCAGGCATGTGTTAGTTAGATATGCAGAGTTGGCATGCTCTGGAGTATACATATGGATGTACAGGCTATATTCCATATTTCTTAGCATCTGACAGAGAATCTGCAGCCAACTGTTGCCATTCTGTTGGCTGCCACCTGCCTGTTTATACCTGGAAATCTCAGAGCATACACTCCTTCACTGAAGACATTGCATAAACACTGGTCTCTGTCAGAGGCATGCAAATTACAAGAAGAAAATTCATTAGGATGCTAAAAATACTTCCTAACAATATCAGGTGGGAACCTAGGTATTAACAAATTGCTCACAATACCTCAGCAGCAATGCAAGAAGACTCCCAAATGTAAAGTACCTTACAAACTTTTCCAGTGTTTTGACAAATGAAGAACCAAAGATTACCTGGCTTAACAAGAAATTCACATGGTGTTCAGACACAGCCTAGTACTTTTCAGCATAACCACATAAATGTAAATCATAGAAAATAAACAAGGGAAGGGGACTGAAAACAACTTTGAGGAGTGCTTTGTAATAATCATTCTCAGTTCTGGTTCAAGAGAACTCATCTCTTCTTGAGCTTGAATATTTCATATATAAACAACGCAGTCAAACATTTGATCTTCATTACCATTATAACAGCCATGAAAATGAACATTATTATAAATAATGGTGTATTATAATGAAGCACAGAATCAAAGAACATTAGGACCTTTGGAGGTCACCCTGTCATATCTCCCTGCTCAAACATGGTCACCCACAACATGTTGGCTGTCCCAGACCATGTCCGGACAGTTTTTTAACACCTACAAAGATGAAGACTCAACAAGTTCTCTGGGCAACCTGTTCCAGTGCTCAAAGTAAAATAATGGTTTCTTATGCGTAACTTTTTTCTATTTATAAAGTTTTTTTCATAGAAATGCAATCCTTATGCTTTCAGATTATCATATATACAGACCAAATTCCTACTTGTAATTTCTATGCATGAGAAGCTGAAATAGTTCATAATCCCTTTTAAAACAAAACAACCTTTATGATATGAATGCCTGTTTCCACCACAAACACAATCATTATTTCAAGATAATACCTAAGTACTAACAGGATTGCTTTTCCCTTCAGGTTGACATTTAAAGTTGCTCTGGTTGGACTATTGTTCAAGTCAGATAAATTCCCCTTTACTAGAGCAAGAGAGATTAATCTTTTTTTTTTTTAATCTTTGCACACATAAACTTGCATACATATTGCCTGATCAAAGCAAATATAACTGCATATCATATATTCATTATCATCTGTTTGCAGTAAGTATTCTATTGCCATAACTTAATCTAAGCACTTGATTTATTAAGTGTGTGATTGAAGCAGAAAGTTTTTTACCATATTATTTACATTTTGAGTATGCGTATCTGTGCCAAAGTTAGGTTTTAAAATTGACTTTAGAAAAGTTTTACATTCCTAGGGGTTTTTTTTGTAGAAACATATGTCCCTAATACCAAAAGCCTAACTATACTCAAACATTTTTTATCTAGACATATTGCCTAAGGAAAAACGCACCATATTTTTCAATACAATGCTTTATATCATGTTTTAATTATTTGTATATGTTGTTTGCATATGTCTATGTGTGATTCCCCAATATTAAATGAAAAGTTTATTACAGTCTATTACAAGAATTATATGAGTTATCAGTACATTAAAAGTATAATAAGGAAATAGCAACATATGAATAGTTCCACATACATTCATTAAGACCTGAGACCATCTAACCTCAGAAATAATGCTAATCATACCCCATATTTTGCCCTTCATTGCTCTCAGTCTTCATGGTTTTGTGTTGGGGTTTTTTTGCACATGTGATTTCTCTCTCACATGATTTATTCCACAGTTTCATTACTAGTCTCTCTCTTCCTTCTAGATTTCAAAGTACTTTTATTGTGCTATTTTATTTTAGTTTGCTTACAGCTGTCAAATGGAAATTAAGTGATGAGACAAAGTTTTGAATAATACTCAGCATAAAACCCTGAGTGCTGATAGAGTTATTTATTTCCTTGACTGTGGCCTGATTCACTCTTATTCTGATTGAGAACATTCCCTGGAGGGTGCATAATTGTATAATTTTAAGATTTTATTTTCTCTATGTTAAGAAACTTTTTGTATTTAATCTATATAGTATGCATTATGTAGCTAATAGACAAGTATTTTACTTGTTTGAGAACTCATGTTGTCAGTTCCTCCTTATATGCTGAGATAGAATCACACAATATTTTGTCTTTTTATTAAACTGAGGACCAAAAATAAATATTTTTCATACTTTACAAAAAAGTACTGAAAAATAAAACTAGCAGTATATTGAAACATTAATAGAAACTAACATTTAGAATTTCTGGCTATAATTCAGACCTTTTACTTTTAGCACAAAAGTTCAGAAGGGTGAAATTTTTTTATCATCTCTGTTGGCCTGACTGTAGGTCTTAAGGCACCTCAGATGTTGCTCCCATGACTGCCATGCCAAGAAAGAATTATATTGATCAGAACTATGTTAACTTTAGAAAGCCCATGGAAATATTACAGCCCTTTTCCTTGTTTTACAGAACCACCACAGAAGTTTCCCTTTTAACTACCAGAAGAAGGGCAGGATTTTTTAGCTGAGAACAGTTTTGGGAGTCCTGGATTCATGACAAAGGAGCATCAGGTGGGCAAAATTTGAATGGCATGTAGTAGCTGAATATGGGAACCATGCAACTCAGAAGACATCTGAACTTTGCCATGGTCTAAAACTGCTAAATTCAGCAAGCCCTGGGAACATCTACCTCTTGCAAACAAGTTTCTATTCATCAATTAACTTCAACACCATTCTTCTTTGATGGACAGTTTCCCTGTTTGCTGCTTGGACTGCAATTCACTGAGGACTAGGATAAGTCATTGCCTTAAGCAGATGCTGACAGCTGCTTTAAGAGAGAGTCTCTCCTGGCTCTCCCTCTGAGTTTCTGTTGATATGACTAATCTCTAGTTTTTGAGGCTAAAACACGTCTTATCTCATTCTCTTTGAAAAACTTAATTGCTGAACATTACTCCAATAAACACAAAAAAAGACAAGGCTAGAGTGTAATTTATCCCTTGACCATGGAAGAAAAGGAAGAACTATTAGAAAATAATCCATACCTTGTGCCGTAATCTTACTAGGGGCTGATAGGGCCTAAAGTCGTATCCTTCCTTGACCAGCCACCCATCTGCTCCCAGCAAAATGCATCCAAGAAGTAAAACAGCAGACCACCACATAAACATCTTTACAGGTCTATTTCTGTGAAAATAAAATGTACAAGTTCAGAGATGCAATATTACTTTAGCATAAGCCATATAATAAAGGTTTACAATACCGATAAACCAATTGTGGACTTGAATAAATAAATATAGTAGATCTAGGACAATCCATCTGGCACAACAGCAAAGAGGAAAAAATGGTAGCAGTATTTGGGACACCAGTATCAATTCAGCTGTACTGAACCGAGAATTTTCTTATCACTATTCAATACTCATATGAGGGAGTCACTGAGGAAACAACCAGGAAAACTCAAAGTAAAGACAGAACATAAGAGAAAAGCAGTGGTGAAAAATGCAATAATTTTTCTCAGATGAAATAAAAAAAATTATCATCAATTACATGTTCAGCAAGACTTTATTTTAAACATGGTCTCTTGTTTCTCATCTCTCCCAATGCACTATTCACAACCTACAAGCTTATAATAATCATACTCACAGATCTATAGCTACATATGGCATGAGAGTTACCTTATATGGTTCCTAATGGATGTACACATATACATTACAAAAGTGGTTTCAGAACCTTTTAGAGATATGCAATATTTATTATTGATATTCAGCATTTGTGTTGAAACCATCATGTTAAACAGACAACACAGCAAACTGATCTTCATTACTTCCAGATACTCCCAAGTCAGTCTGCTAGTCTTTATTATTTAGTCCTGCATTATGGGGCAGAGATGAGCCACTTTCATGCATGACTGGAGTTTTTTTTCCCCTTTCTATTTTGCTTTTAGTTCACTTACCCTGCCAATGTAGAAACCTCTGATAAGAATCAAGATATACAGGAATAAGTACAAAACATCATAAGTGTGCCCTAAGAGCCCAGACTGTGCACCAAATTTTCAAGTCTTGCTTGACATTTTCTTTTCTATGGGAAATCATCTGAGCATAAAATGTGAACAAATTGGGGATCACTTATTATCCTGTATCATTTACAGTCATGCTCCTGGCAATACTGTTACACAAACTGTGGTTTTGATTCCTATCATTCCTCACATAGCAATCGTCTTCACAGTCACCTGAAGGCAGAGAGACTGAATAGAATTAATTCCTGTGGAGATATTACATGTAGTAAATGGACTCTACTCTTACCTTTATTCACAGTCTCAGTAACAGATCCTATTTAAGTGTGCTACCCTTCCTTGGGGACTACGCTACCAAACTTGGTAAAACCACTGAAAGGTCTGTTTCATCCTCATTCCAGCTAACTTTTACCAGTCTGCCTTGCCTTCACACTTGGAATTCAAACAAAAGCTCGACATTAATACACCGTATTACTTCAACGTCACTTACCTTTTGTTCCACCAAACCCAGTCTCATTCTGGGCCTCCCTATTAATCAAACTTAACATTTCATCTCATTTATCATTACTTTTTCGAACAGTTTCCACTTCAATTACCTTTCTTTGGTGCTCCAGTTTTTCTAATATACATAGTATAAGTATCTCTCTTAGGAGAGCTTGCACAGAATACATTAAGCAGAGAATTATTTGAAACACAGAAAACAAGCTCTATTACAGAGGGATATTTTACATAAATAACTTGAGGCTTGTTCTTCTACACCTGTTCAGTAAAAGGATATTATAGTGAAGATAGGAAATGACACACTGAAATTTTCTTCTTGAGTTCCCCTCACACTTCAACCAAAACAGAAGTGCTAATCAGGTGTTCTGGTGGACCTCTGCTACGGGATTATTTCAACTAACCTATCTTACTGACAGGAAACACCAAAAAAAAGACTGCTTCAGTACTCTGAGGATTCAAGTACATTACGGTATGGCATTTTCCTTTACTGACTATGTGTTAGTTCACAGTATCTCTCTTACTGGAAAAGTAAGTCCAATTAAAAAAAAAACAAAAAAAAAACACAAAACACCAGAACAAAAAATATGAAAAATCAGAATCTTGATTTTTAATCTCAAAGAAAACATCTATTTGTGTTTGTTGAAATTTTTTAAAAATACTTAATTGTTGACTTTCAAGGTCAGAATCAGATTAGTTTAGCATTTGTGCATGCTAAGATTAGCATGGTTGAACCTTTGTCACCTTTCTGCACTTCTGGAATACTTCTCTGTACAATGAAAATTTGGTTGGAAAACAGTCATTTCACAGAAGATTGTAAGAGTAGCCACATTCCACCACCCTCCCACAAACTGAATATATTTTAGTCCCATGTGGTGTAAAAGAATAGAGCACTTACAGTTTTGAAAATTGTTTGACCTTGAAAGGCTTATCTTTTGTACTTGTACAGAAGAGAAAATTATTACATGCTCAGTTTCTGACTTGATTGCCCGAAACTTGGATGAACACTTACAACACAAATTTGAAAAGTAAGCTTTTTGGACAGATGCCACCTAAAATCCCAAAAGTATGCAGGGTCTATGCAGTCATTTTTTGCCTTTTTAGAATTTAAAATATACACTTTTTTTAAGTAGCATACAGTTTCTGTTGAATTTATTGTTATCTTAAATGATTATTTATTTTAAAATTATTACCAAAACTACAGTTCTCCTTAATACAGCACTATAATGAAGCCTTTATTTTAAGAAAAAATATTATCTGTCCTAAGGACTTACATTGTTAGAGAGTTGAACTAAGAGCAGGAATAAAAATGAATTTTCCAAGCTTCATTAACACTGCTGCATATAGCCGAACAGAAAGAAATATGGTATCAAGAATATATATTCATCTTACCTAAAATTGCTTATTTCTTATTTCTCCTTGAAGGTACAGCCCAAGTTATAAGCAAAGAGGGGTTTTAATTTTATTTGACTATTGTATTATCAAGAAATCAGATTTTTTTTTTTTGAAAACTTGTTATATCTTGTTCTGGGGCAAAATGACATATTTCTGAACTCAAATTTGCATTAATGATCTAGACTCTCATTATCATAATCTAGCAGAACTTGATGTTTCAGTGTTTAGATAACATTCTTCTGAATTTTTAACTTCATTAATTACATATTTGTGAAGGAATTGCTTCTAGGTTATTATTATATGTCTACTGTTATTTTCAATGAAGTCTGTTGCTTCTTTATATTCATATAATCATGTTTGGAAACCTGATAAATTTACTTGGCTTACTCTCTCTTTAAGCAGATACCAGTCTGTATCTCTGCATTTTTCTGTTTCTTTCTCTACATATTTCTCACTTATAGATTATAGGTTAAAATGCAAATAAAAATTTAAATATTATAAAATATTCCAGTACATATTTTAATGTCTATATATATGATTTGTCTGCCAGTACAGTAAACATTGAACTGAAATTCTTAAGCAACTACTAACAGTAACTCTGTATTATCCATCTTATTAATGCAAACAGCTAATTGACAGCTACTCATGGCATGTAAATAATTAGGGGGTGGGCTTCCCCCTCACTGCACACAAATAAGTAGGGTGCTGAGTTTCTTTCCACAATGTGCATTAATTTCCTTATTAACAACGAGCTTAATGCACTATTTTAGCATGAAATTGATCAATGTTGTGGAAGTCTCACGTGTTGTCATCCTTAGATTTTCCTCATGAGCTGAGGAGGATAGAATGAAGGATGTTGAACAGATAATGGCTGCTCCTTATTTCCCACTGCACAGTAATTTCGCCAGTATCAAATTTAGATTTTCCTTTCTGATTCTCAGAAGGCTCTTCCATTTCACTTTTTAGCCATTTCCAGAGCATTCATGAATCTGATGTACTCTGCAGTTTTCTCAGTACTGACTAATTTGCACTTCAGTTAATTCTGAACTTTTTTCATAAATTATAATCCATAAGAGGATTCTTTTATTCTGTGTCAAAATTCTATCTTAAAACTCTTGGATGAGGAGCACTGCTGGGAGAACTATAGCTTCTGAACTGATAGAAGGAATACCTCAGGATTTCTCACTTGCCTTATTTAGGTAAGGGAAACGGGACCCTTAAATAATTTTCAGGGATTTTTTTTTTTTAAGCAAAGAAAATTACATAAAAAGTTCAGTTTCCAACATCACCCTGGTGATCAGATAGTCACTGCTGAGTTAATTTCTTATAATTCTTGAGGAAATGTAAGGCAAACCTCTATCTCCCTTTTCTCTCCTGCTAGTGCTTTTCTGATACTTTGTGGAAAACAAACAAAATCTCAGTTCTGACACCTTACTTATGAATATCTAATAATGATTAATATATTCTACAATACCATATAGACTGTTTCCTTTCAAAATTATTATGATTTCTAAATCTTCTCATCAGTTAATTGGTAATATAAATTTTGTTCTTTGCCTAACTTTTCTTGTTAAACGAGGAAAGAGGTTGTTACTATGAAAGTTTAGCAAATGCATAATAAGCACTACTTTACCTGTTCCCATGCTGTATTCTGCACAGAGAAGATTGAAAAGATATCATATTTTACACAACCAGTTCCAAATGTGACAATGTGTATTTACAGTGTACTAAAAAATATAATTAATGTAACCTGGCTTAGCCAGACTTCATATAAAGAGTTAAAACATATACCCAGTTACAAGAATGCCCTATTTTAAAATGCATACATACTTAAAATTATGAACTTTGCCATTTTTAAAGCGCTTTTTTTTCCAGAATTTCTCAGCTGTTATGCTCTGTTCTCTGTTGATAAATGGTGACTAGCCAGGATATTTGGCTTTAAGAGAAGAGAGAATTCATTTAAAATGTAAATCTTCCACATCAATAAATAGATCTGATAAACTGAATGCTTTTACAAAGTATAATAAATGAAATCCTCAATACTGGCCTAATCACTGCATTCCTCCTGCCTTTAAAAGAAAAGCTATATCAGATATTAACCTGGCATTATTTAAAAGGTCAGTTTCAACATATCAAGGTGCAGCACTGTATGCTCTCAGGAAATGTCAGTCTCTGTCTTTTAGATATTATTAATCTGAAAATAAATAAGAAAAAAATTAATTGCCTATTTTGTGGGTCAGAAAAAGACCATAAGCTATGTTGCCATATTCCATGTTATTAATAGGTTTATAATACAGCCACAGTGATAAATATAAACCATGCTTCATTGCCTGTGACTTTGAGGATTTCATTACATATCATGATGGACACAAATAACCAGGCATGAAAGAATACACTGCTACGATCCCTTAAGATGCTTTTATCTGTCCTTATGGTTTCATAGCAGAAAGGTAGCAGCAAAGAAAGTATTTTCTTGTGCAGAGACAATTATATTGCATTAACTTTGAATGGACAGCAGAAGTTTTAGCTAAAATCATGTCTTTTCCCATTAGCCTGCCTCTACTCTACTCTAGTGCCCACATCTTCACACACAGCCTGCCTTCAAAAACCTTACAAAAGTAATCCTTACACCAAAAAGTAGTCATAGTATCATATTCTCTTATGAATATAGCTGTAATCCATATCTAGCAATGTTTCTCCTTGTCAAAATGCACCGTGGAAAGCAGATCACAGTGTCATGGGGACAGTCTCAACCCCACGACTTCTTGACAGCTTTTGAGCGCTGCACGCTTGATGCTGCCACCTTCCAGTTCTCCTCCAGAAGTGGCAGCTACACTCTGAACCAGAGTTGTTAGGTCACCTTAACTATGTACAGCAGGCCTGGGGCTTGCAGCAGCGAAGTGCAGCGCTGCCACGGCAGCCAACAGCTCGTACATCTGCGCATCAATCTGTTCGGTCTCTCAGCTGCGACTTCACGTGGCTACAGCCACTCACTGTGCAGACACATGCTCTTCATCCTTCACCCACCAAAACAGGCTGCAAGTCATTTTGGAACAGCCAGGAATGCTACTGACAGCTCATGTGCTGGAACACACAGGATGAGAAACACTTTTTTTAAATCTCACAAAAAGCCCTCGTCATGCCAGATGTATCCTGCCTTCTGCTGACCCCTGTCCATCTCTCCCCGGCTCCTTTCCTGATTTGAAGTACAAAACCATCAAGCTGCAAAAGCAGAAGGTGGAGTGCAGGCCCTTGAACTCCTGTACCAGTGCACCTGGCCTTTGTGCAGACCTTACAAATGTGTCAGGTGGTGTCAAGGCAGGCGTGTCGGGCACCACCATGGTGAGCAGCCAGCACAAGGGCCACACTCCCTGCCTCTCACTCTCTCTCTGCCCTCCCACCACTTGCAGTGCCAGGTGCCGGTGGGTAGGAGCAGCATCCCAGGCAGCCCATCCCCTCTCTGTGGGGGTTGCAAACAAGACCCAGGGCTTTTCTAGAAGGACTTTTTTGGATTTTGCCCTCAAGGTTTACAGTGGCTCATGTGAACCTGTACACAAGTCATCTACTCATGCCAGGGCCATTTCTGAAAGGTCAAAACACCCAAAACGCAGATGCAGCAAGGACACTTATCTTTGATGCTAAATTCATGCTGTAATTTGATCTTAACCTTTTCAGTATATTTATTCACTTATATAAAGAATGACACCCAGATGTCTTAGTGTCAGCAACCCCAGTATAATTATGAATTATAATAAAATGAGAAATGGCAATGTTAAAACTTTCTTGTAAGTTCTTCACATGGTCTCATAATGTCTTTAATATTTCAAAAAGAAGAAGAAAATGTGCGTACTATAGTTCACATATCTCAGAGGAGCTTTGTTTATTGGATTCGAGTTGTGTGTATTGATCTATTTTTCTCACAAGACTTCAGTATCAACCTCAGGGTGATTTTAGCATCACTGATATATGCAAGTGCTGGTCTGTGGAGGTTATACTGTTAGTGAGGTGGTCTCTTTCTTCCCTCATTAAGCAAACTTGTCACAGCTGCTTCCTCAATATCCTAGAGGATTAATGTTTACCATCATGGCAGTATCTGAACTGATGGGAATTCAAGCACTTTATGTTATGAAACCAGAAACAGAAAAACTGCCAGCTTAGAACTCAGGTGAATATCTTGTTACTGTTAATATTTTACAAAATTTGTAAATTGAAACCTAGCATACCATTGTGTAGCTGTGTTCTTTGCACATGCTAGAAAAGATAAATATTTTGGTTTTAAAGTTTTTCATGTTTTTCTTCTAAAATCAAAGGCTACTAATATTAACTAAATGTAAGAAGAAACAACAGCTGTTGGCACTTCAGTAGTAAATTGTTAAGAGTACATTTGAGAAAAGACATTATCCTAGAGCAAGCAAAATGGCCACTTAAGATACAACTTTTTTCAACAGGTGAGCTGCTGATTAAAGATTAAAATTCTCCATATTTGCTGTGATATATTCATCTACCACCCTTACTTCTCTTTTTGTTATTCAGGAGAACCTTGAAGTTTGGTAAAACAGTAGTTACCAACAAAACCATTGAAACCTTTGTGTTATTGTACTCCTTGGATAAATGCTAAACCATGATACATCTATCATTAGTTCCAATAGCCATGATAATTTAGAGAATCACTTCCTATTAAGTATTCTGGTTAAAGCTACAATTTTATCCCTTTACATCTGCATTGAAGTGCTGTAGCCAACAGAGATAGATCCCACCTTTTTTACCCAGAGAAAGAGATTCTTCAATAACTCAGCTGCTTTAAACTCAACCCCGCTGGAGACCAAGATCACCATGAAAATCGCAAGACCAGAATAGATGGATTTGAGTTTTTTGCCTCTAATCAGATTTGAAGTAACAAAAGAATCATAAATGACTGTAGAAAGAAACCAAGTCCTAAACCACAAAAATGTAAAGAGAGAAGGTAGCTAGGGACAGGGGAAGTAGCATTTCAGCAGTTTTCATAGGATGGGAAGATTACTAGAGTGTATACCAGCAAGAGATGTGATGTGGGAAAGTCTATGCCATGTAAGAAACCAGGAGCTCCTGAAACACAGAAGGACATAGAGGCACTCTGGTGTGATGGAGAAGAGTATACACAGCAGTACAAACACTGACAGGAAAAATATGAAATTATCAAACTGCAGAGATTAAAGGTGCATGTGGATTTTGATGTAATTGGATTGAAGCACAGCTCAATCAGTAACCAAACGGACCAACGAATGTTGCAGCTATTTAAATAAACAAGGACTATCTGCAGCTGAGGGCAGTTTGCCCTTATCAGGATTGAACCAAAAATACATTTGCCCTCCAGTACTCTCCCCCAGTGCCCACATTAACATAATTAACTATAGATGAAATCCTGACCCAATTAACAACATGCAAACAACTCTAAAATCTACATTTAATATGTTTGGTATAGAATTTCACCCTATTTATAGGATTCAGTTACAATGAACATTCACAAGAATGGAAATAAAACTTTAAAAAAAACTCTGTTAACTAAAATGAAAGAAAAATCAAAGTATCTCATGATTGTTTATAGAAAAAAAATCTATGTCCATTCATATAGGTTCACAGAAGTATAAAAATAAAGTGTTGTGTACTGGAATAGCTAAACTAGTTACAGGTATTTTCTCTTTTTCAATTTACCTGCTGTGGAGTTTTTGCCTCTCTCCTTTCCTGCTTTGTGATGACTCAACTGTCTTTCTTCTTTATTATAACAAAGGTCAACTTTCTTCATGAGCTTCAATTCAGCACAATCAGAAATACAGAAAATAGCACTTGTTTTGTCAGTCAAAAAGTTGGCATAGGTTCCTAGAGCCATGTGCTTGGATGTTTAAGTCCAAGTCTATAAAAGAAGGATTTTCTCACCTTATGAAAAAGAAATTAACAGACTGAGGAAAACAGGAAGTAAGCACATACAGTTTCTGAGATCTGATAGAACAAAAAACCTCACCCTATAATATCTGATTTTAAAAAAAACTCTGACAGCTGACTTGGTAATTTGCATTCTACTATCTATATTAAATATAGTGCATCATTTTAGTACATAGTATTTTTCCTAAAAAAAAAAAAAAGCAGTCTTCTTTAAATTTTGAAAATATATTTCTTATCAAACAACGCATTTCTCATATTGTATGCTTACAACCCCATTCAATAGGATCTGAATCTTCATTTCCTGCTATGTTTTAACTGTTTTATACTATTTTACTGGGTTTCATTGCTTATGGTTTTATACCACTCTAATATAACTACTAGGAAGAAGCCTTCCAAATGCATGCTGGAAAGCTGACAATAAACCAGAAAAAGCTACCATTTCCTGACTCAATTGTAGATATATAGGACTGTAAAAAAAGACTTTTTTCAAAAATTCTTTAGCTAAAAAACTTGTCAGTTCTAAGAAGGATTATGCAGATAATACAGATAATACAAAGCAAGGAGCACCCAGTACATAGGGATGAAATAGTAGTATGTGAAAGGAATGTATTCTGTGTGTCCTCAACCACCATTGTATAATACATTGAAAACAATTATTTTTGTGTTCATTGACTTCAAAAAACAAAATGTTTCAAATATTTTATTTGGTTTGGGTTTTTGGTGTTTTGAGGGGGAATTTTTGCACTTTTGGTTATTTTTGGAAAGGCAAAAAAGGCTAATTTCTTCAGTTTTATTTATACAATAGAAATACAAGAAAATATTAATGTAGAATTGCCTGGAATTAAGTTTTGACCACCAATATGCCAGTAAACACTAAAAACAGCCTCTTAACCAAAAAACCCTGTATTTCAACATGAAATTAATGCTCAGATGCCATCACCAGACACTCCATATCACATCTGGAATGAACTCTGTGTATAGACAAGAGCATCCCATCCCATCTCAGGTGTGTCACTCTGAAGCTACAGCCTGAAGAGTGACCACTCTATCTCACTGAAATATAAGCTTGTGCTTCCTTTTCCTTCCCACCTTGTCTCTATTCTCCTTTTTTGATTCATACACGTTGACTCTGCGATTGTCTAGGAGACCTCTGTGAAGTGCAAGGCTCATGAAGAGGAGCCAGGAGATATTGCTGAACATCACATTCCACCTGCTCTGTCACAAGTGCTGATCGCATGGCAAATATCCAAGTGGCTCTTTATTGATGAATCAGTTACTGTCACATGAATTATCCTCAGTGCTGACTAAGGTAAGCATCCCTATGCTATTAAAACTGAAAGCTTCTCTTGCCTCTGTCTGTATTTTGAAGGTCTGAGAATGCCAATCTCTCAGCAATTTCAAATATTTCTTGATATCCAGATGAGATTTTCTAGAAGCCACAAAATACAGAAATTCATCAAAGCAGAAAAACATGGTTTTGAAAGTTATTTTGAAGTTATTTTGAAGTCATTTTATCTGATTCAGCAACATGCAATAGAGTCTGAAGACTATTTACTCTCTTGCAGTTCTTATGTAACTATTAAGCAGTGGAAAGAGCCTCAGTGGATGACAGCCAAGTGATTTTAATCACTTTAATATTAATTACTTTCAGAGAATCATTCATGCATTCTGAAAATCTCTAATTTTGAAAAATCAGGATTACTTTGCCTACAGATAGAGAGAAGAACCCACATTTTTTGTCATCTTCAATGTCTTAAGGTTGCATAAATGAGACAATCTTACATTCAGCAAAGAGAGGTGATGATAATGTCCATCCTCCAGAGTAAGACACAGGTCATCTCAAACCACAGCGGATAGTAAACCCAGGTCAAACCTTCTCTCTTTGCCTCCTCCAAAAATGCTGAGTATGATCTGTAGCAATTGAAAGTTCCAGCAGGAAGAAAAAGAGAGTGCCAAAGAAGGATAAAGGCAATAAATGTAGGGGACTAAACTGATGCATCAGGTTCATGGCATGGCATAGATGAGGGAAAAGGGGATGCTGCTAAGTGGGAGAGGGAATATTCCATGTAGTAATTAATACTCTTCATATTCCTAATCCCTCACTTAATAAAAGAGTGTCAACACGCAGTGCTGACACATTGGCTGCAATTTCTATGTTGGACACTTGGAAACAAAACAAGAGCAGCACAATTGTTGCTCTCTCTCAAAGTTCACTGCTTTGGGCAGCCTTCTATGCTTAAAGCCAGCCCCACCAACAACCCACAATCCATTTTGTAAGATCCTGTTACATACTTCCTATTCATGTTCCTAAATAATACCACAGCCTCCAAGTTCCTTACCGTTCTGAGTGAACCATATAATACACATTCACAATGAGGGAAAAAAGAGAGTAGGTGCCATTAAAAGTATCAAAAAGTTTTCCAAAGTCACTTGACTTTTAATATCACCCATGAAAGATAGCCTAGATTCAGCTCTGTGTTTTGCCACAGTTTTGGCTAGTCTTAAAGCCCAAGGGAGATATAAATCTGGGAAGCAAATATTTAGAAACTACTCCTGAAGGACCATTTACAACACTGGGAAAGGCAGCCTTTTCCAGCTTTTTGGGTTTTTGGTTTTGTTTTTTTTTTTTGTTTGTTTGTTTTTTTGTTGGTTTTTTGTTGTTGTTGTTGTTGGTTTTTTTTGATTTTTTTTTGTGGGGGGGGTTGGTTTTTTTGGTCATAATGGGATAGCAGAAACATGCCTGGGAGGATAAATGCAGGTACTGTTTGTTTTACATCAGCCTCTTCCTAGACTGGCATTCCCATAAGGCTATCCTCACTCATGTGAGATAATACTATAGGGGTTAAGTATACCACCAGAAGCTTTGAGAGAAAAGTTTAAAGCTATGTCACTTACCTACAGTTCAGTGTCTAAAGTCATAGGACCGTACTGCCTTGTTCAAGTTGTATCCCAGACAATTACTTTTACAGTCTATGTCTACAGTAACACACTGGCTCAAATCAAATCAGTTTTACATACTTTTGAAAGAAGCTGTCTAGTTCCATGAGAGCTTAAATTGATCTTTGACCATGACATACCAACTGATAGGTGGAGAGTAGTGCAGGAAAAGGTTCATTTCTAGCCAGATCAGCTCTGTAATCCAGATCATCATTCATATCCACAGCATTGGCCAGTAGATGGAGAGAAAAGACTGATCAACAGCTGAATAGGATGTCAGGGATACCAGTGACCACAACACAGTTCAATTGATACTATTAATCTATTTAGCTACAAAGTGAAACTGCACACCTTATTCTCTGACCATAGCTTTACTTGCCCAGTTACATCAAAGCGAACACAATAAAATTTAAATCAACTTATTTAAAATAGAACAGGCTGTTTAAGCAAGCTTAATACATTAGTATCTCTTACACTCTTGTGGCAATAAACATGATCAAGACTCCCACAGCAAAATGGAAGACTTTTTTTGCTGTTGTGACTCTTAATTACCTATAATTTTATCTATTGTAAATACCATCTTAGAGAAGCATTCTAGTTTTTAGGGTGGTTTTCTGGTCATAACAGCCCTTCATGAACATCCAGCAATTTAGGACTATTCTTTAGTAATACTGACTTTTGCCATTAATAGTTTTCTGTTGTTAGATTTGCTCATTGGCTCTAATTTTATAATGTTGCCTGCAGATGGCCAGAAATAACATGCATGCAAGGATAAAAAGGAGGATGCAAATTTCTAAACAATACCATAATCTTCATTACAGAAGTGTTCGTCTAGTAATTAAGTGTGGAGCTGAACATATGGTGTCTGATTTATCTTCATATTTTCACTGATGCAAACTTGCTATGATAATATTAATGTAAATGTAACTATACCACTTTTCAGTCTGGGAGCACAGAAAAGCTGTTTTTTTTTCTTCTCTTTTTTCACTAGTAATTGCACTTTTTTTTTTTCTCTCCACTAGAAACTGAAAGAAAGAACAGTGGCTACAAAGTCACAGGTTTAGCTACTGCAGACTTTTCTTCTCATCCTTTGTGTATCTAAGGGAAGTAGCTATTTCCCTTAAATACACAAAGAATTTCATTCTCTTTTGGTGGAAAAGGAGTTACATTCTTCTGGTTTTGGATTATTCACCAATGTTTTCACACCCAGCAGATGCTATGATATTCACCAAACAAGTAGAGTTTCCCTAGTGAAATCTGTCCAAGGCTTCTTCCCTCTGTGTAAATATCTTACACTAGAATTTAATTCCTGCTGAAGAAAGAAAGGACACTGTCTCTTAACATGGAACAATAGAAAAAAAAAAATTCTCAGTCCATAAAATCCTTCCCTGTAAGAATAGTTAACAGCACATGCTAAAGTTTTTGGCAATTTGTTATGTACAATTACTAATATTTTTTTTTATTTCATTTGCCACACCCTTTCCACTCTGTTCTTTAAGCCCAGATCTGCCAAATTCTGACCCTTCACTTGTGAGCAGTTATGTGTCTTTTTCTGGATATAGATGTATATTAGTACATTTATGGATGCACATTAGTACAAGCCAAAAGGAGTAGCAGGATTCAACTGCTGTTCATACTGTTCAGCTCCTAGAAAGCATAACCTTCTATTTTCTCTACTCCAATTCTTGATAGTCTTGAAAGACTAGGTAAACTCAGAAATGTCCTGAATTAGAAATTTATGAGCAACACTTCTTAAAAGGTACTTTTTCATATTCAAAAATTCAAAGATGAAATTTCCACATCATGATAATATCAGCTTTTCCCCCCCAACTCCCAACATCCCCCTGCCATGTCTTTCTTTACTTTCCTCTAAAACATGAAAGTGGGTCTCATGGTCAATGGATACAAATCAATATGCCTTCTGTGGCATGCTGGGATAAGAAAGTTGATGTTGAAAATCAAAATTATAATCTGAAAGGTTAAGGATATCAGATGTATGGGGAGTTTTAAATAAGTCCTTACGTCCTTACTTTGAATATTGAAAAAAACCCCAACAATTATGAATGGTTTTTGCCATGCTTGTATATAACATTACAAGTCTCTTCACAGCTCTTTTTGCAAGAGCTCCAACTGAATGGAATCACTGAATAATTAATAATTGGAAAAATTCTCTGAGATCCCCGAGTCCAATTCTTAGTCCAGCACAGCTCTGCTCACCCCTAAACACTGTCCCCAAGTGACACATCTACACATTTCTAAACCACTCCCAGGGATAGCGGAAAAACCCCTTCCCTAGGCAGCCTATTCCAATGCCTGATCACCCTTTTAGTGAAGACATTTTACTTAATGGGAAATATTTAGCACTCAACACTTAATGCTTTAAAGGTACAAATCTGTTTCCTTATTTTTTTAACCATTGAGAGCCTCGTAATCAGCTGTTTAGGCTTTCTTTCACCTTTTACTCATAACTCCAGAAACATGTCCAGCGTATAAAAAACACAAGTCTAACTCACTCAGATTGGATCTTTGTCTCTCAAAAGGCAAGCAGAGAATGATGAAACTGAAATTATTAGCCATAATACTTCACACTGTTCATCGAAGAGTCAGATGCAGCACATGAATTCATAAAAGTACTCTAAATCATTAGAGTCAGCAAATTATATCACAAACTTTCTTTTAAATCTCTTTATTAAAGTGAGAGCTGTTCTATCTGAGAAATCATGAGAATGGGGGGAGTGCTATATTTTTAATATGGATTTCTGAGACTTTGGAAGTATAAATCAAATTTTCAGTAAAGATTTATTAATGATTTATGTGTATATCGTGTATATTTTTACAAAGACAAGCATAGCAGCCCTTTCAGAAGTTTACTTATGCATGGAAGAGATTACTGAGAGCCTAGAGCAGTAGATTAATGTGACTATCACACAGAAAATATATAAAGGACATAAATATATTAAAATATTAGATTTTAAGTCTTTTGGGGACACCAATTTTAACATCTGATGCTTGAAGCAATCTACTAATGTTTCAAACCCAACCTCCAAGGTGCAGAAAACCTCCCCCCACCCTGCTGACTGCACCAAGAACATACAAATGTAGATTGTTCAAATATTTCTGTGAGAAAAATTCTCCAAGCATAAAAGAAGATAATCAGCTTATTATTAGTCAGTAGACTAAAATGCAACTATAGCTAAGCAGCACAGTTTAAATCCACTAGAAAAACTATCTTCAGTTCAAAAAACAATTAACATTATACAAAAGTTAAATCTCAGGACTGATGTTAATTATGGCTTTTTCTTTCAGCGTCCCAAGGAAACAAATAATTCAGCCCATGCATCTAGGTCTAGAAAAAATTTATAGACTATTATTGTTTATCAAAATTGGCCTTGAACAAATACCAAAAAATCTAAAAGATAAATATATATATTTTTTTTTTTGTTGAACGACTACCATAGCACTGATTATCACTGGGATTCTGAATTACATGAGAATATAGGATAAATGAAAGATAGAAACATAATACATATAGGTTAGAGGACTAAAAGTTTTAAAAAATAGTATTTTAACTCTCCAATATACTAGCTAAAATTCACTCACCTTAAAAAGCATAGGAAATAAATGAAAAATATAATCAGGCTTCAAACTATCATTGTCTGGTGCTGTGTCTTGTAGTTTATTTTAAATAAGAATTTTCTCTCTATCAAAGTAGTTAATACCATGGAAGAGCAACTCTGTGAAGAACTGTATTTCAACTTAAAAATCAGCCCTCAAGATTAAAAACATCAATTTCTCACTGAAGCCAAAGTTACGTCTAACCTTGGCTGTTGCAAGGAGAGGGACGATCTGTGCAACTTAATTCCACTTGACAAGGACAAACCTAAAGTACTGTCATGATGGGCTTCTCTTCTTTCTCTGTGGCCTTTCCACTGCAAAAACTGATGAGATGAACTTAGTTTCCATCTTGAAACAGAGCAGAGAGAAAAGAAGGGCTCACAGTCAAAATAAGATGCTACTTTAAAAAAAAAAAAAAAAAAAAACAAAAACTAAATTTAGTTTAAATTTTTTATCTAAAAAATGAAGTTGATGCATTGACCACTCAGTGGATGAGGAATTGGCTGGATGGTCAGATGCTGTGGTTAGTGCTGTGGTCAATGGCTCAATATCCAAGTGGAGACCACAATGAGTGGCATTCCTCAGGGTTGGTATTGGGAGTGGCAGTACTAACATCTTTGTCAGTGACGTGCACAGTGTAATTGAGTGCATCATCAGCAAGTTTGCCAATGACCCCCAGCTGCATAGTCTAGTCAACACACTAGAAGAAAAGGATGCCATCCAGAGGGACCTGGACAGGCTTGTGAGGTGGGACTGTGCAAAACTCTTCAAGTTCAACAAGTCCAAGTGTAAGGTCCTGCACCTGGGTTGTGGCAATCCCAAGCACAAATAAAGGTTGGGTGGAGAATAAATTGAGAGCATCAATTTATTCTGGTGAGAAGGACTTGGGGGTGCTGGTTGATAAGAAGTTCAACACGACTCAGCAATGTGCACTTGGAATGCAGAAAACCTTGGGCTGCAGCAAAGGAATTGTGGACAGAAGGTCACGGGTGGTGATCCTCCCCCTCCATTCTGTTTCTGTGAGACCCTAGCTGGAGTACTGCATCCAGCTCTGAGAATCCCAACATAAGGATGTGGCCCTGTTGGAGTGAGCCCAGAGGGGGGCCACCAAGATGACGAGGAGGCTGGAGCACCTCTCCTATGAAGCACCTTTCCAGGCTCAGAGATTTGGGGTTGTTCAGGCTGCAGAAGAGAAGGTCCCAGGGAGACCACATTGAGGCCTTCTGGTACCTTAAGGGGCCCTGCACAAAAGATGAAGCGGGATGTTTTATAAGGGTGCGTAATGATAGGATGATAATAAATAATCTATATTATAATCTGAAATCAGTTTTAGATTATATATTAGGAAGAAATTCCTCACTATGAGGGTGTTGACACATAGCTTGCCCAGAGAAGCTGTGGATGTTTCAAGCCCTTGGGGTGCTCAAGACTGGATGGGCTTTGAGCACCCTGGCCTAGCAGACGGTTTCCTTTCCCATGGCAGGGGTTTGGAAAGAGATGATATCTAAGGTCCTTCCAATCTAGAACATTTCTTCCTCGGTAATATCAGATTTTGCACTCATGAATACTGCAGAGATAACTGAGCAAATGTTTGGAAATGATACTGTCTTTCAGAGAGTTTTCTGAGCATTCAGCTATCAGACTTGAGAAATAGCTGTAGAACACTGAGAAAATCTGCCTTTAACAAAGCTACAGGATTTCAGATTTCTTTTAGGTCTCAAATCTCTCATAAAAAGTGAATAGCTAACAAAGATGTTGTACAAATGTCACATCTTACAAAATCTTCTGCTTTATGTTGATTTCAGACTCAAAACACACCCTTAGGAGGGAAAAATTAGACACTGCCACAAATGATGATGTAAAAGGAACAAAAACCTCTCCAAAATGTGACAAAACAATTCTGTTAAAATATAAATGCAAAAGCATTTTCAAAATTTGCAAAGTGCATCTCTTCTTTTACTTAGGTACAATAGGTTATTTTCTGCTCGATGAATAAAAATTTGGACTACTGCAACTCTACACCACAGGTATTTGTGAATTAGTTATTCATTCATGTGCATTTAGCTTTCCATTGCACAGTTTGTCCTCCAAAAGCAGATATACACAGTCTCTTCTGTGTATATACTAAATGTGTTTGAACCTTGCATGTTTCTTGTAATCACTGGGAGGCCATGATTGCCACCAAATACAACCCTCAATTACATAAATAATTGTAACATTAGTGCACTGTATTCACACTGCAACAGAATCAGAAGTTGCATTTACTCTTTTGACTGCTCTTGCATATGCATCAAGATTTCCATTGATCTATCAGAATGATGTGAAATCACTTTGGGGTTCTTTTCCCAACAATCATTTATAACAAAATTTAATAAAACCCATAAACAACATATATTGTCAGTAATAGTAGTGTTTTAAGTAAAGTTTGCAAAAGAAAATACATAAAACAAATAGAACTTGAAATATTGAACTTTAAAACAAATCAATCTGCAAGCTCTTTGAAAACAAAGTTTCTTTCAGTTGTTCATCTTGTAAGGTTTTCTACCTCTTTTTGTTTTATTGCTCATTGCTTTGTTTAAATGTTTATAATGATTTACATATTATTTAGGAAGACAAAAGTCTGTTATAATAACAAAAACATGTACAGTTTAAAGGTACAATGCAGAAAGCCTCTAAAATATTTTATTCCCTAATGGAAGCAGAAGTATGTACAGTAATAATCTAGAAGTTCCTATCATTTAATAAAAGAGTATTTTTAGTAATAAGTTTTTTATCTGATTAAAGTTATGAGCTGCTTTCAAATTACTTTATTTCTTTTTGCAGATATTAGGAAATTCCTTATGAAGGAATTAAAAATACTTTCAGAAAGTTTTTAATATGCTGATGTGAAAATGATAGTTGCTTTTACCACAAGACTGCCTATTCAGTGGTAAAAATATTTCAGATTAAAATAAGCCTCACTTGGAATAAAATGAGAAGAAAGCTCTCTCTGTCAGGAAAAGAAAGAAGTATTTTAAATATGCTTCATCTTCCATCTAACATTTTCAATACTTTATTGCACAAAAAAAGTCTTTCTGAAGTCTGTGCTGAAAAGCACTGCTGGACACCAACCTCAATTCAAATGCAAATAAACTGTGAACTTCAACCTACTTCAAGCACTCAGTGCAAGCATTGCCAACTCTCCCCTCATTTAACTCTTTAGAACTTCTTATTTTCTTAAGATTTGCAGGACTCAGCAATGCAGCCAAATTATTCACCACTAATTTTACATAATGTATGGTATAAAGAATGATTAATTGAATAGACTTACCATGATCATTTCTAGGATAGAAGGTGTAAATACCTGCATAAACATTGCTATGAAATAAAGCTAAAAATGGATAACAAATGACACATTTCCAGTCATTTTCATTCCCACTTGGTAAGGAATCATGCCTGGCTAAACCACAGCAACCTCTCTTGGCCAGTATATTTAGCCAATACAAACAGAAGTAACAATGGCATAAAGGAAAAAAAATATACCAGCAATTAGGGAACCTTGTTGAAGTTCTTCTATAACAGTAACTGTGCAGTAATTTCTTGATCTGCACACTTGATTTGGCCCATCCAAATCAAGACACATCTGTTAATAAATGCAACTGCTAGAAAGGAACACAACTTCACAGATCTTTGTAACTACAGGTTACTCAACCCAAAATCTAAAGAAAGAACTTGTAAAATACAAGAGAAGCAAATAAAGCTGTGGGTTTGTTTTCTCCTGAATATTCTTCCTAGGCAGCAGTAGCCCTTCATATTGGAGGTGTTAGAGGAAATTTCACACGGCACTATTTTCAAAGAGGCTAGACTACCACTGTTCTTGGTCAGCCTACAACTTTCCCAATGTCTCTTTGCTACAGAGAAAATATTTGACTTGCTGCTCTTCTGATAATATGAAATTGATGTCTTTTCTGTCTACCAAGAGTCAGGGCAAAGCAAGCTGTATTAAACATGCATAATACCATATGCAAACAAGTTTCCAGTCTTTTAATTTGCTAACAGCTATTCTCTGTGCTTCAGAAGGTAAAAAAAAAAAAAAGCAGTTTGAATTAAAAAACAGGATTAAACAGATTTACAAACAAACTTGCTAATCTATTTACTTTAAAGTTATGTAGCATAACAGACCAAGCTATGCTGAATAGTTAATGAATATGGTCCTGCTTTTGCTTAGAAAAATTGTAGAATAAAGTCAAGAGTAGCATTTCAGTCATTGCTTCCCCTTGAGCCAGTGATTCACTCCAACAATATTTAATGTCCACAATTATCCTAAAATATTTGCCAGTCATGAAAAAAATAATCAGAAATTACTTCTGGAACTTCATTTGACCTCTTACCTTTGAGATATCAAAGCCAAGTTCAGATCTGCTAAATGGAAGAACTATTCCTATTGGAGATCCATCTTTAGATTTCAAACTAACAAAGTTAAGAGCCTTGTTTTTAATATTATTTTGTAGTCCCTAAAAGAGAAGAGTGACACAAAAATTTGTATTTTCTAAAAAGTTATATGAAGTCACAGTTGAGGAGAGTATGCATTTTTCTAAGACAAATAAAAGTTTGGTATTTTTAAAAAATGTAATTTATGTGAATGTAACAGTTCTTTTATTCTAAGATTGAATATTGCTTTTAAATAAGTACTGAGGATTACTGGATAAACTCACACACAAAGACAGACAGGATGAAAAACTGACATGATTAGGTAGATCCAGAACACACCTAGAATGGAGCAACAAGAATATTTGGGTTTTTACCAACCAGCATTTCCTGTCAAAGGCCTTAAATCAGGAAATAACCAAGTGATCCACTGGAAAAAGTATGCTTTGAATCCCTGACAAGGTTGTCAATATGCTTATATTTTCAATAGTTGTAAGCGTGTGCCCTCCTATGTACACCTTTGTGTGTTGGTCAGTTTAAGAAAGGTCCGTATGGCAGCTCTTGAAACTTGAATTTTCTGTAAATCGTGTTTTTGTAACAAAACTCCTCCCTGATTTCATATTAGTTCTGTGGTCAGGTGGTTGGTCAAATCATTAACAACTTTTGTGTGATGTTGATAAAGGACTTGGAACTGTGTATTATAGAAAATTGTGTTCTGACAAATTTACAAATATGCTTGCACAAGCATACTGCAGACTCTGCAGACAGACTTCTAGTTAGAACCAATGACCAAAATGGCTATGGACTACACTAAATGTATACATATATTTAGAATACCATTTTGTTGAAAAGGAGCAGTGCAATTTTATCTCCTTTGGAGTATATGTATCATTTCAAATTCCAATTTTTAAAACATAATTTGTGAAATAAATCAGCCTAATACAAATGAAGGCAAAATATTGCATAGAAAATACAATCAGATATAAATTTAAAAGCACAGTATTAATGTCTTAGTATCAAAGTTTATCATCTGATTTATGCTGGTAAAATGACTGATCTCAGAAAGGTCAATGACTTTTAATCATGTAATGATGGAGATAGTCCTGTTAACTGGAAAAATACTATGTGTATGAATAGAGACCACTCAAGTGAACAATGATTTGTAGATTCAGGCCCTGTATAAACATTAAAAGTTTAGATATATAATTAGTGGGTTTGGGTTGCAATACTGTGGGTCTTTTTCCCCCTCAGTATTATCATAGCATCTGCACCACATGGTTCACAATAACTTTTTCAAAATAATTTTGCAGTGTCTACTTCAAAAAGTAAACATCCTGAATCTCCATATCTTAAAAGACATCATTTAAAATTATAATAAAATATTTCAAAGCAAATCAATATTCATGTCAATGACTGATGATAAAAGCTGTCTTAGCTGATGGATAGACTGTTAATGAAGGCTTGCAACCAGGGCAAGCGCTGTGTAATAAACTTATATTCCCTACTGTTGAGAGAGGAAGAAGAGAGCTATTTTATGACTGGGGAGAGAACAATAAAAACATATTTCCTAATTCTACCCAAATGTAATGAATGTCTCAGCACTCTGAACTACTCTCTCCTCATTTTTCTAGCTTTCAACTTTACCCATCAGTAGCTCTGTGCTGCTGCCTGATGGTTATCTTTATACTCCAGCTGATAGAAGCATTCAGCAAAATACAACCCACCTTAATGTTAAAGAAATTATGCAGGAGCAAAAAAATGCTACAATACTAAGAAGCAGCCTCCTTTCATTAGCTTCATTCCATCAATGAAAGTTACTTTATGCTCACACCTACTACAACTGGTAGCACCTGTGCAGGGCATCTGTAGAGAAATGCTGGTGGCTTAGGTCCCGGTTCCTAAGAAAAGAGTATGAAGTGCTACATAATCCTAAAAAAACACAAGGTGGGGACCTCATTGCCGGCTTATTTTGTTGAGTTATATCAGTAGCACTGGCTAGCAGCAGCAGCTGCCTATTCCCTCTGGAATCTGCCTTAATCTCAGACAGACACCCCTGCATGGTGCTCAGCTCTGCGTGTGCAGAAGGCACTGCACAGCGCTCAGCTCTGTGTGTGCAGAAATCGCTGTGTAGCACCGAGCTCTGCATGTGCACAACTCTGACAACTCACTGAAGCAGCAGCAAACTCCTCTGTGAAGCAGAGCTCTGTACCAAGCTCACGAAATGTTAAACACTGCTGAAAAAAAATGATTACATCTACCCACACTTCTCAGTTCTATTCAATTACTGACAACAGCAGTCCTACAAGTGCAACATAATATGGTATTATTTAATTCAAAGATCCTCATTTACGCCTAGTTACAGCCTGGGAGCAGGCCTGATGTTCAGCAAACATCAAAAGACAAAAATTCACGACTTTCACAGACACACACATCCCACGTTGACCTTGGAAGCAGAGGTGGTGATGATCCCTCTCATATAGGCGCTGCATCCCAAGTTGACAGCGTTACAGTGCTGAATTGTTTGTCAAGTAACAGGGCATCACCATCCTTCTGTTACACACGTATACAGGCACGCACAAGAACAGAGCAACATGCGACTATGCTTTTAAATCCTCTTTAATTCCTTTTATACTCTCTACTTCCCAGAATGACCTCGCATATCCTGTCCTCCCCCAGACAGAATCAACCAGAGCTTCTCTAGTCCCCCCAAATCGGTTTTTGGACAAAGTAGACTCTGTAATGTCCCTTGAGATATTTTTATAATATTCAAGATTTCTAACATAAAACATTTTCAACCATTTAAAAATCACTCTGAGAGCCCGCTTTCAATAAAAATAAACCTTGAACTTTTCACTTAAATTCATCTTTTGTTTATGGAGCCCTTTTCACTGAAAGCTGCACCCTTTTTCCAAGCCTTGCCCGTACACTGACCTAAGGGCTACCAAGCTTCCAACTTTGCTCTGCCTTTAATTGCCAGCTGCTCCATCCCACCCAGCACGCCGCTAGCATTTATGTGAAAAATACGTATATGTGTGTGTCTATATATTGGTATTGCTGCTTACCTTGTCCAAGAGTCACTAAAATCCACGAGGGGGGAAAAAAAACCCAAAACCAAAGCTCGGCGGGTCCTCGTGCAAATCGCAAAGAGAGGAGCACTTCTTCCTTTAACAAAGCCACAAGCGGCTCCGCCGCGATCCGGTGAGGAGCGAGGGAGGGAGCGACTACGCGGGGCGCAGCGCGGGCAGGGCGCAGGGGGCGGGCGAGGCGCGGCCGAGGCGCCGCTGGAGGCGGCGGGCGCCCTTCAGCACCCGGCGCGGCGCGGACAGCAGCGCTCCCGCCGGCCCCGCCGCCGCCCGCCGCTCGCACCGCCCCCGCCCGCCCCCTGCGCCGGGCGGGCTCCCAAACTTGCGCTCCGCCGCCTCCCTCTTCTGCTCCGCCGCGTTTTGCTACCGGCCGGCCGGCTGGGACGCGTCGTGTTGCCCCAGCACTTCTCGCCGAGGGGCGAGCCCGGCAGGGGGGTGTTAGCCGCAGAGGTCACCGAAGCCCTCCTTCGGCCTCCCCTCCGCACGGACATGGCCCCGCTGAGCCCCGGCCCGCGCAGATGCTGGCGCCGGCAGCGAGGAGCAACTGCTGTGAAACAGCGAGCAGCTCGCCCCTGGAGCACAGAGGGGTGTTGTGCCGGCGTGTTCCAAGCAGGGGGATGTTAAGCAATAATCGTAAGCTTTTATATATCAATATGTCAAAGTTCAAGTATGCTGGAGGCACATCTGTATCGATAAGCCCTAGCGTCCACACCAGGTTGAGGTGCTTGAATGCTACGGTAGAGGTCCCTGGTAACTCTTGCCAGAAACGTGGACGTGTGATTGGGAATCTTATTTAGTTATGCAAAACATAAGGGGGGAAAAATCACCTTGAGATAAGACCGTTAATTACATGCTTCAATTATAAGCACGAGAAGAGGTGCCTTTGGATGAACAGGAACAATCAAAACAAAACATCCAACTGGAAACTAATCGCCTAAAAACTTAGATATATATTTCTGTGAAGTTAAGCAGAGAAACAGTATTCTGAAGTCTCACTTGAATCTGCTTCATGGTGAGATAACAATTTTAGTTATCTGATTTATTACTTTTAAATCAATTTGCTATCCATTCTACCACTTTTAAGGAGTAGCTCTTTCATCTTCAATGTGAAATCATTATGGAAATTAAGTATCTACTCTTCATGCCATTATAGGTTACCTGTTTCGTGCCTTTTGGGAAAATACGTTACAGATTAAAGTATTAAACTGTCTTTAAATCATCCATGGCTAGGGTAAAGCCAGACAGAGGTCAGCTGCTCTGACGTACATCAGCTTTCTAGGTTAATTACGCTTGTGTCTACATGTGGAATGAACATGCAGTAAGAAAGAAAAATAAATGGTTTTAGGTATGGAAAATACCAAACCTAAAAACGGAACTAGTTAACATGGGAAATAATAAAACAGGACAGGTTGGATTGCATTAGCTTATTACTGTTTTTTGAGGGAGTTCTTACTGGGCTGATAATTAGGTCATGGCACTGCAAGAAGGAACATGATTAACTTCGACACACAAAGTGTGGAGTATAAAGCCAAATAAAGCAGACTTTCATTGACCCAACCCTTTCTAATTGCCAGTTATCATGAAGGCAGCTTGTCTGGCATCTGGGTTGCATTTATGAAACCCTATTATTTTACTTCTCATTTTTCTCTTAAGCCCTCTCAGTTTTTTTGCAAAGTACAGACAATATAATTGCACTATTTAAGGACAATTTTTGCAGTACAAAATTGACACTGAGTCTACTAGCACAGCTGCACCAGAAACTCTCATGGGATGGAGGTAAACACCAAACTGGCTTGTTTGAAACTGAGGGGAATTGAAATGTGATGATGAATAGGGACCTTGTTCAACCATTCTCCTTTGCCATTATGAAAGTACATGAAACAAACAATCAACAATTACGTAGATGTTTTATGTAACCCAATTATTGAAGCAGTCGGGAAACAGGTCAAATTATGCAAGGTCTGACTTATCATAACTTACTGGTTAGCTTTGCAAATTAGTAGACAATAAATCCCCAAACTAGCATGTGGAAGACCCTCAAAATTCCAAAAAACTCTGTATCTTGTGAGGACTTTCACTCCTAAATTTCAGTGTAAATAACGATACAATTGTGTAATATCTTAATGTATCTTGGCATCCTTGCAATTCTGAGTGTGTTTATCTGATCATACGTGCCTTTATTCTTTGTAAACTCACTGAGCTATCAATTTAAAAGCTAGTATTTAATTAAAATTAATGTATTTTTAGCACATACATATTTTCTAATTTTTCCTCTATTTTGGATCTGTATCAGTTATAGAACATAGTTGGGATATAAATTTGGTTCATTCATATCCTGACATCTTTCTGTCTTTCTGTCTTCTGCTTAATGGCTATTATTTGTAAGCTCAGTTTTTTACATTTTTGAATCTTCTTTACTCACACACAAAATATGTAAATGAATTTTTTAATTCTTGTTGTGTCCCATACATTACATCATCACTTTGCAGTTCAAACATTTTCATCCACAGAGTGACTGGGATATTACTTTATTGGATGCAATACAGACCAATATGTATTATTGCAATGGAGATCTTATTCTGTGCCTAACAATTAATTGCTAGTCTATACTGTTGCTATACTGTTGCTGTTTAGTAGTATATTTCTGATTTCCATAGTCCTAATTTGGATATTTTATGATCATATCTGGCACATCCCACATAATGTGCCAGACAGTTTTCTGTTTGGTATACTCCTGAGCCCCATGTGCTTGACAATCAGTTATGCCTGGTTTTTATATTTTCTGCCCCAACTACTATATTTGAAGCATTTGCCATTGGGCAGAGAACACATCCAGTAAGCACTGGCATTTTCTTGTCAAGATAAGGAACACAAAAGAACTTCAAAGCTGCTTTATGTTTGTTTAGACTATAGATATTATTAATAAAGAGTCTCTAATTTGTATTTATGAGATGATGCTTAATATAATATCTGGTATAGCAGGAAGTTTTATGCAAGATAAAGAGAAGATCAAAGTCTCTATATATTAAAAGGAAGTTAATGCAAATAATAGATGATAAAATTTTAACAATCTATTCAATATTGTCCGTGCTGTGGTTTAAATACAGTTAGTAGTCAAAAACCAGGAGCAGAACATTTAATCTTAGACTTCACAGCCTCTTCAAAACTCACTGAAGTTAGAACAATAGTTACTTTTTTTGACTAAATTGTATCTCCTTTTCTACTGTAAAAAATTCTGGAGAAGGGGCTATGTTTCTCATAAACAGCATTGCACCCAAAATGAATGCAGAATTAGAGAGTGTCGTTTGTCAGAAGTTACTAGTTTTATTTCTCTTGGCTTTTCTACCACTAGCACTTCTAACACAATTAATTCAATTTTTTTTTTAATTTTTGCTTGGGATTTTGTGTTAAAAATCAGTAACTGAGAAAAATAGGACATTTCAAAAACTTGCCTTGTTAGTTACACTTTAGATTATTCCAGTGATTTCTGTGTGGCTTGGTATCCGTCACCACCTGCAAGTTCAGTAACAAAATTTTAGTTTTCTGTGATCAATCTTTAAACGTGTGAATTAAAAAGCATTCCTATTAATAGTTACCAAAACTTTAGGATATTAATATCTGATACTACCAAATGTTAATTAATTTGTTGTTCCAAACTTTGCAACAGTTACAATGTGGTAATAAGATGAAAAAAAAAGCAAAAAAAAATAGTTATTTTTGTCTTTGAATGAAGAATATGCAGCACTTTAAACACAATTATATTTGTAGCTTAATATCAAAATAATTTTAGACATGATAAATTCTAATAATGAAATCTTATTTCAAAATATACAGTCCAAAGTCCCTTTGTAGGATTCGATTTCTATTTTTTCTTAACAAATTATTCCTCTTTTTTTTGAAGACAACAGCTGCCCCTTCAGTGCAGCTGCTACTAGTGAAGATCATTGATTAGCTTGAAGTCAATGACAGCAAAGGAACTCTCAGGATGCTCTGATATGAGACAGCATGAATAATCCTCCAAATCTCTCTCTCTCTCTTGCACACACACAGCGTGAAGTTTGGACACATGCATCTTTCCCTCATTTTCCACTGGTCTAATTCACTCAATGTCTGTTCAATGTTTTAATGAAAGATGATAGTGCATCCACCATAAACTCAGTCCTGAACAAAAAGCACAAGAAATGCATTGAGACTGGTGCTTTGATAACAGCAGGGCATCATGAGCACTAGAATGACAGACACTGGCAAATGGCAGAGAGGAAAATTAGCTTACTCATGGCTTGGAGAAAGGTTGTGCCAACCATCTGTCACAGGAGATCTCCCAAATGACAGCAAGAATCATAAAGGCACATTAAGGTTTTCCCCATATCTCCTCAAAGCCAGTTCTCCCAAAGGGACCCAAATAAAAGAAATATGATTATTGTTCACACACAAGGAATCTATGGATATTCTCAGTTCACTCAGAGAGAAAAAGAGAGAGATTCTGCCAGGCTGAGAATATCCATAGGAAACCACCTTTGAAATTCATCAAAAATAATTCAAATGCATGCCACAAAATAACAGATGTAGACTCAGAGTGTGTGGGGGGAAGCCTAGACTCTGAGGTTAGATCTGTAGATTTTTTTAATTATGTCTAATAAAATGAATGCTGTAAATTAATTTCAGTGTGTAGCAGATTTGCAATGATAGTGATTCTGACAAGATGACATTGTCCCCATTCTTATCTTGTGAAAATAAAGTAACAACTGATTAAATAGGAAGGAGATAATATACTACAGAACTAATATCCACATTAAAAATTACTATTGGAAAAGAATTAGGCAATGAGGATAAATATTTAATTTCATATCATCTAGCTTTTTTCCAACTTCATTTGGGATCAAATAATTTCATTATTCATTATCGTTGAAATCTGAAAGCATGCTACCACTCGATAGTAGATAATACAGATTCTATTAAAAAAAAAAAAAACTCCACACAAAGAGAAAGCTGCAGATAGTCCGTTTCAGTGCGTAGTGATAATTTATAAGAGATCTCTTAGGGCACCTACTGGGGAATTTTAGCACTGCATGCCAAAGAAAGCCTGTAAAAAGGGTAAAAATCTTTCTAATAGATTTAAATCAGAACATTAATTCAGCCTTTTTTTTTTCTCCTCTGGGCAGTCCTTGTTATATTGACTGTAGTACTTAAAGCAAATAACCAAGTGAGAGAACTTAGCTGAAGGTATTCACTGATGGAAGGGAAAGAGCTAATACTCTACATTTTAGAATCTGGCAGCTCTTAACTATTTAAATGTTTAGTAAATTAAATATATCATGTTGTGTTTATATAAAAATATTTTACATTAAAAATTTTATTAAAACCACAATGATAATTTTAACAAGAATCGCAAAGTCTTTGGATTAAGCTTGTTTATTCTTTAAGACAGTTTTTCAAAGTATTTTGATTTTTGATTTTTTACATATGAAGTTCTGTGGTAGTAATCCTGACCTCTGTAAAAAAATTACCATATCATTTTAATTTGCCATTTGATTTATTTCTGTCCACTAATACAGAATATCCTCTATTTTATAGTTCATTTCCTCAAAGTCCCTCACAGGTGATTTCCAGAGACATATAGTATGTAGCGAGTACTTTAGCTAGCCTGTGCCAGAAAAATATTGTTTTACATTTTACAGAAAAGATAGCTTTTGAAATTTTATTAATGAAGTAACAAGCACCTCATATCAGCCTCATAAAGCTGGATTTATTTTTAAGCAAAATTTCTGTAAGGGCCTCTCTCTGTTCCTTCACCATTTTTTTGTGTTTTCCACTAGTCTGTGACCTGCAACAGTCACTTAAAAACTCTATGGAGAGCCTTGTTAAAAAACACCAGCACCAAACCCAGAACAATAACATGCCTTAACCTGCTGCTGAGGCACACTGGCAAGTTGTTCATACCCACTGTCACTGCAGTTTAGGTAACCTATTCCAAACCAATAAAAATCCCCATGAGCAGGGGATAAGCATCATCCTTATGTTCCTTTTATGCACTACTACAGGAATTAAGCATCACAAAAGATTTTGGAAAGACATTCAGGCTTCTTCCTTCATTTCTCCTAAATCTCATTGATAGAGATAAAGCACAATCGCTTATTTTCAAGTGGGTTTTCCTAGGGAATAGGCCAATAAAATAATAATTGCATGTCTGGAACAAAAGTCTAAATTAATATCCAGTGTTGTGTAGCCTAATGCCCTCCTAGTCATGTATCTCATCCTGCTTCTGATCCCATCCCCAGTGGCACTAAGAGAATATAAAGGAACCAGTTCTTCAAAGAATGCACTTACTGACTTTGAAGCAAGTAGGTCTGTGAACTCTGATATCTGTACAGGGTAAGAGACTTTTCCTACACTTCTGGATAACAAGAGGAGAATATAATAAGATATGTAGACACATCTTAGCCTATCTCTCCTTGAGACCAATCAGCTTGTCCCAGAAGAGCACAAGGAATATTAAATGGAAAGAGTACTCTGGCTTATGTGACTTTGATACAGCAGAATTTCTCATTTCTTTAAGAGATAAATCTCATCAAAGGTTTATACTCATATTACAATAACTACATATGGTAAAGAATGCAGTGAACTTTTCAGCTGGGAGACAATGCCATTCTTCTGCAAATTAGTTCACAGCACTACTCAGTCAGAATCCTTCTTTGTCTTTCCAACATCCTAAAAGAAAAAGGATATCTTCATACTTCTACTTATAAAGTAGTTCCTCGGATGAAATGAAAGAGGTAGTCTTAGATTCTGTACACATTTTATTAATTTGACTTCATTTTCCTTTCTTTTTCATAGGTCACTTGATAAACTCTGACAATCACAAGAAACCAACTTACACCTGTCACTAATATAATGTTAAATATTAATAAGCACATATTTTTTAGATAATATGAGGGATGTGAAATGGTTACTTGAGACTCCTCAGTTTTTTCCTCTCAATGAATCTAATTAAGGAATCAGCCATCTCTACTCCAAAACTTATCTAATTTAAAGTGACAGACCTTTAATTACATATGACATACTATCCAATTATATGTAGAAAAATCTATTTTTACCAGTACAGTGCTATTTGAAAAGTTGAGATTTGATTTGCCAAAAAAAATCAAATTTTCTCCAAGTGCTTTACTCAAGAAGGAAAAAAAAAAAAGAGTGCATTACAGCTTGTTAAATATTCATTTAAATGACCTCCTTCTTTGTAGTTTATCCTACCCTTTATGTAATTTCTATTGAAGTCAAAAATAGGCCAAATAGGTTCTTGTTCATAATTTTTGTGAATTTTTAGAAATTTGAGAAGGATTACCCAGTCACACATGAATATCACACATTAATAAAATTTGGGAGAAAAAAAAATAGGACAAAATAAGAACTTATTTTGGTTTTAAAAGCAATTACAAAAAAGTTGTTGAAATTCATTATAAAAGAAATTTTTGTGTTTATCTTTAACATATCTGATTACCTTACTACTATTCACAAATACAGATCACATTACTTCTATATACTTCCACAAGAAAAAGAAAGCACAGATGTCCTCTTTTTGCTTAAATGGGAAAAATACTGAGAGGCTAAGCTGTTTAAGCAGTTACAAAAGAAATCTGGGGCAATGCTGGGAACAGAAGTTTCCTATTTCTTATTCTTTCTTAATCATAGGATAATCCTGCCTTATCAATCCATATGTCAGTTTAAAAGCAGTGATTACAAGTCATCAATAGTGATGATCCAATATTTCAGTACAATACAAAAAGACACACAACTGAACTTCAAAGAGTTCAGAAAAAGCACAGTAGCCTGCCTTTTAGCATAAATGGTTCTGCTTGCCTGATATAATCCAATACTGTTGATTCAGGAAAAATAGTCACAGTAAAAATGCCTGCTGTGCTCACTTTGCTTAGCGTGTGCTACAAAAAATACACACACTATTATTTCAGTAAAAACCTCCAGAGATGCAGACAATACAGTTACACTGTCAACATCTTGAAGCAGGATCAGAATATATACCACACTTCTGCATTTGCTTCTCTGCTAAATCAGTTATTTGTTTTCAGTCAGGAAGCCAACATCATTATGAAGTTTCAGATTCAGAGATTTACACAGTTCATAGCACACATTATAAAAGTATATTAGGTGCTACTCACAAGTATAGCTATTTAAGACATCAAGTGAAATTCATGTAAATTTACATTAGAAAGCTTTAATAAAAGTCAGCTAAGATGCTAAATAAATAATCAGATTGGAAATGCAGGTGAAAGACGCATACTCATTTTGCACTTACCTGTAAGCATTTATATTCTATCACACCACCAGTGGTTTTCTCCAGCAGCGCTTCATTCAGTGAATAGATATGGGTGAGACAATGCCTACTTGGAAAAGGTATTTTCTTCAGGCACATATAATTGCTAATCACCTATGAGGTGTTTGTTCTTAGCGGTTTACTGAGCACCAAAGAGGCAGAAGTCAAGTTTCAAGGCAGCAGCCAGGTGAATAAACCCAGAAAGCCTCTCCTTCCTCCACCTGAAATCATCACAACATAAACTTACTGTTCTGCAACTAGTAACATGTTTCATATGGGAGGTATTTTACTATGCATTGCTGTCTTTCACAGTTTTGAGGGGTGATAGAGAAAAAACTAAAGCTGAAGTCTAGACAGAGGTGTGGATTAGGTGAAGTGACTTACAACTAGTATGGAATTGGCAACATTAAAACAGGAACAGAAGACAAGGATTTGAAGGACAGATAGTTATATTTTCAGGAAAGGGCATTTCCTGAGAGAAACATCACTGAAACAACCGAAGAGGTTAAATGGGAAGACAAAATCACAGACAAAAAGATTCTCTGGATAACTGAGTACAGGAAGTAGAGATAACAAGAAATGACTAAGAGACCAAAGAAAGAGTTGAAGAATAGAAGAAAAAGCAGGTGAAATGGAGAAAGAGAGAAAAGAATTAAATTTCTGGAATAAGAGAAATTGCTAGAGATAGAGAATGGATAAGAAAACTCAGTTCATACGATACTGAGGAATGGGAAAATAAATATAATAAGATCACCTCATGTTTCACCTGCTATTTTTTTTAAAGGAGAGCATTCAGCAAGGTTTTGTTCAAAATGAAAGAAGCAGAGGAAAGTCAGAGGAATGAATCATTACTGTTTCATCCAAGAAATAGCAAACTATAAACAAAAATTGCCACTGAATTGCACAACTAAAACTTCAGTTCAGTATCTGCTTGAAAACATAAATTTGCATGTCATGTTAGAATGTCTATATCTATTACAGAAAAGAATAAACCACATATAAATTGGTAATCTTGATAATCATCTATTAAAAATTGTCTGCAGATTAAAATATATTCACCTAATAAACTTCCAGATAAATTTGAATAATGAATGCATTTCAGAACCAGTGACTTGGCAAATACAGAAAAGGCAAAATTAATGAGATATTTATGGAATATATTTTCTATTTTTTTTAGATTGTACTCCCAAAATGCAGGTGATAGAAAGAAATCAAAAGGAAAATGCACTTGCACTCTGTATTTGATTTAGTAATGCAGCTTATGGTAGACTTAGCAACAATGTGACTGGATAGCAAATAATTACCCAAAGCCCTTTAAAATAAAATCCTGTTGCACTCAAACCTTTTATAGGTGCCAAGCAGTACAAAGACCTTTTAGGAGAATTGCTTAGACCAGCCATAAAAACACAGAAAAGTTACATTTTCTTATTTAAAACTGCCATTCATATAGGACCATATTTTAGTCTAAGTGTCTGTGGATGCAAAGCAGAAGTAGTAAGAGTGAAGTTTTAACTATCTCAGCTGTGACTGCTAACCCCATCATGCAACATAGAAATAACTCAGTAGGGAGTTTAACACTAAGTCAGATACAAGTGTCAGAGAATCACAAAATTTTTAGAGTTGGACGGGTCCTCTGGAGATCATCTAGTTCAATCCCCCCGCCAAGACAGGGCTGTTGTAGCAAAGCAGACTAAGATATTACACAACTTACTAGTAGTGCAGCTTTAGTGCAAATATCATTTGAAATACAGTTTAATAATTGTGGAGATTATGCCCTCACTCTTTCCTAATTTGGTGGTACATTTATATTCGGTGGAGTAGCCTCCCTCTAAAACAAAATATGCAGAAACAAAGCCAAGTTCATCATGCTGTGAATATGCAAAAGCATTCCAGCAGCACTATAAGAAGAGAGTTAAAAAAAACAGTTCAGAAAAATGAAACTGGTACAACATATCTAATTTCAAACATTAAGAGCACTATTATAGGAAGTTCATTGATTTTTGCCCTTGAATCTATTCAACAAAGACTGCAGCTGGTCTGGTGTATCTATTTGACTATGTATGAAACAGTGTGTGAGAACATCTGAAACAGAGTAATGGCTGCAAAATAAAATTATAGCTGGGATAGGATGAAAAAGTGCATTGTCATATAAACAAAATAGGAAAATAATATGGATTATTTAGACATATTTTGATGCATGGGTTTTATTTCTATCCAATTCTGTGGAATATTTACCAAGTACAGTTTCATCAGACCAATCCTGCATGTTAGGATGCAGAAGTGTCATTTCAAATCTATAAGCAATGACTGTTTAGTAAACCTTACCTCAATGTATGGCCAACCTGCTTTAGATTCTACCCTAGCTTTCACATTTTTCTTAAAATCCCTCATTCATACCCATCTGAAACATATAATTGATTGTAATTAAACCCAAAAGAAGGTCAGTATACAAAGGGCCCTTATTCTTTATACGTAGATAAATCCAACAGGTCAACATACCTATGACCAGACTGCAGTTTACTACACACAGGCCAGTGCATAAAGCCTGTTTTGGATTGACAAATTTTTGTGTGGTATTAGAAAAACTATCATAAATTTTGCTTCAGTTTATATTTATTCTTTCCACATGTTGTCTTTGAAGGAATTAAGTAAAATTTGGACTGATCCAAGCTGTAATTGACTTTTTCCAGCTGATTCCATATTTTAGCTTTTGGAACTGTTTTCTGTTTTAGAATTCAACTTTTTACAGTCTACAGATATATCACCAACCAAACATTCTCTTTTTATGAGTAGATTATTTTTTTTCCCTAATGCAGTCTTCAAAATCTCCTAAAAAGGACAACTCTTGTGATTATAAATGTAGGGCATTTTTTTTATTATTATTTAGTATATAAGACTATTCTTATGTAGTTTCCTTCAATGAGCTCTGAAGCAATGAGAATTATTTTGATACATTCCCTTAGAGTCTAACTGAAGATTAAATACCCAGTTTTAAGCATCAAGACTTGAAGAATAATCATCCTTGTTCTACTTGAGCTCTTCCAGCAGTGTTTGTTTTGATTAGATAAACATAAAATAATTAGGAAACTCTCAATATGAATGTTTGGTTGATTTTGGCACACCTTCCCATGGTCTATTTTGTCATCCCACATACAGCTCAAAAATTCATGCTGGCATTAACAGCTGTGCTTTTTGTTTCCATTATATTTTGTGACTTTTTCATCAAACATGAAACAGGAGAAACTCCTTGGTGTGCTACATCGTATCTGTCACATGCAGTGTTCTGAAGAGGAAATGAAGAAGCGTAGAAGTGTAATCTGTGTTATTGAAAAAATTAACAAGTGGAACGATCTGTAGAACATCAAACATTCACTCTACATTGCTTTCCTCCTTTTCTTCCAAGTTTATATGACTCAGAAGTGAACAGCATACATAAAAGCATCCTATGAGATCTATGAACTACACTGCACAGTGCAGATCAGAATTTTTAGAAAAGTGCTCTCCTGAGACGTGGGCATTTCAAATGTCATACTTCATCCCAACTAAGATGAAAAAAGGAAGTTGTTTGTTTTTAATAATTTGACATATACGTAAAATGAAAATTTAGCCACATAGTCTTTCCTTACAGAGGAAGATTAATTCTTCTGATTTTGTGGACTGTGGCTGTACTGTGCTCTAAAAACCAGTTGACTTTAATGGACTTTTGTTAATAATAATTAAATTATTAAAGTTTTAATAAACTCACAAAAAAGGAAAGCATCTCATTTGCATAATACCAAAAAATCATTTATATAATTATATTCTTTAATTGCATTGTCTTTATCTTACTTTATTTGAGCCATGTAATCTTTTTTTCTAAATTCAATATACACCTCAAAATTTTACTCTTGCCTTCTTAATTTCAAAGTTCTTGACCCTTTTTAATATACAAACACACCTGGTGTTATTCCTTTAGTTTTCATCAATACCACTGAGGTTTTGCCCACATTTTCTTCTAGGAAACAAGTCTACAATAATTTTCCTATAGCACCTAATCCAAAGAATGTTGGATGTTTTTTTGTGAAACATCGGCACATCTAATATTTTAGGTAGATTTCCTGATTTATTGAAAGCAATTGGAGGATTTCTCTTATGTTCAGTAAATCAGACTGGAGATACCATGTCCAAATAGATATTTATTCTTCCTGCACAAATTTAACTCAAATATTACCAGACTACTAAACCCCAATAATCTGATTATCCATAAATAAAGTTTGTGTCATATACTTTATATTGTTTTGATTCATTAATTTTGCATGGAGTTTTAGTCAAAGTACACCCACCAATAAAGATAGTAAGAATAAAGATTTGCTTCATAGGCAGTGTCAAAAACTGTAGGAGAGAGATGCAAGGCAGCATTCAAACTAACCAACAGTCACTGTAATTTTGGTTAAAAGGCCCATGATGGCAATCACTGATTTTGGTAGTGACAGTTTAGCACATTGTTCTATTTTTTATGCAGAGGTATATAGAAAATGGTATGGAGGTTTAAATCTGAATTGAGAACAAAGTACCTGTGGAAAGTCTTGAACACAGTTGTACAGAAATATGTGTGATAAATGTTGTATACCCTACCCCCCCTCATACTCTCCAAGAATAGCTAAAGTTTGTGAACTGTCATTGGTTTAGCACAAAGACTGTGAAGCACATCTAGCAGTTATCAAAACATATAAATATGAATGTTACTGTTTGAAACATAGTTTAGGAGAAAAAAATACATTTTATGGTGTCATTAACTTCTCTATCCTGCTACAAAAATGCTAAGAATTACATGTTTTCACTAAATGCTAGTTTTAACTATTCAGAGTTGTGCACTTTTGTTTTATTTGCTAGTCTTTTGCTTTTTAGTTAAGCCAGCTGAGGTATTGTTATGATGATCTAAGTTCTGTTTCTTACAGTGTATTACCTGGAGACCATATTAAAAGAAGAGTGTCTCTTTCCTTTCGTACATTAGTCTCTGTTGTAGCAACACTGAGAAAAACAAAGGTCTGAGAAAGGGAGCAGAAGAATCAGAGCATTGAGGAGGTCACTACAACTAGTTCAATAAGTAGAATAAGTAATAATACTTCCAAATATGTAATCTATTGAACATGTCCACCTTGCTCTTGTGAGATCACAGTCCTTTGCAACCTCCAACTTGCCTGTGATATCACAAATCCGTGGTGAAAACTCAGCTTCCAGGAACAGGCAGCCTGAGTCTTTGATTATTAATTCTCACTTATAAAATATGAACTTTCTCCAGTGTCAAATTGATTTAAGAGTGATGCTTTCTGTATCCTTCTGGTTATTAGTGCAACTACCTGGGGAACTAATTTGAAAAAGAAACTTAGCACTTTAATTTTGTATGAGAACTCTTTCAATCTGAAGATTACATAATTTGCACTGAATTTGTTAATGTTAAATCATTTTAGAGCAAATTAATTTGAGAGATAATACGTGGAAAATTTAATCGCCTAAGAGTGTTGTACAAGACCAAGTTTGCAGTCTCCCAGCTTCACTAGTGCCATTCATTTTCCTGATCATTTTCAGAGTATTTGATGTCTCATACTAGTGAAGTCATTAAATAAACAAGAATGTTGAAAAATACGTTTTCCATATTTCAACATGGGACAATCTGGAAATGCACTTTGACACTGGTTTTACATGAATGCTTTCAAGTAGCTGCATTGAGTGCCTCTGTCAACCTCGCCCTTTCTGTAAGCTCTTTTCAGCAAAATAGTTATGTGTCTCTTATTTTTATCTCATATTTTTAACTCTTCAATCTCATTAAATCCTCTGCAAGAGACTATAATGGCCAGATGATTCAGCGGTTCCCATCTGTACAGGAAAATCTCTGGTAGCATCAGTGAGGATTTTTACATGAAATCCTCTCATCTGGGCAACATTATTGTGCAGTCTATTTGGGAGATTTTATAAAATCATAATTCTTTTAAATTCAGAGGAAAAATAAAACACCACACATTCAAGAGGGTAGGATTTTACCCATTCCAAGGCTTGCCCTGCCTTTCTTGTGAAATAAGGACCTTCTAATTCAAAAGCTCTGCTAATTTGGAGTGTTTTTTTTTAAATAGAAAATTATCCTTTTTCCCCCACATTTTCTAGGACTGCATCTCTAGAGAAGTAGGGTAAATTTGGATTCTATGTTTTCATACCAAAAGGGCTTATTCAGAGAGTTTTCTGTTTACCTCTTCTGTTATTCTTCTAAAGCATGCACTTGATATGCCTTGATATGCTGAGTGAGATTGCTCCTCCATTTCCAATTATTTTGTTGGCTTTACTTTAATACTGTTGACCAGAAAACAACATGGCTGCTACAGAATGCTCATACTTTTCAACATGTTCCTATTAGTCAGATAAAAAATTTACCAGTTAAGCGCATCACGTTTTCTCTTTTCATCACAACTTCTAGATCTCCAAGGTCCTATGGTTATTTTTTCTTATATTTACTTCCTGTGGTATTATTTGTGCTCACAAATTATCTCTGCTATAAGAACTGTAATTAGACTAGTGTGCTTCAGCCTCCAGGCAGCTTTGAGTAAATATGAGAACTGTGATATTTGGATCCCTGAAAATGAGTACTGCTTCTTTCATTTGGTCTTATACATTACCTGGGGTCTAGAAACTGGAAGAATAAACATAGATTTACTGCTGTCAGTCCCCTGCCCCTGTAACACAGTAAATCTAGATACTAAAAGCTCAAATTATAGCACATTTTATCTGAGGTTCTAACTTGATGGCACCCATATGATCTGTGATATTCTCTATGGGATTGGCAGCTGCAGCTCTGGGATGAGGCTCAATAGAAAACATCCCTTTAGCCAGCTGTGCTTCCCTCTGCTCACCCCAAAACACTCCAATCTGTAGCCTTCTCCTGCAGTCTCCTCCTCTCAAAATACCAGTACTCAAATGTAAGTTGGTAGAGATATACTGGTTTAAAACTTTTCACCATTTCAGATTTTATTTCTCTCCTAACGTTTGTCTTCGGGTTTTCTCCTGAGCTGTGGTTTGTTGTTGAAGCAGACACTCTTAAAGTAATGTTATGACAGGAAAAAGAAAATTCTTTCTGGGAGAAAAATAGAAAACAGCAAGCCACATTTCAAATGGAGACAAAACAGTAAATTGAAGTCTTATTTAAAAAGAAAATAAGAATATGTAGTTGATTATATGGCACAAAGAGAGAAAATATCAATATAATATATATATCTAGAATGTAGAAGGATAAAAAATTAAATTTGGCAGAAGAGCACAGCTTCAATGGCAGAGACTTAAAAATGTTTATTAAATATAAGAATAAATTGAGTTCATTCAACAAAGCAAACAGGCAAAGAGGCACAGCTATACCTGGTAGCTTCTTACTTAAGTGAGACAATGAAATTGATGGAGAATTAAAATGCAAGATTTTAACTAGGGGTAATTGAGCTATAGCCACTTTGCTTGGGTTTTTTTTTTTTCCACAAATACAGAGAAATAAAAGCTCTGACAGTATCAGACTGCTAAAATAAGGTTCATATTGTGTCATAACCTGTTCTTACCCCTTCTTGATTCATAGTGAATTCTTAAGCTGTTTTTAATACCAAGTCACTGATTAAATTAAGTCAAATCTAGTTGAATTAGTTAGCTAATTTTACACATATATCTAGGCCATCAATGTCTATACCAATGCTACTTTCATATCCAAAACTGCAGGGTTAAATGTGTGCATTTGATGAGTGCATCTAATTACTAGCAATCTCAGCTTTAAAGGCACTCCTGGCATGCCAGCTGAAAGTCTTCTCTGTGATGGGGAAACATGCACAACCCTCAGCTTGCCATCTTAAATGCACATGAACACATAGAGACAACAAGCCACATGGTCATACAGCTACTACCCATACATTAATACTAATTATTAATACCTTTATATTAATACTATTACCTTTAGTATTGTTTTAATCTAACATGATGGCTAGAGAGTACCACATTCCACTGAATATGGACTATCACAAAATAACATAGACATAGAAAAAATCCAGCTGAGTAGCCCAGCCTACCACATCTATTGGTTTTATAATGGATTTTACAACACTTAAATTTTTTTTATCACTACTTGAGCTTTCTGCAAGAATTTTGGTATTTAAGACAGACAAATACAAAATAAAAAACACAGGTGGTTTTGCCATGGTTCAGACCAGTTTTCATTAGGTGTTTCTCATGTGCACATCAGTATCCATAGCTAAGGTTGCCATTTCATTGCCACACAAACACTTATAACAAATTTCTGAGCACTCTGCTTTGCCTTATGCATACATGATAATAATAAATGACACTAGCGTGGACTTGATAGGAGAGCTGGCTGTCACAGCAAATAGGCACTGCATTAACAAAAGACAACTCAAAAGTCTCAGAGCACTTAAATTAATTTTCTTGGTTACTAGGTACACTTTAACGTGTGATTTTTTTTAACAAGACAATATATTGTATTTTTCCAAGCTCATCGGTTTTTATCAAGAGACTAAAGAGAATTTGAAGCAATGCCTACTACATGACTCTTCGCCCTATTAAAATTTCCCAGAGGTTTTCCTTGGAGTTGAACAACAACACTTAGTCAAGCAATGTGTAAATAATGATATATAAAGCCAGTCAAGGGAAAACTTTGCTAATTTATTCTATTGGTACCTCTAAAAAACCAGAAGGTTAACCATGCTTTTATTTGTAAGAAAAAGTGAAGGTTTTGGCTCAGCACTGATTCTCATTTGCTTACTACTACCATTTGCATATGGGTGAGTGTCAGAGCACTGGACCTTGAAAAGGAAGCTCTAGAAGAGAAGAGATGAAGAAAATAAAAATAAAAGAGGTGTTAGTGTGTCCTGTTTCACAGCAGCAGACATCCCCTGATTGTCCAACCAATACCCGCTTTAATGATACAATGTTTTTATAATTGCTTTCAAAATGTATTTCTCAAACAATTTTCTTCTGAGAAGCTCAACACAATTGATAAGGCAGTTTATTAGAGAAATGCCTAGTAAGTTTCCTATACTCCTGTTCCATCTCACTAGCCTTTCTTCTTCCAACACCTACATATATGTTCATGTCATCCTATACCCTAAGAATATATAATTAAAAAGTCAAACAACCAAAATATTGTCACACTCAGTGAGAGAACAGAAGATATTTTAAAACTATCATTTAAGTATTTACCATTTAAAAATTATTAAATAACAAGTTCCAAAATACAGGGAGTGTCATGTGTCAATGCTATACCGATCAGTTCAAATTCTGTCCCTTCAGCTGACGTTGCCGGAAATATTTTCCACTTAAACCTGTTGAACAAAGGGAAACTGATCTTTATGAACTGAAAGTATGATTCTGCCTCACAATGAAAAATGTAAGTGGTTTGTTCATAGATTTCTAGATAGAAAAGTGATAATGAAAAGTGTGTAGTGTGCTATAAATTCTTCCTTTTCCACAATTTACTTCTGTATACAGGTGCCCAGCTTTTTATGTGCACATGTGTATATGTACATTTGTATATATGTACATGCGATTGTATCTTACTCTTTAGAGTGATATGTGTTTATTCTCCAGCCTAAGTAGAGAGATTCACTATTGTAAAGACATGTGACATAACATTTTATTCAAAATATTTCATGTTATTTCTTTCCTAAAAGATAAACAATTGCATTTTAAAAGTAAAAAAAATACTAAACAGGCAGAAAATTGACTCAGAAAAATAAACAGTGATAGTTATTCATAATAAAAAGAATTTTTTAAAAAGCAAGATTAGTATAAAAAACATCATTTAACATATGTTTGAGGGGCTTGTAATAACACTTCAGAGATATTTATGTTGCAGGGTAATTTTTTTGAGTTAGTAATTTTCACTTGGTGAATCTGATATTCCTCAGATCACTACTAATTTGTGTACATGCCCAATGATGTCTAATCAAATATAGCAAACCACATCAATTTTGCTTGTTTTCAAAAGTGATAGATGACTTATCTCTGTTCAAGAATGTAAAAATCTAAAGTTCTCCTTGAAAAAAACTTACATGCAAGGCCAAATTACTTTTATTTTTCATGTAGTACATAACCCCTAGACAGTGATAAATTTCCCATCTTATCATTCTCACACAGACATGATTGCCCAGCAAGTGTCTACATAATTTCTTAAGTGCTGTTTCCAACTTTGGATTGCTTAAATTTCCTTTATTATCACTTGAAAATTCAACAGCTACACTATGATTTTTTTATTACATTGAAAAGGCTCATATTTTACTTAAAATCATACTTAGTATGAGTAAAGGAACAGTTTAGTAAAGACAGACTGAACTACATTACTGGAAGTAAAATACACATTAAAAGGTCATCATAAACAAGCTAAGTGTTTATGGTTTTTAAGTAAAACAAAACCATTAATGGCTTCTTGTTCCCTTCAGGTGATAAATACATGCTTATAAAATATTTTCAAGATTCAAATTTGTCTAATCAATTTATAAACTATTTTTTCTTCCAAATATGTGCAATATTAATATTTGAGCCGATTGAAAGTGATATTGCAAAGTTTCATGAGGTATCATATTAGATGCCTTAAAAAACCAATAAATCTTATTGTCACACATCATTCATGCTTTAACACTCTGTAGGCTTATCAGCAAAAAACAACTCCTATACAAAACAAATTCCAAACAATTCCAAAAAACTCCTATCCAAACAATTCCAAAACTAGATCTATCACAAAATCAGAATATTCTGAGTTGCAAGGGATTCACAGGGATACACAGAATATTGAGTCAGAAGGGATCCACAAATATAATTAAATCTAACTCTTTTAAAAATGTTTCCCTATAATTTATGACTCTCCCTAAATCACAGATATTCTTTGCTTAGAATTAACTATCATTTACATGTTGCAAATAATTGTTACAACTTGCCTTTATCTTTTTTTTGGCAGCCCAAACTTTTTTGACCTGTGTGAATACGTATTTTTAGAAAAAAACTAAGCACTCTGATTAAAAACATCCCTACACTTACCGCATAACATTTGGTGTTGTGACATTCACTGCTCCATGACTGTCCCACTTCGTTTCAATTAACTTTTGTCTAAAGAGTGACTTAAAGCACAGCTTTAGTGTTTCTTTTCTATGTTTCCTCTCACTATACTCATTCTGTGAGTTTCAATGACTTTGTTTAGACAGCAATAGATAATGCTAGGGAGGACTGCATCTCCCATGAGGAGTAAGAGTCTCCAAGGTGAACTCAGCAGAAGAAGGACTAGGAATACAATTCAAGAAATAGTTAAAAGAATAGAGGTGATAGAGAACCCTTTTTCTAGAACTTAAAGGGCACAGTCCTAAAGACCAAACCATTCAGAAAAGACTGATAGTCAAAAAGGTGTAGAGCTGCCTGAAACCAAGCCTGGAACTGAGGTGTTGTTCATTAGGAAAGGGCCTATAAGACCTTAGTCCTGTACTTCTTTACGAAACCACATCATTTTCAATGTAAAAAAAATTTGAAATTGACTGTTTTGTTAAAAAATCAAATAATTTAGCCTTAACTTCCTTTTTCAATTTCCTTCAGAATTAGGAAGAGCTGCAAGGCTTTGCTTTAGGTTGTCTCTGCACTAACCTCAAGACCAATGCTAATAGAAGATTAAGAGTGAATAGAAAATTAAATGCTTTTGTGTTAAATACAGCTGCAGGCAGATTTTGTAGGATACTGTGAAGGAACCAGTGAGACGAATTTGGTGAATTATATATTCTTATAAATACAAGAAAGACAAAGGCCTGAAAAAAATACCAGCAGATCTTATTCTTGTACCAGTAGTTTCTGGAACAAAGCAGGAACTGTAGCTCCTGTGTGAAAATAAGTTTCATTTTATACATTAAACCCGAGGCAGTAGCACACACAGGCTCACCTGAAGGCTGCATAATCACTTGTTTTCAAGGAAGATGAATTTAGACTACAACTGAAACAAATAAATGAACCCTGGGTTGGAATTGTGAGGCTCAGTGGTCAAGGAGAGGATCTTGGTTTATTTACCATTGCTGAGAAGCAGAATAACTGGGAATGTAACACAAGTTTGTAAAAAAAGACTTATGTGAAAAACAAGGCTAACAAAATTTTATTTCTGTGTTAAAGCAAAGAGAATACTGTCATAAAGAATAAATAGTATATACTTGTCTATAAATTCAGGTAAATAAACATTTCCAGGAGTAACATTGAATGTGTATTTAGGAAAGGCCTCCTGACCCCTACTTTTAAATATTATTTGGCTGCCCTATGAAAGGAATAATTAGGATGTCTTTCAGTACATCTATGAAGGAACTAGCTTCTTTTTCTCCTGTGTTCCTATGTTCTGATGTTCTGTGCCAATGCTTAGGAAATTTCAATAAAAACATGTAAATGTATCTTTTAAGAACCCTGTAACATTTCTTTGAAAATAATGAAATATAATGGTTAATGCTACTTTTGCTTTATGGGATGGAACCCTTAAATTAGTAAGTATTTCAACCTTCAAAATGTGTGCAGAAAAACACAGGTGTAGGCAGGATAAATTCCCTTATTTTGGCCACATGAGAAAGTGAAATTCTGTAGTGCTATATTCTATAACCAACTTAAAGCCACATATTTTTTTTTCCTTTTCCTTTGTCTTTATCTATTTCTGCCATTGAAAAGTGGCATCAGAATACTGACTAGACAGACTGTATTAAAAAGCAGGTTTCTCAAAGGAACAGGTGGACGTCTGCCACCACTGCTATACCCTGTCAGACCACTTAAAGTGGAGATGAGAGAGCTGCGTCTGAAGTCAGAAGTGCAGGGAATATTTAATTGCTACCTCTGACTAACTAATAAGGATGTAGAGAAAATAAAGCCTTGGTTTCTTCTGGGAGTGCTCAGTGGAAAGAGAAACAACAAGTAGAATTTACAGGAGAAAGTCCCAACTACTTGCAAGAAAACTATCAGATTAAGAGCTAACAAACATTAGAATAGATTGTCCAGAGGGTTTGGACACTCATTTTAGGAGATATCAATACATGAAAAATATCAAAATGTAGAAAATATGACATGTCTACTTTGAGCTTATGACTTTCTGATGATATTTAAAGGTCACATTATAAATATATTAAATGAAAAATATTATTTAAAATGAGGAACACAATTTTATCCATAAAGTATAAACAAGCAGATAAACCAAAATAAGTCTGTGGGCTAATTTTACAGAGACTTAGAAATCTTAATGTGTGGCAGGTATAAGAACCAATATGCTGGATCCTCAGGGTAGTGTTATGCCTTCATACTAGGAGAAATAACAGTTAATTGACAACTTGTCAATCAACTGGGTTTTTTTATCTTCATTAAAAAAAAAACCCAAGAAAATAATTATTTTACTTTTCATAAAGTGTTTTGTAAATACTGAAATGTGAATTTTTTCCCCAAACCTTAGCGATTGCTATTAGGCATGCCAACAGAAAAATTATGTGAAAGGATATTTTTGCAATAAAACAGGACCTTCTGACATAGCTGTCTGAAAGTCTAACAATTTATTCTGACTAGAAATGTGCATAGTTCAGATGGTGTCAATATTTGCACTGACTACAAATAATGTCCTCTTTCTTTGTGCCATTAAAATGAGATGTAAATACCTTATTAATAGATACACTTGCCCAGTAGCAGCATTGTTCATTTGTCCCTTCAGAAGCAAAAGAACATAATATATGTGTATCTCTGTGGTCCTATGAACACAGTCCTGCCATCAATGCCAGCAGGTCACAGACTTTCTATTGGGTTTGCCAGGCCTCAGGGCTAAAGCTTATCAGTTTGCTTTCTTCCCTTTGAGCTTGCCTTCACCTGCCTCCAGCCTTCCTTTTGCTTTATTTAGCTCTAACAGGGATTTGTTAACAGCCAGATGAGCATGTTTGCTTTATGGGTCCTTTTTTTGGTGTGGTACACACAGATTTTTAATATGGGTAGTAGCAGCAATTAGTTATTCTGTGTAAAGTGGGGGATTTATGGCTCTACTAAAACAAAAAAAAAAAATTTAGAGAAATAGAGGCCTGGAATGCAAAGGCTTCCAGAAGGGACAGTGCCAGATGCAGGAAAGAAGTGTACTTGTTGAGTAGGGGCCTGGGCCAGCGATGGGAGCTTCTCACTAATGGTCATGCGAAGAAACCATAATCCAATTTCAGACAAAACTATGGGGTTTGCACCTAAGATGTAAATTGTACCACTTGCAGAACAGTGAAGAAACTAGGTGGAAAGATGTTCTAGCAACATATAAGAATACCTAAAGTTTTATATGTTCTAGCCCAAGGAAAAAGAAAACATCATGAACAAACTTCTTGAAGCAAAAGGATGCTGGCAACTTGCTATATTTTTATACCTTTTTCCTTCTCACTACTCCTTGCAACAGTGAAATATTAAAATTTATGAGGAGTGTTTAACTGTATGATTACTTAAATGTATCTCTTATTCCTGTACTGCATTTGCATTTTTATTATTTTTTCCTCCTGCAATAATTAAATATTAACTGCTAAAGATGATTTGTAAATTAATATGTTAAGATGTCAATTAAGAAAAATAAAAAACTCTGACTTTCCTTAAAAAGTATTTGCCTGTTTTTTCTGTAACAAGATACCAAGGATAACATTTGTTTTATCTTTGTTAAGACTCATGACAATAAAATATCATGGCCAACAGTTAAATGATGTCTAGAACAAAATTTAATTAATATTTAAATATTAATCTAGACATTAATGCAAATAATGGGAGTTAATAAGCAGCCTTACATCGTCTTTAAGCAAAAATTACCCTGCATATTTCAATATGCATATTTTAGCACTTCATTTCTAGGTGAATCTTGACAGCCCCCACCCACTTTTCGTTGGTTTCCTTTTGTTTCATAATACTCTAGAGTACAATTTTAAGATAATAAAAAGATAAGAAAATAACCCATTTTTTCTTCTTTCATGCAAACCCATACGCTTCCAAGATTATTACTTTTTCTGGAAAGCTGACTCATATTTGTAGCCACCTATATCCATAAAATTGTCCAAAACCAGAAACATACTTTATGACTGAATTTATATTTAAAGTAAAAATATCAGATACTTCCCCTCCACACCCCATACCATCCCCACTCCCATCCCCTGAGAATAACAGATGAGTACCTCACAGGATTGTTAACTAAGTATAAACAAACAAAACTCTTAGAAAGGTGTTCTCTTTGTATTATAAGCACTAAGAAAAATTCTTATTGCCTTTGTTTATGGCTTTCAATTAACATATTTTAGTGATCCTGCATGTGGCATCTTTTTTAACATAATCGACATTACACAAAATAAGACAGTTGCCTGTCACAAATAGCTCAATTCCTCTCACTCTAGTGAGTTCCTTCTTAACTGAATTTGGCTATGCACTAATTAGCACAGAATGAAATATATTTGCACCCAACAGGGAGTGCTACAGATTTTGCCTGTAAAAGTTAACAGCCCAATGTGAGCATACTCAGATTTTTGGAAGATTTCATTTTGTCTTCAATATGCAGAAACTTATGCTTTCTATCAGAAAATTGCAAAGTGCTATCATGCTACACATTTCTGGAAGAGTCTTTAACAGCATCTCCAGAGGGGATAGAATAAAGAGTATTTTAATGTACATTGAGCTCATTAAAGTGTTTCTTCCCTAAAGTCCTGTTTCAACCCAGTTTCCAGAACAGACAAGTTAAAATTGAGGGAAGACTTTTGCCCCCATGTAGAACTTTTAGAAATGTCCTATGACTACTAATTTATTCTTGAATGTTAATTGTGTTACTGGGAAGGATTTGAAGGGATTTGGAGATATTGTGGTCACAGCAGGTACTCAGAATCTCTGAGGTAATAATCTTGTGTTATTTTGATTAGATTTTTTTTTTTTTTTGTTAAGGTGTAACTTGACATCTTGGAAATCCTTACTCTAAAAATACCCTGTTTATGACACTACTGTTTCTGTATGAAATGTATGAAGATTCTAAGAAATCAGTATACATAATGGATAGTGTCCTTTTCATAGTGTCAGATCAAGATTACAAGTGACTTTCATGCTCCTAGTTACAAATTTCTGACATTCAGCGACTGCATGAGCAGCATTTGCTGAACTTTGAACTATGCACAGTTATTCGCATATACAGAAATATGAACCTATTCCTGTAAAATGTGTGATGAGTTTCAAATACAGCAAAGCATTCATTGCACTCTTTGGCTTAAAATACTTAAATCCCAGAGAACACAAAAAGGCTCAAATGCAATTTTATGTATCTATTCTGACAGATGCAAATCTGCAAGCTAGAAGCATTTAATGAAGACCCTAGCATAAGCTCAGACAGCACAGGGACGGTTTCAGACAAGATTAGCTAAACATGTTCCACTGGCCTAGTTAGTCTGATTTCACAGGTACACTGAAAGCTGCTAAGACCTGGGCTGAGTCTACACTAGGATGCAATCAGAGACAAGCAGACAGACCAGGGAGCAGGAGTAATCCAGCTGCAGCTCTGTGCAGATCATTTCCAAGATGATAAATTGCTCTGTACAGAGTAATTCTTAATGAAGCTGGTATACAGAGTGGACCCAAGAGGCTTCACTACAAAACTGCATAGATTCAAATCAAACAGCTGCAAGCAAAATATTACCCCAGGTACAAAAATTATAATAATAATTATTTTTCTTTGCCTTAAAACACATTGAGTAAGATCACTGTAGATACAACAGCAACTAGAAGAGGACAAAAAAATTTTAGTTTTAAAAGCAAGGTATCTACTAGTAAAATACAGAAAGCACTGTTTATTTTATGGTTTACCTTGCATCTAAACACTTGATATCACTTGTCTACTGTAATGTAAATAATAATAATTTGGCCTGGCACTGGCAAATATCACTGTTGACATTTTGTCTGGGGAAAAAAACCAAACACATACACACACCAAAATCCCCAAACAAAACAACCATCCTCCAGAAAATTGCAGTATATATTTAGTTTCTCTTTGGAATTATTTTATGCAAAAATATTACTTTAAATAAGGTTTCATTAATTGCTTATGAATCCTTTTTTCTACACTATTTAAGCAGATTATTTCTGCTGTATTCACTGAAAATAATATTGAACTGAAATAGATATTGTTTATCTGAAGCCACATCATAAAAGCAATATATAAAATACTAACAGATAGCTTTACATAACACTGAAAGATCAGTAATCACTGAAAACTTCTAAATAGTACCATTAGGTAAGGCTTTATGAAGCCTTACCTGTCAGTAACACCAAACCCTTGTAACTGCAGATCTAAAACCATTGGCTTCATTTATTGCCTCTTATTAAATATGACATGTATGTCCCACCAAGCAAGGCACAAAAACCATTAAAATGCTTCATGTAAGGTAACAACAGGGATTAGTTGAAATACTGCAATAAATAAGACACATGTATTTTAGCATAAATGCACATTTTTTACTTGTTTTCTTTCTGCCTCAAGAAAATTTTCTCAGCTAAGGGCTAAGTGATTATACTATTCAAAATAAGGAATAAGAATGTATTAGAAAAAATAATGAAAGCCAAGTTGTATAACACAGAGAAATTTAGACTCTCTAGTTAATAGAAATGAAGGTACATAGAAAAGTTTGGTTTACTCAGTTGAGACTTACTGGAGAAAAAGCCTCATGTACTTCCCATGAATGGATGGACTACTCTAGTATTAACATCTTAAAAAATAAGGGGTCTTTATGAATAGAAGGCTATAGGTCTGAAACACTGAGGAAAATGATAGTTCCCCGCTTTTTTGCCCTGCTGCTGTCAAGATCCCTACTCCTTGAAAACAACACACACCCTGGCCAGGGACAGCCTGGAAAGAGCTCAAGGACCCAGCAGCCAGCTAAACAGCATCCAAAAGAAAAGAGGTTAGATGCAAAACAGCATGACAAAGGGACAAGTCAGAATTTGCAATGTACTATGCAATAGCATCTGTTTTATAAATCACTTTCATAAACCACATAAGCACTATCCTTAGATGTGGAGCTAGTGCTTATTTAGGGACCTTATTTCCCACTCCAAACTCTCTCAGGTAGATTCTATCTTATGCACTAATGTGTATGTTTTTTCCTGTTTTGTTGGTTTTTGGAGTTTTTGTTTGTTTGTTTTTGGTTTTGTTTTAGAAATATGTCCAGGGATGGAGATTCCACAGCATCTCTTAACTATGCAACCAGTCTTGCATGATGATGTAGAACTTACTTTACACCACAGTAACTAAAAGTTGAACATCAATCCAAGTGTGTAAAAAGATACCTACATTAGCCCATAATTTACAGGCTGTTTACATTACAGCTCATTAGGTAATTGCTTTCCAGTTAAAGTCTTTAATTCCCTCCTAGTTATAATACTTTATCTAGGCAGATTTTTTACACAAATTCCATGAAATGGTTGTTCAAGGAAGTATTTCTCAAAGAATGTTTTCTGTAATGAAACCTCAAACTATATTTGAGAGAGTGGAAAAGGCTATTTTGTTGTTATTGCTGAGATCATAACTTTTATGTCAAGTATCAAGCTCATTAAATACCTCTTAAAGTCAGCAGTACTTGAATATTTTAAATGACTATTACTTTCATCTTGGATATCTCTTTTCTCACCTGCTGAGATTTTTATTTTGGGTTCATGGAAAAGTTGGACAGTGACAGCATTCCCTCCCTTTCCTCCATACTCCTATTGCTTTTCTTCTGGTGATAATTGCTCAGTACTTCCTTTTGGGGTTCAGTAATTAAAAGTGTTTAGCCATTGCCCTGTCACCACAAGCAGAGATCTTTGCAGAACATTAGCATCACTCTCAGAAGGCATAGGAAAAAAATTATTTCAGAAGAAGGTTTACTACATGGGTAACTTTGTCATTGCCTTAGTGTATTTTGAGGTACGAAAGATATCAGTTCTCATGATACTCTCTTCTATAGGAAGAATTATTTTTCTGCAGGTAATATAACTCAGTCTCTAAAATAATATAATATGCATAAAATAAAAAGGAATGCTATTCAAAATGCTCAAGAGCCTTTTGAATCATCCTTGAGAACAATTTACATTTCAGTTCTAACCTTATCCTTTTAAACTAGAAACAATTCTGTAATCTTTCAGTAAATAAAATTTTATTTATTTAGCCATACCACACCTACTTCTTTTTTCTCATGAAAAAAAGACATTTTACCTTTAAATTGCTGTTGAAATTTCACTTTTTCCTGAGATAAATTCTTTTGATTAGATCAACATGTTTGTGGGCTTGACCCCCATACCACTTAAGATTAGCACCCAATGATCCTTGTGGGGAAAAAAAAAAATCTTAGTCTTTGCAACACAAACAAAAAGCCAAAAAACTTTATAATCATAATAAAACATACATCTCAATCTTTTCAAACTTGCCAAGAAACAGAAATCAATGTTTATTCCCACTATCTGCAAAGTCACATTATTTGTATAGTTTCACATATATATGGATTTGAAAACCTCCCAGCAAATATGAAAACTAAAGGATGGATTCAATTTCTGCTACAAACAATGAAGGTGGGGGGGGGGGGGGAAGCCTCTTATCTACTTATTATGCTGCTAGGCACAATTCCAAAGATAATAAGAAAATCAGAAATTCATAAGAATTTTGGAATAAAGAGTTTCCTTCAAATGTAGCAACACTATGTACATTATACCTTTACTAGAAATTACTAATTACAACCAGATTTCTAGCTGATAGCACTTGGGAAACAAATACATGTGATTATAGCTGGTGATTGCATCCAAATGTTCCATTCACTGCTGTGTTCATGGGGCTGCCCTTCTCCTGGAAATGAGGTTCATCCAGTGTTGCTTTGAAAGGGCAACACTTCCCTCGGACCAGAGACACACACCCAAACATGCTCAGTGCTCTGCTCTGACACAGTGGCCCAGGAAATTCTTTCTCTGCTTACAGCCTCATCCTCCCCTGCCTGCTTGGGAATGCACTGAATGAGGCACCCAGACTTGCCCGTTCATTAACATGAAATGATGCCTCTGCACTGACTTGCACAACTTCCTAATAACTCAGACATGAACACGGAACACAGAAAACAGAGCTGCTGTACAGCAATTTTGCAATTACAGCTTTACAGCTCCTTATTCCAGCAATATTTACAATATGCACTCACACCTTCAAGCAACAGTTCTTTTACAATCTAGGATTAACAATATGCTGACAATGTGCTGATGGGCACAAAACCAACTAAATTTAGTTATCAACTAAATTGAAAAAAAAAAGTGCCAAGTTAGAAGTGGTTTGGTTTTGTGTCTGGGTTTTTTTTTTTTCTTTTTTAACAAGATATATGTTCCTGGTAAGCTGATTAACTTTTTAAATTGCTGTTATGCCAGCCTGTGGTTAAAATATTGTTGCTGAAGCAGAGTATCTCCATTGAGATCCCTTTCTCAATTATGTGAATTTGTTCAAAAGAGGAAGAGTGGAAGGAGTACCAAGAGGGTATACACACTGAAAGGAATGCAGAAATCTGACCAGTCCTCTGCACTTCAGACAGCAAAAAAAAATACAGTCATAAAATGTAGACAATATTTAATTAACTCAGCAATGCAGCCCATTCTAACTATAAATCATTAATATTCATCACTTGAATTAGTCAAATATCAATTTTGGTAGAACCAGAAGTTGGTGACTTCCTTCCCCTTCCTCAAAATTTATATTGTTTGCTGTATTCAGCATTCATTTTCTCTTCTCCTCTCCTGTTCTGTGGACTTGTCAACACTACTTTACAAATTTCAAATTAAATTACAAATTAAAGAGCAAGAAAGAGGTGATTAACTATGGTAAAAATATTTTTATGCTTCTTTGACAGTTTCAGCAGAGATTCAAACCAAGCAAAATAGGAAAAATCTAAATTTGGTCATCATAGTTTCATAAGCATGTATCAGGATATCTTAAAACTATTGTCCTCTATAACCCTACTAAGTATATTCCTTTTATATTTATCAATACATTTTGCAGGTTGCAGTGCTCCAAATAGAATGACTTCTCAAAATACTGGGAAATTATTTTTCTAAACTACTAACAAGGTTTGTTTAAGTATGGGTTCATCTCTGCAATCCCACATTGCAGTGACATTGCCATCTCCAAAAAAGTTACCCAGAATCTTGTGCAGTGTGTTCTAGGACAGCCCTGCTCAAGCAGGGAAGTTGGACCAGGTGACCCACTGTGGGTCCAAACTGACCCATGCAGTGATCCTATGATCATTAAAGTGAAGCTTTCAATTTTTTTCTCTACATAGTTACAGCAGTTATTAACTTAATGCTTTGGACTACAACACATTCCCTTCTCCCTGTCGTAAGTGAACTTTAAATAAGTCCTGTTCTTGAGGTTGGTAAAGGAGTATAAAATCCACAGCAGCAGCATGACATCAGATGCATACTTAGGGCATTCAAATGTCACACAGCACCATAACAGTGTTGGCAGGGTAGGCTAGAGTCCAAGAGCAAACAGCATAGGACAGAGCTTTCAAGCCCTTCTAGACAAAACCACAGAGATCTGTTGTCACTTCTTCCAGATGCCGCGGTGATGTTGCTTTAAATTAAGATTTTATTGCCAAGGTAACAATGGCAATCCTTAGACCAAGGAAAATTTGAAATTAAAATAGTATTTTCTTTTTTATCGTTATCATGAGTGTGTGAATTTTGTTTTATATGGCAAGTGTATAAAAACAATGCAACTATTTGCTAGATCTTTAGATTTTATTTCACCCAACATTGCTATTATTTATTCTGTACACAATTACACTCTCTCTGCAATTTATGCATTAATCAGGAATAAATATAGCTAAAGAGACATGTTACTAATAAGACAAAGATCAATGTTTGACTGAGGTTCTGATAAGAATACACATGCAGCTAGTTCTCTGAATGTTGCATGCCAGTATAACCACTGTGCTCAGATCAATGACTCAAGTTTCATAGACTTAGGCTGACAGAGGCCAAGCAGACCTCCAGTGTGAGGCAATTCCACAATTCTGGCTGCAACACATTATGGGCAAAATGAGGACATGTCTGAAAAGTGATTCAGTAACCTAGTCAGCAAATCAGTCCAAGGCTCAGACACTTGAAAGAATGCACTATGCACAGGAGAAAAAATAAATTAAAATGCAGATCCTTTTCACTTTGTTTTTCCGCAAACTGTACTGGCAGTCTTTGTAAGGCACAGGCTGTCGGTTTTAGTGTTTGATCATGAACAAACTTTCTTTGAGGGACATAAAAAAAAGTAAAATAATAAAAGTGAATTATGAAAAACATGCAAACATTTAAAAATGATATTTTGTTGCTTTGCATTTGGAACAAGAATTCTCATCTAGCATACATCTGCTATCTAGGACACAAAACCAAAACAAATGTGTGTCATTACCCAGTAGCCAAGACTCCATAAAATATGAATGCATAAAGAGTGTAAAATTTTTTACTCAATTCTGAAATTTAATCTCCTTATGAATCTGTTTTAAAGTTCTGGCACTGGCATTGTTCTCAGCCTTCACCTCAACTATGCTGTTAGAAGCAAGACATGTAGAAGCAAACAGTTCAACTTCTGTGACATATATGACCTTATAAAAATTATAAATAAATAAGACAGCCTGGCTAATGAGAAATCTTGTGGAAGCAACTTCAAGTTCAAACTCTCATTTGGAAAATTTAATACACAGCTAGACATACGACAGCTCCTTTTTCCTTTACTTATATTGAGTACCCAAAAATAATAACCTCTTAAAATGTTCATGTAATTGGACTATAGAGAAATCAGCCAATTTTAGTCTTCAAGATGCAGATAACTGTTGGCTTGAGTTAGGTGTTAGCAATGGCAAATATTGTGTTACACATAAACAGAAAAAAACTGCATACACCATTTTTCTAAGTCCTTATAAGAATGCTATAAAAATAATAACATGATAGGAATTATTTGTTAGAGTCAACTGTTTGCAAGACAGTGAAGAAGATGTTGTTCACTAAAATAATGAGAGAAAAATAAGTAATTCTAAAACATTTGTGAAAGATATTCAAAATAAGGGATGAGGTAGTTTAACAGATGACAAACTTGCTTCTTGCTAGTCTCAACACTGCAGTATTTTGACATTTAAACTGAAGAGAGTCTGTATTTAAAAAAATAAGTGTCTTCATTGCAACAAATATTACTCTATTTTGTGTTAATTAGAGTTACATATTAGGATTATCATGCTCATGAACAGTGCATGAAAGTTTAATTAAAAGACCACTAAATTATTCATTTTTAATGAAACTGCCAGGAATTCTGCAGAGAAGTTCAACAACATTTATCATATCATTACTTTAATGAACTTCTTTCTCGATAATGAATAAAATCTTGTAAGAATTCATAGAAGCTCCTTAAAGGTTGAACTATCTTCACATGCATAAGAAAAAACACACCTAACTATGTTCCCAGATCTTGAAAAAAATAAACTTTAAAAGCGTATTCATGAAAGCTATACAGTGAACAACATTTGTACTTTTCAATGGGAAATGGGTCAGATATGGAAAAGTAATTCAGAATACTTTTAGAAGAGTACACAGGAAAAAAACAGTATGTAAAAAGATACTAACAGCAAGTGGTACAGATGAACTAGAGAGAGCCATTTAGAATGATGAATATGAATTATTGAAAAGTAAATTATCCCATAACTGATTAAAAAAACCCAAACATATATTGGTAACAGAATAGGAAGGATTGGACTTCACCCTTACAAGCTCTTGGTCTTCACCCTTACAAATAAACTAAGCAGAGTGAAAACAGTGAATATATCTTTATCTTTGTAACAGCTTACATTGCACACAATGACTAGCATCCTAAAGGTGATGGAAGTAGTCAGAAAAACATAGCAGTAGTTCAAATGGGATTAGAATTTGTTTCTGTGATAGGCCTTGCCCTGATTTCAGCTAGGATAGAATTAATTTTTTTTTCCTCAGGAGCTGTTACAGTTCTGTGTTTTGGATTCAGACTGAGAATGATGTTGATAATACACTGATGTTTTAGGGTTTTGTGAAGTCCATTTATCCTAAGTCAAATACTTATTTTTTCCTTGTCTCATGCTGTCAGTGAGGAGGTATGCAATAAAGAGCTGGGAGGGAGCATAGCTGGGACAGGTAACCCAAAGAGACCAAAAGGGAATCTCCACACCACAGGACATCATGCCTACTATATAAATTCGGGGAGTTACCCAGAACGGGGGCTGATTTTGGTTCGCTGGTGAGAAATTGCATTGTGCAGCACTCGTCGGTTTTTTTTTCCTTATTATTTTAATTATTATTATAATTTTCCATTATTACTGTATTTTTACTTTATTTTCAGTTATTAAACTGTTCTTATCTCAACCTAGAAATTTTATTCTGCTTCTCCTCTCCATTCGACCAAATGGAGCATGGGGAGATGGGACCTGAGTGAGTGGCTGTGTGGTTTTTCATCTCCAGCTGGGCTTAAACCATGACAAGCCTATTAAAGCATTAACAGGATTTATTCCTTCTTGGCCCTCAATAAATATAAACTCTGAGAAGATAAGGAACAGTTTTGAAACAGAATTATAGCACTTCTGATCCCCTCAGTAAGGCCTATGGGAGTACTGTACTCCTGTGCAAGTGCTTCCTCTAGACAAGCTCTCCTGTATATGACTAGAATTGCATCCGAAAGAAAACTAACAGAAAACAACACACCCCCATTCTCCCAGCAGTGCAATTCAAGGAAAATAAGGAATGGACAAAATCACAAGGAAAACTAATGGACAAAGAGGTGCTCTTGCTCATAATTTCCCTACACACTGTGTGGAATGGTTGCAACCTGTTGAGATGGTGAATAACCATACCATTCTTTCACTCTAAACGTGAAGCCTAGAGATGCTTAAATAAACCAAAAAACCCTCAAGATTCTCACTATCACTAAGATGTAACAGAGACAAATTTAACTTCCACAGAAGAGAGCTGATATTTTACAATCCACTTTTTAGCAAGACACATATCTTGTGCTGAGCATGGTTAAACCAAAACCACCATTGTTAATAAACAACTACTCTCCAACTTACATTCTTTCAAGAAGTCTACTTTGTCTTCATCTAAAATTTTATAAAGACTATCTTTCCCTAGCCTTTCCATTAACCTGAAATGCTGTAGCATGGGGAGCATTTTACTGAAGCACCACTTCACATTCAGAATTGGTGCTGTTTCCTAGTTAGACACAAGCTGCCCATCACTATCAAAGAAAAGGCACCTGATTCAGCAACAATTTTGGTCAGGCCCCATATAGTTATTATCATCTGAAAATAGTCTTTGATTCCTCCTTAAAAACAAAACCTAAATGGTCATGGTAGAAATGTTTCATTTCCAGGACAAGGACTAGCCAAATATTGTGTTAGATTAAAAAAAGCAGTTCATCATCTCTATCCAGAAACAACCTCTTGCTCAGAGGAATTGGGCCAGGTCTGTTGGTGCAGCAAAGGTCCATGCCCCCAATTCCAAGCTCTAGCAAGACCAAGCACATGTTCCCAGTAGGCACACACACACAGGGCACGTATGTACACAGTTTACTAGCACACCTTTGTACGTGGGAAGCAGCACCTTAGCACATCTGACAGATTGCTTTAGGTTTACACACTCAAGCTAATCCTTTTTGTTTGCTGAAGCAGGATCAAGAAATCTCCATGGTTTTTTTCCAGCATCTCCATACATTATGTTAGCCAATATAAATTTTATTTGTAAGCGTAGATAAATAAAATTAAGGGGTTTTCTCCTCCCCCCAATATTTTTCACAGGGCAGATTAGAATCCTATTCAACCAACTCTCCTCCAGCTCTGAAAGTTCTCTTCCAACATGTCAGTGGAATCATAAGTCCTGAACAGAACAATTTATCTTAAAACATTCATAAAATATACTAGATTATGCTGCATTTTATCACCTCAGTTACAAATGCCTATTACTTGCATTCAAGTCTCTGCAACTCTTAGCAAACTGCTTTATGGCTCTATACAAATAAATAAAAGCAACAGTTTTTATACAAGATATTAGCCCAAATCTGAGCTGCTACAAAATCTCATTTGATATTCCCCTGTTTTGGAGGGAACATCGGGATGGCATGAGAGTCTTAAGCCCATCCCATATTAATGATGTCAGTAGAGCGAAATCCTTCATTTTCGACTTTAGAAACACCACAACTGATCATTTTTACCCCTCCCATTACCATGGTTTTTTGATTTCTGACTGTTCATTCTTGCTATCACTGAAGATACAGAAAGCAATTTAAAAAATTGCAGTGCATGGATGCATAGACCATCTTTAGAGGAAAAATTATTTCAAATAAGACAGCAGCCATGATTTTGCCTAAATGCGACCACTTCCAAATTTCTGCCACTGCTTTTCCACAATCTGCTTTGTTTCAAAGTCAAAACAACTGTCGTAAGAGGGAATGAGCTGTGCACAACTAAAATACTGTAGCCAAGAATGTGGGCTTTTGAAAAAACTCACCAAGTGTGTGGCTATTGTATGGGATTCCCTAGAATGTTAGAGCAGCTTCATATCTGAAATGACCAAGACTGACATAAATATTTCCTGAGCTAAAAGTCATTTGAATTTTTTTTGATCCCCAAGGTTTTCTAGGAGCTAACATAGTTCTTAAGAGAGTATGAAATAGGAAAACCTGAGAGGATAGATGAACATGTGCTTATAGACAAGGAAAACAGAAAAATGCAATATTATGATCAGACCACAAGAAAAGCTTAAGTTGGAAGACACATGAACCTATAGCCATAAGGAAAGGGAAGAACACCAAACTCACTTTTGTCCAATTTGAACATATATGCATTAGGCTGCGGCATAGAAATAGCTGAAAACCTCTCCCTTAATTAATTCAATTTCTTGTTGTCATCTGAGAAACATTTGGAAATTCAGATACATAGCAGAAAGAGGAATAATTCATCCAAAGAAATTTAGTCATGCCTCACCCCCTGACCTCAACAGAAACCTGAGAATCCTTGGAAATCATTAAAGGCATTCTGTCATCCGATGTCTTCCCTTGCATTTTTTTTCTTCCTTGAGTTTGGATTATAAACAATTTTGTCAAAGATAATAGCATTTTAATTGGCATATTAAACTCCTAGTGAATAATCTCTTAAAAACAGAAAATAAAAAATTAACAATTATAGATTATAACAAATCAAGTGCTTAAAGAAAGAGGCAGATTATTATCAGAAAAAAAAAACCCAAACAATACAAGAAGCAAGCAATTTTTAAAAACTAGAACTTAAATTTTCACACTCATCCACAGCAGGAAAAGAAAAAATAACTTAGTTTGCAAATCACAAAAATATCTTTAGTGATTAGCAAACAGTATTAAAAAGCCAAAAATATTTCATCACAAGTCACTCCAGAATTGTGAAAACTTCTTCCAACAGCAGCAATGCCTTTGAAGTTTTTTATTTACCTTTCTTTGAATTCTCAAATTGTATACTTTCCATTTTCCTGCACATCTACCTTAGCAACGTACCTTTAAGTCTTTAAACTGTCTTTGTCTAACTACAGAAAGCAAAAAGTATTGTAAAGCTTACATCAGTTTCTCACTCTGTGCAGCTGAAATTCTGAGGGGATTTTATTCCTTAATAAATGAAATCTCAGCCTTTACAGAGGGTTTTCTAAGTTGCAAGTCTATATGTATTTACTGGTGCTCAACAAAACTGCAATATTTGCCTTGGTACTCACAAGTTGTACAGCAGTAAGAAGCTCAAGGAGCGCAGTGTTAAAATCCTGTTGATTATTTGGAAAAACATCAAGGATTTATAAAATGGGGGGCATATTGTGCCCTGGGAGAAGAAACTTGATTGGGGGAAGGCAATGGGGAGGAGCAGCAGCAGGTGCCTCCAACACTAATTAGAAGGTTGTGAGCTCACCAGGGACTGCGCCAGCAGTTAACTACTCAGTGTTCACTCTCTGGCTCCAGGCAGCCTCTGGAGCCACATCCATGCCCTCCAGAAGAGAGTCTGAGAGTTTTTATAGCCCCTTGGCTGCTGCTGCAGGGTCTTCTGAATGCCTACATGGAAGCCCCACATGCACACACCTCAGGTGCCAGCACACAGGGGGCTGACAGGACATGTAGTCTGGGAGTGACAAAGAAGCTCATAATGTTACATACTCATGTTTCTCCCTACAGGCCTCCCAAAATAATTCTTCAAACTGCATTTTGCATTTAAACGCAGAAATGAAATCAGAAGTTCAAGGACAGCTGAATAAAATTGTCACACACTGGCATACCATGTGTGATGCCTTCCCCAGATTTTTAAGGCAAATGAAACAATGAAAGCAATTTATTATTCATATTCATAAGTTGCAAAACAACTTGTTTAATAAGTAGTCCTGAAATCATTACATATACATGTGTATATACATATATGTATAGATATATATATCTCCTCATGGCATCTATATATATCTCCTAATTGACTCTTGTAGAGTCAATTACTCAATCAATGACTCTAGGACAGAAATACATGTGAAATATATGCAAACAGGCTGTGCTAATAAAATTATTTTTTATATTATAAGGACATTACAGCTTGACCACTGAAGAAAATAAAATGGACCTTAACGGGAAACCCCAGCAGTACAGGTACAGGATCATCACATAGACCCTGTGATCACAAAACTTTAAGGGTCTTCACATGTTCCTGGAGGGTTGCAACCTTGGTAGCAGGGAAAGAAATACCTTCAGGGTAACAGATAAAAAGGAAATTTATACACCAAAAATGAAACATCCCGCAGATTATCAGACTCAGGCATATTTGCAGACCAGTGGAAAAAGAAACAGGTAAATGAACTGTGTTAGTAGATGCATAAATATAAAAACACAGCTGCATCCATAAATGAGGAGGAAGAAACCTTCCAAATCATATGTTCCTTGTTCAACAATTCCCTGTTCTTAGTTAAATAGACTAACAATCAATTTATGGCTCTATGAGTAGGTGCATTTCTGTAGCCACTTTGGTTGCCTGGGATTTCTGATTTCGTGAGCTGCCCTAGAGAGTTGGTAGTGATATTTGTGCATCACACCACTCAGAATCACATCAGACTGTGAACCACACAAGCCTAAATTCGCAAAGCTGCACTTCACTACCATTCTTCCAGTTTGATTTCTTCAAGGGTCCAGCTCATTTTTAGGAATGTTAGGTTCATCTAGCTAATGAACAGAAAGATGCAGCTAAGATCTTCCATGTTGATGACAATTAGCAATTTTTTATGCTATAGAATTATAGATTAATAATTTTTATTCCCATAAAGTCATCTACTTTTTCCAAGAGACCTTGCATTCTCCCTTCACTATACATCTTCCATTCTGTTTTTACATTATGAAGTTGAAATGCATTTTTCTGTTCACTGCTTTATTGCAGTATTGATTTTTTTGTCTAAGTCTGTTTAAACGTTTACCATAATGCCTCTAACACTATTTTAAGAGAATGATGCATTCAAAAAGGTTGTGTTGTGTTTTTGATGTGATTTTCCAATGGCATATCTCAGCAGCACATGTTGAACAGCTGGAAACTATCTAATTAGAACAGGGAGGAAAAAAGAAAAAGGCTGTTTGAGATGAATTATAATCACATCCATCACACTCATAGTTTTCCTTATTTATGTAGAACACACCTGTGTCTAATTGGCAATGAAAATTATAGTAGGATGAAATACTGAGGTGACCTTATATTATATTTCTCCTTCTCTGAGCTTAAAATAGATTTGGTATGTTACTTTAATTATATAGGTAGATTACTGTAGTATTCATGTTATAACTCATTTCATGCAAAGGGACAAATTACATTTTTGAATATGTGTCTTTGGGAGTTGCTACCTGCTAGTCTCCACAGATGATAATCATGGCAACTCAATGCAAAACACCTTCAGTGGAATTAATTTGTGACACAGTAAACATGGACTCATTTTTGAAGCTAATCAGTGTATTAGGTTTTTCAAAAACAGCTGTATTAATAACTCATCGACATCTTTAGGTAATAAAATCTTCCTAAATCTGGAACAGGTTGCCCAGAGAAGTTATGGATGCCTGGAGGTGTTCAAGGCCAGGCTGGGTGGGGCTCTGAGTACCCTGGTCCAGTTGGAGGTGTTTGTACCCATGGCAGGAAGGTTTGGACTAAATAACCTTGAAGGGCCCCTTTTAACCCAAGCCATTTAATGATTCTGTGATTGATGGGCCTCAGAGCCTAAACCACAACAGAGTAAAATCTATTGAAAAACTGCAATTGAAAGATTATGATTAACTTCAGAGAAATTAACTCATGCAGAGCTATTTATGTGGCTACTATTATACAAATACAGAAATAGAAATGCTGCATCCCTTCTGTTTCTTCTTTTTCTTAACATCCCTTCTGTATTTTTCTTAATAACACTACAACTGAGCATGCTAATGTAAGAACAAAAGAAATTCCCAGAATCAGACAAAAAAATTAAACAATTGGTTTTTTATCTTGAAAAATACTTTAGGATTTTTAAGGAAATCTCTTTTCTTTCTTACCATAATAGACTTGTGATCAGAACTTCTAATGTTACAAGTGCATTAAAAATGGCTGGAGTGAGTTACAATCTTAAAATTACAAAACTCAATGTTCCATCATATAAAATTCAGTTAAAACTTTACAGCAAAATTTGAGATGAGATGATATTAAAATTAAAATGCACACCTTAATTGCCAATAACTGTTTCAATTAAATAGTTAGGTATGACCCAACTATCGTCTTAATGGATATAAAAGCATAATCTACTTTGAAAATAGCAAAACAAAGCAGACAGCACACTGAAAACCGACCTGTAATGAGTGCACAAAGGGTTTAGAACAGAGGGTTCTCTTTCAGGCATAGCTCCTATTTTGAAGAAACAGGTATGTCAGTAATTTTAAACATCCAGTTTTTTGCTGACAGTGTACTGGTTTAGGGGCATGAGCAGTGGTATTCATTTGATTCACTAATACACACCACAACATTGAATGAATTAAAAGAAATGAGTTCAAGTGTCTGAGAAAGAGTACCTGGAACATGTACTCTGCATCTAAGTACATGTAAGTCTCTTTCAATGTTAATTGAAACTTTCTGTCATATTTATATTCCATGTTCTATCACTACTGAATCTTCTAATGGCATAACGGCAACAAAAAGCCAAACCCAATTCAGTGGTGAAGGTGGGGGTGGGGTGACTGGTTGGGTTTTTTTGCCAGCTTTTTGGAACCGCAGAGACTAGTTTGTTAGATTTTCTCTCCTTTTAGCAGAAATGTGTAATTCAACTGCCACAGCTATACTGGAGTTTCATATGCACTTCAGCTTTATTGATTAAATTCAGAAGAATGTAATCAGGTAATTATTAATCATCTTGCAGAGCTTTCTAGATTTCCTATGATACATACCATCCAAATCTTAATTTCACTTTTTTTAGGTAAGTATGCCTCTCCTAATCAAACTTCATAATTTTTTTCAGTTTCAAATCTTCATTCCGCATTTCTTACTAAGAATAATAAAGGACAACATTGTACATTGTTTAGGTTGTGCTGTATGAATTCTACAGCTTGGAGGTGCCTGATTTAGTTGGGGAGTTCCATGGGTTTTTGTGGGGTTTTTTGGTTGTTTTGGTCTTTTTCTTTAAGTGAATGTATTTCTCAGATATAAATTGCACATCCTGTCAACCATTTCTCCTCTAAGCAAGTGAAAAATGCTGGTGTAAACTTCTTTGCCAATATGTCAGTGTACATTAACAGTTAAATCCAAATCAGGATTTAGACTCCTCATTATTTTCTTATATAAATCCCAGACCAAATCCACAAACCCCTGCTCAACATTTGTGTCCCAGTCTGTGGGGTGCTTTAATTTGCAGGACAGTTTTTCATTCAACTCAAAAATGTTCTGGCTCTATAAGTTTTGTGTTTTAGAACATCAGTAGTCTGGTCAGGAAAATTTGTGAAACTCTTTAGCTTATAGAAGCCTCCAAGAAACCCCATTTCATAAGAGGCAGAAGAGCCCTAATCAGCAAGGTATATGCAAATCTCACAGTTCTAGCCCCCAGCTTCCTCTTGGAGAGAGATATTAATGGAATCAAAATAACAGAGAGCAAAGAGACCAAAATCCTATGAACATCAAAGTGAGGATTTGTAACTCTAATTTCTACCTCTGAAATTTTCATCTCTTTGATTCTAAATGTAAAAAGACTTCTAGAACCAAGAAGAAGGAGGAAGACCATCCTACAACTCTTTTTCTATTTGCTCCTGTTTGATAAAAATTACTCAGCTGCACAGGCCAGCAGAGTCTACTTAGGCTATTAGAATACTTTCCCAGGAGACACGCCTTTAGACCTTCCAGCAAAAATGGTTAACCCCAAATTTACTGTTTACCACACAAGTTCTGCATGAAGCTGTGATGCAAAAACTTGTGATTGCAGCATTTATAATAAGCATATATATTTGATATAATACAATGGATATAACTTAAAAATTCTAGACATATGTGCTATAACAATATGTAATTAATAAGGAGAAGTCTGGGGTTGCCCTCATGAGACACCTTGCTCAAACACAAGCCTATTTTATGATTTATGACTCTATTTCATCTAATCAGGAACAGATAATTATAAATATACATTATTGGATCACAGTTTGTTCCTTCCCCAATATTTGGAGCTAGGTAAAACAAACATCTGGAACTCCAGATTGCTCTAGCAATCAGGATCTTTGTTTCAAGTTCCACAATGCTATTCCTATCACAAGAAGTGTTACACCATGTATGGAAATTATTATACCAACGTTTGGGAGTTTATACTAAAAATATGTCAGTATGTAATTGAGTTTTAGAAGTGATAGCAGGAAAGACTGAAAGAGAAAAAGCAGCAATCAAAGCACTTGGCTTTAAAGGAACATCCCTGTTTAAGTCAATTACCCTGAAAATTTGACAGCTTTCCACACCTCTGTGCAGAAACAAGACAGCATTCCTTAAAAGCCAGAGATGAGAAGGTGGTTATGTCATTTGGATTCACTTAGGTACCAGGAAATTTTCACAGGCACCTCAAACATGAGATTCTCATTAATTTCACTGGGAGTTCCACACTTAATTGAGTATATGTTTCCTTTATACAGTCCAAAACTGGTAACAGGATAAATGAATTATTTTAAAGGCTTTAGCATAAGATGACAGAAATTATATAATACTCATCTGATCATGAGAAAGCCTTCTATAATGTGTAAGGGGAACACAAGAGCATAGCTTCTAACTTTTATTGAGATTTTAACATATCTTTCCAACAGTATGAGAAGACTAATTTACAAACTTGAAAAATTCCACTATCCACAGAATACACAAAGAACAACATTCTTGAAATGTGAAAATTTCCACTTTACCTGGATCACCCAGGTCGGATGCTTTAGGATGAAAGATCAGAGTCAGTAATTTTGGGAAGTAATGATGCAATCCCCACTTCTCAAAAAAAAAAAATTAACTGGGGAAGGAAGGCAAGGGGGAGACACATCAGACTTCAGATGGCTCATTAGCAAGTACATCTTTGAGCTTGCATCTTTATGAAAACTAATTATGTTAATATGTCACACAGTGACTGACTTGTTTTATATAAAGCCAGGAAAGTTGGAATTCACTCTACAAATACCATAGCTGTTGAGGGATGCATTTTCAAAGCTGCATGCATGAGTTACAACAAAGGTAAGGCTGGCCATGACAGCATCTTTCACAACTGTTGATGTTGTAGATCTTTCAATTCAATATTAATAAATTCAGCATGTAATTATTTTGCCATCTGTCCCCTGTAAACCATTTATTTCTGCCCCTCAAGTAAGTAAACCAAAAAATACATTAAGTAATTTCTTCAAACACAAGAACTAATAAATTATAATTATGAGGTTTTGTATACCATATAAGAAAGACAGTTATTAAATTACTTGTTATCTTTTTTCTACTATGCATAATTGCCAAGACAAATTACTTAGCTACAGAATAACATCAGAATATATTTTAGCATGCACAGAGTGTTGCTTTAAATTTTTTTAATCTACCTATGAAAACTACTATCAACCTAAATTCTGCAATTTAACATCAATTGGTTCAAATCTTCTTTCCAGTTTTTTTTTACTCTCTCTTAATATTTCAACAACAAACCTAATATGTGTTGACTGTTCTGTTTGCATTATAAAAAACAAAAGATGCTATGGAGACATAAGTTTCATTAAATGAAATCAAATGTGTATGAAAATTCAAGTTTCAACTTTTAGCATTTTGCTGAAATTGTCTAAGGGAAACTTTCCAAGAGAGAACACATAGGTAACCAAGATTGTGAGATTACATTTAAATATTCAAGAAATTAGATTTTGATAATTTAAAAATGTTTCAGATACAAAAAGGAAATCAAATATATGCTTTATTAACACAAGCAACCTTGAAGAGCCATGTCATTGTGATAAATAGCTGATAAAGCAGCTTTTGCAATTACTGTTTTTAAAAGTCTTTCAGTTTTTGATCAGGTTCACTTTCAAACATTATTGGTGCTCAATTGAATGAACTAAGCAGTTATTAGCACTGTTCCACAAAGCTACTACTAATAAACTGATTTTCATTCAAAATTACAGCTTTGGTTGCATGAGATATGTTTCCATTTATTTACAGATAAGACTTAAGTTCATTTGCATGTTATTTTGCCAACTTGAGTGTACAATTATTTTAGAGCAATGAAGTCTATAAATCTGCATTTTCCTTTCAAAGTTGCTAGATAGGTTATCACCCCTGACAAGTTACATTCCCAACTCCTATGCACATTTTTTTATGACCTCAAGATTTCCTCACAGAAGCAAAGCAGATTAACACCTCTTTACTTTCAGATTTCATGAAGTTAAAAACAAAAAAAGAGAAATTTTACAACAATTTTACAAAAAAATTTTACAATTTTCTCCAAAGTTTTAAATCCTATGTAATATGTGTGTGTGTAAATTTTTCTGTAAGTTACCTAAAGCAGTGTAATAAAATCATCTCTAACACAGACTAGAATGTTTATATCCCTTGCTCAGTGCCATCCACTAAGAAATAGTTCTGCCATCCCGATCACTGTGCAAGACATTGTTCCTCATCTTTAATTTGGAAGAATATTTTTCTGTGTATGTTTTTGTCACTGAATATTTCATCTGTCCCTTATTCCAACATGCTTATTCTGGGAATTTTCTTCCTCTTATAGTCTATCTTCATGCAAGAAAGAGTAGCCTCAATATCTGACAATTAACAAGTACTTTTAATTTCAAGTTCAGTCCAAATTTTTACACTTATGGTTTCAAGACTGTAGAAAAACTCCTCTCACTAACAAATAAAGTTACAATTTTATCTCAATAAATGCAAAGTGTGACATATGTAATTTAACCACTTGAAATATATTTTTCACATAAAACCAAAAAGTCTTTCATCAATAAATTTTTTCTCCAAATCAGAAATACTTTTCCCTTACATGCTTAAAATGTGTTTATAGCTACAGAAAATTTCAGGCTGATAGCTTTTATAAAACACACATTCAATTTATTTTTAGATTATATTATTCAGATGTAGCTGAAATTTAAAGGAAGTAATCCTCCTCCCTTTTCTGTGTTCTCCAGTTTCAAGAAGTTGATTGAGTTGATTGCATGCTAGTAGTGACAGAAGCTAGGTTCTCAGATTCCAAAAGAGAAAATACAGGATAATACATGAAAGTGAAGTTATTTTAATTATTCTGAAGAAGCATGTCAGTCCTTACCTAGAAATAAATTTCCTGTCTTAATGACTGCTCAGTCTCTGGGCTGAAATTAATTCTGGGGATCTGATAAATGGGATCTAATGCAATGGTCCTTGGATTTGATACATCACTCCAGATACTATATAAAACAAACTAAACTGCCATATCACTTCACAAGGTAATGAGAACCATTTTCTTAAAAAAAAAAATCTGAAAGAAGATATACTACAGAAAAAATGTCGGCCTACCATTTATTAAAATATTCCTTTACAGTTCCTGTATCAGTAATTTTGTTTCTTTGGATAACACAGGTTTTATTTTGTAGTTTTCTGGTGATTATAAAGAAACTCAAATTTTGATTGTCAGGTGAAAGTTTAGGTAGGCCTGGATAAGTAAGTTTTCATTTCCTGCAGCAATAGAAATGGGACTACTTTCTTTGATGCTGATAATGCCTTTTTTTCCCACTCTTCATTGAGGCAGGTAAACATTTGAACTATAACCAAATCTTAGAAAAGAGGCCCTGTACTAGATATTGACAAACTTGACATGACAGCAGTTCTGAAATGCTGGATGTCACTATGTCAAAGCACTTTCAGAAAAGAAGATGTATCAATTAGGTTGCACAAAGCCATGATTGAGAAAAGGAAGAAGTATCTGAAGTGATCTTTCTGTAAGACATTATTCCTCTTATTGTTTTGTTACTCTTTCCCTACCTAATGGCAACCTTCACTTTAGAGCTTCCAAGCCTTGAAGCAGCAATAAGAAGGCAAAAGGCTGTAGCTGAGAGAGCTGTAAAATAAAGATTGGTGCAACCCCTGGGGATTGGCAAGAAGAGGAAATCAGGAGATAATAAAAGTGAGGTGATTATTACTGGGGAAAATAGATTAATGAGGTATGCAGCAAAGAGATCTGAGCGAAAAAGGAAAGAAAATTCGACCTCAACAAAATCCCGACTATTACAAGGCTGTCAGTGGAAACTCCCATTGCAGAGACAGGAATGCAGCGGGATTTACTTGAGAGAGGAACCTGTTTCTTCTCATTTTTCCAACCTGCTGCTAGTGTTTAATTCAAGGTGAACTGTAATGGATGAATCATTTTACCTTTTTCCAGATAACACATCAGAACTTCTCTGGAGCTCAGTGTTATTTGTCCACAGATAGGGAAGGATCTTGGATTGCAGTGAAGAGCCACAGAACTCGTTAGCAAGCAATACCCAGAAGCAAACAAGACAATTACCTGAGAGCTCCTGCCCTGCTTTCACAATGGCTTAAATTAACCTGTTGATCACTGGATTGAAATAGAGAGGAAAGAAATGCTTCAAATCTCAGGTGTAAAACAGATTTGGCTAAGACAGAAAACTAAATTTAGGATCCTTTCATTACACAATTAATGGGAAACAGAATAGCCTCTAGTTGGCATCTTCTCAAGGCATAGATTGCTTCCTAAGCCACTTTTACATTTTGACTAGAAATTACTTCCATTTGAGAATCAAGACTGATGTGTTTATTTGCTTTAAACCAGGGTAAAAAAAAAATCCAAGATGCAGTTTATAAAACCCCTTTTAGTATGGATTTGAAGTAAATTGCAGTCAAATTTAGCATGAAGTATACATATATACTCTGTGACTAAAAGGCGCTACGGAACCTGAAGTATTAAGAAAGTTTTCTTGGAGATGACATGGCAGAAGATATTTTCACCTTTGTTTAATTTCATTTTACCCTTCTTTTTCTTGAACAAACACAAAGAATTAAACCATTCCCTCAAGAAAGGAAAATTTCAAACATAACAAAAAAATGCCTCTCACAGGCCATTCATTGCAGCAGGCAGAAGGATGCCCCATATTTTTACAGCTTGAGCACATCAGAGTTTCTAACTTTTGCTGCTGCTCCTAAATTTCTTTACTAGCAGAAGTAACTCATACTGGCACCTGTGGCCAAGCCATAGAGCTGACTCTCCTCATTCACAGCCATAATATATAGAATTGCTTGGGATAGATTTACGAGATTTTGGCACTCTACCAGAAGTGAAGTTACTTCTGTTGATTTGTCTGGTGTCTGTTTTCCATGCCTGATCACTGGGATGTTACTGCATCGTTGCTATTCTACAGACCCTGATGTAGCAGCTGTGCAATCAGCACTGCACCTCTGCTTCTCTGAGCAAATCCAAGCAGGCAGTGCAGTTCCAATGCATCTGACCCTGACTAGCCCATCTGGATAAGAACCAAGACTTCAGGGTTAAAGGAGCTTCTTCCATTTCTAGTTTAGATGTCATTTGTTCTAGAGATGTTCCTGCAGAATTAAGGAGATTTGTATTCTGACCCACAAATATGAAAACAATATGCATCCCAACTGTATTCAACCTCTTCTTTAATAACACAGGGTTCTTAGGTTGGAGATTAAAGCTGTAATGCTCTTTAGCTGGTGTCACATTCTGTGCAAAAGGCACTGTATTCACTGAGTCTGAAGGTATGCACCCAGGAAGCTGCTGATCAGCAATGTCAGTATCAGTGATTTGGGGTTTAATTTTCAGTCAACAAAAGATTTAAACTCATTCTGTCAACCTACCTTCTCTGTACTTAAATAATGTTGTGACAGTAGAAATAAAGGCTAATTAGCAAAACAAAAAGCAAACCCATTCAATCATGAAGTAGATTTTTTTCTATCTTTTCTTATTCATTCATATAATGACTCACTGAGAAGGAATCTACTTAATCTAAAATTTTTAAGACTAAATTTTTCTTGCTTTTCTCAGAGTGTCCCAGGGTCTCAACACAGCTATATAATCATAAAATAGTCTGAGCTGGAAAGGACCCATAAGGATCATTGAGCCTGTTTTCTACTTTTCTCTTAAGTCATAATGGCCCTGACGTCAATGCATAACATACATATGACAGGATTCCAATAATTTTTTCAAATATTTTAAAGTATGAGGAAAAAATACACAAAGCTACATATATTAAAATTATTGTACAAGAATCATCCATTATCCCTTTTTGAGTGGAGCAGCTTTGCATTTAAAAAAGACCAAAATTCAAGGCAACATATATAACTTGCATCATAATCTGGGAAACTAAATAAAATCACCTAGTAAATTTGAGTATGGAGCAAGATAAAAAGGCATCGGTTTAATTATTTTAATAATTAAATCAGCAAGTTTAATTTATGCTTTGATGATATAATAATAAATATAATAGAAGTGGAAATGATACAGTTCATTTCAGTGCATAGAAATAACTATGGCTTTTGCTGGAAAGATTTAATACAAGTTTTTTTTGTTCTTGTTCAGCTTTCTTTCTCTTCTCTGCATAATGAAAAAAAAAAGAAATATTTCCTTCCAGATGATCTCAAAAAAATGGAATAAAAGCAAATATTTAGAAACCTAAAACTGAGGTCACAAGCCTTTAGGAAGATGTTTAAGATTTATTTATTTCCAACCATGAGCCAAGACTCTGATCATTAATCATGTAATTCCCTCTGGGATGATGAAGGGTAGCCCTGTGGTAAATCTGACAATACAGAAGTAGCAAGTGTCCTTCTAATAACTTTTATTACCTGCACAGTAAAATTTTCCTTTTGTTAGTCAAGTAGATCTTTTCACTCCAGAAGAAAATCTGAGCTGGCTTTCACCAACAAAACAGCTAAAGACATCTCCTTCTCCATGGAATAGAAACAAAGTGTTTATGCGTAACTTGATTTTTAACAAAGGTCTGTCTTGGACTTTTAGAAGCATTCAGATTATCATGGCCTTTCAATGCTAATCTGAAATAATCTGCTTCCTAGAGTTTGTATTGATTTTCTCATAGACTTTTCTTGATCTTAGTGTAGCCTCTCACTGCAAGCGCCACTTAACAAATTCTAAGATACTGTGATCTCTGTTGAGGTTTCTTTGACATGAGTAAGTAGAAATACTTCCCAAAACCCAAATAACTTGTCCCACTATTTCTTAACAGGATTGTCTGTTTTTCACCTGCTGGCACTCATAACCATGAACTAATTTCTAGAACAAATAAATAAATTTTTCCATCCTCAGCAACCAAATGCTTCAAGCAGAAAAACAAAAAGTTGACAGAGCAAATTTAAGAAAGATTGTTCATAGCCTAACTATACATACAGAACCAGAGGAAAATCTCATGCTTTAGACTGACCTTCCATGTATTTCATGATGGAGCATCTAATACAAGAAATAAACTAGTGAACTGATAAAAGTAAAGCGCTACTATTTTGCCACACAATCTTTTTAGCATGTCCAAATAAGCAGTCAATACTACTCTCTAAAAGACCCTTTTTGTTTACTGCATTGTCACAGTAAATTGAGGCATTTAAACATATCAAGTGAACAAATCACAAATGCAAAATCTCAATTTAATATGCATAACATTGAAGTTAGACTAAAATAATAATTCTACTCATATCCATTTAAGTCCAACTTCATAGACAATATTTTTTACTGAAAACTAAAATTTCAGATCCTACATTTTTCTATACTGAGAAGCATATTGTAGAATTTGACAAGAGACACATATAAGAAATTGCTTTATTATTGCCACAATATGCATGCAGCTGGATACAATTATCAAAAGCATTATTAAACATTGCTATCTGTGCAAGCCAGGGAATAATTTCAAGCACCATGTCTGAATTCCCTATATATATAAATACTTCTAATCCTTATCTGTAGCTGACAAAAATTAATATTTAATTGGTGCCGGAATAAAAGAAGCATTTAAATTAAGGGACTGGAAACATGGCTTTCTATTGCTTTTTGAAAAAAAAAAAACCCACAGACTAAATATGGTCACTATCAGAGGTGACTCCAAAATGATTTTCTACCTTAAACAATAGCATCTTGGGAAAAGCCACAGGAAAATTTGATATAAAATTTTGTTTAGAAATACTTTATATCTAAATATCCTTACTTAACTTTACCATCATATTCTTTGAAAGAATTGCTACTACAGAAAGTTTCTCATTACATATCTTCCAAGGCAGTATCTGGTTAAAAATATACGTATTGTTATGACTGAATTTAGCCAACATTCTCTGTTATATTTAGGAATAGAAAACTATAATTACAGTATATTGATAACTGCCATTTAATTACCTTATTTATAAGCACAGATCTTTCCAACCAGAAAAACTATTTCTGGTTAAACAGATTGTTGAAAATAATTGCTGCTATAAGACAATTATTCGTCTCTGTACTGAACTTAATAATTAACTCATTTAATAAGTAGCACTGATTCCCTCAGAACCCAATAGAAGCTACACTTCTTGGTTAACCAGGCAGAGTCCCTTGGACCTAATTTTGAGCAATATCTGGGATCAACTCAAAGATTGCTTCCTTGCTGTCCTCCATTACCTCAGTGTCTGGTATGGTAGCAGCATCCCTTACTTTCTTGTAAATAAAAAAAGAAACCACATACTTCACATTCTATCAGAACAGGAAAATTTCCTCAACAAGCAGCAATTTTTGCCCCTATTGCTATTCCTTACAATCAAGCAGCAGAAAAAAGCCCCATGCAAACCAATCCAACCCCCTTCAAAAACAAGCAAATAAAGAAACCATGCCCAAAACCCCCCTATAAAAATAATCCACAGACCCCCCCAAAATACCTAGAGATATCTTTGCCCCTAGTAATATTTGATTGAAGTTTATCAAGATTCTAACAAGCAGTAGTAAATTGAACTACAAAAGAGATTAAACTTACTTAATCAAGTTTTAGGGCAAATTCATTTGCATATGTTTAAAGGATCCTTTCACAGCATACATGCCTTCAGTGTCCTAAAGACACAAATTATCCTTGACTGTGAACATACTTCAGCTGAGGCTGTATAACATATAGACAATAAGAATTTGTCATTCTGTCTGTAGCATGTTTCTGTCAGATCATCCATGAGCCCAAAGACTGCATCCCAGTGTTTTGAGAAAGTATCAGAAGAATGTGTCCATTATCAATACAAGTGGGCAAAAACATTTGCACAAGAGGAGATGCAAAAGTCTTCAGGACCTCTTCAGAAAGAGGAGTTACCCAGATGAAGTAATAATTTCCTACAAAGCTGAAACTGGGTTTTTGAGGGTTTTTTCCCCTCATGTTTATCATGAGACACAGAGTCCAGTCCCTCTGCAAAAAAAATTGATCTTATCAGAGGATAAAATGAAGATGCCTTCAGTGACAACAGGCAAAGCAACTCTTTTACTTTTATCCCTAATTCATTTTTCTCATCTGGAAAAGTAGAAAATATTATTGCATGTGTTTGTAAGGCACTAGTAAAATCACCTTTTTTTTTTTGCTTTTTGAGATACTCTAATGAAATGAGAATTAAAAACAAAGCAACAAACCAAAATTCAAAACAAAGACAGTCAGTACATCTACAGAGCTATAGAGAATACATGATTTTTGTTCTTACAAAAAAAACATGGTAAGTCATTTTGGATATCTCTCCTGTCTCCTGGTTATTGAGAAAGATCTGTAGTTGGGGTAAACCAAGTTAACATTCCCAAATCATTTAAATCCACTTTGTTCTGGAAAATGCATGACTCAAAACATTTACTGGGTCAAGAAACAATGAAAGAAAATAAGAATGGTCTCCATCCTACACAAACCTTTTATCTGTAGTACTGTTTAAAAAAAATAAACTAAAAGGTGGGGGAATGCAAAGTGGGGGAGGATGGGGAGAAGAAAAGGTATCCAGGAACTAGGAATAAAAGTATAATCCAGAAAACTGGTTAGAAACCCTTGGATTGGGACCTATGGAGGGGTGCCTATTAAAAGATATTTCTTCTGCTTAACCAGAATAATTTTCAGTCCAGTGAGGCAGCCAGGCATATGCCCCACACAAAGACATAGCAGATGCAGAAATGCAGACAGGGGAGCTAAGAAGCTTGTTTCCTTGGTGCAATAGGAGGGAAAAGACAAAACAAATGCTCAAGGCTGCACAGTGGAATGACAAGTGTCTTAAACTAAAGATGTGTGTGGCACAGAGATAAAAAGAAGCCCCAGCAAGAGCCACATCCGTAACTCATGTAGGTGCTTATTTGATAGAACACCTATTGAAGCTGGCTTTGTTATGCCCTCAAAGCACCCAAAAAAAAATTAAAAAAAGGAAATACAAGAAAACATTATTATATTCTAAATACTCTCCAACAGTTTCATGCTCCTTTCCTACCCCATCTGTCAAAAGAACTTTTTAGCTTCCTTTTCTTCCTTCAGATTCTCATTTTTAATTTAGACTATGGAATTGTGGAAGTCCCAGAAGAATATGAACACACTTTAAGTATTCAATGTTATAAATAACATTTTTAATAATTTCTACCATAATAAATGCTCTAATTTAAATGTACCAAATGAATAAATTTATCATATCATATTAGCATATACAGAAATATTCATTTATGATACTAGAACAGCTCAGCATTTGTTTGCCATCTGTAATTATAGACTTACAGATTAGCCCAATAATACATGCTGCTTTAAGATACATTTAAAAATTGTATCAAAGAAGAAAACACAAGTTTTTTCCCTCAATTCAAATTTCTCTTCTTATGTATGTCAAACCTTAACTTGAGCTATAATACAGTTAATTACACTATTTAGATGCATAGCTAAGACAGTTATTTCTGCTTTCATGGTCAAGTAGCAGACTTGAGGAGTGTGACCATATTAATTACTCTCACTAGAGTCAGGAATGTCACTGAAAGTTCGTACCTCCATACATACTCTGAAAAACATGCAAAAGGTTCAGTTTCCAAGTGGCTGTCTAATAATCTAAAACCCAGATGTTCTCAGAATATAGTATTGCTGCATTGTCTCGGTTCTGTTCTTTGTTCATACACAGAGAAACACTTCCCTCACCTGATCTCTCAGCACCTTTTCATAACGGTTTTTCATAACAAAAGAAGAAAAATAAAAGCAGGATACACCCTTATTATAGCAACAATACCTCTGCTTGCTACAAAATAACATTCTTTAACCAAAAAATAATAGCAGATTTCTTAATACCTAAGGCATTGACATTTTACTTTCTCTCAGCAGTTACCAGATGAAAATAGAGACTTATAGAAGCAGAAGAATGATTTTGTACGGCTTGTGCCTATTTCGGACAGAATCACTACATTTCTTTATTAGGCTTATGTTTATAGTTAAATGACAAATCAAATGACAGCAGACCTTTCTTCCTTGTTTATTAAACAGAATATTGAAAAACTTTGCCATATTATTGACATATCATAAAATCCTTTAGGGACACTCATTTCCTGAAAACTCAGGTAATACAATGTGATTGACAGTATGAGAAATTAATCTAGTAAAATTCTTGGGTTTTCTCCCCTGTTTTTACTGTATTCTGTTGACTGCACATTCCGTTCTCACTTTTCATGAAGGAAGGACCATTACTTCTGTCTCAAGTAGTTTTATATGGCTTTTAAAAGGCTTTTAGGCACAGTAGCTACTTTTATGTTAGAGCATTTTTCAAGTGTGTTCTGCAGACAGAGAAGGAAGAGAGTGTCTAGCAGGACGTGTTGATTGTTCCCTTGTATAGAACATGTAAATGGTGGCTGCCCAAACAAGATTTGTGTAACATCTATTGCAAATTCCAACAAGCTACTCAAAACAAAAATTGAAGGGATACAAAACATATTTACCACAAAAAAAAAAAAGAAGAGTTTAAGTACAAGATTTTTGTGCCACATTTCTGAACTCTTGGTGATGCTACATCAAAAGAGTAAAATAAAATTGAATGCTACTTTGTTTTTGCCATGAAGAAGAGGTGGAAGTAACTTAATTGTAGCAGTTATGGTCTTATGGCAATTAGGACTTGGTTTGAGTGTTTTTCTCCCTTAACCTGCTCTTAGTTTCTCAGGAACCACAGTTACCATAAAAAAGCCCAGGTAAAACTAATCAAGTAAGAATATGATTTTAATTTATGAAGGAAGCAATCATAAAGAAAAACAAGCTGAAACCATGAACAAGACCTAAGATTTTAGGATTGGTAGGGACAAAGGGACAACATCGTGGTGGGTGTCTGCTACAGACCTCTGATCAGGATAAAGTATTAGATGAGGCCTTTTTAAACAATTAGAAGAAGTCTAATGTTCACAGATGCTTGCCCTCATGTGGGACTTGATCCACCACTATTGTCTAGAGAGACACAATAAACATAGGCGAGGGCACAAGTTTCCTACCACAAGCAACACAGAAGTCAATACGGGGAGGGCTCTGCTAGACTTCATACTGAGAAACAAGAAAGGACTGGCTGGGAATATAAGGTTTGGGAGTAGTCTTGTCTGTGGTAATAACGAGATGATGAAGATCAGAGTCCTGAGAAGAAGAAATAAGGCAAAAAGAAAGTTCTTAACTCCGGCCTTTAGAAAAGCAAAAGTTGACCTGTTCAGGAACCTTCTTGAAAGAATCCCGTAGAAGACTATATTAAACATTGGGGAAGAGGAGACTAGTTAATTTTCAAGGATCACCTCCTCCAAGTTCAGGAATAGTCCATCCCAATGAAAAGGAAATCAAGGAAAGGTGACAGATGACCTGCATGGAGAACAATTAGCTCTTGATAAAAAAAATGCTACAAAAACAAAGAGTACAGGAGGTAGAAATGGGGACAAGCGACCCAGGAGGAATATAGGCAGACAGAGAGCAGCGTTAGAAGCACTGAGTATTGGAGATGAATCTGTAAATGTGATACTAGCACAGACTTGAATGTGAACCATACTTCAATCCATTTTTTGTCTCTCATATTTAGGAGATATGTCCCCACTTATCATTGTTTAGCAGTATACCCTAATGCAATATAGATTAGTATGGATATTCTATCCCCAAAACCAAATGTGACCTCACTACCTTCTACTTAGCAAGATCAGCAAATGCAGAGGACAGATATATTGCCTTAAATAAAATGGACACATTTTGCAATGGTGTCCACTCTCCTGAGCTATTAAAAAGAGAATTAGATGAGGGAACTCATAAATCTTCAACTTACATAAATTTCTGAATGTGTGCTACTGACAATGGAGAAAAGCAGTACTTTGCATTCAGGTATTCTTGTCTCACTTGTTCAAAAAAGTACACCCCCTACTATTCTTATCCTTTTATTGTTCAGCCACCAGAAAGGTAAAAACACCAAGATCAGGTGTACATCTATTTCTGATCCCAATAGTAGAGAAACCACATCCACTTGCTGCTGGCTACTGCAATCCTTTGTTGTTCTGCACAAAGATTTACGGAGAGCTCTTTTATTTTCTTGCATGTCAAAGGCAACATTTCTGGTTGCAAAGTGAGTACATGTCTTTCCTACTAGGGTTTTTGTAGAGTTATTGTTCAATATGTAATTTGGGTCTGTCTGGATCAAAGAAGCATAAAATAAGCTCTATTGCTCTAAATTTCACCCCTTGTCTGGTGAAGACTCATCAGGCAACATGATAATTATTCCCTTCTTTGAATGCATTCTACAAATACAGCACAGTTTTCAAAAGATAGCAGCATAATTTGCAACATTCACTAGATAGTAATTCTCTCTATTTCTCTGAGTCTGTGCAATAATCCATTATTCTACTTTTATATTTCCTCTTCCTATTATATCTCCTCACACATTAGAAATTTCTTTATGTATTATATATGCATGTAGTGCTCTAGGCAGAACGACCTGAAAATGTTTTATATATCAGCCTGCAGAATTTTCTTGTGGGTAAAAGTCACTTTATAAATGGACCATATATTATGCAGCCCAATGTATAACATAAAATGAAATGCTGTACAACTCAACTTACTGGGAATATAAGCCGTGAATAATTATTCCTAGACAATTGACCAACATTAGTACTGAATTGCCTCATGTGAGTCTCAAGGCTGAACTACTGCTGTATCTTGCATGTCAACATCACATGCGAGCATACATGAGGTTAATTTTTTTCTCTGTCACCCTACTGAACTTCAGCACTGTTGTCTGCAACCATACCTTTGAGATTTAATATAATTATGAAAGGTCTTATTAAACTTTATGAATCTTTCCTCACAATTTTTTGTCTTTTGTCTCTGTGTTGAAATTCATGTGTTATGTTCATGGTGAAATGTTTGTGTTATATTTATATTATCTTCAATTTTCAAGAACTTAAGTATGATGTTGGAGGAAAACTAAGTATATAAGTTTCATTGGCTAAAAAATTGTAATTGCTAACTAGAGGGTGTTGATTTACTTATTTTTTCTAAGCAGCTGTAGCAGGCAATATTTCAAATATAATATATATGGATAGCATTATTTCTCACTTGTTCAGCACCATTCTGAATAATTACTCTCTGTAATTCCTACCATAGAGTAATAGGATGTCAGTTCCTTTTCCCAGCATTAAATTTCTCTCTTCCTTTAATGTGTTTTGAAAAAAAATCTCTTAATAAATAGTGGATGCCTAGGGAGACAAACTCCATAAGGTATGATAAATAAACTTAACAGAAAATGTTTCAGGGTGGTTGTTGGGTATTTTGTTATTTCTAAGTAAAATGGGCCTGTCTTTTATTGTAATGGTTTCTATGATCACAAAGTTCATACATTCTTCTCTTATTAAAACAAATAACTTCAGTTCTCAGACTATTATTCCAGTAAAACATTTTTCTAACAGCAAGGGATATACATACAGTGCAAAACATCCATCAACAGCACCATCCATGGTCATAAAATCAGCTTTTCCAGCACTGTATAAAAGAAATTACAATTGTCTTTCTGCATCAATAGGAGCAAACTGAGATATATTTCAGGGCAAAAGAGTATCTATTATATCTTCTGTTTCTTTATCTGATGATGCAAATTAGTGGTGTTTCTAGGAATTCCTGTAGGCTTCCCTGTTGGAAACATTCTGCTTAGCAGATACATTAAATAAATAAAGGAGTGCTAACTTACAGAGTCTTATGCTAACTTACTCAGAGACAACTTAGTTCTGAGAAAATGCAACAGTTCACTGAAAGTGAAGAGCAGAAATTAAGTCTTGTGTTGGAAAAGCACTAGAATTTATGAAAACACATGATGTATAACCATAATGGAACAGTGCAGAAATACAAAAACATGTAGAAAGTAGAAACCAAGTATTTATACATGGTTATTCAGATTTTTCAATTCAGATGCCTTTAAAAAAGCAGTAAGTTATTAAATTTCATGATGTTGTGTAAAGTGAGCTAGAAACATATATATATATATATATATTTATATATATATATGTAACGTTAAAAATTGGAAGGTGTTTGTTAGTTTGGTCCATTCCTTGTTTCACATTGTGAAATACTTACTTGAAAACTCCCACCACCAGTGCAGAGCCAGACTTGATAAATAAAGTATCAACATATTTATTGGCATTAATAATTGTTGGTATCATGAATTATGAAGAGTGTTCACATCAAATTATCTAAAGCTTGTACTGTAGCTTCATTTCTGTAACAAGTGCTGTTTTCTCATGGGTCAATAATCTTGACAAACTAGTTAGTTGGCTGAAATTACTTCTTACAAAGAAATAAACAATGTATAATATTTCCAAACCTAGTTCTAGGAAATAGCACTTACAAAAGAGGTAATTTTTGACATGCTTATTGAAAACATGCCCCTTCCAAGCTGACTTCATTATTCTGAAGTCAGAATAATTACTTCTTATAGTACCTACAGGAAAAATACTGGGAACAAAATTGGCTCAGTGGGATATCTGGTCTTCTTTTAATAGCATTCATAATTTAAAGAAGTGACTTTATGATTAGAGCACCCCACTCTCCACTTCCTAACTATACTTTTGAATATATGGTTTATTGGGCAATAAACCCAATGCAAAATACTGGGAATATTTTTATTTAGCCATTGAGGCCCCCACAGCTCCTCTTGCATTGCCTAGCAAATTTAAGGGATTCAGTATTACTACTACTACCCAAATAAAACCCCAAAAAGCCCACCAAATCTACAAATTTATGAATAGGCAAAAATCTTCCAATTTTGACACAAGATCATGTGTTTTAGCCATAAGCATAGACAAATAAGAGACCAGCAACTCTGAATAAATGGGTTGAGAACTTACTACCCATACTTTACACATTTTATAAGTTATTTCAACTAGCTCCACTCTGGCTCAGGGGACCAAATGCCTACTGGAGGATAATATGGATTGAGCTCACTCCTGGAAAGCATCTCTTATTTAGTTTTGGCTGAGAGGAAAGAAGTTCAAGTACTTAGACACTTCTCCACAACATCAATCAAAGCACAGAAAGCAGGACAACTGGGCTATTCATGGGACTTCTGTTCCAGCCTAAACTACTGGTGTTCATCACACTGAAATGCTGCCAGATCTATTAGTTTTCTCATGAGGTGGAATTCAAGCAGATTTGTTAAAGGATAACAAGCATGCTAGTGATTTTAAGATGCATAAAGGAGAAAGGAGCATTACCCTAGGGAAAGTAAGATTTGAACTTAGAAACAAAACGTTTTCGTTGATGGTAGCTAATTCTGAAAGCCAGTGCCATCTAGTCACCTTTATCAGATGGTTATTTATTGGCTGACTCTCAGTTTTCAATATCTACAAATACCAATCTGCAAATTGAGCAGACCTGAGATGTGTCTTGCTGTCAGTTATTTTGACAAGACTTGCAATTCAAAGTCATCACATCTTAAATCTAAAGTTTAAGGACCTACTGCATTGAAGAACATGGATAATTTTTTCTTTGGCTAAGAAAAATAAGCGCTAGAAGACTCAAAGGTACCTGATGAGAAAGAGTTGCATGTTAACACTTCTGGATAGGTAAATAAGACTAAACAGGAATAGAGTCAACCCTAATATAAAAAGGAGGTTTTGGAGTCAGGTAACTTAAGGGGATGGGCATGCATTCAATTGCATGTCCCTAAGAGAGGGAATTGGACAGCCTATTAAATTTTCCATTAAATCAATGGGTAGATCAAAAGCCCAAAGGTTTGGCTTAAACTTGTTAGGTAGAACAAGATTTTAGGTCTTTAATAAGTAATGGCTCTAAAAATAATTCTCAAACACAAAATGCTTACGTGTCTCCCCAGCTTTACAGAGCTGGTGAATATTGCTGCTTCCAGACTCTCTATACCAGTCTGCTAAGCCACTTCGAGCACAGCTGCAAGTCCACACTGTTTAAAGGTCTCTGTCACCATCTAGTGGCAGTTGGAAGGAGTTTAGACAGAACATTCTTCAAATAAGTTTTTATTATGAAAGAACAGTACATTTGGACGTTTTCTACTTGTATTTCATTCATTTAAACCCTTCCACTTAGTGTTTGGCTAGAATATTAAAACAATCTAATTGGTATTTAATTTTTGTTGAAAATGAGAATTTACATTTTCTGGCATTTTGCTGTCTGTTTTTTGTAGATCTTTTCATATAGATCTGTGTCCAGCTGCCGAAATTATCTATAATGTTTATTAGAGATTAACAAAAATTCTTATTTTTAATACCTATATTTTTCAAAATAAATGAAATAACTGCTCACTCTTATTACTGCACTGTCATTTTTTCCAATTTCTGTGAGACTTACAATCTCATAGAGGATGCTCTTGTAACACTCTTGTAAGCATGGACTACTTTTAAGGAGAAATATCTTTGCAACTGTGGTTAAAAAACAAAGTCATTTGAATAGTATTGTTCAAATATTGTATACCACCTTTCCAACTTTATCCTCTTCTCACTTTCCCTATTTACAATCTATTGGTGCAGAAAGAATAAAAGCTTTTATTACACAGTAATCTGCTGTCATAACATGTTCTAGAAAACAAATATGTGCTTGTACTTAACACCATTTCTCAAAGTTACTGTGCAGTAAAATCACTGGACTTTGCTAAACACTTACTGTTCATAAAACGGGGGTATTAATATTTTTTATTCTGATACACTACTACTCCTTCTCAATTATAACAAATAATATAGACTTATTAACTACTCATTTCCTTTGACAATTCAAGAAAATCGGTTTTTACTATATGAGTAAGAAGACAAACTGTCATGCCAGTCATACCCATAAACCTTTAGAATAAGTAACGTAAAATCCCAGATCCTTACCATCTGCTACAGTTCTCTAAAACTTGTGCTTGCCATTTAGCCCAATATATTACCTTTTCTTCATTTCATTCATGACACTTCTTAATAATTTGGTGTTTTACTGATGCTAAGAAGAGAATCCTGTGTATTCTCCTGAGGAAACCTGCTTCAGTTTTCACTCTTGACAAAAAGCCTCTACCTCAATACTTTAGAGGAATTTTAATATCTTTCTCCATGAAATAATCATTCCTTTTGCCTCATTGCCATTTTTCTTTTTCTCAAACTCTGCCGCCTTCTCCTTTTTCTATGGGTTTCTTTTTATTTGTTTGATTTGTTGAGGGGGGAATTTTTTGTATACACAAGGTTCTGTGTGAACTTTATGTCTCCCACAAGTACTATGCAACAAAGATTACTACTGCCCTCACCAAAAGATCAAACCCTTCCTCACCTCAGCACACAACATTTTATCTACTTTACAAACCATGACCATTCCATCATTTCTAACGTGGAATGAACAGAACTACTATAAATGCTGTAGACTGAAAAGCTATCCCAGTAGGACTGTGGGTTTTATTATAGAGTTCCCCTCCCCAGCACAGAGGTGTTTGCAGTTTACAGCCATAGGGCCAGTCTGTGTTTTAAAAGCCAGGAACATAGGCAACCCATACTATTTATCTGGGCAGTATCCCAACCAGAAAAGCCCCTGGACAAAGAAAACCTCCTAAGCATATTATTAGAATAACAAAAAGTTAATTGCAAAAAATTCATCAGCCTTTTGGACAGAAAAAGAACATGGCGAGGAGCTGAAAGAAGTATTTTTTCTCAATTTACTTGGAATAATGTGATATTAGGGGGAAGAGATAGGTGAAGGCTCCACTCTGTTACAGGCAGCAAGTGCCAAGACTTTGATGTCTATTATTCCATTCACAAAGGAGAGACTAAATTACAATCATAAAAACCACAGAAAATATCAGCTGCCACCAAGGGAGGTATTTATACTTTGTTTTTGGAATGCCAGCAGATACAAAAGCACAAAGAGTACAAACTTCTAATCTTGTAAGAGTACTTACTTGTAATAAGATGAAAAAACAAACAAAAAAAACAAAGCAAAACAACCTTATGTTGTTTTGAAGTTTTTGTTTGTTTTTGTTTATGTTGTTTCTGTCTACTGAAGACTATCATATATTCATCACAAAACATAATGAAGTGTATAACAGTCTCAAAACCAATAAGAAAATTATATATTGGCAAATTCAAGTCTTTGTTGATTGCCTAAAATACTGATAGAATGAAAATTACTAGCAACCTGTGATTCAGGAAACAGTGACCATAACTAGACAGTGGAACTGGCTATTATAAACCAATAATTGATGTCATTTGACCAACACCACCATGAAGCATTGTAATAAACAGTATATTTTATCAACACTTCAATTATAGCAGCAATAGGACATACAGGGATGATTATGAGGCACATAATTTTTCAAAATTAGTTTCTACAGACTCTGTACTGCCAGAAAGTGGCAGTACAGAAGGACTTCAATCTGATATTCTTTTTTCAGAAGCTGTTAGTTTGGAAGGAATTATATTTGCTTTGTCCTCCTGTTTATTCTCATTCCCTATTCCATAGAATATCACTTTTCAAATCAAAGGAGAGACAGTGTCTTTCTTGATAGGTTGGGCATTTTGGGAAATATGTGAGGTTTATGTACATCATCTTATGTATCTTCTTCTTATTTATATACGTATGCCTTCTCACTGTTTTATATCTTGTGTTTATGTTTTATAGATTTCTCAGTATTTTTTCAGTCATTGGACATCTTCTATAAATTTGACAAATGTCTGTGGACACAAGAAAAACCATCAGATGTACCATTTCTTTAACCGCTGCTATATATACATTGAGTATTATAATTCTTTCATTCAATTTCCAGAAGCTTGGTTTTATTGTTTGCATGACTGACTTCCTCTGTGTCCATTGGCTTTTACTTTCTAAACCATTCCCAAGGCTGACTTAAAGTGTGCTATTCCACTACTCCAGCCCCCATCTCCCATAACTCATCATTCCTTTTGTTGACAATTACTTCTTATAAGATATTTGTACATTTCAAATGCATTTTCATTCCCATTTAGATAGGAGTGGATGTCCATATAGATCAACTTGCACAAGACTGTAGTGAGAAGAGGTGAGACCAAAGGCTACAGTGACCTGTTAGGATTTCTTGAGGGTTAGTGGCAGGGTTCCGAATAATTTCTCAGTGCCCAAGGAAGGATCTGATCAAGCCCAGGAGAGAATTATACTGAGGCAGTACAGATATTCTTCCTTTGGTTCATGCTGAAGGCTTGAGGCATATGGGCCAGCATTTCATGGGGCCAGAAGGGGAAGGAAGAGTGTGTCATACATGTCTTGGTTGTCTAACTCATTGCAATAACAACATTAGGCTGGGTGCAATGCATGTCCACCTTTTTTCCTGTATTAAGCAGGCCAAGAAATTACCAAAGTCAGTATAATACGAGCAAAAGCAGTATCTATTGTATAAATTGCCAGAACTGGCAAGCAAAGTGCAGCAAACTCCAGCAGAGGCACCTTACAGACAGCTCTGAATGGATGCTTCCACCACTTTAAGCAGCCCAAGGTAATTTTTAGGAAAAGGACAGTAGAATTGACACATAGCACAGTAGGTTTACTGAAAGAAGTAAAGAGCATCACTAATATTTAAATAGTTTAGTCTGAACGATTCACATTCAAGAGGCAAATTAATAATTTTAACAGACCTAAAGGTTTGTGAGCTAGCACTGATATCAGTGAATACTGTAATCATGGGCTGGTTTTAAAAATTTTCAAATTTAACTGTTAGTCATTGCTGAACAAAACAGCATGTAATTTATTCACTACCTTATTAGAACTGCATGGCTTTTTCACGTATTGAGTACATTAACCTTTCTGCAAAACTACTTCATTTTACACAAGAATAATCTTGTTATTACAACTGTTTGACTAAATTTGCACTTGGCTCACCTCTGTATGTGATTAAGGATTTTAAAACTCTATTCATAACAGATTTTTTTGGCCAGTAATTTTAATACTTCTTTTAAAATGAAAGCTCACCACTCTATTCTGCATTTCTGAGGCCATGTGAGCTCTCAGTTCCTGGTGACCTCGATTAAAATAGCAAATTCTAGAAAGTACTCATAAAAAGCAAAATTAACAAAGAACCAGTAATATCATTGGAAATAATAGAAACGTGTAGTTTTGTGGACAAGTCTAACTAGTGTCTAAAAAGTATTTTAACTTCGGCATTATTTACTATAAATTAAGAGCCTGAAACTATCTACCAAAACCACAAGGCTTTCCATGAAAGCTACAAGTCATCTGGGATTTTTTTTAGAGTCACTAAATCTTGCCTGGAGAGGAAATCAGGTAGGAACAAGAGGATAACAGGGGGGGGAAATGCTGATGGGGATATGTTTAGGCTATTTGATTTAGTTTCCTAATTTTTACTGGAAGATCTTTACTACAAACTCAAATAAAGAAGTAGTTATAGAGAAACTAATAAAATGCAATAAATATACGTATTCATACAACTTGCAGCAATCATCTTTGATGTGGTAAATTCATTTAACAGTCCCATATGAACATTCTTTCAAAAACTAAGTAGAAGGAGGAGGAAATTGAGAAAACAGGAAAGAAACTTGGATTGCATATAAAAAATATAGGAAATAAAGAGCAGAATGGCAAGCATTATATTATTTCAGTTGATTACTAAAGCTGAAGAGCAAGATACATGCTATATACACCAAAGAGAAAATAATGGAAACCCAATAGTAGAACTACCTGAATAGGAAAAAATTGTAGAAATATGAAAATTTTGGCATTTATTACTAAAAATAGCAACAATGAAAGAACTCTGCATTTTTTTATCTATTCCTGAATTATACTTTGCAAATGTGGTTTTTCTTTAAAGAAAATATGTATAGAATGTGAAAAAGTGGATTCTAAAAAAGTCCCTTTTCAGCAACAGTTTCCATCAGACCTTGTAGCCATCTTAAATACAACTGAAAGCTACTGATAAACCACTGCTTCCAGCAATTTCATTTCTTGTATATATCCTGAACTTTGTCACAATTAAGATTTTTACTCCTCCTTCCTGTTTACTCTTCCAGACCCCGGGACTTCAGCTTACCTATAGATTTTTATTAGCATTTAGGAAGATGGCGATGTCACCTCAACTTAAGAAATTAAATACACCTCAATTTAAGAAATGGATCTTAAACACATCCATACATTAAGGGAACTTCACAAGACTCTCTGGCAGTCACACTCCCAACTCAAGAGATTGTCCCTGCTGGAGCCAAAGGCTCTGCAAGCAGGTGGCTCATGAGCCCACAGAGCCACGTTTGATTCCACTCACACCCACCTAGCCAGGTTTTCTTACCAGTTCAACCCCACTATAGTATCCCATAGCAGATGGAAAGGTCCTAATTTGCTCAAAGTGACTGGTATGATATGAATTATATAAATAAATATCTCTGTGCAGGATATAAAATTAATAATCTCCCATATTAGCACCTGAAGGGTCAATTGTTTCATTTAAGTGTTGTGCTGCAGGTAGGTAGTTTTCAGAACTGTATTTTCCATGTCTAGAAAGTTAGAGCAGTTTTTGAATTTAAATATCTTAGTTCAAAGATAATTTCTACCTTAAAAGTAAAGAAATGTTTAAATACAGAGCAAGACTTAGTGGAGGCCTGTGTAAAACAAAATCAATTACTATTCTTTGCTTGATAGCATTGCTTAAACTTTTTTATGAATAGTAACTAAAGAGAAGGAAAAGAAAGCACTGAACTGTTTTCCAACACACACCACCAGATAGCAGTAAAGGATAAAAAGAAAGATCTAATAAGTAACTACTAATGGCCACAGAGCAGAGGGACAGAGGGAAGAAATAAGCACAGAAGATTGGCAGTTTGATCAATCCCTCACAGCCTAATTACATACATGGGTAAATGCAAGGGTATCTAATTTGATATAAATTACATATTAATCAGGTATGAAAAAAAGCTATGTCATATGTGGGAGTGATTTCAACCAGACATTCAGCTGCAGTCCTCCTTTTCTTGACATACATTTTGTTTTAGCCATTTTTTGTGTTTGGCAGCCTAGCTAAGATACCAACATCACTGTTCAGCAGGCCAAGATCACCATTTGTTAGTGGTCAGGACTGACCAAACTGAGCATGTTTATTGCTGCATTTTGGTGCATTAGATGACCCTTTCAGATCTCACAGAAACAGGGATATTTTTGTCCTCACTTAACAGCACTTGCTTGCAGACAATGAAGGCAAACCTTAACAAAAAATCCAATTCTTCACCTGTCAATTGCACTGCACATTTTGACACCAAATGGCAGATACTCACCATCAGACTAACATCTAATATTAAGTTTCAGAAATATCTACAGTATTAAATGAGTTTCTTGGGTTTACCAACTCTGTTACTGTAGGTAACTTTTATAAATCATAGTCTTCTGTCTACATGAAATAATATCTCTGACAGGAGAGGGCAAAATACTTTCTAATTCTTTTCAAATGAAACACCATAGTACTTCTTCTGTTGCTCTCAATGACTTGAGTCAAAACAATTTTTTTCTCATGAGTGTTTGTCATTACATTGACTCATTCATATGAAGGTAGCAGCAGTAAATAACAGGAATTCCTTGACTAAAACAAGAAAAACTGCCAGCATCTGCATTAAAAAAAAATCAAATAAGAGAGAGAAAAACTTCTTGACGTGGTGTTTATACGAATAGTGCTCAAAGTCTGCTAACTATTGGAGAAGCCTAAGGTCATGGATTTATTTATTTAATGGTCTATGATTGTAGGTAACTTAATTTCTATTTTCTAATACTGTGTGCATCACCTAGCTAGCAGTACAAATATGAATCCTTTTCTGAGATGATTATTCACTCATGAGTGTTTTGTTAAAGATGAGGATACAAATTTGCTGGCAATTATGAAGATTATGAGATGCAAAGATACAGAATATACCATAGATTTCTGTTACTAATATAGATAGGTATGCCCATGCAGTGTGATGGTGAAAAACTGAACATATACCTAATTAAAAAACCTCTTATAAAGCTAGGATCTAAATGAAATTAATACATGAAGCGTTTCTCAAACTGCTGGAGATATACCAAAGATATATAAATATAAACTTCCAGCAATGAGTTTTTGATAATAGTTTGTTGTTTCTTCACCATCTCCAATTTTCTAAGTGATTCCACAGAACAATAGTATCAAAGCCATTGCGATGACAGCACAGGTGGCAAAGAGAAGCATCCTGGTCAAGCAGGCAAACAAATCTGAGCATCCAAATATAAACAGATCTGGCAAGCAAATCATGGCAGATCAGAGAACAAGACACAAAATGGCATTCTGCTTCTATTCCTGCTGTTGCATATGCTGAACCATCAGTCTTTAGGCTAACCTTTGTCCAAAATTTAATGTCTGCTTGGTAGCAGGTAAATAGTGTGAAATTAATGTCTGTGTGATAAAAAATAAACATCCATGACTTGTACGAGACAGGACTGGAGCAGGGTTCTCACTATTTTTTTTCATTCCCATTTCATTCTACAGTATGCCAAATGAAATGCTCCACTGATAAGGTGCACAGTAAAATTATCAGGATAAAAAGCATGTGAAATATCTTGTAAGAATTTCTAATAACTGACAAAATAGAATTCTTCTGTTTGAAATTTCAGAAAAAGTTGTGAGCTTTATACAATTATGTTTAAGATAGTCACATAAGTTCATATTTTTCAGTGATTACAAAATTATGAAAAATTATAGAAGTATGGAAATCCTCTATTCACCTAATATGGGTACAAAATGTACATAGATTCAATGTAAACTTATTTACCATTCAGTTATGTCTTACTGAAATTTTGTGCCAATTTTGAACTTAAACCATAAGGGAATAAAAACATTTACTTGGGTCTTCCTACAACAATTTGAACAGGTTTTATCTGCAGTCTGTTAGGAACTTCTTAATGACTACTCAATATGTATTATTCATGGTAGAGGTAGCTGAAAGGTTTTTGATTAATACATTATTGAAGGTGTTCTCTGCTATCAGCTAAATTATTTACTTAGAACTGTTTCCTCCTAATATTTTTCTTGCTCTAAATTGTAAGATATAAATTGGAGGAATTGGTTGAAATAAGCAGTGAGGGTCATAATCTCAGCAAGTTAGCTGACCTTTAGGTAATCAAATTATATTCATCTCTTGATGTCCGTAAGGGACTGAAAACCCCCTCTCTCATTAAAGGAATAATGGCTATTGCACTACTCTCAAGAGCTCAATTCTTCTACACTTATCCTCTGAAACTTATTGGGATCAGAGAGCAGTAACTCGACTTCACAGTCTAAGGCAAGAATGAATCATGAGCTACCTTCTTGTATTTAGGTATTTGCATTTAGCATGTTTGATCATGTACTATTTCACATACAACTCAAAGTTCACATAGGAAGACATCTTGCCATAAACAATTCTGCTGAGTGTTAGGAAACAGTTTCACTTTGTCAAACCAAGAAACCTGGAAATTCTTTCGAAGTCTATCTTATAGTTCCAGGTGAGTGACACATTCCTAAGCTTATTTAAAGGATGCTAAATTCTTTTCTGAAGTATTTAGCTGTAGATGTATATCAGAAAGAAATGTATCTTCCTGGACTTTTTTCAGGCTTCCAAGGAAGCTTTTGCTATAAAATCCAGCATGCATAAACCAGGATAAGAAATTGTTCTCCCTCAGGGCACAGTCTGAGATAAGACACACTGTAGGACAGAAACTCCAAATAAGTCCATTATCCATGCCAATTAAATTCAAGCCTGCTTTTCTTCACTGATGCTTTTTATAAAGAAATATAAATGCAGTGTCAATTAAAATGTTGCATTCAAATAGTTCATTTAAACTTAATCTGACACAACTATAGACTTGTATTACCCATTTACCTTCAGAACATCTCATTTCCTGTGTGGAATTCAGCAACTGGAACATTATCTGAAACAGAAAATTGATTTCTTAGCAAGTGTCTAACTTCCAAATGTATTTCAGAAAACAGGAGTGTGTATCCTTAAGGAAATCATGCAGGGCAGGTTACATAAACTGGGTAAGAAAACCCAAGTAAATATAATACATTTGTCTCTTACTCCAAGCGCACAGTTACCATATTTTAGCAGCTGTATTGCTATCAGAAAGCTGTTGAAAATGAGAACCTGGTTGTTATTCTCATTCATTATGTTCAGCTTCCTTTCATGAAATACTTTAATCCAGACAAGGTATTAGACCTCAAACTCTGTAACATCACCACAGTTTGGGCTCATACAAAAATAGATCCAAAAGTTCCAGAAAGTCAGCAAATGTGAAGGTGCTGTGCCATCTTAGGAACATATGGCCTCATCCGTATGTGTTATTCCTGTAATTCTCCTCAAAATTCCCATAACAACATCTATTTCTTCTTTCTTTTTTTTTTTTAGATTGGAATATATCCAAATGAAAATGCATAAATAAACATGTCTATGAAATTAAAATAATTTTCCCAGTGTATTTAACTTATCTCATTATTTTCAAAACTACATTTTGAAAGAAAAAAATTGAAACTGCTGGTTTGAGAGCACAAATTAAAAATTGACACTCTGATGTTTGCTTGAATATGCCTAAAAAATGTGAGAGACAAAGACAAATATGCAATTTAATAAAACATTCCTAGTACCTTAGTCACTATATGACCAGCTTTTAAGAGTATAATTTGTTAAGTTTCTAGAAATTGCTTTAGAGCAAACTCTAAAATATGCAATGTAATTGTAGCACCACTGACATTTTTTCCTTGAGCAGCTAGCAAATGGTCACAATTTTCAGTCATTACAGCTTGAGCCAGCCTAGCCTTGCTTAAATGAAATTTATACCAATCTTCTGAAGGATCTTGCCATGTCTAGTGTTTGACATTTATCTAGGTGTGGCTCACATCAGCTGAGACTGATTGCTGTGCATAAGAACAATCTGCTTTAACAGAGCTGAATCTTTATCTTTCTCTTAGTGCCATTCTGTTGCGGATAAAGCCATAATGAGAACACACCAATGAACTCATTCAATTAAAATTGCAAAAGCATATCTGATATTTTTGGATTAGAAAACAGCAATGATTGGAAAATTAAATCAGACTACAATTTTTAGAGCTAGAAGTCAGCCTAGTTTAACCTTTTCATCTCACTAGTAGCTTTTAAATTAAAGAAAATTTTGAAGGGTACTCAGCATCTAGTGTACCCTTTAGAAATTATAAGTGCTGAATATCTTGGAAAAAAATAACCAAACTATCTATATCTAAGCTTTGGTTTAGAAGCTTAAGTACAGACAGCCAACATTTAAATTTCTTGTTAACCTTCTTGAAATACATGGTTAAAGTGTTTATTTTGTCCTTTCACCTAAAGAATAAAAATTCTTTTTACTCCCAGATACACCCCTCCACCACAATTAAAATGGATGTTAGAAAGTGCCCCATGCAGCATTGTTTACATAGCCTAACAAACCCATTGTTTTATGAACACAAGCACAAAACAGCAACATTTCTCCAATGCATTGAAAAAGCAAATCCATTCTGAGACAGAGGGCAGGCTTTTCAACATGCACCTGCATTCCTCCCAGAATCAGAATCAGACCATTTCCAATGGCTCCCTCCAAACAAATGAGAGCATCTGCATCAGGCAAAAGCTACTGAACTCTATTTATTTATGCCATCCATTCATATAGAGATAAACCTGTAACTGCTAGGACACGTTAAATTCAATTTTAATACCAATGGCTGCTTTGTAGTCCTCACCATCTGTCATACCAGGCTGCATACGTTTTTTTTCCACAGTGTGATATTCTCATTCTCCCAAATAAAAATATTTCTTGTTTCCCTCATAGGAACTTCATGCTTCAGAACATAAAAAATTGATCAGCCTAGCACTGACCTTTGGGACACAAACTACACGTACAAATTAACATAGTTTCAGACAAAAATTCCTTTACTTTTTGCCGGACTTTAAAAATAAAGTAATGGTTTATGCCATTTGCATATTTTTATACAAGATGGCTTGCTTTCTTTGTATTTAGTGCTATCAGCAAGTGTTGGAACTTTGTCCTGGAGAATGAATTGCCACAGTTCTTTCTAATAATATTCTATGTATTAATTTATTTCAGTGACATATTAAAAAACACTCTGAGAAATATTTCTGCCAAGAACTTACAAAAGAAATAAAAAGTTGTACATGCAAGTAGTCTGTCAAAAAATCCAGGAAGGGACTTTCTGTTTTCTTGTCTCCTTCCAGGTCTAAAAATAAAATATTAGTCAAAATATTTTAAGTTTAATTGCAATATGAACATGGAAGAAATGTTCAGATAAAACAAATTGATTTTTAGTTTGGTTATGTTTTTTGTTTGGTAGTTTTGGGTTTCTTTCCCCCCAATAAATGCTACAGAGAATTGGAAGTTAAAACAAAACTAATAAAATACATTGTGGGAGCTCTTTGGGTTTTTGCAGTTATTGGCATCCTTTCTCACTAAACACATTACTCAGCAACTCCACACCAACCATGACCCTACAATCTTCTCATAATACAGGTCACAGTAAATGCAGAATCCAGAAAGAGTCCGAGATTTTTCTATTTTTTTCCATTAGAACTGTTTTCCTTTACTTGCTGCTCCCTTAGCTTGTCTTAGGTAATGCATCCAAAGCCTACCGTCAGTTCTTCAAAATACCAGGCCACCTTTCATATCCTCAAGAACCACCAGGCTCACATTTATAAGAGACAATATATTTTCTGCCTATTGCAGATCTGCCCAACTGGAAAGAACCTGTTTCCCAGGACACTGCTGCATGCCAGAGAATGCCAAAGCCACTTTTAAATCTTCCCTGTGTTCTTTCATTATTATCATTAATGTAATGATGCAAAAGCTGGTTGTAATAATAGAATGAACAAATTACTATTTGATTAGGGATCAGTGGTAACAGATGCTACCATAATACTCCATATTTAGAGTTTCAATGTTCTCTCACAGGTCTTAGGCACTCATAGTTCACATTGATTAAAAAAATAAAAAACAAACAAATAGAAAAACTGTGCAAATCCCCCTCAATACTCCAGTATTTCTTCATCCTCTTCCTTCCCACCCTCTATCAGTATAGAGCCTCATGATTTCACTGCAACAATTTTAGCTTCCTGTCTTCCTGTGACTCTGACTTTTATTATAAGACCAACACTTTCTTTACCAGTAAATCTGCAAAAGCTTATTTATTCATTTCTTCATAAACAGTCTATGAATACTAAATTAACTTAAACCTTAAAGATGTAAGTCAGATCCACTCAGTATTCTTGGGCTAAGTCATGTAGAGCACCTACAGAAACAGATATATCCTGGTCTTTCATCAAACAAGTTACATGTTCAGTCATTCACTGGAAGTCGGCAGCATAGCTTTAAGACATTTCTATCATACTCTTGTTTCATATAATAATTGCTGACACTCCCACATGTTCTGCTTCATTTACATTATTAGCACAAATGCCTCAACCTAATAGTTTTAAAACTTACAGAAATTTTAAGATTCCTCACACTGGTAAGAAAAGTGTTGGTATACCACCTATAAAAAGTGTTAATTTATGGTGCTGTGATATTTATTGCTCTGCAGCAAAGTGCACCAAAAAAAGTCAAACCATGCACTGAATATCAAATTGACTTTTAAAACCAGGTGGAATGCTATTCCTTAGCAGAGGCTGGCTAGAGGATTTGTCAGAATTATTTTTAGTTAGAAAAGCGGATTTCTTAAAACTTAAAATTTTGTCAGAAAAATTAGTTCTAGAAAGGGAAAAAAAAAAAAAAACCAACACCCACACACAACAAAATCACCCCAACATTTTACAAGGAAAAAGACACACTGAAGTTATACCCCAGCAAAAAGACATTCTTCCTTTGTAGAAAAAGACAGGAACAAACCTATGCTTTCTCAATATGATATTATTCAGGTTTTAAACATTTTCAGGATGGTTTTCATGCTTATATTCCCCCCTTTAAACCACACAAGGACACAAAGAATTTGATTTCTGTTTATATTAATTGAAAAATAAAAAGCCTGTCAAAACATCTCAAAAATTGTTTGCAGCCTTCTATTTGAGCTGCAGTTCTAGAAATACTCCTGGGCTCTCTCTGCTGCTTTTTACAGGCCTTCCTTAGACTAGTGCTGTGCACCCATGGTGGAAAATTACATATTTTCTAAGTTCTGCATATAAAGGCAATGAAAAAATAAAAGCAAACAGAAAATGAGTGGTGCTTTTATACACACAGCTGGAATTTTAAAAAGTAGGCACACAGTTTTGAGTGTACATGTATGATTTAGAGCAGGGTTAATAAGCAAAGAAACCTCAAATAATTTCTGGTACGCTTTGATATATCTTTCAAGGTACAATCCTGTGGTGTAGATCTGCTTTATCAGTTCAATGTTTCTTTATCAATTTGTCACATTTCTGATGTGGTGTATTTTTATATTAGAGCCTACTGCAGGGCTGAGATCTGTGAATAATGGATTTTATATTGTGCTTTCTGAGCCTCAAGAAAGAGAATCGCAGACCAGATAGAATATTGCATTTGCTGTTTCTTTGTGAGGTTATTGCCAAATCTCCCCCTTTATTAAAAAAATTCCTGAATAGATAATTATCTTTCCATTTTTTAAGTTATCAAAACATGAATACTTTGCTCAAATAAAAAAAAATGAAATGCTTTTCTTTCTCTAGAATATTCAATAGATTAGTCAGGAATTTACATTAATAAGAACTTTGCTTGGTTTTATTGCAAAAAATTCTCGTTTCTTCATGCCATTTGATTAGGTTCTGGACATGAACAAAGACAAATATTTTACTGTTTTATGTTGCTATAAGATACAATTTTTTTTGACAACTTCTATGATACAAGTCCATTTGTGTTTCTGTGTTTTATTTGTTATCTAGACCAACACAAAAAAGTTGTGCAGGATGAGCTTTCCCGTTGGTTTTGTCAAAACATTCTTTTAAATTTGGTACAGAATCCTCAGCCCAGTTTATACCTAGATGGAGCAAGATCGAATTTTTTTTTTTAGTAAAAAAATCTATCAAACATTCTACATACTTTCTGGAAGAAATTTAGAAAAAACTATTACCCAGCCTTAGCCACATCATGATAATTACATGGAGAATAAATTAATATGTACTGAGTTGTAGAGACACAGTTTAAGAAGTGAGATTAGAAGACTGAATGTTAAGTGGTCTCTCTCACACCTCTCTTATTCTGAAATTTCAGAAACTAGATAAAATAGAAGTGGGTGACACCAGAAAGAGAATTAAGTACTTTTGTCAAACTTTTAAAATATTCCCCTTCATTGTGGTCTCATACAAAATTCCTTTCCTAGTGTCTTGCTAAATCTAAGTTTTCAAAAACTCATTTTTCCCCACCAAAAATTAAAAAGATCAGCAACAGTGTTTATCTTGGGTAATTCAAAACCCTGTTAGAGGGTCAGAAAAAAGAGCATATATTAGTGCTGCAGTTTTCCACATGCAAAGTCGTCTTCCAGATACTGAAAACTGGCACTACACTTATGGGCTCATAACTATTGTTAGCCAGACTGCAGCCAGTGAGCTGCCAGGAGCCTTGCCCCACTGAGAGGGAAATGTGCCATGCTTCCCAAATAAACCTATTCCCTGATGAGACTCTGATTTCTCAGAATCTTAATTTATCTTAATCCCTCCTCCCTATCATTCTCACTCTTGCCTTCTTTGTGCTGACTGGGAAAACTTCCCCCCAACAAGCCTGCCTGTGTCCACCATGGGCTGCTTTGTCCTGAGATGCCCAGAGCAATTCAGTGCCACAGCAATAAGTTTTAGTCCAAAGCATACCCAGTAGAGATATAGTATTTTAATAAATACAAGATGCTAGAAAAAAAACCCCAGGCACTATACTGAGCAATGAAAATATTTAAATTCACCTCATCCAAATAAGCATTTCAATCAGTATCAGTGACATCAGTTTCTGCAGTGTTACACTCTACTAAATACAGTTTTTTTCTGTTTATTATGGAAACCAAATGCTTTAAGTAATTGAAGCTGACACCCAGCAATTTCCAGCAAAACATGTCAGTTCTAAGCATCTTAAAACATAACCTTGTTACATAGATCTCTGATCAACAGTGCTTCTCAATATGTTAAAAATTCCCTTAAAAACAGAGATGTCTTCAAGTTTCTTGTGTACCATTTTGGGCTCACTCCCCTCTCTGAATACAAACTTACTCAGGGGAGAGAAAATATTTAAACAACAGGGCCTGAGCAAGATCAGAATCTCTTAGAGCTATTGCTGCACTGATCATCCATGACACTAACAGCTACTAAGCAGCTGTGATTCAGTTTTGGAGCAATGACCAATAGTTACTATAGACTGCCCACCTGGGAGCTCTGGAGTAAGCAGGTAGGAGTATTTGTCACAATCTCATATATATTTTCAGCATACCCCCACTAAAAAAACTCAAGAGCTACACATAAAAATGCCTATGAGGAGTTCAGACAAATAGGTAAAATAAGTGTCTTTTTGGAGCAAGATTAATATAGTCCTGGTAACATTTTTCTATATACTCTCACAACTGTTTCTTCTTCCAGCAGTTGCTGTTCATGTGCAGTGGCAAGATTATTACCACATTGAAACTTCTGTTTCCTCAAACTTGACCATCACTCACCACAAGTCTTTCATTCATACCAGAAGTCCTGAGATGACCTGGGATTTTATATTGCTGCACTATTTACACTGCAAGTCAAAGCTGAAACACAAATTCTGTTGCATAACAGAATCCAAAGCTTCCAGTATAGATAATATTTTATTCTCAGTGGAGAAGGATTAAGCTATGCAACATTTAAACAAATGTAGCATCTCTTTGGGCCCTGGACTAAAATTGACAGCCTCATGTCAATATTTCTGTTTCAGTGCAGAAGAAGGGTTATTTGCCAAACCATGGTCTAACTAAGAGGAGATAAAAAGTCAGAGGTCTAGCTTGTGTTTTAGATTTTGAACAATTAATTTTCAAAATCTTGATGAAAGAAAATATTAAAAAACACCCCCAAAAAAATAGAAGAAAGCTTTACAGTATTTCAGATATTCATCACAAAAACAGGGAAAGTCCTTCACATTTTCCCGGTATGAAGAAATCTAATCTTTGCAGCTTGTCAAGAAAACATGAGTATAATTACAATATTTTCAGTAGGCTGCTGCAGACCCATATCACAATAATTCTCATATCAGACTCAGTTGAGCAGAAGGAGGAATCTAAACCTGGACTTAGTCAAGCCAAGAACATTTGTTTAAAGGAAGCTTCCAGGAAGTGAGTGCTGATACTTTTGCAAGACACAGCTTGTGTTTGTGTCTAAAAATCTGCCTACAGAAATTGCTTTCCCTGGAGGCTACAAGAATCTGTAGCTTTCACATGTAGAATATGAAGCATTACTCATGCTGGGAGCATTTCAGAGTCAGCCTCTGCCACAGCAGAACCTGGAGAGTTATCTGCATCTTCAGTCAAATCTGTGGGATTTAAAGAATCTCCGGGGGACAAGCAATTTTTAGAGTTACCTATTGATAGGAGCAACACCCAACTAAGCAACTTTATGGACTTAGTCCTTCATGTTTGTTGTTACATCAGAGAATGACTACTTATTGCTGTATTGCTTTATCATTTTACATTTCAAGCAACTGCCTCTGACCTTGTTTTGTGGCAATTCTGCAACCAATTTGTTTTAATTATCAGAATGCAAGTCATCTAATGTAGTCCTGTATCACCCTAGGAGCAGTTAGTTTTAGTACTTTGTCTCCCTATTTGCTGTTTATAAATTTTGAATGCCTATGTAATGGTCTAGTCAAAGTTAAGCAAAAAAATTTGTTTCCTGTGTTTGACCAACCCAGCTGGCTTCTTGTAACACACTCCAGTTTTGCTGTTTTGTTTCAGAGTTTGAATTTCATATTCAACGGTTCACAGGAATAAAACCATTTGCCATTTTTCTTCAAAATTCTTAAAAACCCAAGATATTTCTTTGATAGTTTCAACTATAAAAGGGGATGGCAGTGGCTCAGTTCAAAACCTCTCTGAATGCTCAGGCCTGAGAAATCTGGGCGAGACTGGAGTCCACAAAAAGACACCTCCAGCATTAGCCAGTAGCCTTGTGTACAGATCCAAACACATATAAGAAAGCCATTATAGACTTAGCCTACCTTATACATGGTCCACGTGTTTTACTTAATTACACATAGGAAATTGGTTTTAGTTTTTGGAGTCAGAAACTCTTAAATAGCCCTTATTATACAATAATAAAATAACAGTCTCTTTGATGCAATAATCATTTCAGTTCATTATAACTTACTAATTATTCATTCAAAAATATGCTAATGCAGCATTCATTAATTATTTGGGAAGTAAACCAGTTTATATTCCTTTCTGTTTCAGCAACATAGGTAATAGGATGAATAATTTTGTCTAGTTAACTACAAAAAGCTGTTTCTACTGAAGTTCAAAGAACTGAAATTTATGAAAGCAAAATTTGGCTGTAGCTGAGAAAATTCAGGAGAGCAACAACATCAACCTGAAATTCCCATGGGAAAGCTTCAGAAGTAGCCAACCACCAAACCTCTAAATGTATTTAGCCTTTTCATATGCTTTTCAAGGAATAGGAAGCTAACCATTTCCTCCATAGATTGGTTTATTAATCTATATATAGATTTTTGTTTGGAGCTTTTGCATATGCTTTTTGTTTGGTTGGGTTTTAGGGTGGTTTTTTTTTTCCTTTTAACAGTAGTCATTGTTAAAATGTGCTAATAACGATAAATACTACAAACCCTGCCAATTGTGGTGAAATTAATTTATTCTACAACTATTAAGAGTCCAAGTGTAGCTGCTGGGAAAGAAAAAAAGGGTGGTTTTAATAAAGAAACTAATGTATTCTGTGCTGGCAGGAATTAAAGCTGTCCAAAGACTTAATATTAACCTTTCTATAACTTGAAGGAAGGAGAGAGTAGTGCATGAATTTCTACTACCTTCTGTGAACTATGCCTTATAATAAAGTAATAGACTTGCACTGCCACCAGGCAGTTCCCCTTCATATCAAGAGTTACAGGAGCAGTGTCCAAAAAAGAAAAAAAAAAAAAAAAAGAAAACAAAAGCAAACAAAAAAACCCAAACAAAAACAAAAATAAAAAACAGTAACATAAAAGGCCACAGTCTTTGCATGGCAGTAGAATGTTAAGTGTTTTTGCTACTCAGTCATGATCATTCTAGTGCTGTTGTCATTATTTTCTTACAGATGTAATTTATTCTTATGCATTAAATTCTACTCCCTTAAAAAAAAAGATTTGCATATAAATTTGATGCAATTTTTCTATCCAAATTCTGTCTTCCATGCTATTGAACACCCATACATTCTGCTTCCAGCAGGAAAAAAAAATATTGTGAAACTGGCAGTTTGAAACCTTCTTTAAATAAGGATTTTTTTTAATCTGAAAATATCTTCATTTTTTCATGGTGTTCAAAGTTCACATAAACCAATGAACCATCATTTCTCGAAGTTCTCCGAGTATGCAGTGTTGAAAAGTGGCATTTAAATCACCATAGCTGCAAAAATGTACATAGCATTCCATACCAGCAGAAGCCTAAGAATTCTGTGTAAGTTATGTAACAGGACACTTCAGAACTCACTACTGATACAATTTCAACCACATGTGTAATTGTTATGACAACCCATCTACCAAACTTTAAGCAGCCTACATCCATTATGCAACTGAGGAAAGATATTCCTGTAATATACATTCCTATATACTTTGTACTTCTGCAAGTATATTAGGTATTTAGGAGCTAGAACATGTCAGATTAACAGATTTTAAATATTTGGTCCAATTTTAAATGTAAAGAACATCTTCTGCTCTTCTGGAAAGGAAAATAAAACAGCCTCATTGATAGGCCACTTTGAAACAAAAAAAAACAACAGAAGATTGTCAAGAATGTGTGTCTGTTACTCCAACTCCCAGAGGCAAAAGAATACTGAGAACAGAAATTTCTATAAAGTTTCCCAATATCATGCCAGCCTATCATGCCACACAGTATGTGACTATAGACAGGTGTTGCATTCAATAGGGTAGAAAAATGGTGCACAAACACTAGAACAATTCCCCTATTCAAGCCTCTGACTTCATATATTACTGAAACTAAATTTAAAAAAAAATAAAAATAGATTATCCCATGCTGGAACATAGCCTGATTCTTACATGTTCACCAGCAAGTCACATGGGTTCGTACACGCTGCTTCCCTTCACACTTCACCTCGGATCGTAACAACTCAGACAAAACCACCTGAAATCCAACTCTCCATACAGAAATCTAGTCAAAACCTGTCCTACTTCTATCTGTGAAAATACAGGTTTCCAAGGAAAGAAGGTTTTGTACGTCAAGAACACTAAAGGGGATACAGACAGTGTTTCTTGACTCTTTTTTCCCTCTGCTAATAAGTCAGTTTCTAGGAAAATATTGTCACATTATGTCAGTAAAAAACAACAACAAAAAAACAAATCCCAAAAACACCAAACACAAAACAGAAAAAAACCAAAGCTTACCTGCTTTAACTCATATGAGTAAGAATATTTCACTCTTTTCTACACATTTAGAAAGAGATGCTGAATTCAAATTTTCTCTGTAATTTGCAATGCAACATTTGCTTTGTTTAATTATTATTTTCTGTTACGGATAGAATGTAATGGATAGAATTAGGTACCTCATCCTTTTCAAGGCTCTTGCAACAGTTAGCAGAAGGAAGCAACCAACTTTATCTGTAGATTCATGAGAATCAAGTAGGAACAGGAAGTGCCCTCAACTGCTGATGTTGGTTCCTAAATTCAAAACAGCCTTGTAAATTTGAGATAGGATTTACAGGTATGAAAAGTGAGGATATCAGATTTCTGCTCAATACAGGAATGCTGTCCAGTATTTTGAAGTCTATTTAACTCTTTATATCCCTAACTAATTAGCATGATGAGAATAAGGCTAAATATATTCCAGAGATGTGCACAAAGCATCAGTGCAGAGAGATGCAAACAACTTTGAGATTGAAATTCTCATTCCCAACACCTTAACACTGAATTTTCTGTTCTTTACATGTTTTTTCTAATTGCCACATGCAATATGGTTCATACTTAACAGGCTGCCATCACAGCCTGTCAGAGTAGATAGAGCAAAGCATCAGGTCCCTTTCTACCTTCCCCAGGGGATTACTGTTGAAGCCAATGCAGGCACACTCCTTAGGAGCCAAAATGAAAGGATGTGCAAGACCTACAGAAGTGAAGGAGGGACTGCCATTCCTGTCTCTTTCTTTTCCTCCCTCTCATACCTTGAGAATGTGTCCGTGTGTGTCCGCAGACAAAAGAGGGTAGAAAGCAGCAAAGAACACCATGGAAACAGACACAACACGAGTCAGGGGCTCAAACCTACTTGCTTCCTTATTAACTTTACACAGATAATCCTAGAAATATGTCTTACATTGAGCACTGGCTGAAATTTTCTCTACTAACAGCTTGAAGCTTCTATCTTTATCAATTCATACTGTGCTCAGAGCAACATGATTTCACACATAATTCTGCAGAAAGCTGCTTTTTACAAAGCCATGCAATTCTGTTAGTCTCTCCTGATGATTTAAACAGCCACCAAAACCAAATCAAAAGAATTTCAACTTTTGTCAGAGAGAGGTGGTTTTTTTTTTAGGTATTGTTGTGCTTGTTAAGAAGAATTGCGGGGAAAAAAAAAAAAAAACTACAACAGCCAGGATAGTCTTTGGCTCCATTGACACAGAAGAAGGTAACCAATGATTCTCCTGGCTCCTCTTACATCTGGGTTTCCTTCCAGCCCTCAGGAGGATGGAGATTTTGGTGTGGGAAGTTAATGTACAGTCCACTCGTACCCCAAGACAGTGCCATAACTAAACTACAACAAAACTAGGTATACATTAAAATAAAACATGGCTATCCAGAGATGAAACACTCTGAAGTCCTGATTTATAAGGCTTTTAAGCCAAGTAGTTTCAATACAGTTTTGTGATTTGTTGGTTTCATCATTAAGGCTTCATGGAAAACTGGAAACTTTGGAAATTCCCTAGAGAATTTAGCTGTAAAAAGTATTATCGACTGCCTTTTCCTTTCCTGATTGAACACAGAGAACATATCTCTAGAAACTCAACTATCTATCAGTGTTAGTAATCAAGGATAAGATTCAGGAGGAAGGCTTCTTGTTGAAGCAGTAGAGGCCTTATATGCAACAAGAAGTCTGGCCAGCTAACTCTTCTCCCGAGTACATGTCAGAAAAAACAGTATGAGAACATAGCATAAGTCTGCTCATCTTACCAGGATTGAGAAACCTGCCAGAACTTAGGATAAATTCTGCTCAAGAAGTGTATGATGAGGCTCACAAAACAGTCAGGGGAGAACAATAGCTGCCCAGAACAGCATCTTTGAGAGATGACACATGTCAATCAAAATGTAAAAGATTAAAGCAAGGATTACTAAACTTGCACATGCTTTAAAGTAATCCTTCAAAATATTTTAAAAGGCTGCATGTATTTTTTTTTGCTTCTGATAGAAGGAATTCAGCAAAATCCTAGAGAGTCATAATCAGTGACCTAGTTTCAGCTGGGATAGGGTTCATTTTCTCCCTAGTAGCTGGCACAGTGCTATACTTTTGATTTATGAAGAGAATACTGATGCTTTAATTTTTGCTAATTAATTTAATTTTACAGTAATGTTTTAATTGTTGCTAAGCAGTATTTTCACAGAGTCAAAGCATTTCTGCTCCTCACCATACAAGTGAGGAAGCTGGGGTTGCACAAGAAGCTGGGAGGGGAACAGCTGGGGACAGCTGACCCTCACTGACCAAAGGAATATTTAATACAATGTGCTATCAATGCTCAGCAGGTACACGAAGGGAAAAGCCAGCCCAGGGCTGCTGCTCAGGAGCTGCCTGGCAAACAATTTCATTGTCTATCACTTGTTTTTTTTTTTTTTTTTTTTATCTTGCTCATCATCATAATTTCCCCATTCATTTCTGACCTAATAAATTGTTCTCAACCCATTAATTTTCCTTCCCCACTCCAGCCCCCTCATTCTCTCTCTGGGGGAATGGAGCAGACCAGGCAGAGGCAGCAAGTGACTGTGTGGTGTTTAGCTGCCTCCCAGGTTAAATCACAACAACCAGAAACAACTAGAGCACCTGCCCTACCAATTGTGCAGGCACACAAGTTGAAAGGGAGAAAGAGAACATATAATAGTTTTTAAACCATTATGCCAAAGGAGTACTATAATTTGTAAATGCTGTACAGCTATACTAGAGAATGGCAGGAAAGAAAAAAGATAAACTGTCTCCTTTTCTCAACTTTAAATTCAGCAAAAGAAACAAACCTGTATACAGTCCAGCAAACAGAGAATTCCATCCTAATACTTGGGCAAGAAATGTCAGAGTACTGCACACCAACTTCATTGTATTGCCCATCTCAATAATACAGAATACTGAATTATCACATTTCACAGAACTTCCTATCACACAGGAACAGAATTAGGAGGAGAGGCTTTATTTTCTGCTGCTTTTAAAGACAATTCTGATGTTGGCTATTCTCCTACTGTCAATACAAAACATTTCCAACACCATACCTCCCTACAAAAGCAGGAAAAACCCAAATCAAAAGCACAAATTGCACAATCACCATAGATGCAAATTAATCCTTGAAAAACCATTTAGAAATTTTCATGGAGAAGACAGTGAGGAAAAGTCCATAATAATAATTCCACTCCATCAGAGTGGAGAAATCCAGAAAGAGGTTTTACATTGTAAAAACAATCAAATCTCTTCTCTGTATCCAGGAACATTGAGTGAAATTGTCATTTTCCAAATCTCATACAAATCCCTGTAAGTGTTTGTTCTCCATTTAACAAAACAAATATTGTCACAAAGGACTTATAAAGACCTGTCTTGTCTCAGTCAAAGCTAAGGAAATCTTGCTGCTCCAAATGGATCAGAAAGAGAATTTGTGCCCACCTTTAAGACATAGATACCCATGCACTGATCTGTAGGAGCACTGACCTAGCATGGCATTACTACAACGCTGAAACACAGGACATCAGACACTGGCAGACCTAACAATGCTTCCTGAGGTGGACCTTCCAAATGAAGAGTTTCAAGTACTTATTTTGCTCTTAGCTTCACAACTTGGTTCACATATTTCTGAATATCAGTCTGAACTAGAATGCACTGTCAGTCATCTCAACACTGTATTTTTTTTAGTATTAACGGACAAAATAATTTGCTTCAAAAATACCTTAGACTCGGACAGAAAAAAAAAAAATGCCCTGGCTTCAATTATAGCACACAACACTGCAAAACACCATCAAAAAAAGGCTGAAGAGACACTTGAGAAGGAACAAAATTAGAAAATGAAGTCAACCTACAATTACCACAACACATTTTGATATACATTTTCATCCCAGCACATGCTATAGGGGAAAACATACCCATAATATGCATATATTTTTTTAATGAATTAAAATGTCACTGCCGTTTAAATAATTTAAAACTATCCTGCAAGTTCCAATAATATTCTGAAAATTGAAACATGTTCTTAAATTCTATTTTAGACTTGAAAATGAATACTTTATTTTTATACAGGTTTCCTTAAACCAAGGAAAGCATGCAGATTTTAGATATGACAAAATAAATGTATTTTAAAGCCTGGATTGTTACTGAAACCCCTAAGCAACCTGAGCTGGCACAAATCACATGATCAAGACATTATTCATTTTCTTATGTTTTAATATCCTTTTGATATGGTTATTTTTATCATGAAAAATCTCATCTTCCCATGGCAATTACCTTCTTTATTACTCATATTTAACTAAGAGCAAAATATATGCAGTGAGTACTGAATGGCCTTTAATGTGCCATGCAGTCACTCTAGTCATACAGTTCCCAGAAAAGTAAAATAACTGTTTCCATTATACAGCCACAGTTTCACTCAGTTTGGATGAATAATTTTCTCCACACACTTTTTTCCTTCCCCTGACCATAACATTAATTGGTCTAAAGCCTCACTTGCAGCTAGGACTTCAAACACCATTACAACTAAGAATACTATTCAGGTGATTATTGCAATATTAGATGCACTTGATTTACTGCACAAACCATGTGGTTAAAATGTTGTGGTTATGTTTCTGTTTAAAGTTTTCCTATGTGCTTTTTCAAGCTGGAGAAGGCATTTCCAGACACTAGATTAAGGTAAAGTTTCAATTATTTTCTTCTGTCATTGTCACCTCAACCTACTCAGTATTTCCTGATCTAATTGCATAACTGGTTAGAAAAACAGATGGGCCCAAGTTTAGAAATACTGCCCAAAAGGTGTATATTTAGACATGCCATTCATTATGTGGAAGGCAGACTTCCACCCACCCTCACATCTATTCAGTAACATATCTTCCCAGAAACATGAAGAACATGAGAAACAGAATGAAGCATTGATAGAAGCATTTTTATCAAGCAGGACAGATTTATTATGCAGAAAATACTAAGCCAGAGGAAATATCTTCACTACCCTTACCTTTATCCACAGCAGCTCTCTTCTGCAGGAATCTGCAGCTGCAAATATCTGTCTGGGATGATAATGCTGGCTGGAAAGGCATGCTCTACCCAAGGAAAAAAATGGCACCAAAAATGTGGAAATTTGCTGCTTAAAGGGCTAATTCAGCCTTTTTATACCTCTGTGGGTTTTGCTTTTTGTTCAAGTGTTCTTAGGGAATCAGGGCAGAGTCAGTTCTCTTTAGATCATTGCTTGAGGGAAAAGGCCACCATAAAGTTAAGGGAAATTCTTTCAATGGAAAGAGATTAAGATCCTTCAAGAAACTGGGAAATTAGGACTATTTAGATTGATTGCTAATGATCACTGTTATAAGAAAACCTGTTGGTTTAAAATGTGCTTAGTAAAGCTTAACAAGAGAAGCAGCTGGATATCAGCAACAAAAATTAAAATACACAGCTTTAAGCTAATTTCTCTTGCTAGAGTTTTGGTAAAAATACAGTGAACTGCTTGAGAGAAATTAAAAAATAGAAAAGAATAATTACACATAATTAAGATCTCATTTTTATCTTAGCAAGGCACTCAGAGTTATAACAAAAAATGTCAGATTGTGTAACAAATCTCCTGTAGTGCCCATCAAAACACCCCAGAAGAAATATTTTAGGAGAATCTCCAAAACACTACCAAATAACACCAAACACCTAAAACAAACAAACAGTTTCAGTAAAGTCACCATTTTTCACTGTTCTAGTGTGCTTTCCATAAAATCTTCTCAAAGTATTTTGCAAACACTGATATATTTTTCAAGTTGTTCCTTTATGCTCACCACACTGGTCTCCAGTTACTGCTGCTGACCAGTAAGAACAATTACTAGAGAAAAAAGTCCTGCACTGTAAGGCTTGCATTCAAAAGCAAAACACAAGTGAATGACTACAAGCTCAGCCTGGCCTCATACTTTAATGCCACAATAATTTTCTTAAGGACACAAATTTTCCCTTGAAATCATGCAATTATTTTTTACATTTCCTGAAACCATAAAAAAAGTCTATTTTCTAGAATTAATCAACACCTAATCAACACAGACAAAGGAGTGATACTTCCCTTCAGATGTTTTTTCTGGCACACATTTAAAGCCTTTATTTAGTCTTAGATTCTAGTCTATTCTAGTAGTTATTTTTTTCCATTTTTAACAAAATAAATCAACATTTAATCAAATATTTCAGTATTATCTACCAAAACATTACATTGAAGTATGGCCTCAAAACAAATTTGTCCTTTGTCCTATCCACTAAAAAGCCTTTAAGAATCCTGAACTTCCTTGGGTAAAAACTTTGCTTTTATTCAAATTTAAGGTCCAGCTCTTCCTCTGGAAACAGGAATTAATAATTAAGATTTTTGATGTTTGCATCTGATATATCTGCAAGACTTCTGAGCTTCCTTCAAAGCTGGGGTCACTGAAGGAAAAAATGAGAAAACCCAAAAAAAACAATAGTATGTGTTTGCTGTTGTGCAAAGGCTGTTTCCAGAAGAACGCAGAACTTGGCTACAGACTGATTGCCCTGTCAGCTTCCTACAGGAGCAAAAATTTCAGCACCCTGCCAAATGACACAGTGACATCAGGTCACCTTCCCTGCAAGATTTCTTCTACCCTCTCTGTTAATTAGCAGTGGATAATCTGGCAATATGCTGTGCTCCTTGCTCTTCCTCAGCTTAAAAAAATAGATAATTCAAGGTATTGGGTCTCCATTTTTGTGAAGGATCTTTCTGTCTTCCTTGAAAACCACTCCACATTTCTCAAGAAACTACAAAGCAGATACTGCGTGTTAATAGAAAATAATGATGGCAGCTAGGGAATTTAATGGAAACCTACACAAGAAAAGTGAGGTCTGGGACAAGCCTGGTCTGCAATGGTCTCTTTCAACGAAAGATATGGGCCAGCAAAATAACACACATTGACTTCATGCTATTGTTTCTTCTGCTTGTGAAGTGCTATACCCCTGTTTATGCTCTGCACAAAAGAGAAAGCAAAAACTTTATAAGAAGACAGAACATTAATTATTATTTCTCTTCCACTTCTCTGCACTGCTAGTTACCCAGAGAAAATGATAATGCTCCAGTAAAATTCTCCACAATATGTCACATTAACATATCAATATGATATGCGGGTATCACCCGACAAAAATAACATGTTCCTCATTTGCTTATAAATTAAGTTCTCACTAGTAATTAAGTGGAACATACACATACTATATAATTAGATACAGATTTTTTTTTTACCCACAAAGAAGTAGTTAGATACACAAACTCATGAAGGAAACTAATTTCAGGCATTCCCATGTAAAATTGCTTATCATTTGCAGTATATAAAGTGGTTTTTATTTTTTCCTCATTGCGAATCAGAGTTGAGAGAAGATATTGAAAATTTAGAAATAAATAAATAAACTACATTTTAAAAAATATTAATATCAATACAGGAAAATTAACAAAATGCTATCTACCTTGAGACCAGGATCTGTCAGATTTTTTGGATAATATTTACAGACTGACTAGTAAAAAATATTACGCAAAAGGTAATTGATCCAATTAAACTCCCCCTTAGAAAAGGTTATTTTGTCTTCAAGAAAACATTCTGGTTAAGATCAGGGAAGGCAAATCTTACAGTTATGCAAAGGAATGTGAGTTTCATCACAGTACAGGTGAAGGTTATAATCACATAAGCAGTATTAGCCCTACAAAGATATTTCTTAAAACACTATTAGGAGACTAGAACTGCTATTTGTTAAGTAATCAAGGGGCTAACACACATATTATCCCCCAAAACCAGTTTTAGAAATAATCAGCAGTATCACACAGATGTGGAAGACATGATCATATTGTGGGTTCGCACAAATTGGGCGGCTTCAGATGCAAACACTGAGACAAAACTTTGAAAGAATACCAATAATTTGTTATTGAAGACCCATGTCAAAGATATGAGAGGCTCTGTAAAGCCTTTGCAATGACAATGCCAGATATTTTAATTTCTATATCTCAAAGAGTTACCACAATGACTAGTTTCCATCTCACCTAAAGGTGCTCTTAAAAGAGCTTAAAAATATGCAGTTCTCCTAAGACAATACAAAAGCCAAAGAAAAGTGAATCTCAAAAATGTTCAACTGTTTTGGCAGAGAATATTTAGCTTTTGCTCGACTAGTTAAATTGAAAAAATATCATGCACAATCACTGGTGGAAACGCAAATAAATTAGGAAGTCAGACTTCATTTTATGTAGTAAGAATAAGCTGTGTAGGTCTTTGTATATGTTTATATTCACTGTAAAAGCAAAAATGCTCCTATTCATTGGTAGCATTTTGTTCATTATTTGGTATTTGAAGTGCTCGAGTAAGTACAAAAGTGATAGTGAATAAAGTGGAAAAAGATTCAGTACTCCAACCTGAGAGAAGAAACTTGCTATTGTGAGTAAAATATTGATTACTTAAGCCAATAAATGCTCTGTAACTCAAACATAATCACTAAATCTTTTTAAAAAAAAAAAATAATTTTTTTCTGGTGTCTGATTTAACCTCGGCCAGCAACTTATGCACAGCACACAGAAAAGGGGAAAGAATTAAAGAGCAAGACTCAGAAGCCTTGTGGGTTGAGTAGTTCAGTAATTATAAAAAAAAAAATAAAGAAAAACAATTAACAATTGTTCATCACCATTTGAATTATGCCCTGCCAGTTCTTTTCCCTGCATTTATAAATGTTGAGAAATGACTCCTTAAGGTATGGAACACTCCCTTGGTCTGTTGAGGTCATATCTCCCAGCTGTGTCGCCTCCCAGAATCTTAGGCACCTGCCTCCTGCTTGCTGGTAAGGGGGGATGAGAAGCAGAAAAGGCAGTAATTAAAACACCTCTTATCAACCCCCATTCAGCATGAATCTAAGAGCTCATACCAGCTAGAGTGAAGAAAATTAATTCTATCCCAGCCAAAACAAACACACCTGCAAACTATTGTTCATAAGCTCTTTTTAATAACTTGAAAATTCAATATTTCTCCCTATAGAAAGGTTAAAGGATTTGTAAAGTAGGTCTCTGTTCAGAAAGTCATTAAGGAAAAACCAATAAATAGAATTGCTTTCCTAAGCTGGTACATCAGATTATCTTAACATATTATTATTTGTCTTCTCCAACAAAAGCTTGTCTTAAAGAAATTTTATATTAACTCTTCAAAACTTTTGTAGTGATGAGAAGGGCTAATGGGAAAGGAAAATGTGGACTGAGAAATGATGACAACTATGACAAGGCCTTAAGGGTTCTGTTGAGCAGAAATGCTGAATGTCACTGAGCTAATTGCTCACCATGGTTTGAGAGTTCTGACTGAGGGATAAGACACTCATTCATATGCAAACAGTGGTCCTAGTTCTAGTTCAAGAGTTTTTTCAAGTAAATTATTTGAATACGATTCTTAGCTTATCTGCTGTTTTGTCACTTGATAAGATTTTATGAATATTTTAGTATACACAAGGTATATTAACTTGGTAACACTCAAAGGTGTTTGACTTATGATGTATTCTTCTATGCAACCTGAAGGCCCCGTCTGCAGAAGTTGCAGGAGTAATTTCAGGTTCAAAACAGAAGCATGGCAAGTTGGTAGCAAGTCTGCAAAAAGAAAATATTTGTCTTACTAAAAAATAATAATTGTAAAGCAGAGCTCAGGAGAGTTTCAGAGATTGCACTAGATCCTACTTTGTATGCAACTGACATGAGGGTCTGAGATCTGCAATGGATGTTCTTTAGAGAAAGATGATCTTGACAAGAACTCATATTCGGGGCATATGAATATGCAAAGAATCATCTACTTTGATTCAAAATAGCAATGTTTTTAGAGGGGGAAAAAGAAAGAATAGTGCACATCATCTTATATTTTCCCTCTGAATATGTGTCCCCATTCTGTCAAGTTTAGCTTACAAAATTCCACTGGATTAAAATTACACATTAGGTTACCAGAGAAATTAAGTTTACTGCTGTGAAAATTTGGAAGGTTAGGGAAGCAAGACAAGGAGGACAGGCAAAGTGAGGGAGCACAACTTCATTTCATTAAGTGACAGAGAGAATATGTTTTTTGCCTTTTTAAAGATTGTGCCTTTGCTTTTACTGAAGGCATTTATCACTATTTATGTGCCCCCACTAAAATCAATCTCACAACTATGGCGTTTTGATTCTCTATTTGCTTTTGACCAACAGCATTAATTTATACACCCCAATAAAAAGATGGACAATTTTTCTCATAGGATGTGTTCAGATTTTAGATAAACGAGTTGATAAAGTCATTAAAGATTGATTTATAATATCCACCTTCTAAAACACCATTTAGGAATCTAAGCATGCAACTATAACTCCCAAAGTATAGAAATCAAGAAGTTCTTATAAACTTCAGTTGCTGACACTCAAAAATTATATTTGTCCATATAAGAGTGAAATAACCTGTTTTCAGGGACTGAAAACCCCTAAAGTCTGAGTGTTTCTTGTGCCAAAGACCACAACTATCTTTTCCTCATTTCAGGAGTTTTGCTGCCACTGATTCATTTTACAAAACTCAAAGATTGAATTTTCACAAAGGTTGGGGAAAATTTAATGCATTATAAATATCTTCTGTTCCATAAATACCCTTAACTAAAATTATGCTAAATCACTGAAGGTTTAAGTCAAATCATGTGTATATCTTTTATGCAATAATATTTTTCTGAATGTCCTTTCTCAACATGTGAAGAACCATTCATAAGATTCAATAATGTTAAAATAAACATGGTGAAGAAAACAGATGTTTTTGTGTTTCCATAGTGACCTTACCTTTTTGATCAATGATGCAACCCTGTGAAAAGACATAAGGACTATCAACAAAAGCTGCTCTTCTGGCAGCACATTCTCCTGATATGCACACCTACTAAAGGCAATAACACTAAAAAAAAGTTCTTTACAAGAACTTCCAAAATAACTTCAAAAATCCAAGCAACTTCCTCTCTACATGCCTTGTCTCCTTCCTATGCTGTGGCAAGATATGGTGAGCAGTATACAGGCCCAAAAAAGAAATGTGGATCCTGCAAATCTTACACATACAATCCAGCTGACATTTACAATTTCTACTCTTTTCTAGAACCCTTCTTAGTTTGACAATAAGCATGGTTTGATGAACTGATGGGAGTTTGACCCTTTGCTCTGCTATCCCCTCTAAAGAGGGACCTTTCTTCTATCATTGCCTTGTATGCCAAGACTTTGCCTACGGCCCACGACTGATCAGCTACTTGCTAAACCACACTGCCTCCTAGCTGGGTATGTGAAGAGTTGGTAATCTAGAAGAGCAAAATATAGTTTTCTGAATACTGTCTGGTTTTGTTTGGTTTTTTTTTTTTTAACAGGGTTTTATAATTTATCATAGAAAATTGTGTTTAAAGTCAGTGGCAAAGCAAGGCATCACTGAGAGAGAATACAGAAGTAGTTCAACTTGCCGTCAGTCCTGTGTTCCAGATGGAGTGACCAGATGAGCAAGCAGGACCTATTCCATCCAGACCCTGGGTAGCCTTCACCCTTTAGTATTTTAAGACAGACCACTTCACTCTACCCAGGTAGAGAAGCACTCACAGACACCACAGCTCAGTGATTTTGTCAACCAGCTATGTACGACTACATGATCAGTTCCCAGACTTGGGATGCTAGACCTTGACTTTAGGTTGATACCTAAAGTTATCAACCTAAAGGTGATAAATATGGTGTGATAAATTATGGATTGCCTATCTGCAAGAACAGACTTCTTTATTTTTGCAATGGAACAAATCAGCATGGGGAAGGGGGGGAGGTAGGGCATCAAAAGAATCTTCTCTCTGTTGTATCAGCTAAGATTTGCCAAACTCCAGCTGGAAAAAAACTAGGCATGCCCCAAAAAAAAAGGCATGACAAGGATGTGGTCATGTCAGGGATTTCAAGAGGTAAAATTAAATAATGGACTTCAAATCTGAGCATGCAAAAAGACCCCGCCATCATTATGCAATGACCTTCCGCTTCTTTGTACACTAATGCAATATGGTGGGCATGTGTTATTCCTACTATGTGCACATCCAGATCAGTAATAGCTAGTTTTAAAATTGTTACTTTTTGACATTTTGAATTGGTGGAAATAAAATATTATTAGTATTATTTTAAAATAATTTTAATGTGCTTTTTCTTTTTGCTATTCACTCTTTCCATTCAGTGAGAAGACCTAAGTGATGAAAATATTCAAGATTATCCAAAAGGACTGCTAGACCTGTGTAATCATGTAATCTAATGGATGTCTGCACAGATAAAGACTTGATTCTTTTGTAGACTAAAACAGTGGTTTTAGTTCTTACACTTCTGCTTTTAATTTTGAAAACTGTATTTCCTGAAGAAAAAACAGAGAAAGGGAGTAGACATTACAAAAAAAAAAAAAAAAGATAAAAAAAAATCACTACTGTATTTTGAAGTTTTGAAGGAGAAAATTTCTAATTTCTAAACATAAGGAGGAAAGGAGTAATCCAAGGGGAAAGAAGCCAACAATAAAACCTCAACAACAGCAAAAATGCCAAAAAAGTCTTTGGTACATGCATGGAAATCAGGAAGGAAAAACCAACATATGAAAAGCATGTATGCTCATTTTATCCTGTGCATACCCATAAATATGGTGCTTTCTTTGGAATCTTTGAAACTTGATGTATCTGCTGAGCTCTGTCTCTGGCCCTTGAAACGGGGAGCCCAGCTGGGCTCTGCTCACATGGCAATACTTTAAACAGGATGCCAGGGTGCTGCAAAAAACCTGTAAATGCTAAAATCTGCTTAAAATTTGGGAACTGTAAGAGTCTACATCTTCAAATATTCCAATCTGCTTTAGCTGAGTGTTCCATTTAGGTGTCTGTATAGTACCATAGTCCAGAGTGACAGCATCAATTCATACTGCTTACATCCCTGTATTTCTGCAGTACTTGCAGGTTTTGCCATTACTCTCACCACTCTGTATCCTGCTGTGCTGGGATGCATTACACTGCATTTCACCTGCAGGCAAAATGTTCAAATTTTTGTTACAGGTGCACTAGGAGATACAAAACAAGGCACAAAAATAGGGCAGATAATGGAAATGTTTCTTGCAAGTGGGGAAAATTGCAGTAGGGAAATAATTTAGGTGCAAGAGATAAGACTTCTATTGTTATTTTTTTTCAGGATGTACTGTGGGAGCACAAATATAAAAACTCAGATTCAGACACAGCACAAGTTCCATTGGAATGGAACGCTCATTAACTAACCATGAATTTTTCAACATAACTTAGACAAGTATCCTGAAGGGGCATATATCATACAAGTTAAATGTGCCATTTCCCACTCTGTGCCTAGAAAGGTCAATATTAGGATGAAATTATTTGACAATATGACTTTTGATTATTTTAATTAAAGCTGCTTGCCAGCACTACAATGTAGGCATATTCTTACAGAATTTTGAAACAGATAAATTGTTATTCTAATTGTATGCTCATATATTTTAAAAATTTACTTTCTGCTCTTCCATGCTTCTCATTCCCAATTAGCAGAATCAGGCTGAAAGCAATTAATGATGTTGCCAACCACCTGGTCTGCTAATAGGTTGATCAACATAAGATGCAAATCTAAGCAACTTAACATTCTTTAACAGGAATAAAAGTTGTCTGGATCAAATAATCCCTGACAAATCAATCAACATGGCTGGCCATTTGCTTCAAAGACTTTTGTATTATGGAAAAGTATTGTTATGCATCCCATATAATTGAGATGCATAGAATGACTTGGTGGGTGACACTGTGCTATAGAATCAGAAACAGCATGAAAAAATTACCCTCTAAAAAATATAGAGCTTTCATTTCTGAATTAGCCTGCACAAACTCAGCAAGGAGTTCCCAAAACTTCTTTCATTCAAACAATAGCCATACACAGCTCCTGTTAGTCATCCTCAGTGCCAGAGGGAAAAAAAATAATCTTGCTCTACATTTGAAAAATAGATTGCAGTCTGACCACATGCGGGTCTTTTGGATGGGACTCCTATTTCACATCTAGATAGAAAAAGCAATTCTTGCAATGCTTGGCCAATAAAGTTACGGGTAAGATGTAAATTCTAAGCATAATAAGGCATACCATGACAAGGAGGGGGAAAAAAAAGAGAATACAGTATTTGAAAATAGGTGGCAAAGAAACAATTGCTGGAAAACCTCCATGTCATTTTCATTCAAGCATATTGTTCTTAGTTTGCCTTATATACATAGCTGATCAATAAAAAGAGGTCTATCAGGGGCATTTATATCTACGCACACTTCAAAGGCTGTCAGGTTTAAAAGAATAGCAAGAGTTACATTGCTCCATCTAGGTAAACAACTGATTAATTTCAGCAGTTCCAAGTTCCAGATTTATCATTTATTCATGAAAAAATATCTTGAAATCACACACACAGAAAATCCCCCTCTCAAATAGACACATTATAAAATATAAAAATACAACAGTGCTATCCCTTGCTCTAGTGCATTTGTTATAGAAGTGAGACTGATGGTGATCATTCCTTTATGGTTGTTGCTGATCTGTCCTTGAGGAGCTTTGAGCCAAGAAGCCATCTAGCCACCTCAGCAGACAGCAGTGCTCACAGGGATAAAGGCTGGCTTTACATGGGACTGCCAGAACACCTGTACAGTGCCATAGCAATGCCTTCCACACGGGACATGGCTTGTGTGCCAGGGCAAAGCCAGTAGACTTGGCACATGACTGAGCCTGGGAAGGCAAACACTCTGCATTTTTATTATTCCTGTCGGAAAGAACACGGCAAACCATCTTTCACTGATGGTTTCATCTTTCACTTTTACACACAGCTGATAATAGAAAAAACAAAATTTTTTCTCCTACTTGCAAACCTTTAGAATTCTTACCTTCAAAGTGCACATTATACTGTGAACCAGTAACTGCTAAACATCATATCTTAGAGAATGTTTAGTCACTTGCTAGCAAGATGAGGCAGCAGTGGAAGAGAAAGCATGAAAGATAATGATTAATATATTAATTATTTGGAGACAAAGTCCATAAAGCATGGAGTGCTTTAATTAGTCTGTATACATAGGGAGCCTCCATTCAGAAAACTTCCACTCTATTTGTGGGAACCAAATAAAACTGATCTCTCTTCAAAGGTTCCAGCCCTAGACGCGTGTGTGTATATATGTACATATACACTCCCAGATAATCTCTGCTTGAATAAATATTGATTTTGTGCTGTAAATTGTCTCTCAGAGCAGAAACTCTGCAAAGAATGGTGCAATAATAGCCCCGAGCAAGCTGGCTTGCACAATAAATGTATCCTGTTTCTTAGCACGTTTTCTTTTTCACCAAATGCTATGTCTTGGGAGACTTTGCCAGTTTGTTATTCAATAAGTACTTCTAATCAAGGAATCACAAATGAGTTTGCACAAACAGCTTCGCCATACTTCTTTCTTCTAGGATGCAAAGAATATATTTTTTAATCAAATAAGCACACAGATGTCCCTGGGAAAGCAAAATGAATGGCATTTTCCCCACTCCTTTTTAGAAACCACAGAGATTTACATAACCACATCAGCAAAGCAAGAATCATGACAAAGTTATAATGTGAAATGACAAGAGAGGAGCATAAGCTGTGTTACCACTGTGGGCATCTCTCTGCTGTAGCTGAAATGGATTTGGTCACAAAAAATAGTGGCAATCAGAAAAAGGGAAAAGTTAGGAAGCAAGAAAAGCCAAGAAGAAGCGAAGAAATTTTCATAGCACTCATGTCTCCCTTAATTATTAACCTTTATTAAATGAAGGCATAACACCAAACACACATGAATCTCTCATTCGGGATATAAAGAACAGGAAAGATGGGGTTCGTTGCAACTAACATAACTAGACAAACAGAAAACATGAGAAATATGAGAACAGAAGATAGAAATGTACTTTTTCAGATTTACAAACTATTAACATTATTCTTACTGTGTTGTTTTGGGGTTTTTTATTAGATCTGTTAGTACTTGTTTAAAAGAATGATGAATATTCTGTCAACATGATGTGTGTTTACTTAGCCTCCTCCTTCACAAAAAAAAATCAACAGCTGTCCAGCATTGATGCTGTGGAAATGTCAATTATTTCTAATTACATAAGACTAAAATTTTACTTGTCCCCTTGTTTTTTCAAGAGTCTTTCCACAGCATTCAGCAGAATTTTTTTCTTGGCTTCTTAAAGCAAAGTTAGGTGTGTTTTACAAAGAAGTTGACTGCAAGTTCTAGGAAAAAAATAATATGTCAACATTTCTTTACAATATTGACTCTTTAAAATTGTTCTATGCTATTGATAAGTAACTATGGGATTTCTCATACAGTCTGCTTTTCTTACTTTTTTAAGGAAAGAATTTGAAATATTTTGATAAGCAATCACTATTTCAACGCTGAGTTGTCTAACCTTTTCACATAACTTTGTGAAAGAAACACGAACCTCCTGGTGAGTTACACAAAAAGAAAATGCCAGCTGAAGTTACTGAATACAGAATCTGTCTTATTCTCATTTTACTTAAGCTAATATGCTATAGAGGCTACAATGTAAGACTAAATAATATAGCAAAGGAAAGGAAAAAAAAATTAAAAATTCAATATTTTCCAAATAAAACTAAAGACAACCAACTTAGATGTAAGATGCAAGAAGAGAGAACTTTTTGTTGATTTACTGCATTTGCATATCTGTCAGGTTTAAGCTTCCTAAAGTTCCCTAGCTAAAATATTATTCAATTGTGCTACCTGGAAAAATATGGCAGCTTTTAAAAATTAAGCTGTCACTATATTTCTGCTCAGTTTCTCCCTCAGTGACTGAAAAGTCAAATTCTAACCTCAGTTATGGGGATGTAAATGAGAGTGAAAAATCTATCTTTGTAACAGCTGCTACATTTCATTTCAATATATAACCAGACATTTTTTACAAGGTATTTTTTTAGAAATTACATAGTATATGTTATGCATTTCATGAATCAGTTCAAGCTCTATTTTGATAACTCATTAAAAGATGTTTTAAGATATAAACAAAAAGTTCAAATTATAATAGTAATAATCACCAGCTTGTCTTATCTTTCTAATTTATAAATTAAGAATTACAATTAAAAGGGATAAAGGCAGAAAAAAGTGGTTTTAATCTGAATAGAATATGGTCCTCAATAGAATGAGCATGTACAAGAATAGCATTTATCTCTGTGCCAAAGTTATCATAAACTGCCAGGATTCACACCAGGACTACATGAAAGGGCAGCCACAACAAAGGCTTAGCAGATGTAAAAAAAACCCACAGAATGGAAAGCACCAAAGCAAACCACAGAAGACTAAGCCGAATCTTCCAAGAAACTGATATTCAGCATAACACAGAGCAACATGAATAGTTCTCAAGATGTTCAGCAATCAATGATGGAAAACATACCTGCTTAGCTGGAATTTCTTTGACTTTTCTCACAAAACTCAGTTTCAGAGCTCAAAACACCTTGAGCATTTGAGAATCTCCACCCTATACACAGTGAGCACTACATGATCATGTCACAAGCTGACTTTTCACAAGCTCAAGGAGACCTTCCCACACAGTTCATACAGATTAGGAGATGCTCATCTGGCAGAGCCCCTTCCACTACTGCCAAGCTGATTTTTGACGTCTGCTTTTCCTCCTCATATGTCTGCTATTCTCAACAGTCCTTTAGATTCCCTGGCTACTTGCCCATCACCAGGCCACCCTAGCTGCACCTGTATTCATTATTGAAAATGAGCATGTCAGTGTGATGTGACAGTTTTATCTCCTACCCAGCTTTACAGGGGAATCAGCTGTGAGGGGAGAAGAGGTGGAGATGCTTCTTCCACCTGCAAACTTCCTTTCATTTAGTATAGAGTAAATAGTTTAAAATATGGGTAGATTCAAAGAGACAGCAGATTCATTTCTCACTGGGAACAATATCAAGTTACTACATTGTTCATTTTCTGATTTACCAGGAAGCAAGAAGTACCTACTTCCATGACTGTAACAATTCCAGGGAAAATAAACAATCCCCGGGAAAAATAAACAATCCCCAGTCCTCCCTATTTACAGTACAACCAAAATGGGTACATGTACTTAAAGAGGATTAACAAAATAGAATGGATAGGTGAATATCTGTTGTTGGTAAGTCAATCTTAGAGAACAGTCCCCAAAACCCCTTAAAAACTTAAGCAGAATTCATGCTGTGCTTGCATGCATCACTGTTTTACACTGCCAGCTACATGAAAGGGCAGGGCATCATTAAAAAAAAAAAAAAAATCCATAATTTTGACCCCAGCTATATTCCACTAAAGGCAGAAGAGGGGGAAACTCACAGAACTTTGTGGTGAGGTGGCTACTGGGTGCTTAACACCACAAAATACACCGCTTTTCTTATGAATCAAAGTATATTTGAAAAGAAGATATCAATAAAAATTTCCACCAGCATGGAAGTAAAAGAGAGGGTGGGAAACAAAGGTGTACTAGAAAGACTGAAGATGCGAGCAAAGCTTTTCAATCTGTAGCAAGCCCTTCATTAAATTTCAAGTGCTTGAGCCATTCTTTGCACATCTCAAAACCACATGTTCCCACACACTTAGCTTTTGATTATAAATACAACTTTCACATTTTCCTAATGTCGAGTAGCTATTGCTTTAGGCAAAGTAGTACTTAACATTCTTGAGTGTGTGAAATTTAGGGTAAGGGGAAAAATCATCTCTATTTTTTTCAAATTTCCAGCCCTGTTTAGAGTAAACATCAGTTGTCTCATCAGCTGCTATTATGACAAAGAATGTACTCCAAGTGCACAGATGTGGATCCTGGAAACAAATTAGGCCTTTAGGAAAAAGATTTTTTTCTTCTTCTTCTTTTCATAAAAAGAACTAAAAGACTGAATTATGCACTGATTTTAATAACAAACAATATTGGATGACATTTTTTACTTGACAAAGTGAAATTTCCTCCCGACTGCCATTATTTCAGCCTGAGTGTTTTCAAAAGAATTAACCCATTAGTAACTGCTATATCTTCAAGCTGAGTTGAAGTGTGAGAGAACATATATATATGACTTGATTGAATGTAAAGTACTTCCATCACACCCCCTGAGGAATTTGAAAAGGTTGGAATTTTCAAAAGTATGTTCTGCAGATGATCTGATTTGCTCTTATTGTTTTCACCTAAACTCTGTGGAGGAAAAGGAAGTGCTGTAGCCAGTTTTAAAAGCTGATTTATATGGACAGCTGGATATCACAGTCTGACATGAATGGCTGTGTAAGGCAATAAGTATTTTCTAAACACACTCAAGATATTGCTTTAGTTCTGAGACAATAGCCAACACTATTTTCTGCATATAGGAAACTAAAATATTTATAGCAGGTATCACAGAGGTAAAAGACTCATACAAATCATGATTTTTTCCATTTTTGCCCAGGAAGATTTGGCCAATCCTCAACTCCTCTATCACCTACAGTTTGCCAATTCCTCACCTGTATCAGCAGCCCCAGAAGTAATAGAAATTTAAAGGCTAATTTATGAAAAACCCACAAATTTGCAACTACTTCTACTCTAATCAGATTCTTTTATCTCTGGGGCTCAAAAACTGGATTTGTTCATATGGCCTTTGTCAGGACAGCAAAGTTTATGGATATCACTATTCTCTATGGGAAACCTGCACAAAAGGTTTATCTCTGAACAGGATTTGAAAAGAGGAGCAAACTGATCAAAGCCTGATGAATATCAGAGCATAAAAGCAAAGCAATAGAGAGGAGGGGAAAATACACAGAGGGTGCAGAAGCAGGAAGAGACATTAAATGCAAGTATATTCCAACTTGCATCTCCTAAAATTCCAATGTCACAATCTTATAATAAAAGTAAAAATAATTAATATTTCATTAATATTGTTATAATCATAAATATAGTAACAAAATATTATACTAAATTAACAAGAACACAAAAAAATCACTACTTTTCACTGATCTTCCTTTCTGATCCTCTCACAGCTATGGCCCAGTACTCCTAAAAGCACTTTACAACTGCCTAAATTGTCTGTTAAGATGAGCTATTCTTATGCCTTTTGCTATGACACAGATTTGCAATCAAAACAGAGCTGCTTATTCAAAAAAAGTAGGAAACCATTCTTTGTCCTTCTGTTTCACTTGGAATTGGATACAACTGATGAATTAATGTGTTTCCTGAATGGTTGCATACTGTTTGACTGAAGTCAATAATTATATTCATAATATTAAAGCAGTTAATAAATTAAGATACTTACATAACTCTATTACATACATTTTATAAAGTTCAAGCATGACATGTGTTTCCACACTAGCTATTGCAATCCCTCTTCCTTTAGCTCAGTTCCCACAACAAGGAAAAGATATATAAAAGAACATGTTTACATGATATTTCTCATTGCTGAGCAGGATGCAGACAGGGTTTTTGATGCTTTTCTATCTGCCAAAATCAGGTAAATCTATGAATTAATATTTTCCATATTTTTTGGGTATTCCTTTTCCACACAATCCTTTCCTGAGTAAGGCACAGTTAAAGTGTTGAAAAATGCATAGCTCTCAACAACACTGGAGACGGCTTCCCTAAACAGCATGCTTTTATAACTTTTCCTCTCTATATTTCAAAATCTTCTGTGTATTCTGTCCAAGCAGATGTTGATTTACAAAAATGCACCATGTAGCAATCTCTGCTTATCATAGAAATGGAAATTTTGGGAAATTGGATATGTTATCATATCAAGAATACTTAAGAAAAATTCATATTTTTGGAATATTTTTAATGCTTTCAATGTGAAATAGCACAGTCCTTACATGCTCTTTTTAGTCATTTGGTGGCAGTATTTTCAAAGCATATTCAAGGTTTCTCTGCTATGTGAAAATACAATCTTTAACTCTTTATTTAGCACTCGCACTATAAAATTCACTCTTCCTCTGCCCAATAAAGCTGTATTTTATACCTGTAAATTAAAAAAGAGTAAAATACAAATAGTTTTGTGGACAGTAGTGTCAAGGACCAAAATTAAACACAATTCCTTTGTTTTCTGTTAGATTGCTTTAAAGATGGTGTCTTGCAAAACTTGCAGATGCAGCACCAAATACAACTTCTCATCCACTTCCCCAGGGGCTTCCTTCCTGGCCCGATCTCCTGAGATGCCAAAAGCAAAATGTTGTCCTGATGAGAGGTGTTGAACTACAATGCTTCCTATTTTCAGGAGCATCTGTATTCTCCTTTTCTTTTGCTGCAGACTATCTCAGAACTTTACAGTAAATAGGCAACAAACCCAATGTTCAAAAATATCAACACAGCCTTGACTTTTGCCCATATCAGGTATCCCTAACATACACATTACAATAGTAAACATGTATGGGTGAATGTTTATATAAAATTTTAACACTTGTTTAATCTAGAGCAATAAGAAATTGATAGCAAAATAATTTATGAACTGCTATAATAAACCAGGATTTGGCAAACTTAAAATAATTTAAACTAGGGCTTGAAAAGATTGAATTTATTCAAAATCACAAAATCCAAATTTAACTGTGTCCTAGTTTCTGCAAGTCTCACTGAGAAAAGCTCAGTGAGAGCTCTTCCAAGTTCAAGATGACAGCTTTCCCATTCCTGTGCAATGAAACATAGATTCACTTAAACTATGAGAAAAACTGTAAGTTTATGAAGTCCCTGTTAAAGCAGCAAGCACTGAAAAGGTCAAAAACATTTTAGTTTTACCAACAGACACACCAATACGTAAACATTTACCCTAACAAAAGCAAAGCTTCATAAGCTTGTGAGCCTAAAAATATACTAGTAAAGCTATTGCAGAGCAATAACAGGAGTCTTCATCACAACAGGGTTCTTTTTAAACAAACCACATATTTAGCAGTATGCTTGAACTACAGCATCACAGAATACATTATACTAGTTTGTTATTTTATTGCAGAAAAAAACTGTGGTACTTTCACAACTTAAATACAACACTGCCAGATTCAGTAACACTTGTTACTGCATATAAAAATTACTCCAAACTTAAAAAAAGAAAATAGAAATTTCAGCACAGGAAAAAGAATAGCTGCAAACAACCAAGGAAAAATCGCTCTGCTCATTACTTTATACAGATATTAAGACCCTGTACAAATTGTTAATGACAATCATTCCTGCTTCTCAATAAATAAGACCCTTTAGAACAACTGCATTACCTTAAGAAAAGCTCCATTATCATCATCAGAAGATCTGTACAACATTCACTGGACATTAAATTCCATTTTTGCCTTTTACATTTAGGATATGGACTTTTGGATACATTAGTTAGATGCTCTTCAAAACATGGCAAGCAAGCAACTAGGGGTCACTCTAGAAACATTTCTTCAGTCTTATTTCGGGCTACAAAAGCAGGTCTGAGAGACACTTGTCTAACCTAGGAAGGGCTGTCTGCACTCTTTCTAACACCACCTTCAGGTGGCATTTCTTTGCATCTTCTCAACAGGCACAGGGCTGAACCTCAAGGAGGTGAGGTATCAGCCCTGGATCTATCATTATCATTCAGCAATCCTCCCAGCAGAGCAAACTCGAGAGTTCACTGGCTCTGAGAGCTGTCCCAGGCAGAGGGAGGTTGCTGGTCACAGGTGCTGTGGTCGGGGAGAGCTCAGAGGGTCTCACTTCGGGCTGCTGTTTTAGGACCACAAGAGAGGCGGCTTTAGTCATAGTAATCTCCCATCTTGGCCACAATTCAGGTCAGAAAATGTCTTTGAAAATTTGCAAAGGAAAATATTATCCCACTCAGGATGTTATTCAGGCAAGCAGAAAAATTTCCAAGGCTGTCCAAGAAAATCCAGGTTCTCATTAGTTCCTGGTGACAGTGTTTCTGATAAGCTCCAGGTGAGATGCAATTCATCATGGCCAAGACCTAAAAAGCATTTTTCAATCATGGTGCAGCTGGGGGTAGGGGAAAAGACACTGCCAGAGGAGCAAAGCCAGTCATTAAAAAAACTTGAGAAGCCAGGAATTAGATTAAATTGCAGGGGCAATGTTTGTACTCATGGAAGGCAGATTCTAAGAGCTGACAAATCTGGTGCAAGACTGGGCACTTCCTAAGGAGTAGGAATGGGTTTTAAGTCAGTAAAAGGAAACACAAATGCAGCAACTAACAAGCAGCAAGTTGAGCAGCCCATAGTAACACTTTTCTGATAAGGATAGCACATCATTACCACCAAAAACTACAGCTAGAATGGTGTTCTACAGCACACACAGCTCTGGCAAACTTTACAGTCAACCCAGGATGAGTATAAATATACAGAAATCCTCCTTAATAACCATTTCCTACCCGATTATTTCCCTTTCCCTCAGCTGGTCACCTTTGCAATCACTTTTATTGTATTTCTGAATCCAAAAGACAAACTCAGGGCCAATTTCCTTAAGCCTCTATGACAAGGTGTTTTCTGTCACCTCTGAGGCTACTGTGGATCTTACTCATCAGAAAACTAGTATTTACCAAATCCCATCAAAGTACTTGCAGATACTATAGACTGTTGCCTTGAGAGTCTATAATATAGTTGTACTCTCAGGCTTTAAATCCATTGTGAACCACTAAGCAGCTGTTTCTCATTTATTTAGTATAACCCATTTACATGTGTGTTATGGAAAGCACCACTACTCAATGCAAAAATCCATAAGATACTTCTATATTTAATTATTGTTTTCTAAACCATCTATGAGTGCACTTATGCAAATAAACCTCCTTGTACAACCTAATGTCTCAGTTCAACAAAACACAGAGTCACGTGCTAACTACTGAAAGCTCTAGGCTGAGCGAGAAAGCAGAGCTGGTCAGACTCTCACTACAAGATGAGAACCCTCCATTTTCAGTAAGCATTTTGAAACATCAATTTTCTTAATTATTAAAACTTTGAGTTTGTTGCTTTCTTTGGAGAAGAGATGACTACCACCTCAGGAAAAACATTTTATGGAAATCTGTCCTAAATTGATTTCTTCCCTTAAAGCTATTCTTTTTTCCAAAGCCACAGAAACCCCTCTTAAAGGTACATTTTGGTATCAGTTTGACTTACAAACATAATGGGAGCATTCCTTGAATTTCAGGGGCAATACTAATCTTTTCTTTTAATTAAGATTACTCTGACATATGACATTTTTATATTCATAAATTAAAAGAGAACACAAAGTAACTTTTCATGAAATGAAATAATGTTGCAAACACATCAAAACCACCAAAATTAAGACTTGTCCTAGAGTTCAAAGCCATACTCTGTTTTACAGTCTACAAATAGAGCCTCATCAATTAAAATTTAAAATTTCTGGCTATGCTTGGCCCATGTATCTTTCATTCAAAACATGTTTCTCTTATTTCCTTCCTCTTTTTCTTGAGAAGTAGGTATTTACTATCTCTACATTTTCCTGAATGTCACAGTCATTTTCAATGACCTACAATTTTCAGTGACTTGCTACATTTATGCCTTTGAAAATTCAGCACTTTCTGTAAATTTCCAACATTTAAGCATGACCCATGATTCTTGTAAATGAAATGTCAGTCTGTCTTTCTTACAAACTGTAAAAAGTATTTTCTTGCACAATTTTTAGTGAGTCAAAGTCTGTCTACAAATTAAAAAAAATAAAATGCACAAGTCATCATTCCTAGCTTGTGTAAATCAATACATACTTGATAAGCAGTCATTTATGCTACATTTTGGTCATTATTTTGACTAGATGGAATAGTCTGCTGCTTAGGTTCAATAATAAATGTCAGGCTCAAATTCCGTTAGCAAAAAGTTGAATTTAAATTTGGCTCTGGACCAAAAGACCTCTGGAGGTTTCAATCAACTGAAATCATTCTATGATTTAAATGATGTTCTTTGTATTTCTTGCTTAAGTCACTTGGAAAATGATTTGATTAAAGTATTTCTCATGAGATCAATTTTGATTCAATAAGGCTATCATTACATGTTGAAAAACAAGAAAAACTTTGAGGCTATTTAGTTTTGTAAGGGATATTAAATAATTCAGGCTATTGGGTAAGGAAAATCCAAATATTTTAAACAGATGCTATGAAATACGTAATATTATATATTACATATATTGTAATATGAAATATGTAATATAGAACAAGAAAAAAGTCTATGTGGGAAATACGTACTAAGATGTATTTCAGATGCACTAATGCATATTTCACTGTAATCTGAATTACATAAATTCCTCAGATACTTCTAGATTCTTGGAGAAAAATACGCTTTCCTTCTGACATCTATCTGAAGCATTTTGATGGACATGAACCCTTTGAGTGCAGAGCCTCCCATATTAGACTAGCAAAATGTCTAAATACAATGTTTACAACCTCTAGGCTAAAACCAATTAATGTAGCAAAACAAACAAACAAAATCCTAACTGAGTATTCCATTATTCAATCACATCAAGCTTCCTTTATGAGTTAAAAATAAAACCAGCCAAAATGTATTTAGTTTTATGTGATTTGTTAAATAAAAAGCAATGATAAAGTTTGAAAAATAGTTTCTCTGACTACATAAACTGAAATGTATGTATCCATTTTTCTAAATGGTGTTCTGTTTATTAGAAATAAAAAAATTTAAGCACTCTACTGATTTTCAAGTCTTTATGAAAAATACAAATATTACACAAAGCATGAAAACTTTTTCCCCAGAAGCAACACTCCTCAGACAACAGCATTATAGAGGTTGGAAAGACCTCAGGAGACATCCACTCCAAATTTATGCTCAACACACGCTTAAAAATACTTAACATAGAGCACATGACAGCATATCTTCCTGTAAAGATATTGGCAGTATTCAAAACTCAGCTGCAGAAACATATCCTAAGAGGAGCAGGTCTTCAGCTTAAAGCTTGTTCTGCAGCTCGACACCAAGGCCAGGAATAGCTGCACCAACACTACTCACAAGACTTGATGCAGGAAGTTACTCTACAGGGAAAAGGAGTAGAGGAGAAAAAAAATAGGAACCCTGGACACTTTTAACATAATTCTGTGAGCTTTTCACTAAAGCTTTCAAAGAAATGGAATCACTCCAGCTGAAACTGAGAACAGTACATATGTATACATGACTTAGGCAGCCATAAGGAAAAGGCACAAGGCTTAAAGGACCTCAAACTTCAAAGTATCTTATATAGTCCCTTGTATGAATTTTAATTCTGACAGTATTGCTGAAAGTGAAATGCATTTCCTTCCAATTCCTCAAATGCAATTCTAAGGTATTATTTAGTTTAACAGCATCATTTTCTACTGCATAAAAAAAAATCTCCATAATACTGTATAGAAATATAGATTTGATGATTTTTCATTTGGAAAAGTTGTGTGCAGATCAGAGAAGAAAATTAGATATTTTAAATAACGTGTTTATTCAACTCAGCAACTTCTCTTTTTACAGCATTTCCCACTGAGACTATAACGCACATTTCTCTTAAGAAGACTAATTAGCTGAGCCCAGGTTTTTTTAAACAAAGTGGTCACCAGAGTAAAGGGTGAAGACATGAAAGTGCCATCATCATTACACTTTGTCTAAAAAAATGTGAAAATTATTTACAGTTCTCTTTTTCTATGCTAAAAAACAACAGAACAAAGTCTCCTTCAAACAGCAGCATAGTTCAAAGAAATCAAATTAATTTATTTATAGAAAATTAACTTTTTCTCAAATCTGTAGCACTTCAGATGTTTGATATCACCATAGAATTTAAGTATTATAAGTAGAAGCCATTAATTAAATTCTCATTAAACATTTAATTAAAACTAATTATTTCTTCATGTTTTCTCATATTGGGTTTTGCATCATCAACATACCACAGGGGCATTTTCAATCTGGTTTAGTAGAGAAAGATCATATACCCTGGAAGATTTTTTTAATGATGATACTTTAATTTTATTCTGAATCTAATCTGTTTTAACATTTCTATCATCTCAGTTTCCTGAAAACAGATATAAATGTGGAGTCAAGCTCAAGATGAGCAACTACTGCACCTGGAGTGGTGATTAAAAGCAATTAACTATAAATAATTGAAAATCGGTGAAATTTAAAACAACATTTTTCTTATTTTCATGAACTAGCCAAGATTATTCACACACACTTAGAAACAACAACTATTTCAAGAATTGAGCAGGAGCTATTTCTCTGGGAAAAACAAACTCTGTGAACAAGCATACCCCCTCTCACTGGGATAGGTGGCACTTACCTAGAGGAAAGTTGCTGTTCATGATCACTTGATCCTGCAAGCACAACCTTTGGGTACAGCTATTTGGAAGCACAGCCACTGGCCTCTTAAAGAAAATTATCCTGCTGGTCTCTCCTCAGTCCCCAAGTAGCTTCAAACTGGATTAGGAGGTTTTTAACCTCCTTTTCAAATGCTTCCAGAAGATCCTTAACTGCCTACCACCCCATGACAATTAAACAAGACACAACCTACACAACAGGATATCAACCCAATGGCATCAATCTCATTTATATGTAGCTACCATCACAAGCAGCTGGGAAGGGTTTGCCATAAGTACTGACAGCTGGGTAAGTAGGAGGGCTCAGTATGGCTGTTGAAAGATAATCTGGCTCCTAATTCTGAAAACCTGGCAGTTATTTGTCCCAGAGAAGGACTAATGGGCCAGTTGATGGCCAGATGGAAAAAGTTAGGAGACAATCTAGCCGACTAACACAGGCAGCTTATGATTTAATACTAAAACATGGAAGCCCATCAAAATGGTTCCAAATGGGGTCTTTTTTTTTTTGTTTTAATCTCATTGTTTTGGCAAAGACTTCATGTCATGGTAATGTAAGTGTTTCTGCTCAGCATTTGCCTCTTGCTGAAGGCCATCTACTGCACGGCGGCCTTGTGGTCCCGAATGCTGCAGGACTTCCAGGGAGACATCACAACTGGGGCAGTGAATCGCTGAATTTGATCCATAGATATCTGAACTAGGGCTGTCTCTGTGTAGTGCCAGAGAATTCTTTGTCTTCTAAAGATTGTTAACAGGCAGGAAATGCAGTTCTGAGCATGCTGCCAGCATATAAAAGAAAATATAGTTGGAAACTTAGCACCGTAAGAAAGAAACTAGTAAATAGATTGCAATTGTTCTAAAGAGATGGCAATCTATATGGCAGATGTCAAGAAAAATGGGTAGAGTGGTATACCTAAAATATTCCAAGTTTAATTACAATGCACTAAGGGAAAAGAATGCACAACCAAACCTCAGAGAAGCTATGTGGGTTTTTGTTTAGGAAGAGGAATGAAGTCTGCCATTTGGCAGTATAGTATGATAGATCTTGCTACCATGGCCCTAACAGTGCACTCAGAGTGTATTTTGGTTTAGAGCTAGATTCCTGTGTTTTATGCCTGAGTTTAATAGTAAAATTTAAAATCTTGCTTTTCAGTTCTAGGCAAACCTGAATGTATGGCTGCACAGTGTTTGCCTGTTACACTGGAAGAGAGCTACATTCCCTAAAGGAGGAGATGATAACTACACATATAAGCCATTACAATAAGAAACATGGATTGAAAATGGTCTGAAAAATAGCAGAGGACAAACTGTTGTCAGCATTGTGCAAGGGTGACCTTCCCTCTGGAGGGATGATCCTTAATGATCATAATTAGAAAAAAAATGTTCCTTCATGAATAAAGTGAGAGAACTAAAGAATCTTAATATCTTGAATTATGAAAAGGTATTTCCAGCATCACCAAGTTAGGGCTCAAGTTTCATAGCCATATATTACACAGAGAATAGAATATGACTTTATATTATGATATCAAAATACTGCCCATAGTTTGAATAATTAGTGAAACAATTTGACAAAACTTTGAAAGGTTCAGAATCAGCACACATAACCTAAAGACAAGCTAAAAGATTTAAAAAACCAGGGTCATTACATTTATCAGAAAAGGTTAATTTTCTGTTTTCTGCGTATTCTCAAGCCCACAGACTTTCAAAGCATAGCATTTCCATGCTTCAGATGATCAGAATGGTGTTGAACCTGTAACTGGTATCAGTAAACCCACATGAAAAGTCCTGAATCCTTTACTGAGACTCATTTCTCTTATTTAATAGCTTTTATTTCCACAACTGCTACTGTATTTTGCTGCTATTTTCCCCTACTACACTAATTTTAAAAACTGGTACCTAGGGGCAAAAATATTAGAAAAGCAGATGGCTTTAAAAATGAAAGGGTAGCCTATAAAATATAGGCAAGGCAAACAGCATTGGGGAAAAAATATGACTGACTTTAAAAAAGGAATCTATAACTGAAAGGAACCTAGAGAAAGGGAAAGGGAATTATTACAAATAAGGACATAAGAGAACAGATGAAATTAATCAGATAAACCTTTCTCATGGTCAGGATAATAATAGGATTTGCTATCAGTTGAGGTGTCTCAGCTGAGAATTTAATTTCATTACAATTAATTTTTAAAAAAAAAATTCAGATTAGAAGTCTAATAAATGTCAACTAGTGCTTTTTTTAGAGCTCTTTATCAATACATATTATATGCACATGTAAAATCAGAACCTAAAATTTATTATTTTGGTGTGACTAAAAATAAAGGCATGATACTCAAAATATCCTTTTTTCCCACCTACCTCCCCCCATCTCTAATATTTAACTGCCTGTAAGATAAAAATTATTAAGAATTACTGCCTAGTATAGATTTCTGTTCTTCCCGAGCAGCTGAATACCTCTGCCAACTAAATTGTCTGTTTAGCAGGAATAGTAATTTACAGCTAGAATTTTGTAAGTATTTCCTGATTATCTTTCCTGATAAATCAGTGGTATATTGAATACCAATGAGAAGATACAGAACTTACAATCACCTTAAATCTTTTACTCCACTGCAGGTATAACATACAGGCGTAGTTATCAAAATAGACTATTACAAAATTTAACTAACTTTTTTAAAAGCATAAAAGATCCCTCAACAAAAATACTCTCCCTGGTTTTGGGTCTTTTCCAGACCTTTCTGCAGAAAACAGTTGTTTATTTTTTCCTAAGTAAAGCAAATTAATGTCTAAGGTTTTCAACAACTCAGATAAGGGTTAAGCTTGATTTAGAAAAAGAAATATCCTAATTAACTTTCTAATGTAATTTACTTCACATTTATTCTATGAGTACTGGAAGTTTTAACTGTTTTAGCACACAAGATAAGAAGGTCTTAAGGAAAGATATGTATCATGTTGAAGCAGTAAATGATAAATTATCCTTTTCCTTTTAATAGTACTGTTGTCCAACAATTCTTTTTTGGTGTTCAGTGTTGATCTGAAGGAAAGTTTTAAAATGCTATCAGTATCCCTGCTGTCTAATCAGCTATTCTTGTAGCATGACTCTCAGTCTGACAGTCTGACTACTGCTGAGGGTTTGTCCTTCACCCAAGTCATTCACTAGATGACACTCTAGTATTACAGTACACCCTCTTTGCTATGCAAGACATCAAACTAACTCCTTAGAAATGAGAACTTAATTTTAACGAAAATAACTAAAGAAAATGTTTTCTATTTTCATAGATGCTTCATTTATTCAGTTCATTTAATGCTTTGTAGAGAACAATTCACATTTACAAGTAAACATAAAAACCAAATTTTAAAATATTTTAATACAGTAGCTACTATTAGGAAGCAATCTTAAAGCAACTCTACTTTTGTCTGATGCTGAGATGTTGTGCTCAAGGCAAAATAATGAGAACTTTTCTTCATTTTTTCCCATTAAATTATTGCACATATTTCTTTGTAGATTCAAAGTATAGTAACACATTTTTCAAGACTGAGTCACTATTTTTTATGTGGCCTTAAATAAAAAACAAATTAGAAGTAACTTCTTTCAACCATGAACATTTCTTTCACCTAATGACATTGGAAGACTGAAGTAATGAATCCTTTTACATTTTTTCTCATTTCTACTCTGATAGGTTGGATTCAAAGGATTTGTCCAGTAACTTACAATAACATCTTCAACAGAAATGTGCATGAATTGACTTTATCAGCTCAGGTTTATTTCTCTAGCCACTTTTCCAGTCTCCCTACATGTTGCTAGATGTGAAGATGTAGAACAGATCCATCATACTTCATTTCCTCACATGAAGAAGGGTTATGAAATTAGGAACAGCAAGTGCTGTTTGTGTGGTATTAGAACAAGTGAGAATATAGTACCCCTCTAAATTTGTAGCATGTGTACAATCTGCAAAACTGTTCTAGGTAAGATATCTACTGTTCTAGATCTTGTCTAGCACAGATAGTGAGAGGTCTACTATAGAATCTACTGTGAAGATTAAATTACCATATCTCAGCAATTTTATATCTGTAGGAATGGTTTACTCCTTCAAATAATCCTGCTCTAAAATTTCCTTTCTGCAGAGATCATGCTAAACAAAGTTTAGACTTCTGTTTGCTTTGCACAATATATCTGTAAGTATACAAAAGCATAATTTTTTTTTTTTTTTTACTATAATCCTTTCTAATATATGTGTGCAATGCCACTATTTTCTCATTTACTTAAGAGTTAACTCAATGGTCCTGGTGGGTCCCTTCTAACTCAGAATATTCTCTGAATCTGTGAAGATATTTCAGAACAGTAATTTACATGTATGCTTCCATGAAGACTAAAGTTCTTTTTTGCACTATAATATATCCTGTTTTCAAACAGAAAACATATACTTGGTTGTCCTGGTTCCAGCCAGGACAAGAGTGAAATTTTTGTACTAGCCATGAGAGGGCAAAGCTGTAGCCATGTGGGCATAGCCAGGCTGGATTTTTACCACCTCCAGGGGTGGGGGTAAGGGACACTTACTTCTGACAAGGCCAAGGTGGGAGGGGGAAGCTGTTTCCCATTGCTCATTGTCACCTGAAGTGTGCAGTGAGCATTTTTACATGTGACTCACCCTATCTTTTTATATATTTCTGCCATTAATAATGGCGCTGTTACTGTTGTAGCTCACTTCTGTTTCCAGTGTATTGCTCTTGCCTGAGCCCATGACCTCTGACTTTTGTGCTTTCTGTCAGAGGAGGGCAGGGACTGGGTTTTGGGGGCTTTTTAGTGGTAGCACTAATTTGGGGAATACCATTTCTAAACCACAAAATTAAGGTAAAAATATTTTAGGTGTTCAAGTTATACCAAGTTGCAAGAAGTTCAATTGAAACATTTCCCAAATTTTCTACTAGCATATAAACATTTCCAGCTCATGATGTATCATGAGGTACATGACCTACTTAAAAAAAAAAAAAATCTTAAATCAAGGATTGGATTCAATGTTTTAAAATATCTGTGGTTTTCAAAACACATATTAATATTTGAATTAAAATAAATTCATATTATTAGAGACTTTTAGTCAATAAAGCCCCAATTCAGATGGTCAATATAGTTTGAAGTGATATTTGTTCTTCTAAATATTTTAGGGGTTTCTTTCTGCTTCTAAGAATGTCATCCATTCCATGCTTTTCTGCAGATCTGTTGTCAACACCACTCCTCAAACTCCTCAATCTATTTCCCACCTTCTGAAAGCTGGTCCTCTTATCCTTCATTCCTGGTGGACAATTACATACTGTCAAAAAGAAAATGCAGAAAAAGCTTCAGCAGAAAGGTATTTGACACTTGTGTGGGAAAACTGGAAACATTAAATGCAGTAAAAGGAGAGCCACAGATGGCAGGAGAAGCAGCTGGAAGCATGGTTCATTTCTCCTGCTTTGCTAGGTCAATTAGATTATGTGAGTATGTGCCAGGTAATGGGCTTTTTCCCTGAGCCAGTGCAGCTTTCAGTCAACCATCCTCCTCCAAGCTAGTTAATTATACATGTCAAGGATGTATGATTTTAAAGACAGCTCTCAGGTTGACTGTGCAAGCAGCTGTCTCAGTGATTCAGAAACCAGCAAAAATGTTGCTGATAACTAGGCATTAAAAATGGTCCACACTAAATCTGCTATTAAAATTAAAGTCACTAGAACCAAACTGTGAGAAAGAAAAGCTGATATACATCTACATTTATTCAGAAGAGGAGGACAAAAAAAGGAATATTTTAAAGTTCTAAAGAAAACCAGCAGAGAAGATAACCCAGGTATCTTTAGATTTCATTGCCTGCAGTAAGAGGCAGCAGTTTGAGACAAAAGCACTACTGACAGGTCTCACAAGGAGTTTTGGGTTTCTATAGTAAATCACTCTGCTCTATGAAGTGTTGATTTCTTAAGAAATATAGTTTGCTAACTAAGACTTAGTAATTTCCTAATTACATTTCTCCCACACTGGTGCACACTTAAGGAGCAGGAAAGAGAGCAAAGAGTCATGAAAAATCATAGACATTTTTTACAATTTAAACATACACCAGTAATTAATTTATTATGTGTACAAACATGAAATGTCACATATTATAATGAGAGTTGTAGTCAGTGCTGTGAATTTTAAATGCTACATGATGATGAATACCATTACAAAGATGGAGAAGGAATTTTACAAGAGAATATAGTGACAGGAAAGGAGGAATGTCTTCAACCAAAAAGAGAGGAGGTTTAGATAAGATTTGAGGAAGAAAGTTTTCAGTGTAAGGTTGACACAGTTTGCCCAGAAAATGTCTCGAAACCCCATCTCTGCAAGTGTTTAAGACCTGGTTGGACAGAGCTGTGAGCAACCTGGTCTAGTAAAAGTTGTCCCTTGAAACTAGATGGTCTCTAAAGTCCCTTCAAACTCAGGCTATTCTATGATTCTATGACAAACTTCCTAGCAATATATTTCCTACTGGAGTATGGTTTTCTGAGAACTTCAAACAGAATTTATATATAAATCAGTATTCATTCCTTAGTTATATTATGTCAAAGCTAAAAATTTTTACATAGGTGTCTCCCTGAGTTGCTCTTCAGGCATTAAAGAACTGTCACAGGAGAAAACCATGATAATTAAATGAAAGTTTACAATTTTATCACAGCTGAGTTTCTGTATTAAAAAAAAAAAAAAGCTGAGTAATAATATGGAATTCAATAATGCTCAGATTCTACAAGAGCATGTTATAGGTAACTCTGAATGCACTCAGAACCAGAATTATTTAGTTTCTATGTTTGCATAGTCAACTAAGGGATGCAAGGAGGAAAAAAAGTGCATTTTTTGGAATGGTATACTGACCACTAATCTGCCAGCCTTCAAGTCAGCAACATTTTATGAGTTATAATGAGAAATTCACGTCATGTATTCCTAGGCCACTCTGAAATAGAAAAAACTGGATGGAGCTGCTGGCTGTATCAGGAGCACGTTCTGCCCTTTTCACCTCACTTTTGCCTCTAATGTGTGCAGCCTTCTCTCACTGCCTTGTTTTAACTCAGGAGGAAAAAAGTAGTAGCAGGATGTTAAAGAGCACAACCTTACAGAGAGGAGATCACAGCACCAGGCAGCTGCAGTTCTCTCCCTTTTGCATTCCACTTTGCAGCTTCCCAGGTGTATAAACTTAGTCTGGATTCCACCACAATCTGCATACAAATGATGTATTTCAATTTCTGTTTAAAACAGAATACCACAACAAAACAACAACAAGAAGAATCAAAGCATTTTCTATTAGAAATCCTGAACCCTGGAGAGGCAGGACTAATTGAGCTACCTCACAATTTTTCTGGAAGGGAAAGTTGTAGAGAACCACTAGTGAATTACATTTTTTACTGTCTCCAATGTTATGGCTTTTCCCAATTAAAGTTCTATGATTAACTTTTTCTTCTTTCTTCTAGGAATTACAAGGTCTGAAAACACAAGGAGGTAGCCATAGGGCTTTTCTGCAGATGTGCTGTTCTTGAAAGGCCATTTGAGACCTTCCTATTCTTATCTGAGATGCCAGCAGGTGTCTGGTCACACTGAAATAACTCAGCATAAGATGACTGCCCAGCAGCTCTTCACACCAGCTCTTGGAATGACACTGTGAAACAACAGCTGTCCATGGTGCAGCTTGGTAAACTTATTTAAATTAGTCATGATATTGTTTTGACGTTAAATTGAAGGTGAAACTTTTGAAAACCACATAAGTGCACAATCCTATGGAATCAGCAGTTAAAATGTCAATGAACTCCCAATAATTTTGGGAGTCTGAGCTTGTTATCAGCTATGAACTTGAAAGAAAGATCACAAAACTTTTAGTCAAGTCACATCAGTACCTGGGAAATATTTACAACCCTCCTTATTCCTAGCACTACCTGTCAGTGTGTGCTTTGATGGCATTAATTAACATTGAAAACTCAAATGAGGCAGAAATTCAGGACAGTATCTAAAATAGCATTTCTATCTTTTGTTTCAAAAATACAATTTAATGATATGTAATCCGTCCCAACATCACCAGCTGAACAATATCAGTAGCTTTTCAGTCATGAAAAATAGGGACTCTTTCTGCTATCTTCATTCCCAGATGATCAATAAAGTAATGAAATTCTATTTCACTGAAATGCAGGCATTATAGCAAGGGAATTAATTACCATCTTCAAAAATAAAATCTTTACTGAAAGCAAATTTCAGTAATGTTGGTCCAGCAAATAACAAAACCATGCCAATAGGTTCTATTAAAAATTGCAGCTTTTTGGAAAAACAAAGAGACATTTCAGGCTTGAGAATTTTGAATTACAAAAGTCTCTTGATTAGGGAATACTATGTTTTTACAGAGGAACTTGTAGCTATTTAAAAAACAAAATATGATACTTGTTTAGTTGGGATAAGTATAAATCATTAAAATAATTCATCAACAATTTCTTTAAAAACATAGTCAAGGAAATCAGAACTACACAGCTCATGTCTGAATATTTTTCTCACTTCAGAAAACATGAGTAATCAAGACTTTTTTAGCCCCTATTCCTTTCATCACTCATGAGCTGCTCAACCCTGAGATGAGCTCACTTGGCTAGAGCAGAGTGCTAGTGATGCCAAGGATGTGGTTTCGATCCCTGTATGGGCTGTTAGCTTAAGAGTTTGACTCAATAATCCTTGTGTGTCCCTTCCAACTCAGAATATTCTGTGATTTATGAGTCAGAATAAAGTAACAGTAAGTCCTGTCTTGAAGACCACCGTTAATGAAAAAGATTGTAGATGACAAAGGGAGTAATTCAACCAAGTGCATGGTCAGAGTTTGTTTCTGTCATATATGCATTCAAGAAACATAAATCTGCTGCTTTGAAACAGGCCCTTACAGCTTACAGCCGGCTGGATATAAGACAGCTGAGGTGTAAATAATTATAAACTCATCATAGGACTTTGTAAACCAAAACCCTTATGCAGTGGCCATCTTACTTCTTCCACGTGATGATGCAGAGCAGCCAATCTAAATGGGGGCATTAAAATCTTTTCAGGTAACTCCAAATTCTGTCTGAAAAATACCAAAGGATGCCTTTTTTTCATTCCATCTTTCTCATTAATATACACAGCATGGAGAACTCACCCCACTGTGATATGAACAACACAAACAGCACAGTGAAAGGTGATACTCTAAGAAATCTGATGAAATATTTATTTGGTGAATGATGTGTGTAAACTAGTCTGGGTACACTCTATATAAGGTAAATATGGGATATCTGCTTTATATAGAGTTGAATATTAACTGACTTTGGACTGAGTTCTTTACAGTACAAGGAGTATTCTCTTGTAAAATTAGATCCAAAATTAATACAAAAACTTTTATTTGTAAAAAATATATATTTGTACATGAACAAATATCTGGCTTGTGTTTCAGTGTTACAAAATATTACGAAGAAGGAAACACATCTGTTAAATCATATTTACTGATTCACAAAGAATGAAAAAGTAGAACTACAGTGTGAAATGCTCCAAACAATTAGCCTGTGAAGTGTTCCAAGGCTTTTAATGCTTTTTCCTGTGAAGTACTAAAAGGTTTTTCTTTTGTGAATGTGATTTCAGAGAGGAACAATGTACATTAATTAACATAAAAACAGGTTATTCAGTGTTCACGGTTCTCCTAAAATCTGCTCTTTACATCTGGTGCTGAGTACACCCTTTAATGTAATATACCCTTTAATATTTAAAAGATTTGACATCTATTGGAGGCTTATCATTCATTTCATGAACACTACTTAGGATCTAAGCAGGTCATATGAGACCTGGCATCCTAACAAGGTCTCATCTTGAAAATACTTATGATGAATGGTGCTGAATAATTCTCCTCTGGAAAAGCTCTGATCACAGCATTTGTAAATATTATCAGGCCTGATCTATCAGCTGGATTTTAAAGTAACTATTTCATTTTGTTTTCTTGATTGTGTTAACTTTAACAGGATTCTTGGCCTAACACATTTCCACACACAGCTGCACAAAAGCTTGTGCCAACAAAAGAAAAGTGATGGCACAGAAGTGGGGCTAAACTAAGTGCTTCTTTTAGCTGCAGTACATACTTAGGCTGCTTGAGAGGCTTCCTAGCTGCCTTACCAAAATAGCACTAACCTTTCTGAAGTGAGAAGAGGCTAAAAACCTCTATTTTCTTGGACGGTAGTTCCATCATCTCAAGAGTAGATGCAGCACCAGGACGGCAAATGGCAGTCCCAGCTTGTTGCCTGCTCTCCAGACTGCTGGTCTCCATAGCCAGCTAGAGAGGGAATAGACAGAAGGCAGCAGAGCAGCACTCCAGCCAGCACCCCTACCCCTGGGAGAGATGGCACACTGCCATGGAGCAAACTGTTTGAAACATAAATACAGAGGTTTTTAATCAGGAACTGCTGTAGTCTGAAGCTAAGGGCAGCTGGATGGTTACTAGAGCACAGAAGGCAAGATAGCTTACTGTGTTTTGTTACAGTTATTTGGAATATGTATTTGCTATATGCCTACAGCTTTCAAATGTACTCTAACTGGGATAGTGAGAGAAGTTCTAATGAAGTAAAATATTTTAAGCAAGTGTTTTAGATTAGATAAGAATAGCTCTCCAAAGTTGTTAGTAATTTCTAATAAACAAGACTTGATAAATAAAACAAAACACAAAACTGAATGCAGCACAGCTTATATCAAGCCATAAATCATATCTAAGCAGTGTTAGCAAAAGACCCCTACATCTGAACATCTATTTATTTTCTGTATTTTCATATTTATTTAAATATATTTTCATATATTTATTTTCTATATTAGCAAAAACTTTCTGAAATAGGAAAAGTTAAATATACTAGAAGAATGACTTTCCATGTATGTCCTGTTGTGGAAGTGTTGACTACAAAAAAATCTTGCAGATATTTCTTGAAAGCTAATGTATAGAGCCCAGAAAAATTCACCAGCCTTATGATATAGATTATAATGAAAATTCAATGTACAACATGGTTTAAGACAATCCTCATGAGCAAAAAATTGTGGAGTCCTGAGAGATTTAGTCTCTTCTATTATTTGACTATTAAACTAGAACAATTATAATTGCTTCTATGTGACACATCAAAGAGTCAATAATTTTATAGTCTTATGTTAGTATTAGCTTATCCTTAATTGAAAAAAAGTGAATGTTCTGAGGGGCACTTTTGTTGGAGCTGAAAGCTTAGCTGAAAAAAGACCACTGAGTATCAGTAAAGCAAAATGCCAACATCAGTGACACAGTATTTCCACTGAACTCTGATGACACAAAGTAGGAAGAATTCCTCTTTTGTGCCACGCTGGCTTACCATTTAGCAGGTGGAGAATAAGCTACTTCATCCAAAATAGTCAGCCAAATAGTTATTTGCATGATTACAGAGAATTGTCTCATTAAAGCGTCAGTGCCCAGATTATCAAGTCTCTTTTCCCTCTTTTTTTCATTTTTGGCAGAAAATACATATGTGACTGGCATCATTAAAAGTCTAAAGAATGTTGTTTGGAACAGCTGATAGAAACTATTTTCTTTGAGACAAGCACAATTGAAAAATATACTTTATCCAGTAACCCTTTTTTATTAAGATTTCAGAATGTAGAGACAATAGGACTTCCAAGAGATCTCAGAGCAAAAGACTCGTGGAGAGAGCTCACTCAATAAAAGCCCATACCAAGCTCATTCTGTCTAGTGGCAGGGTTCAAATGCGAGTCACCATGAAATCCTTTTCGTATGGGTTACAAAATTGGGTTACAAAATATTTCCGACAACATAAATATGCTTTAAGCTAACAAACACCTCAGAAAAACAATGAGAATAGCAAAAAAAAAGAAACAGATGCACCATATTTCTGATGCTTCAAGCAATTTTCTAGTCAAATCTATAGTTACTTTTATCAACACCTTCCAGATCTAGAATTTCTATCAGAAGAACATCATTGATTTTCATTGTTAAATTGCCTTCCATGACTGTCTTGACTTGAAGATGGAGTTATCTCCACTACAGTGAATTCCTGGCTGCTATTTAAGTGAAAAAGATTTTTATTGTGTGACAAAGATGTTTATTAATGCAAGACATAATTCAAAAGTAGACCTTCCTAAAGTGGATTCCTCCATACTTTGTTCTCATGTTAGAGGTTCCCTCTAAAAATAAATGAAATGCTAGCCAAGCGACTTCTCTAGCTTTGATTCAGACAGAAGGAATCAATCACCTTCCTAAAAATTGTGTTCATTGTAAACAGATCCTTTAAAATCCTCAGACAACCTATTTATGAAAAAACTTTGCTTAGTATTTAAAAATGCTTAAGTTCAATCATCAAGGTCCTAAATAAGAACAAGGTAACTCTAAGTGTAAATTTATGAATAATAGTCATTACTAATTCCAGTACTTCTATTGACACATTTTCCAAACACTTACTACAAAGACTAATTTACAGAAAGCATAGCATCCATTATACATCAACTACCTGACACAAACAGTTGTATTAAAGCCATTTAATGAGATGCTTGAAGCTCCTCCTAAGGTGTTCTTAGGGGGAAAAGTGCAATAAAGAGAAATGCTTATCTTGACCTTGGGATTCCAATCAAAACCCACTCACTACTTCCCTACAGAACTTTTGGAAAAAAAAACTCTGTATGGTTTCTTGGCACAGATCACAATAATAAACATCATGATAAGGATTTTAAAACCACCAAAACTGTAAAATAAGAACTGGAATTCTTCTTAACATGTATTTCTCCCTGATCACCATCTGTATGAACAAGCATTGTCCCATAACCTGCATAATACAGTCAAGTGAAATTAATGTTCCATTTTATTATGTATGAATGCATATTTTTAATAAGTCTTCACAGCAAAAATACAAAATCATGCTTAGTAAAGAACACAAAAAAAAATTCCAAATTTTTGTATTATTAAAAATAGTAATTTTTATTCAACTTTTTAGTTTCATTGTTTAAACAGAAAATAAACTTATAAACCTTCAAAATTAGTGGTTCCATTCTGATTCCACTGAAAAGAGAGTTGTTTGGCATTGTGTTACAGGAATAGCCATGAATACTGAATACAAATACACTGGAAAAATGCAATTCCTATCTCTGAAGTCCAGTTTCACAGATTTTTTTATATACATTTCTATTACCTAAGATAGATAATATTCTATTATCCAACTAATGGATACTGTAAATGTGCAGAATGCAGGTGAAGTTCTGATTTATGGGATTGGAAGTGAGTCTAGAAAAAGTACTGCTTACACAGCACTCCAAATAGAAGAGCTACTCAGCATTAAGATTCTTATTGTAAAGCAAAAAAGCTGTTGAGGAATTAGCAGTGGGAAATGATAATTCTGTAAAATATAACCTGTAAATTAATAGGAAAAATGCATCATGCCTTTGATATACTCTCAATAGCTATACTCTGGAAACATATCATTTAAAATAACCTCTTTGCACTACTTTTACAGACTGCTATTTGTTTCTTAACTACTCATCTTGAATTTTGGGTTCTTTCTTTATTTAAAAAATGAAAAAATAAAAAAGGAAGCAAAGTACTTGTCAAATCTAGTGTTATTCATTAAGCTCTTAAAACAGGAAAAGGAGACCACTGTAAAATTTAGTATTTTCAACAGGGTGATCATGCCTAACTTCTAAATAAAATTAAATGTGCCACTACATTCTTCAACAGAACTTTTAAATATAAGGATCTCACCAAAAAATAATTATTTTGCATATGCCAAAAATCCACTTTCTCTATATACTAACTGGTATATTCTACTCAGTTACACTGATTTTTTGTCTGCAAAATGTATAGCCTTCTTTTCAAACTATTTTCCTTACATTAGCTATATATGTTACTTACAACTTAGAACAAATACAAGTCTAAAACATGAAGAAAAGATCTTGGACTGTATACATTTTCCAAGATACAGAAGTCTTTGCATAACACAAATTCTTAAAGGAAAATTTGCAATACAAGTGTGGTTTGTGATAAATTTGTATTTAAATTTTAGATAAGAAACATGAATATTAATGAAAATTCTTTACTAGTAGATTAATACTCAGTGTTTAAACTGGTAATTCAGTTTTACTGCATAATATTTATACTTATATTTGGTCAATTTCCATAATTAGCTAAAATATGGTTGTGTTCAGAAAATATACATCTTTTCAGCTTTGATCAGACACAATAGTTTTACACAGTTTGTATTTATCTTTCTAAACTATCAAGTGAATTATTTCCAACTTCTTATAAAAGAATCAAACAGCTTTTATCTTCTCAATTTCATCTGTGAGAATATAAAATGAGTATTTTCTTAATTAAGAAAATTTTCTTAATTAAGAAAATACTTCTTAAAAAATTTTATTGCAGATGGAATGACAAATGTTTGGTAAGGATAGGTTCCAGAACCTATTAAAGTACTTACTTTTTTAATGCTTTGGCAGATGGATAAGATGATTGAAATTTTTTGAACCTATTATTGCTTCTTTGACGCACAAATTTCCTCATTAATTACTGAATGTGCTCTCTACAAGAGTTTTCCTTTCTTTTTTTTTCTTATATTTATTTGTTGAATCCCATGTAACTGGGTAATTATTTGTCTTAATGCAATGTATTTGCTCTTCTTGAAAATAAATCAAAAACTGAATTTTTTTACACCTGGATAGTTCCCTGATGTGAAATGAGTAGTTATACAGAAAAGTATACTTTTTATGAGAGCAAATTTTCAATTTTCCTTTTTTTCTGAAAAAGAATCTATTATATTCTTAGTGATAACACATGACAGACCAAGATATATATTTATTTATTTATGTAGGCTGAGACTTCCAGTCATAATCAAAACAAGAAAGATTTATGTGTTATTTCCATAGAAGATTTGCTAAGATTTTTTTGCCAGAGTCAACTCTATTTTAGTCACTAATGTAAAGGACAGCACCTTACAAGTAGCTATAAAGAAAGTTAAGCCCATCCTAGCCAGCCCTAGCACGTTAGGAAATAGTTTTCTTAATGGAATTATAGCATCTTACTCTCACACTTCTGATCTATACAGAGCATGTAAGACAAATGACTGAAAAAACAAATGTTTTTTTTTTTTTTAATTCAGTTATTCAGTTCAAGCACTCTTCATCAATCTTATATGGTACTGATAATACAGAATAAGCTACTTATTCTGTTTCTTGCTTTGCTCCAAACAAGAACTTTTGTTTTCAAGGAGTGACCCTGATTTAGTTCCTATGCTTGCAGTCCTTTCCCTGGGCAAACAGACAGTCCATTCCTTGAGACTGTTCTACCACGGTGCCCAAAGCCTTTGTTCAACTTCAGCAGCACTGAGCACATCAGTAGTGTACTGTGGGTGAGTCCCAAAGCCACAGAAACTCCTGTGTTTAATGCATGCTGAGCCTGCACAGACACTGCTAAGGACAACTGCCTGCCCAATCCTCCAGCATCCACTCTGGCATGACCTGAGCTGGGATGGAAGCTACACCCCTGCACTCACACGGTCACACCAGGTTTCCCCTAGCAGACTCTCAAATGTCTCTAGCCCTAAAACAATTTAATTTTGGTGCAATAACAAAGTAACAGCTCAAGCTAATTGTTTCCATTAAGGAAATGACTGCCTTAAACATGGAAAGAGCCAATATATCTAATGGGTATTTATTCATGAAAACATTTCTTTTTATTAAAGTCTTTTTTAAAAAGTCTCTATAGAAAAAAAAAATAATTTCCTGTAACATATCTTCCAGATTTATAGAACAGGAATATATATCAATCAATACAACAGACATCTCTTTTTCTTTTAAAGTAATGGATGTTAAAGAAAAGCCATTTGCCTCCTTCTCTCAAGACTGATACCTCAGGAAATTCTACATGATTTTTTTTTTTTCTATTAAAACAGGAAATAAATGGGATAATATCAAGAGTATTTGTCATAACAATTTTCGGAGTTTAGCAAAGTTAATTATATTTATTGTGCAAATAATCTGCACACCAGCTCACAGAGACATCACATACTCAGAATGGTGTGTGGTAAACACCCAACTTAAGCCTAATGTATTCATGCTCTGACACCAAATAGAGAGACCACTGTACACTGGGGGAAAAATAAAAGTATTGCTGAAATAGCTGAACAATTACATTATTTCCTAAGCACATCTGCTGTATATCAATTCACAGCATTCTTTCCTCACACACCAACAAAATAAGTGTAAGAGATCAAAGACTGAAAACTGCAAAAAAAATAATTAAACACTAGAGTAACAGTAAAATGGGGCAAAACTGTGAAGAGTACCAGTAGTAAAAGTTGACTTAAAACCATAAATTGTATTAAACTAAGATAATATTTTACAAAGTCTGTATTTAAAAGATGCATGCAAACAATGCAAGGGCTATAGAAGGGGATATGACCGCTGCTCTTCCAGGTTAGTTATACCTTTATATCACTGATAAATTTACTGATAAAGTAGTTTTGCTTTCAAAAGCACATTTCTTCTGATTTTAATGCATCACTTTATACTTTCAGGAATATTCACAATAAGATATTACATCTGATTTGAAATAAATACTATCTGGCTTTTATTACATTTGCCTCCAGTTTTTCATTATTTTACCTTAGTTAGGGTTGTTCTTGCCCACTTTATTAAAGTTTGCTTGGATACCTCCTTGATATCAATTAGATTGAATATTTCTGAAACCTCAGATATATTTCATAATCTCAGTTCTGATGCATTGGTCCATATTAGTAGCATTTTCCTTAATATTAATAAATTTAACAGAATCTAAAACCTCCAAAACAGTCTGAGACAGTTTTGGATTCTGTTCCACTAGCTGTTTCCTGCCTACATTCATAATGTTTTATGTGCCTGTTGAATGTGAGGTAATATTCAGAGTAAGTAATTAGTAGCACAGTCTGGCCACACACTAACCTCTCTACAGGGATATAATCCTAAATAAATTTCATCAGTGAATCATAAGACCTATTTTGTAGCCAAGATTTTATGCTGTACTTAAGGGTCTATAAAATTAAAAAATAAAAATGATTAAAATTTTTGACATCTTTTAGGCTCTAGTGTTTGCTAACATTGTTGTTTCTATTGATCTCCCACTGAGGATGAGATAATGAAAAACAGCCTTTGATGAAGTACATGTTGGACTAGGGCATAATTTGTCTGGATGGCAGCAGAGCTTAACTTGTTGCCAATTTGTAAGATGCACTAGAAGCTTTGGCACCTGTTCAGACCTGTTATGCAAACAGCATAGGGATTCTGCAGAGTGCTGTGGGAAGCCAAGGAAAGAAGCCTGTAAACCAAATTGTCTGCTTGTCTCCACACCTTTATGTCAGTAGGAGCTTCTGTGCAGGGCCATATGTTATGGGGGTCTCCCAACCATTTTTTTTACCCCAGGACCAAAGGTTCAATTTGGACCTCCTTGACTCTCACTGGGATAATAGTCTGAGAACTGACTGGGGGTAGATCTGCTCCATACAATGGAACTATCTGAGCCAATATCTGCTTTACAGCTCTAACTGTAAAAGCTGACCAATACCATATCCATATGATGATATCTTGCTAAAATAAACATTAAAAAGTCCTATAGGAGGTCATGATTCTCTTATGTGAGTTTTACAAACAGCCCTTTCTCTATTAAGACACAAACCCCGCTGGAGAGTCTCATATAAACACATCGGTCTCCCAATTATCCAGTAGATCAAGTATTAAATGGATCTATTTAACATTCACCAGAATAGGAACAGGAAAATCCTAGTCTGCTTCTCCAGGTGAATATCCCAATTACTAGGTGTGGGTTTCTTGCTAATTCTTGAATTTACCTGATCTGTGCAGAAAGAAGCAGTTTCCTCATGATGAACAAAGGAACACCAAGCCTTGTCCCAGAATGTCATTTAATTCAGTATTAATGTTCATGCCTATAAGTAGAAGAAGCAGGTCCAAAGTCCAAGAAAGTAAGCCTGTGTGTCTCAAAAATGGTTAAATGATAAGGCAACAGTACAGGGAGTTTTAGGGGGTTTGCTTTTTTAATCAACCAATTGTTTTTATGCTGAACTAGTAATTGTTTTCTGGGAATATAGGTCACAAGACTACTTGGAGTTTAGCAATCTATTCTCTGTTGAGAATTGGGAACTTTTTGTTCTTAATTATTTTGTGAGGCTTAGCTAGTTTATCAATTTTGAATGTAGCCATGTATTCTTCTCCCATTTAATGCCTGTTTCTTTACCTATACATTATTTATCCTTTTCCTGTCCTGTTTCCCGGTTATGAGATCTTTAATTTTACATATAAGAATTCCTGCTATGAGACTTCAGACTTATTTTGCATTTTCTGAAATAATAGCATCAAAATATTCTTGCCTTAGAGGGGCAGGAGGTTAGATAAAATACCCTCTATGAGTACCAGAATTCTTTTTCCTCCAAATTCAAGCTACCCCTTTGCATTTAGATTTTACCTCTTTATAAAGTAAAAAAAAGATATTCATTTATAACACATAAAAAAGGAAAAACAACTTTAAAATTTAACAAAATACAACAGACAAACCCCCCTGCCTTTCTTACTTCAGGCCCACCTTACAGAAAATGACGTAAGCATTCAATTTTGATTTAATTTCCTATTTCCATTCAGGACAGCACCATCATCTGTGAAAGCCATGAGACTGTCAAATACATATAAATTAGATCTGAATCTCCTTTTCTTTAAGTAGTAAATGACCTGAATATGTCATTAACCACTGTGCATCATCAACCATACCAGCAATTTGTAACTATTCCCTCATATGAGGTAAGAAGCACGAGGGCACTTTATATCATTGATGTCAATGACTAACTCAGTTTCCTCTGTAATTCTGTCAGCTGTGTCATGTCAGCTTTTGAATAAAGCCTCAGCTATAATTAACTGGCTTCCTAGGGTGAAATCAGAGTTTTAGTCAATATTGCTTAAGTTTAAACAATAGCTCTTGAATTCTGTATAGCACCTGTCACTGTTCCGTCTTTGAAATGCTTAACAAAGGTGCTCAGTCTTTTTCAACAGCCATTAGGAAGAAAAGCCAGAGTAGGTGGCAGCCTGTATTATCATATTCCAGATAATTGCCTTTCTGTATGCAATTTTCTTCCTAGCTGTTTTGCATGCAGTTATTATGAATCCATTGCATTCTGATAGCACCCAGATGCTCAAATTGAAATCACAAGCCCTTTTGTTAAGAGACTGTACAAAATATTCCTAAACTAATTTCTGTCCTCAAGAGTTTGGATTCTAAACACACAGAGCAGAATAACAGACTCATATAAATGGAAAAATATCCTCACATTGAAGAGAAGGATAATTTCAAATGTTGCACTTTCTAATAATCACAATGCTCAGCAGTAACTCATTTCAGTTTTGGCTCCTACATCCTGACCTTACTAATGGGAATATTTTAATGATAGTTAAAGAGAATTTTGAAACTGACTTCAAAGATTTTATTTTCTGAATCCAGGTCCTGTAGAAATCAGATATGTGTGATGAGAACATTTTAATGCTGCCTAATGTCCTAAAGCACTGTTTCATAGACTTTATTAAAATGCTCCCAGTAGGTGGCTATAACCTGCATTCTTCATTTCTTGGTTTTTTCTTCACATCTTTTGTTCTGTGGCAGGGCTTGAAATGAAATCTTACACTAAGTCATTTAGGAATTATCCTTAAAAGCAGAACAGGGTATTGATTATGTCATCATGCTTCACGCGTTGAAAAATCATACCTGATGATTGTAAAAAAAGTTCTATCTAATGATACGTTACATTGTGTTGATAGAAAATGAACTCTAGATCTTCCAAGACTGATACCAGTTGATGGCTCACCCTTGCACAGAAGCAAAGGAAAAAAAAGCAGATCTACATTAATAACCACTGAAAATTCAGGGTGTAAAAAAAAGACAATTGTTACTATTTCTTTTCAAAAATGGAACCAGAATATTTGGAAATTGATACAGAACTATCTCTTACTCATTACTGACACCTAAATTACATTAAATACTACACAGTAATAAATAATATGATTCTTTTCAATCCTCTCAGTTAAAAACATATATCAAGTCCAGTAAGCATCTAGAAAAAACCCCAACTGTTTAGTGGATATATGCTTTACAACTAATTGAGTGTATTTTACATGGCAGATCTTGAACAAGAAAGTTCTTAATAAGGGGTATGTTTTATATTTCAAACAAAAAAGAAAAACACTATACCCCAGTGTATCATCATGGAGAGAGACTGTAAATTGCTCTTTGCCAGATCTATACAATTATGTTTATTTGTAGCACTAAGTACTCCAGGGACAGTTTCCCAAATATACAATCCAATGAATGATATGAGAAACAAATCAACTATCAAACATGAGATTATTGTCTGAAGAACTGAAGAATTTTTTTTTTTTTTACAAAGGTACTTATTTAATAAATTACAATTGATGTTTATTTGTCAATCCACCGACTAAAGTACAAAAAGCTTCCTGTGATTAATCACGCCAACATCTCCCTGAATAAATGTTCCTATCCATATTTTTATTCTTATTCACTGGGAATTCCTTTTCTTTCAGTTTTGGTATGCTATACAACCTCAGTAAGGATTTAGCATTTGCATAACTGCCTTCCTGAACAGAGACTTGTTTCGCATGATTTATTGACATAGATGCTTTAATAGAAACCACAATGAATTCATAGAGGAGAAATACATGCAAAAGCAATTAAGCACTCATCAAAATGGACAATTTTCATATTTTATGCCCCAAAGGGCTGTGGGAAACAAATGAGAATCTTCTTCCCAAAACTATGCAGGGTGTCTTTTACTTGACAGAATCAAATTACCATAGCTGTTTTCCATTTTAATGGTCTATCTTTTTTATTTTAGTGCAAAATATGTGGTAACACCTAGATTTCATATAAATTTATATTACTACTATCTCTTTGTATTTAAGGTAAACTAATAGAAAAACATATAAACTAATAGATAAACATGAACTTCCTTTTCATTTCAAAAGATCATCAAAGCATTTTATATTAGGAGGGCAAGAAGATTCATTAAATTGATTTGACATTGTTTATTTTGCTTTCCTGCTTCAAGCACACTTATATAATGTCTTATATTAAAAAGAAATGCCACATCTCATAATGTGACATAAATCATATGCTCCTCACTGAAACAAAGTATTTCAAAATCTTAATTTCAAAATATGCTATTAAGAATTTCTAAAGTGAGTCTTTTTCTGTCATAATGGAATGAAATATTTTTTGTAATTTATCCTGATTTTTAACGTACATTAGATTTTTATTCATGGTACTGGGCATGAGGGAATGCACATCTTATTTTCCATAAGAAAATCAGGTATTTTTCAAGAAATCAGGTAGCAAGATATTACAATGCAGAGCTATGCTAATTCTTATTACTATGTTTATGAAAGTTATAAAAACAGCATTCCTGTTTAGAATACCACACTCATTTGATCTTTACAAGTTAGGAATTGCCCTGTTTGATTGATTTTGTTTGGGAAGAACACACTGATTGATATATCACATAGGTAATCAACAGCATGGGAAACTTGGATATGGCAGATCTTAGATATATAAAACTGCTTTTGTGTAATGTTTACTCATCTTTATCTCATTTCATTAAGATCTGCACACAGAACAAGTGCAGATTTCATGCCTTCTGAAATTCTGACACTTGGGCTGCCATCACAATTTTGCACTTTAAATGGATGAAAACCTGTACTGTAATAGTATGAACATTTATTTTCTAAAAGTTATATAAACATGACTAGCAATGTTAGAGAACTGCAACCAGGTAACTCCCAATATCAACCCAGGCTGGGGGATGAATCAATTGAGAGCATCCATGCCAAGAAGGACCTGGGTGTCCTTCTGGTGGGTGAGAGGCTGACATGACCTAGCAGTGTGAGCTCACAGCCCAGAAAGCCAAAGGTGTCCTGGGCTGCATCCAAAGCAGTGTGGGCAGCAGGGCAGGGAGGGGATTCTTCCTTCTGCTCTGCTCTGACCCCACCTGCAGTGCCACATCCAGCTCTGGGATGCCCAGCACAGGAAGGGCTGGAGTCAGTCCAGAGGCCATGAAATTTAACACCATTCCAATGAACACAGGCAGAGAGAATCAGGCTTGTTCAGCCTGGTGAACAAAAGGCTTCTGAGAGACCTTATAACAGCCTTTCTGTACCTAAAGGAGCCCTCCAAGGAAGATGGTGACAAAGATTTTACCACAGCCTGTTGCAATAGGACAAGGGGTAATGGTATTAAACTGAAGGAAAGTTATTTTTGATTATGTAAAAGAAAGAATTTTGGGTTTTTTGGGTTTTGGTTTTTTTTTTTTTTTTTTTTTTTTTTTAGTGAGGTTGGAAACACACTAGAACAAATTGTCCCAAGAGGTGCATTTCTGGACAAATTCAAGGTTAGGTTCTCTAAGAGTCTAATTGGTGATGTCCCTGCTAGTTGAAGGGGAATTCAACTTGATGACATTGAAAAGGTCTCTTCCAACACAAACTATTTTGTGATTCCATAACAACTACAGAAAACTATATTAAGATCTCATTATGCACCAAAAATTATGACAACCTTCCCACTCACAAATGCAACATGTGGGGAAAAAAATTTCAACCCTAACCTAGAAACAGGCAGGTTATGAACAACATAAACTCCAATATTGTTGAGGGCAGACAATTCTCACAAAATGAGGAGGAAAACCAATACCAGAGTCAGTAGAGTTACATTTCTACTCCAGATTTCAAAACTGCATGAAGTCTGCAGATTTGCATATCAAAATACAAAAGCTCATTGACTTAGTTTTCCGTGCTCCATATCACAGGTCATTAGATCTCAGTCACGTATCTCTCTGTTCAACTGCAGTAATTGGTGTTTAATTATGGGAAAATTTTGAGAAAGAAATCCAATTGGCTTTGGCACATTTATTCCAAGAAGTATGAGGAAGACAGTAGCATCATCCTCCTCCCCAAACCAGTAGGATTTCAGCTGGAAGAAATGAAGAACATCCTACATTATTACTCTTTCCAGCCATGCTGTGGACTTTAAAGATGGTAAATTCAGCACCATCATTTAATTATCATCATTGTTAAAAAGTGGTCCCAAATTTCTGATGCAAGTATCTGTTGCTCAGCTAGCAAGCTCTAATGATGTCTTTCCCTGCTGAATTTAGGTGCTTTTTGTTAACCACTATATACTCATATGTTGCAATCAAGTGACATCTCAATTTTATTTCAGATAAAGTAAATGGATTGTGCTCAGTTCCTCACAGCAAGATACTTTCTAATCTTAGGAACGTGTCAACAGCTTTTTTTTCTTCATCTGCCTCAATTTTTCAACATTCTTTAAATGTATGGATTTCATGAGCAGTGTCTCAGTGCTATATATGAAGATCTAAGATTTCTTAATTTTTTTACAGATTCAAAGATTTTATTAGTCCCTTTTTTTCTACCAGACTGAACTGTGGGAAAGAATCTGGAATGAGTTCTGTTCTGTTCCAAAAAAAATATATTCAGTATGGGGATAAGTGAAAAAAAATTCTGCAATTTCTGGAAGATAATAACTAATTAGACAACTCAAGAGTCAGGCAATCTGCAGAATGAGCCAATGAACCATCATTAAACATCATTCAGCATTGAAAACTGTATCTTCCCAGAGTATATTTCTCAAAAAAAATGGTGTTACAGAAGGAATACTACAACTAATTTCCAATGTTAGCACACAGTGTACCTTATGGAATCACAGAATATCCTGAGTTGGAAGGAACCAGAGGAAACATCAATTCCAACTCAGCCCTGCACAGAACTTCCCCAAGGGTCACACCATGTGCCTGAGAGCCTTCTCCAAATGCTTCTTGAGCTCTGTCAGCCTTGGTGCTGTGACCTCCTCTCTGGGGAGCTGTTCCAGTGCACAACACTCTCAAAGAACATTCTCATGTTCTCCTAATTCCCAACCTAAACCTCCCCTGACACAACTTCAGGCCACTCCCTTGGCTCCTGTCACTGGCCACCACAGAGAAGAGATCAGTGCATCTCTCTCCTCCCCTCCCCAAGGAAGCATTTTAAGTGCTTAGACTGTTTTCTGAAGTATTTATGATTACTTATCCTGGATATTTTAAATAAAATATTTTTTGTAGCATCCACTTGATATTTTTTTCATCTACTTTTACTTTTTTCTTTACTGTGAAATTTCAATTGTCATTATGCTGTTACTGTATTTTATGAATCACAAAGTCCAGCGTCTGGAAAGGAACACAAAAGATAAACTAGTCAATAAGCCCTTCAAAAGGCAGGATCTATTGAAAGCAATCCTTCAAAATTCTAGACAAAATACTTAATTAAGATACTTTATGGAGTATCACAAGGATTGAGCAGATTTTCTGAAAAGTCTTACTTTTTCATCATATTAATTTTGACAATGCCTTGGCTCCTCTAGCATCATATACAAAGCACTGAGAGAACTAATTCTTCATTTTGTCTTCTCTGTAGCTTTCTTTTTTTATACATTCATTTCCCCTGCTTTTATGACATCCTACAATTTTAGAAGCTTGTTAGAATTATTCTCTGCTTATGCAGATATGCCTATACCCCAGATGAAAATGTCTAGAACTGAGCTGTTACAACTAAATATTTAGAGCTGGCTAGAGGCACTTCAGCATCCTTGTGAACTCAGCACTGCTGAGAGTTACAGAGCATTGTGCAGCCTTAATATATCTGTCCATGAGATTTTCATCTGCATTAACCTTTCACTGACTTTTCCCTGAAGTAGGCTGCCAAAAACCATTTGGGTTTTTTGGGGTTTTTTTTTTGTTTGCTTTTTTTTTTTTTTTTTTTGAGCAGATATTTTATATGATTTACATGTACCTCATAAAATCAGATTATGACTTAAGGCTTCCAAATGAAACTTATATGAGAAAAAATATCCTGACCAAGCAAAATATTTTAAACAGAAAAAATTGCACATACTTCTTGAGGACACAAAAGGTGTGATAATTTCATGGGGTTTAGTTTTCTTTCTGGGTTGGTTTGTTTGTTTTACATTTCCATTGTCCACTCAAGCTTAACAGCTGGTTCAGAGGCCATATGGGATATGAGATCATTTTTAACTCATCATATGTCCCTCCCAAAGCCAGAGTGCTGATATCATCGATATTAGTTCTCAGGTTTTGTTCTGTTTTCATGGTAGATGTTTTATTCTGACCTTGTTTTGTCAGGTTCTGTGGGGGACTAATCTAACCTGACTCTAGGATTTTTAACTGGAAAATCAGATCTTATTAGGTTCTCTATTTTTGAAATTTGGAGACATACATATTCATATGGCTTATATGATCAGAGCTTAGAAATACTTTGTAAATTAGTTCTAGTTCTGTATAAACTTGAATTCACTGTCTTAGGAGTATCTGTACATAGAGTTTAGCAAAAAAACTATAGAGGTATGCATCTGTGTATATCTTACTTGTAATATAAACAGCAATAACACAAAATAAGTAATATATCCACCCTACAAAGTATCTTCAAAGGCTTTTGCTGTGGTTTAGATGCATGCAAATGTGAAAGGGATCAGTTACCACTATTCAGCAACAGGCTTGGTTGCTGTTGATCACATCAAAAGGTTAATTTCTGCACAGAGAAAAGTTGTCTGGATTTTCTGCTATTAAAACCTGAGTAACACAACTTAGTATTTATGCATATCCACACACAAAAGGACATGTAGCAGAAAATCTCTGGATGTGTTTCATCCTCAATTACTTTTACTGCAAAAGAGAGGAAAGAAGTAAACTCAGAAAGCATTGAAAAGGAAGGAAGTAGAGAGGAAGCCTATGAAAAATATTGAAGATTATTCTAAATTCTATGAACTAGAAGGAAAAATTAATGTTTGTGTTTGAATTTCTTTACTTTAAAGGTATACTGATATTCCTTTGTGAGTTTCACAGAATGCCTCACAGACCAGAACGAATACCAAAATTCAGAGTATCTTGTGAAGACTTCGTTTTGACAATGTGTGTGATTTTCTTCTAACTCATTCTTTATAATACTCATTTCCTGGCTTTTGATGAGTACTAGCTTAACTGACATCTTTTTAACTTTGCATGAAAATATATATGATATTATTGCAAAATAGTGGAATAGATAAATTTTCTCCATGATATTTTTTTCCTTACAGCCTTCTTAACCCAGAATTACTGGTTCATTTTACAAGTCCCATTAAATGTACATTTCTGCTTTTGGTTTGAAAGCTATTGACTTAACTAACTATTGCTATTAGAGTCTTCTTAATAGCAACACAAAAACCATGAATAAATTGCTGACAAATGAAATTCTTCTTTACATGGAAAATGAGACTATCTTTACCCTTCTTAAGCTCACCTGGGTTTGCATCAAAGGCAACTGGGCAGTGGGTGCTGAGTCAGGACAATAATCCACAGTGGTCTGCAAGTGGGGAGAGGATCAGGAGTTTATTTGAATGCATGACATGGGTGATTGATAATCAGTCTCTCAAGCACTTGTGACTGAATTACCTGGTGCTCCTGAAATTAAGGTAATACTGTTAGCCACTAATGTAATTAAGAGTCAGTAGCAGCAGAAGAAAAGGTCTGAGAAAACAAAATCTACAGCTAGCACACAAGAGCAAGAGAAACAGAGAGATTTCTGAAATTATGGTGACATTCAGGATGACTATATGTTTCAGCAAACATAAAAAATCAGGTTGCACACTACAAGGGAGTTCACTTTCACTATGATCTCTGTGAGAATTTTCTATAATTAACAAAATAAATTACAGCAAGTCAACGTCCAAGCAGCTTTACAAAATCTTTCAACTTACTGCATTTTAAAACACTGGCCGATGTTCAGTCAAGTCTGATTTAGTGACACTTTAATTCAAACAAGTTCTTTGAAGAATTTTCTTCTTGTTGTGATACATGTTTGAAGTGTTTCATCAAAAAAACTCTCTGTGAGCTCATCATGTTAGCTGCAAATAAGAAGTTACTTGACAGTGCCCAATCAGACCGTTTATATTAAATTTTCTCTTAAACACTGGGACAACAAAGGGAACAAACTAAAGTGAAACTCTAATCCTTAAAGGGTGTGCAATTAAAATTGCCACAATATGGTTAATTTCCAGTGTTCCCCAATTTATTTACTGTGTGCTTTAAGTACTGCGTACTTTTTTCCTATATGCTCTGTTACATGTATGGGAATATACATAATTTGAAACTGTTATTCTGTATATATTAACAATATTTTTCTGATTTTCTGTTTTAGGATTTGTTACAGTGTTCATCACTGTTGCATTACGGTGATGGATACTTCTCTAACCAAGTGAGGCAGTGACCTCTTAAGAAGTGATTCATCTTACTTATGTCACTCATCATGTGTAAGTGGTGGTGTTAGCTATCCTGAACACATCCAGGACTGAAATCCAGCCAACTAAGATGTCTAAAATTAAAAGTCCTATGATGGTTTACTTTCATAACTTGCTCATGTAAATTCTGCACACACTGTAAAGCCCCAATTTACTTTCTGTTTCATCAGTTGATCCATCAGCTAATTAGTAAAGGCATGCCAAAACCAACACCATTAAAGAGACAATGAGACCTGCTGACCCCTGTAACAGCCAGGAATCTTTGACCATTTCTCTGGGACTCAGATTTAGTGAAGCAGCAACAGTGCATGACAGATTGATATTAATGTAAGTCACGTCAACATATTCAGATGGACTAAGCTGCATAAATGGAAGAAACAGAAGAGCATAAAAATTTTAAATTCTCACCTAGTTCCAGCTTCCCCCACTCACAGACAAAAGAAACAGCATGACACAGTTTCACACACCTTCTATTTGTCTGCCTTTCCAGTAGATCAGACTTAGAGAATGTTACTGAAGATGCTGTGTTTCTGAGAGCACCTTCCTCAGCCCCCAGGCTTTGTGAGTGGTATTTACTGGCATTCGCTGCTGCAAAGGTTTTGAAATGTTAATAAAAATGTTGTCTGATCTCAAAGAGTACCTGGAGCTCAGTAAATTCCCCAATCCCCACTCCCATGTGGGCCTACAGCAAAGCAAAGCACACCTTCTCAAAAAAGTTACATTACTTGAAGTGTGAGGGAGAATTACCAGGGAGCCCTTAAGCTTCAGGCATCAACAGGTGTATATATGAAAGTAGAATAGAAGTCTTAAATATCTCTTTAGTTTGACTAAATTATGCTAAATGCCTTTTAGTTTACCACTGTGCTCTTCCTGGTAATTGCATCTTGTATTCTTCTCCTCCAAAAGCGATTTCTGACAGGAAATAAAAGTAGCCCCTCAGAAGCTGTGCCTGCTCTCATCTTGTCTTTTTCTAACTCCATGCCTAACCTTTTCCTCCAGTCCCTCAGCACTCTGAGTTTCTTGGAGACCATAAAAAGCAGTGTTCCAAACAGGCAGGCATCCCAGCAGTGAAAATAAGCTGTAATCAGAGTATTTTTGACAGCAGGAACATGGCAGAAGAGTGGAGCTAGAATACACTCCTACAAAACTCTGCAAGCATTGTATCTGAGAAAAAATGAAAAGTGATTCTGTGCCCCTTTCTATGTGGTGATCATGTCAGAAACACCTGGGATATCAAACTTTCTTAGAGAAATGTAGCTTTCTAGATCCAGTGTGGAGGTCACCCATCACTGCTACTAAGCCAGGTACCCCACTTGTTCAAATGTGACACTGCAAAGCATCTGTGATACCTGATACTGTTAAGACACAAAGAATGGAGAGTCTTCATACAAAGAATTCACATCCAATAAAAGGAATACATTTCTCACACTTCTCATGTTAAGCTAATTGTGTATTTTTACATTTGGGGAGAGTTATAAGACCTCATGTGTATCAGAAGAATGCTTGTCCTATATGGGTTTTGTTTCCTTATTAGTGATTTTAAATTTAGTGGCCATTTTTCTGCAAATGCCATAGAATATTAAACACCAAATCTGCAAATTTTCCTATTAAAAATAAAGAGAACTTTTCTCTAAAAATTTGAAAATTTAGAAATACTGTCACTCAGTTCTATTTCCTTTGGAATAAATTTATGGTAAATAATAAATAAATACATATATATATATAATAAAATTATACTTTGTAAATCCATTAAGCTGATAATTTACAAAATTATTTCCAAGCAATTTTTTCCCTGATACGATGTACCTTAGTTTTCACCTAGGAAAGAACTCATATTCTGCAAAAATATCAAAGTTGCAAGTATCAGATTTTTCTTTTCCTCCTCTTCTTTTTTTTTTTTTTTTTGTAAAGACATTTTAGTATTACCTTTCTTGTCTTTGTTTTTGAACTTAACAAAGGTGACTAGTTTATAAATTAATTCTTTTGTTTATTATGGATTTGTTATTTTTTTAGCATATTAACACACTTTGCTCATACCAGCAGATTCTGTCTGGAAATGAAGAAACCACTAAAAATAAAGTAAAGCTATCAAGTTCATCTTCTGGTTAAAGACAGGAAAGTAGTCTTTCCTCCTCATATAAACAGAACAAAAATATTGCAAACACAATGACGTATATCTTAAATAATCACACTAAAAATGCTGTTCCTCTTGCAAAATTAATTTTTTAAGCAGTTGAAGGTATTATTTTTAGTATCTCACAATCTACTCATCTAATTGATCCAACCAATGATAATCACAGCCCATCTGCTTCCTTCAAACTCCTTTTCAAGGATATCAGCACACTTCAGCTGCACTATGCCACAGTTACTAAGGCAACCAGTGTGTGAAGCAAGCAGAAGCTGTGCTTATTCACATTAAAATATTCTCCTGCCAGAAAAACCCTACAAAATGATGTATATATCAAAAGCTACACATTTACATGCAAGAAATATATATGAAAGAACTTTGGAGGAGGGGGAAATACGTGCCCTATTTTTATTTCTTTCTTTTCTCTTTTTTTTTTTTTTTGAAAATACTTTTCTCTTTGTGGAATAAGGAAGTAGGGGTTTCATATGACACAAGATAAATAGAAAGTATTCGGGGCAAGTTATGAAGACATCCAAGTGTGCAGTAGATATAGAAGTTGCTTCCTCAAAGTACCTGCTATGTAAGTCTGAAGCAATGACACAGATTGGTGTTTATGGATAAGAGTTCCTCACACGCTCACTGTGTGATGCCAGCTTGGACTGCCCTGTGCATCTCAGGATACTCCATATTGTGTGACCTAAGAGCCCTTTCCCAAATCCCAGGTCTGGATGATTTTGAGCTTGTTGGGGGAAAAGCCCCATCCCTTTCCTTGCACTCATTTTTTCTCAGATATGCATAACAGGTACTTTTTATCTGAATATCTCACCTCTTTTCTTATACTAAATTTATTCAGAAGTTAAATTCTTCTGAGGGGACAACAAATATAAAATTTTTGAAAGGCTTGAGAGGCTGAGATAGGATCAGAAGATTTTCAAAATACAAAACCAATTCTTTCAGCAACCATGTCTTTCAGCAACATTCAGAAAAAGTTCTGCCCTGATCGCTAATCCATTGCAACATAACAAATATAAAATCTCTCCCTCTCTTACTGCTTTCACCAAATGCAAAACCAATTAGAATCCTATGGAGGAACAGAACCTCTGGGGTTATTGCAGGTGAATAGTATGTTTTAATGAATTAGGTGAAATATTAATGTACCAGAAATAATCACATTGCATGCTGAAGGCTGAGACACTAATTGTGTCTTGCATCTTTATACACAGCTGACACTATTTAAAAAGGAAAATAGCACAGCTTTGAGGAGGCAAAATCCCTTACTGGGAAAATAGAAAACATCTTCCAGTTTGAATGGGGCTGCCAGGGGAGCTCACCTTTTTTAGTGGTCCCTCCTATAGTGAAATGTTAGCAGTTTCACTCAGAGCTAGACAGAAATTTTCCTGTGAAACAAAGTGCATCAGAAGTAGTAGATTATTGAGTTCCAAATTATTAGTCTGATTGGCCTTGTTTCTTCATCTGTGTCCCACTTGAAAGATTTATTCTGCTTTAAGCTCCAAGGAGAGGATTTGCTTGCCTGCTTCCAAATTATTCATACAAGCCTCCTTTTATGGCTGGTAGAGAAATTGGCATTTATAGGAAACAATTTATCTGAAGTTTTTAGCCCTGTCAGAGAAGTGGAGTTACATCCTACTCTTCCCTGTTTCTCTTCACTGATTGTAACAGAAGCATGGACACCTGGCTCAAGAGCAGACATATATGTTTCATCTGGCAAATCATCCTCCCCTTAAGATCATGATCTACTGTCTTTTCTCAGTACATTCCTGTCCTCAGAAAATTATTAGTCTGGGCAATGTGAAATTACCTCCTGAGTTATAGGGAACTTGTAAAATTGAGTAATATACTTAAGAGAAGCTCTGCAGTAACAGGCAAAACCACCACCATTTCTGACCTTGTAGCAATGAAGCAGAGAAAGACTCAAGAATGTATTTGCTATGCTGAACCTTAGGAACCTGGCAGCTAGATGCAATTCTGATTTGCATCCCATAATTTAGGAATACCGTGGTCAAATTCACCCACCTAATGTACAAAGCCAGTTGTGCCCCAAGTCACTTTTTTTCCTTGCAAAGCCAATCTAATCCGGACTTGAGAACAAGGATCTACATTATACACGCCATCTGTAATCGGGAATTCCAGAATCGGGAATTATTTTAATGTAAAAGAAAGAGGAAAAATCACATTTTTTCCAAAGATAACTAAGGAAACCCATGGATAAACACATTATATTATTAGGTGTTGTAGCATTTCCTAAGCATAGAGATGCAACATGGTGAAAGAACAAGCAATTTCTAATACCTAGTGTAGCTTTTTATCAATGTGTGTTGTTAGATTCATTGAAAATAAGTTTTTATTCTGTGTCATGGGAAAGATTTGCATATTCCAGGCTTTCAGTGCCCACTTCTCACATAAATTCTTCTCAGATCAATCAGATACCTCTGGAAAATCCTTGCATAATTCAGTCCTTAGCATTCCAAGCTTTTTTGAAGTGAGCAAGGATCAGGTTAGATGATTCTGTAAATGCTTTAAGTTACAAAACTTAAGGTATAAATATATTTTTCTTAGATATTGTAGAATGACACACAGTCTTGACTAGCAAAGCCACAGGCAAACAACAATGCGGTTTTTCTGCATTTAGATTATGCTCTTAGCAAAGGCTCTTTGGCTAGTCAGATTTCTGCCACCAACTAAACAAACTTTGTCATCCAACTAATGGCATTTGATACAGCTAGTCTAGTGGTGGAGGAGCTGTCCCAGCACTATTGTAGTTCAGGGCAGAGCAGATTAATCCAAATCAGTTGCCTTACCAGTCAAGCTCAGAATGATAGAAAGGTACCAGAAAGTTTTCTTTCTGTGAGTCAAGCTGGTTTCTGACACAGCAAATATTCTAGTCGACAATAATTGCTATACATCTGTGTTTTCACTTACAGATGCTGAAGTGTTGTAAAGCAATGAACATTTTGTAGCTTGCCTGTGTGAAGAAGAAGGATGAAAGCACTTAGAGCTCAAAAATTCAATACAGCTTACCTTACAGCTGCAAATGATAGAACTGCAGAAGCTGTACTGCAGCTACAGATCATTCCTATCAACAGATCTCATGGGCTTCTGGTAGTAGTAGATGGGTACATTGATTAAGGTGACTCGGCTGCCTCTTGCATCAGTGGTTCCAGTTGAAATGGCTGCTTACATAAACTGGATGAAAAAAGTTAATCTGCTGGGCAATGTGAGAGTACATCAACAGCAATCAAAGAGCAGTAAGAGAAACTAGTTAAACAGAAAACAGTGCAAGCAGTAATAGTGTAGAAGAGCATTATTCTTCTATGTATTTTTAAAATGTAGAAGGGAATAATTTCCCACTGGATACATTTTTTTTAATGTAATTTGTATTTTTGTACAAGCATGATAATTACCATTATAGACTGTATACAAGCTTGGTGGACATCACATAATTATGTCCTTAAAATGTAAACAAATATCTGCTAAACTGCATCTGCAGCCCTTTAGAGTTCTATAAATACTGTAATAACAGCAGAAGTTCATTTAAGCAAATATAGCTGGCTATCTGCAGTTACTGTTGTTTCAAAGCTTTCATTGTGGAAACAGTTCAAAAAGTTGCACCCACATGCACACACTGAAAACACAGCCATTATATGCACTAATATATTTGACTTTTGAATATTCTAAAGGAATATTCTCAAGCAAACAAAACAGGCTTACAATTATTTCATAAACAAGAGCCTGAGCTTTGAGCTTTACATGAGACTATGTCCATACCCATCAAGAAATGTTTTTGACTCAGTTGCTCTTCTTCCACACATCTCTCTTGTTTCTAGTGTAATACTCCTTTCCAGAGGCAAAACATTTTCCCTTTGATGGTAGTTCCACTTTGCAGAGTAATGTATTTGTGGATGCAAGTCTTTTGATTCCTTAGCATCTTTCTCTATTCCAGTTTTCACTAAAACATTGCGTGTGCTGTCAGAGAGCTTCAAGTTTAAGATGTCACTGCAATGGTTCCCATTATTACTGGTGAGAAAGCATGCACTGGAAAAGCCAGACTTGCATCAGACTCCTTAGTCCAATAAATTTGTGGGTAATACTGATACATTGTGAAGGGAGCACAAGTGCAGTCATATGAGGTGTGCAACATAAATGTAAGAAATTAGCAATCTTGTTATATTTTCAAAGAAAGAACAAGTTACTTCCTATCACCTCAAGCTGATAACCAATGGCATTAGCTGTTTAACTAATCATAGGGTGATTTTGATCCTATGACTCCTGTGAGTTCTGTGCATAGGGATTGCAAACAGCGTTTCTGTATCTATTCAACTTGAAGTGCTACCTGCTCAAAGCCCACAACTCAACAAACATGTGTACCATCTTGCACACCTCTTTACTTTGTGTATAAATAAAATAGAGATGCTATAAAAGAAATAAAAAATATAGTCACTTTGAATATTCATACATTTTTATCTCTGCTGTTTCTTTTCCTGCATGTATGAAAACATGCATGCTTATTTGCTTTTTGATTTATAGCTGTGAAGAGCTAGTTCAATGACTCACTGCTCCCACGCAGTGAAATCTAACTTCTTTACGTCTCTGTCTTATCACACACGCACACACCAGCTGACATGGGCAGAGTGAATCAGCTGCATCAGTCTGTTTTCTTGTATATAAAACTAATCTGTGCATATCACGTGGCTATATAATCCAAGATGTCCAAAATGTTATTTAACGCCTCAGGAAGTCTTAGACAAATGGCTGCAGTTTCCCTTCCAGTATCCAGAAAATATTTGATAGCCTGTACTTATTTAAGATACACTTCTGTGACAAATAAGACAGATAAATAATATTGCAATCTTCTTGCATTTGTGGAACAATAATTGGAAGTAAATTTTGAAAAGAAAGTAACAGCTTAGTTCAGATCTACTATTTTGATTTCCAGATGAAAAAAATTGATATCAAATGGACAAAAAAGAGACCAAACATAAACTTGATGAAAATCAGACTTAGTGGAAAGAAATTGAGCAATAAAAAAAACAGAATCAGAGAAATAACATGTTTCTGAAGTTCAACAGTTTCCTGTGAAAAACAAGAACCAAAATATTGACATGCAAACAAATACACCTAAAATGATTGTTTTGGTCCTTTATAAGTATAATTTTAACAAATGAAGTTCATTAAAGTTTCATTTTGGTAAACTTCCTAGGTCATCAAAAAAATTCCTAGTGGAACCTAAAAAACAAAATCAATTCTTTTCATTTTGGAGAAAAATTGTATTGAAAATTATATTTCAGAGCAAAGAATCAAATTGAAGTGTTATGACATTTTCATGTAAAGGTTTCTAAAATATAAATTGGGTGCATGGTGATTTTTTTTATCTCTCTTCAGCCAAAACAATATTGCAACATTGACATAAATTCACAACATATTTTGCTTGACACAAATGTTTCCATCAATACAAACTGTACTTTTCTATCAAGAGAAGATCATTTTTACCAAGGAAAAAGGCTTGATCTCCATTAGATGATCTGGAACTTGTTGAAAACAAAATCATTACACTTTCCAGTTTTCTGCTAAGATGTCATTCTCATCTAATTCTTAGAAACTGCACATCTCACACATAAGAGACATGTTGACCTCAATATGGCCATCTTACTTGGAATTGCTAACATTATGTGCATTCAGACCTTGAATATATCCTAGGAGGTGCTTCAGCAATAAAAACAAGCTTCAATACTTTTAATCAAACCAGAATCACAAATTCTTATAAGACACAATGCTAAAAATAAAAGTGGAGTTTCCGTCAGTGAGTTTGGATTTGGCTTAACTTAGATATCCAAGAATAGCTAAAATATCTCTAGATACTCGAGAATGTTTTCAAACTTTTCTGTAAAAAGCTAGCTATAATTCATATACAAAATTATCAGGAAAGCGACCATGCAAGTATAAAATGCAGATAAATGAATTGCAATATTTATTAAGTTTTTTTTCATAATAAATTATCCCCAGTAGAAGAAAGGGTAGATGACAGGAAAAAGAAAATAACTCATAAGATAGAAAGCTCTGAATAGCCTAGCCTCAGCTGACAATTACTGCTTTGGTTCAGTAACCACTCCAAAAAAATTACCTTTATCTCAAGGTCCAGATATTTCTTTAATAATTATTTATAACTCTTTATAACAGATGTCTCTGAATAATTCTTTAATTCTTTATAACAAATGCCTCTGAATATTTTGCTGTCATTACTGCATGGCTAGACAATAAATTTGTGAGACTCTGCTGCCTTTTCACAGTTAGGGTCTATAATACTAAGAAATACATTATCTTCATTTGTACTAGACAACACTATTATTACAAATTTTCAGCTATAGATCAGTACCACATATAATGATGAACAAGAGGCTCAGAAGAACTTTATAGATGTATATATATCAATTGCTTTTATATTTTATTTTATGTCCTAGACAAATTGGAACATGATAGTCTTCCTAAGAAATGCATATTATTAAGGTAGAATATACTTGAGGCATGTCAGCAACTCTTTCCTATTAACGTAATTTCAAGTACTGGAAGCATTACATCTGTCTCCAGGGTTTCTTTCAGAGTGGGAATTGAAAGGAAATATCCAGACATAACAAAGGGCAGATGGATTTGAAGCTGTTTAAGAGTCATTGCTACAATTAATTTTCTTAACCTATCATTTAAAGAAAATCAATATATTAGAAATAAAGTAACTTGATCATGAAATACATGTTCTTAATTCTTTCTGTAGTTTATGCACTCTGTAACTGTGTATATCTAAATAATATATCTAGCTTCCAGAGGAAAAAATAAAGTTTAAAAAGGAATAAGCTATAGTTTCTTCTCTCATAACAGTCTGACTTCTATTGTTGATCTGCTTGCTAATATTCATATAAGGCATAATTTAAACAATAAATTTTTACATGAACAGGATCAGTTCTTACCTTCAGCTTAGTACGATTAAGAAGTTCATTACCTTTATCATCATAATGATGGTTCGTTTACCATCATTACAGATGATGAAAGCATTCATTATCACTTTTGAATACAGGCTGTCATAACCTAAGATCAAGTCTATACATCAATGAGTAAAAGTGAACACTCAGTCAAAAGTATTAAACTATTTTCAGTAATATTATCAATTAAAAAAAAAAAAGAAACTTTCTTATTAGGTAGTACATGCACATTCCAGTAACAGAACTTGAGTAAATGTATTCATTCAGAGTAATTTAAACAGGTTGAGGAGGAGGTTGCCTCTTTGGGAAGAGCCTGGTCCTCTAATAAGAGTTACCAAGTGGACATTCAAAAGATCTTTATGCCCTTCATTGTCCTTCACATCAGTAATGAGGGTCTGCTCTCCATTGCTGAAAGGAGAGTTGGCAGCTCTATAGCAATTCCTTTTATGTGGCAAACACACATTTCAAAAAATCTCAAGAAACAGAAAATTCAGTACACATGTGCCCTCAGAGTTCACAGGCATAGGCTGCTCTCTAGCTCTCCTCTGAACAAAGACTTGGCTCAGTTCAGAGCTTGTTTTACAGTGTCTGTATAGAGTTTCAGAGTCTGCATTTCTGACCTTTCAAAATAACACTGCAAACTTAAACTAAAAATTTTTCTCTAGTACGTGTGGTCTACAGTTAGAAAAAAATTTGGGAAAGTACTTTAAGAACAAAGTTGATTCAGTAACTATTTTTACAGACAATCAATCTGAAAGAATCCACTTTCTGGAACAAATGTAAATTGAAAAACAAATCAAAGAGAATAACTTTGCATAAGCAATTTTGGCCATCTCTTTTACAAGTTAAGGGATGATAGAGAAGTACATGGAATATGAAGAGAAGAAAAGTGTAGAATGACCTAAATAATTAAATACATCTATAGACAGGCAACCCCTGCTAACATTCTGCAATATTTTCGTCTGGTTAATCATTTGCTTAATCTGACTACATGTTCACAAGTCAGTTTGATTAAAATTAGTCAAAAAGTGTGTCTCCATATGTGTTTTTAAAATATTCTGTTGAACTTGCAAGCTCTCACATCAATGTGAAGGAAAAGGTGAAGAAAAATGTGTGGATAACTGTGTAACCCTCATTGCCAATCTGGGAAAATTACCAAAACTGCCAATGTTGTTGTCACACCATAAGTGAAGATGCAGGAGAAGTATTAATGACAAACAACAACAGCTTCTCCAGAAAAATTGCACAAATACTATTGCTAGTCCTGCCACCAAGAAAGATGAGACACAGTGTCATTTTTGTCATAAATAACCACAGGCTTGTTTAATGGCAACACATTTGTAGCATTGTTTGGAGTCTCTGCAATGATTTTTTGCATGACATCTCACACAGTATTGCCTGTTGCTGTATTCCTTAGGCATGCTGGGAATCAATATGGTTAGTAATAGCAAGCACAATAAATGCACATTATGAGTAATCTTTTACTGCCAAAAGAATCAGCAATCATAATTTGTGCCTGTGTTAATTATATTTCCACTATGACTGGTAGATAACTAGGTCATAAAAATAGTCTGCAGCTTATATTTAGTAAACAAAATCATTTTAAATCCTTTCATTCAGCAGAGAATACAAGGCAGAGATTGTGCTTTTTGACACACATTTCCCTTTAAAGTTTTAGCCCAGACTGGAGAAAAGTTAACAGTGTTTTGAATGAGTCTGAAGATGCTTGGAAGTGCCTCAGACAAGGATGCTTGAAGGGAAGCAGCTCTTTCAAGGACTTCCTGCAAATACGCTTTTAAAAAGGCTGTCAAAAATTATATACACACTATCACAAAGAAATACAGTCATACAGCTGCACTTACACTTCCTTACAAATTAGCTATCAACTGTCCCTTTGCAATAGTTAATTGTCCAAAAGGTAAAAAACCCAAACATACTAGAGGAGAAACTAGGGGTATGATATATTTAGAAAAACCTCACTTAATTCCCAATTTTTATGTGCAGTTTTGCACTGTGTATCTATATGAATCTGTGTGTTTAGATTCATCACGCCATTTGCGAATCATCATGAAAATAATGGTGTGGTGTGTCCGGATGTGGTGCATGCACACATCACTTGGAAGTTAAACAGTGCTTCCAGAAAAATTCAGGCCTAAGCGATAGTTCTAGTAAAAATATTCAGGCTTGACTGCCCCCCTACTCTTCAGACAGAATAAATTCTTTTAACAAAAGATTATCTCAGCTCAACAGGGAGTGCTCGTGCTGTAGCCCTGCCTCTTGAATGATAGCTGGGGAAGATCAGGCTCAACCATGAGAGTGGCCACCTTCAAACCTTTGCATCCCTCCTGTCAATTAACTGCTGTAAAAGCAGACCTCAGTGGCTGGAAGGGCAGTTCACCAGTGAGAAACAAGCCTTGCAGTTCAGTGAAGCAGTGTGCTGCAGGTAACTGCTTCAGAGACAATCATGCCTGGACAGTGATGATCCAGACAATTATTTACATGCAACCTTTCACCTCTATTTAGGATTATGCTAGCAGCTCCTCATTATGATCAATAGTTGAAAGCTTTTCTAACTACTCCTGCACAAATTACAAGACATCGATGTTAAAATGTACATGAAGTAACTTTTGCTCACTTCTGCCTTAGCAAAATCTTTTCTATTAATGATAGATTTATTGAAATATGAAATATGAACTTGAGCTCCTGTTAAACCTCTTATAAGAGAGTATATCTCATAAAAAGGGAGACAAAAAATAAGAAAAACCCCTGAAATTCATTTAAAAGATTCCACAAGAAAAAAAATCACCAAGCAACATGCCAGCAGGGGGTAGAAAATAATAAAATCATCTAGACTTTGCATATTCATAGAGTGGCAACAGCTAATTTATTTATTTATTTTTCAGTCAGCAAGTCCTGGCAGCTATGTGGTTTCTTCTTTTGGGGAAAAAAAAAAAAAAAAAACAAAAAAAAAAAAACAAAAAAAAAACCAACTAAAGGAGTAGAGACACTGGAGTGAGCATCCAGCAAAATAGAACTTCTGTTTCCATTTTTCAATTTTAAGCCTTTTGCACAAAACATCCATATAATTAATGACCTAACACCTTTCAGCAGAGGAGAAAGAAAGAAAAATATAATAACTCTTCTAGGCTAGTTGTTGTCATTGACAACTCAATTTACATCTGATGCAATGATGGAAAATGTCATAAGTCATGCCATTAGCCTGTCATTAATAAACAGTTTGTCTCATTATTTTACAGTTTCTTGAAGGCAACAACACATTGATATAATGTGTTTTCCCACTCTGAAAGTAGTATTAAAAATGCATCAGTGGAAAAGCACTTGAGAAAAAAAAGAAAATGGCAATTTCTTTGTTCTATTTCACAGTTTTTTCAGTTCACCTTGAAATTCATCCGCTAAGAAATACATCCTAAAAGCTTGCTGAAAAAAGTTTCTTGCAAACCTGAAGACAGTTTGCATACTGACAACTCAACAACTCTGCTGTCTCCTTCTATGCAGCAATTCTCTTTGAAATCCCCATGCTTGACCAATCCTTAAATATTCGATGATATCCATCCCAGTACAGAAATTCTCTACAGGTGCACTGTTCATGTAGTAGTCAGAGAAATTAATCTAATTCTCCTGTAAACTGTAAAAGCAAAATGTTTTCACCTAATCATTTTATGTTCTGAAATTCTTCCTGCCTTTAAAGTTCTATAGATTATAACTGTAGATTATTCTCTTAGATACACCAAGACATAGGAAAATTGAGGTTAGACACAAATAAAATCAACCTCCTACTATCTATACTTTGAGGTATTCTATGGAAGAATGAAAAGCAAGGTTGAGCTGCTCATCACAGAGATTCAAGTAACATTTCCAATGCTCTGTTTTCCTTTCTCATCCTAAGTCCCTGCACTGTTACTCAGCCCACTATACCATTATTACGATAATTCTTTGGTACAACTTTGTACTTACATTGCATGTTGTCTCTCAATAAACTGAAATGTAAAAGCAATGACAAATTGCACTTGGCAAATAATTGCTTTAAATTACTGGCTCCTGAATCTGTAGTTTTTGAACACAGCTCCTTTGACAATCAAAAAAGTCAAGGCAGCAATCAACATTTAATTTAAATGTTGAGTGTTCATAACCCCAGGGAAACCTTGGCAGTCTGTACAGGTTCCAAGAGCTCATAAGTGAAATTGGTAAAAACCAATTATTTCTGTGAGGCAGCTATGATAAACCTGGGGAGTATATCTGCTTTAAAACAATAGAATAAAAAGTAGAAAACAAAAGAAGAAAATAAAGTTAATTCAAGGGTTCAGAACTACCTGTAATGAACATAAAAACTGTTTTAAAATAAGAGGGTCCTCAATAAAGCAGAATATCCAAAAAGTGTAAAGAATATCCAAAACCTGGCCAAATTGCATTCAGCACCAGCATAAGGAGCTGCTTATGAGACATAATGGAGGCAGAAAGACACCTATAAACTGTTTCAGTTTCCTGATAGACGACAGAAGTACCTGGCTGGAATGGAAGTTACCTAGACTTGTTGGGGAAGATTAAACTGTGAGCTGAAGAAAATACAAGTCCCTTCCTGCTTTAAGACATCTTACTCTCTAATTCTTTTTTACTTTATCCCAAAAGCCAAGAATATAATTGTTTTGATAATATGTCATGGGCAAGAGAAAATATACATAGACTTATTCCTCCTGTTTTTAAATCACATCTGTGAGAGACAGATATACTTGGCAGAGGAGGTTAATTTGTTTCTGGATTTGCTTCTGATCCTTGCTATTCAGCTACTAGCTTTTGGCAGCCAAATGAAAGCAGCAGAAGAATGTGAATTTATACTCAATTGTATAATATTTAAAATTGCCTTTTTTGTGTGTGTCAGGGATCTAAAATATGTACAGAAAAGGGAATAGAATCTGAAAATTCAGGGCAGAATGTAAACGTGTTTAGATTAGTTTTCTTAGACTTTTCTTTATCCTATGCTGGAGATCATCTTCTTGCCCCTGACAATCCCAGGAGACTTCCAGCAGCTGGAAAAGGCTGGGTTGTTTGCCACACACAAGTTTTTAAGAGAACCTGAAGGAGGTGGACCAGCCACAGCTGCCAGGGCTGTTCAGTACCAGAGGTCCTGGAGCTCTGTGGGGCTACAACATTTCCCCAGTCTAAGACAAAAGGCATATGTCCAAGGCAATATTCATAAATTTCTAAGCTTCTATCTCAGCAAGAGACAAACATGGGAAACATGCCACAAGTAGCTCCAATGGAACCTGCAGAGCTGGCTATGAAAATTGCCCCTGCAGTCCCACAGGGGTGCATCATCTATTTACTGCTCAGCAGACACTTCCTTTCCCCTTGCTGCCTTCTGCTCCAGCTTGAATGCATGAGGAGGCAAGTCCCCACACTTTCTCAGACTCATTCCCAAAGTGGATTATTAAGTATTTCCTTCAATGTAAGACTACAAGAAAATCTAAACAGAGATCTACATAAACACCTTTTTCTGGGAATGACACAGGAGGAAGCCACAAAACAAGTAAACATCTTGGATATTGTAGGAAAATATATGATTTGTGGAAATAGTTAATCTCTAAAATAAAGTGATTTCCCATAATTTAAAAAAGGAAAACTATATGCTGATAGCCTTCTATACCAAATAGAAGGAATATGCATGGGGCAGAGGTGAGGGTAAGGACAAAAGGAAAACAAACAAGATGTCTATGTATGTCCAGCAATTCTAGGAAATATATATTTTTACCTATATTTTAACAGTGTATTTGACTACACTGTTTTGCTGTCAAATATTTCACCATAAACATGCAATTTATTTTACTTTTATTTTTTTCCACTCTAATCAAACAATACTATGTTATTAAAAAGTAATGACTGTGGAAGAATACCATGGCCAGAAATTCCAGACAAGTCTGAAAAATATAAACATTGTAAACAAAAAACATTATAGAGAAAAGGAGTAAGTCCTTTTTGATCAAAAGATCAGACCTAGAAGGAAAGTTAACAGAAGTCATTATAAGCATGATTATCTCCAGAGACTGGGAAAGGTCATAAATGTTCCTCAAAGCAATTTACTGTGAGGTTAAATATGTATTTAATGATGTTACATCTATAAATAAATTTTTAAAATTGTCTAAAATAAATATAGAATCCTAGACTATTTTGGTTTAAAAGGAACCTTTCGAGTTCATCTAGCCCCATCCCTCTACCATGACCAGGGACACCTTTCACTAGACCAGGCTGCTCAGTGTCCCATCCAACCTGAGCTTCAGTGATGATTCATCTATCACCTCTGGGCAACCTGTTCCAGTGCCTCACCACACCCTTGGTAGAGAATTTCTGATACTAAAAGAAAAGATAATTTGAGAAATGTAAGGAGACAGAGAAAATTGAGCAGAAAAGAGCCCACAAACCAGCCCCTTTGCCCTGTCACCACCTCATTCGTCCTGGCAGTGAATATTTCACATATAAATTGAAAAGAGTTGTCATGTTACCCTGGGATTGCAATCTCAGCTCCTCATAGAAAGGTGCCTAGGGGCAGAAGGAACTGCCACTTTTAAAAGCAGGATAGTTTGAAAGCAGATACTTTACAGATCTGTCTGAACAGCAAGAGGCTAAAGGGGCTGAGATCTGGGACATCATGTTCCCAGAACTAAAATAGGCACTTACAGCAACCATCCTGACATTTCAAGGGAAATCCTCAACCCATCTGGTAAACTGATCCACTCTGGAGTTCTTGTGCAGTCCTCAAAGCAGAGAGGAGAACAAGAAGAAAGGGCAGCTAAACAAAAGACTTCAAAATAAAGACAGGCTGCCCTCAGAACTGACTGTATTTCAAAAATCCTTTATCAAATTGAAGATTTTGCTGTAAGCCATTTCAGCCTTGGTGAACCAGCATTTATAGATTTTCATTTTCCTCTAGTGAAGTTTGCACTGTTTTTTGTTAGCCAAAGTATCTCAAGCTAATATGCTTAACCTAACCCTGTAAGTAACCCAAAGGTTGTTGAAAGGTATTTTTGCAACTTCAAAAAAACCAGCAAAATGATCTGTCCCACTGGAATCATCTAAAGGGAGTAAATGGCAGTTTACCTTTAATAATTAATACTTTCACAAAGGTATTAATGTAAACACTTATGGCACCTCTGCTCTCCCCCAGCACCCCAATGCAGCAGCTGGTCTAGCTCAGTTAAGTACATATAACAATACAACTTAAAATTCCACTGCCTTTAGGGAAGTTTAACTTAGGCTGTGAGAGGCAGATCTATTATATCCAGGAACTGTTGCCAGAAGAAAGTGGGTCAATGACATGGGAGTACATGGTCATATTGCAAATATCTGTTTAATTTTTGTTGCCCCTGTCCTGTCAATATTCCAGCAGAGGATAAGGCAACACATCATTTTCCACTCAAGTAACTTTGGTTATTTGGGAATTGAGATTGATTTTCCTGATTTTGTACTATGAAGATTCAGTGTGGGCCTGCTGTACTACAGCATGAGGTGGCATCAGGCACAAAGGAATTTGATGTTTTGTAGCAGCAGTTTGGAACTGCAAAGCTGGCAGCTTCAGGAGCAAAATGTAACATATTGCTCAGGGAGATAAGAAATCTTCCAACAAAACCAAAATATTCTTTATAGGCACTTCTACCTGTTGCAATGAGTATTTTTCCTGTCTCATTTGTACTTTTGTTGGTTTGATTAGAGTGGTTTCTGTGTTTGCATCTACCAGATCTGCTTGGTAAATAGTTTTGGTACTTGCAGAGACAGTTAAATAAAACAAAGAAAGTTTATTCTGGCTTACTCTGGCTCTTTCCATTTGCAAGACAGATGACTCAGAAGGACAGTAAACTCACCGTTGAATCAATAAGACATCAGCAGAACAGCTTATTTTATTTTTATTTAATACAAAAGTTTATTTTCTCTTATGCTAAGAGGAAAAAAAGTTCCTACTCTGGATGTTATGCATTTCCTTTATGTATCAGTGAAAATTCTACAAATAACACAGTAATAACACAATATTTTATCTTCCTTTCATCAAGGCTGATCTTTACATCAGCTGGTATAGAACATTCAGTTAATGTTTTCTGTCAGTGATTTTTCAGAAAACACTTTCATTTTAGAAATTTTTGGACATTTGATATAGTCATAAGAAAAGGCCATATCTTCTGTTTCCTGACAGGTCTTCCTCAACAAATTCATGAAAGGTTCCCCCTAATGGTGAGAGAGGTAAGACAAATTTGTCTAATTCCTATTTCATTAAGGTACATATGGAGAAATTTTCTTACCTTTCCCATAGGAAATTGGGTTAGCTTGTCAAAAACACATCTGCATTAGACCTTAAATTTTTGTATATAAATCAGTTAGAAGGAACAGTTACACGTAAAGGAAGAGATAGCAAAGTCATTTAGTAAACAGGAAAAGGTGCCAGCAGGAATTAGTAAACCACTTAATGAAAACTGGAAGTCTGTACTGTGGTATTTTGAACAAATAAAGCAGTTTGAGCAAACTAATGGAGAGATGTTATACCTGATGTTTAATGAAAAGAAATGTAATTGCATTAACTTCCAGATTTAGAATGTAACTGTGAACTGTTATTAGTTCCTCTATAAATGTCTACAAACAGTTTACTTGATCTGAATAATGATGAATCAAATTCAGTAAAAATCACACTGTGTCTTGACCAATTTTAAAATCTACTGATCAGAATATATTTTTGATTTTGTAAATTGATTGAAACCTGTTGCAATAAATGTAAAATCTTTCCATTCCAGGAAAAATGTCATCTTGCACTTTATTTTAGCTAGGCAGTCACTGCTAGGCCAATGCCACTGTTAATTGCCTTTACAGAGCAAGAAATAGGGGATCTTTTCTAACCTAGTTCTCACTCTTCTTACTTGAAATTACTGCATTCCCCATTATCTCATAAATATATGATGTCATCATTTATTTTCAATTTGCACAAATTTCAGAGTTCAACTTTTGGAAATTATTCATATACAATTTCTATAACCATGTTCAGACAGCATGTACGTATGATTAGTCTATGCTATGATATCAAGTTGAATTATAAAGAAAGACTGAGACAGTAATTCTCCAATGGGGAAATAAAATAATCAAATAGGAGGATAAAAATCCAATTTTAAAGCAAGGATCAGTGGCCATGACCAAATTACTCAAATCACATTTAAATTCCAAGATTGCTTGAAGAAATAACCCTCTATAGATTTTTCATTCCCATTAAATGAGCAATTTTTGTAATTATCTGAAACAGCTATCAACCAGGTCTTTCATAATATTTAGGTACCAAGAATCATGGGACATTTCTCAGCAGTCATGAAAGTCCTTTATGTTTGGAGAGAAAATTTCTGCCCATTCATTAATTTTAAAGATGCCAGTTAAGGCAGAAGTATTCTTATGTGTGAGATTAAATAAAATCATATCAAAAATATTGAGATCGTCCTGCAAGTATTGGGGGTTTTCAAGTGAAATTTAATATGTTTTTTCTCCTAAAAATTAATATATTAATATTTTAAAAAACAAAATAAAGCCTAATATGACTCCTTTCACACTGATATCATATCACCAGAATTTATGAGGAATAATAGGTTAGTCCTATGCATAGCATTTAAATAAAATATCTTTCCATACAATTTAGGTCCCATTTTGAAATATTTCAAATCTATCTGGTATTATTAAGATTGGAATTTTGATTAAAATGCATCAACTTATTTTTGTTTATATAGTTAGTATATAATTTTGATCTTTGAGAGATGTATAAACTTATCTAATCTGATTTCCAAACCGAGGAGATTTCAAAAGGGTTTACCAATTTCATAAATTCTGTTTCATAAAAAGTTATCAACACCTGAATGCTGGAAGTTAAATTGTTTACTTAGAAAACATTACAATTAATTGAGTAGGTTTAAGTGCAATAGTAACTTGCTTACAGCTTAGCATTAATGGGCCCTTGAAACTTGAAATGAACTCTGTTAGCACAAATGCCTGAGCCGAGGAATAAAACGGAGACAGGTTATCCTGGGCCAAGGCTGACCCAGGTGGGAAGATAAGAACAATTAATGCTCTGTCCATGTGGACATGGAGGAAGGACCCAAAGAGGTGTTAGAAGACCTTAGACCACAGATTATCGTTATACCAAGAGACACATGCAGGGCAGATGATGACTGGGTGCACATACCAAGAGGGTATAAGGACCCAGAAGTTTCTTTGTTCAGGGAACCTCTCCAGAAGCACCCATCTAGAGCTGGCATGCAATTAAACCTTACCATACACAATTAATTTCTAATATTCAATTTAAAAAAACTTGATTCAATCAAAAAAAAGCTAATTAAAATTATTTGTCCTTTTATACCCTAACAGTTAGCCTTTAAACGCTTACAAGAGGCATTTTGTCCTCTTAATGCTTTGAGAGGCAATCAAGAGCTCCTTTTTCTCTTTAATTACTGTCTTTTCATCCTTTCCAGGAACACAAAATTAGCAAAATGTCTACATCCTATTGAAGCAATCAGACAAATTATTTTCTACATACTAAAGTGTTTTGACCTTAGATAGGAAGCCTATAACATCTCCAAGGAAACACTAAGTTGAAATCTAAACTTCAATTAAAATTATATTTGAGTGTAATTATTTGGGCCACAGAATGTAATTTGTTTTTTCATTGGTCATTACTCTCTCAAAACCGTAGAGTTACTGTGCCCAGTGGCCTCAATCAAAATCTATGTATGTACCTGCCTTGCTCTGAAGCTCTAGCTGGATGGATAGCCTTCATTACCTGTTCAGCTCCTCTCCTGTAGTTTCTGCTGGCAGAGGGCACTGCAGTCCAGAAATAAATCTCTTTCAATGTACTTCTGGTTGCAGACTAAGGTTCTTTGGGAATTCCATGCCTTGAAATGGTTTATATTAATGCAACACTCTTTCATTACTTTTTGGATAGAGAAAATGAAATATTAGCCACTTAAGCTAAAATGCTTACTACTCTTTAAATTTTTTTAATGAATAAAAAATACATTAAAGAATACCTGAGAGACACCTGTTGGCATGTTTGTAAATGGAAGAGAGTTTCAATTTTAAATCTCTAAAAGATCGCTGGGTTGCAACTCTGAGTGGTCTTTCTATCACAAGAAGGTGCCAGTATTTATGAGCTTCATGCTCAGGGATTTGACAGAAGTGTAAAGCAGGTTTTAGATAATAAAATATGAATATAGAGAATAGGGAGGGACTGTAGGAGGGAGAAAAACAAAACAAAACAAAGTGGTAGAGTCTCATCAGGATTTCATGTTGGTGAAAGCTAGCAGGAATACCCCAAAACCAAGGTGGAAAAAAATTATCTATTTGCAATGCAAGCAAGATTCAGAAGCTGAGTTTAGTCCCTATATTTTCAATTAGTACCACCACCCCAAAGTCTTATCCTAGGAGTTTAACAAGATGATGTAAATATTGCAATAGATAAATTCTGTATTTTAAAGTAGAAATGTATTCTGATGTGAAATCAAGGTGTTCCCACTTGGTAATAACTCAGGAAAAATTTGGCAAGTCATTGTTCATTCTTCTTCTCTGCCTAGGCTTTCAAAAAAAAAAAAATGGTATTTAAAACTAAACTTCCTGCTACTCTTTGTTAACTAAAGATGGCAATAAACAATCCTTTGACTGCTCAGAAATAACCTCTTAGGTTAGTCAAGAGAGTTAATGTTGGTCCATAAACAGTGGTTTCTTATATGGCAGTCGACCAATAGGTAGGAATGTAGAGAAAAGACACAGACCTGTTGGAGCATGTCCAGGGGAAGGTGCTCAGGAGGCTGGAACACCTCTCCTGTGAAGCTGGGCTGAGAACTTCAGGTGTGAGCTTGATGAAAAGAAGGTTCATGGCAGCCTTACAGTACCTAAAGGTGACATAAAAGAAAGATGGAGACAACATTCAGTGGGACCTGTTGCAGCAGAGCAAGGAGTAATGGTTTTAAAATAAAGGGGATAGATTTGATCAGCTCTAAAGAAGAAGTTTTTTACAATAACTGATGAAACACTAGCACAGGTTACACAGTGAGTTGGTGGATGCTCCATTCCTGGGAATGCTCAAGGTTGAATGGGGTTCTGAGCAACTGGATATAGATGATGATATCCCCGCTCATGGCAGGGGGTTTGGACTTGGAAACTTTCAAAGGTCCCTTCCAACTCAAACTATTCTATCATTCCATGACATTCTATAACTCTGTAGAGTAACTGGGAAAAAAAAGAAATTTAAAAAAAATTAAAAGGAAGGGAAAAGTAAGAAACCACTTAGAGAAATGTACAAGTTTACACAGCATAAGAATATTTCCAGAAGGTAAAATATTGTTATTAAGGGAAATCTCCCAATGGGTATAGCTAGGATGGTTATTTTAACAGTCTAGTCCCTAAAATATTCTGGTGCTGTAGTAGAAAAGTTATTAATTTAACGTGCAGAACTATTACTCATTTTTATATTACACTAGTATAATACTGGTGAAAATGCTGCACTCTAGAGGAATGCTAAAGCTGAGATCCCATATGAGAACAATATTACTACTAAGAGAAAATATTTGCTAGGAAAACCATATTTACAGGGGAATTTGCTGTGCTTAGCTGGAGAGAATTCTTGAACCTAATTTACTTACAGGGCATGTGGTTCTGCTGGCAAATATTGACTAGGGAATAGAGAGATCCACTGAATTTTGTAAGTACTACTTTTTAGTTTGAAACAAAAAGGCTTTTTTTTCCTTCAGGCATTTTTCTTAGGAATCATTCCTCTGCCACTCCTTTTGAAAGATAAGTGGTATATGTATGATCTGTTACTCTGAAGGGTTTTAAAAGAAACACTATTTTTACTGCTTGGGCATGGGGCCACTGTTTTGGTTTTTTGGAGTTTTTTTTGTCCAGGAGTTTTGGTGGGTTTGCTATTATTTTGTTTTTATGTAATTTGAAAGAATAGCTTTATCAGAGCTATCATACTTCATCACTGTCCCTGGAGGGCCTTAAGATTGCTGACAAACAACACCATAACAAACATCTATTACTACTAGAGGTCACTTTTTAAAAAGAAGCAGACATACCAATATATGATGCATACAGAGCAGGCTGATAGAAGGCAGTTTCTGACAGTCTCTAGGAGTATCCCAGGCAGCAAAGCCAAGATTTTTCAGCACTTTACCTACATGTTCACACTGCTCCAATTTGTAATTGGCATATGCCCACCTTAAGGAAGCCGCCCCTTGGTTGTCTATAAACTAATTTTCATTCAAAATTAGTAAAATATTTTAAAGATATGCAAACTAAAATAAACCCTTATCCATATCATAAAAATCACAGTCAAAAATGGCAACATTATCTTATTAAATATGTAAAAAAAGTTAGCTAAAAATCACTAGTTTGGTACACAAAATTGGTTGCAGATCTGGTCTCTCACTCTCCCAAGGTGAGGGCTGGGAAGGGCAAGAAAAGGGGTGGAAGAGTGAAGACGGGACGGGAAAATACCAACCATCATTTAAAAAAAACCCAAACAAATCACACTATGAAATATTTGGGAAAACATGTGATTGGTAAAAAATAAATACGCTTTGAAAGGAAGTGTTTCATTTTACCAATTAGATATTTAGTCATTCATCTTCCTTTAGTCCACTAGAGCTAGACAAAAAGATACATGAATATTTAATCTCATATTAATTACTTCATTTGCATATATAGGTACTTAAAGAATGTTTTCAACCACCAGACTTTGTCCATCAAGCACATTTTGGCACATTGAAACAAACTATGATATTAGAATAGCCTTATTCCTTCAAGCAAATATGATTAAAATTGCAGTAATATAATAACAGATAATAAGCAGGATCTTAATGATTAAAATGAAGTTCTCTAGTTCTCCCAAATGCTGCTAAAAGTTATATGAATAATAAAAAGAAAAAAACACACACAAGACCCACAAACAAACAATGTGTTTTTAACTTCTGTGTAAGCTGGTCTAGCAGAAGGGATCCCATGGCAGGGATAATAGAACTAGATGATCTTTAAGATCCCTTCCAACCCAAACCAATCTATGATTTATGGTTGATGGGGTGTCCTTTTAAGTAAAAAATGACATGCCCAAACAGAAATAACATCTAATTTCAGGTGTGTGTGATTTCTGAAGTGACAAGCCTTGCTGGAACTTGTTTGTGTTAGTAGCATGAATTACCACCACCAAAAGCAAAAGGCTAAAACAGAAAACATACTGCACAAGAAAATATTCTATGTGCATGTATATCCTACAATCTTCACAACTCCCCTGCAGTTAGGTCACTTATTCATTACTACTATGAAGAACTATTAAAAATAGATCGATTTCAAGCAAGACAATCTATCTGCCTTACTGTCCCTTTCGACTCCCAACTCGTCCCCCCTTGCAAAGCAGCCTATGCCTGCTGATCCCAAACACATTCAAATCATAAAGAGCTCAAGGAATTATTTTAGAAACTGCTTATTAAAAAGCAGGATACCGTCCTCATCAACACATGCTTGTCTTTCTCTTCCACATGTTTATCTATCTCTCTCTTTCTCTCATATGCTCTATTTGCTCTTTACTCTAGTTTCAGCTTGAGTATGAAGTTTATCGTAATACAAATGCACCTTAAAAAGTGCAAACACAGATTGGTACTTGTCTTTTCATGGTGGCAGTGTATAACAGAATAGCTTGTAGCCATGAGTCAGTCACACTGACCTTCAGTTACACAATGACCTATGAGCTTCTTACATTTTTAAGAGGAAAAACAAAAAAAAATCAATTACAGTGGCCATTTAGCTGCAAGTTACAAAATCCTTTTAGCATTAGGAAGTTTTATGTTTTTCTCTCCAAGAGGTTAAGAAATGAGAATATGAATCAAACCACCATTTGGATACTGTTCATGCTGCAGAATAGCATTTAATAATGAGAAAGAAGTTGTTATGCAATTTGTATTAATATTCAGAAAATAAAGTTGCTTGTATGGGGTGGGATTATGCAGACAAAAAAAAAATGTGAATAGTTTACATATACACAAAAATGCATGTGTGAATGTGTATCAGATGAAAAAACTTGCCTACAAAAAGTGTCACTTCAATTTCAAAGGCAATTTCAATTTCCCTGAGAAAATTAGTGTGAATTTTCTGTTATAGTCACTTATTATTTTAATAATTTAACACCTAAAGCTTTCAAGTAACAGACACCATAGGACTTTAAAAAATCAAGAAACAAATGAAGCAGAAGATCAGGATGGGAAAACTAAAATTATAAAGAAAACACCAGTAATGCTGCACATATAAGGCAAGAACCCATGGAGTTTTCCCTGCCATTCATGCACTGTATGACCTGCTTTATCATCTCACATTATCTCCTGACCCTTATGAGTTGGATTCCAAAAAACTTCTCTGGTTTAGGCACCATGAATTGGTTTTCTATAGGATTTACCCATAAGTTTGTAACTGTACAAGTGGTCTCTAAAATTACTTAAAACATCATTAAATATAGAAAAAGATCCTTCTACACTTCATATCCATTAGCAGGTATTTGTCTTATAAAGTTCTTTTTGCTTTTAAATTTGACAGGTAATGTCATAACAGCTTGGAAAGCATAAGCAACCTTTGAATTATGATGTTTCATTTCTATAGTCAGTTGTTTACCTGGGTGGCTGAAAAGTATAGACTTTCCTTTTTATTTAGAAGAATGACTCTCACTAAAGTGTTGCTTTGCAACAAATGGTGTAGTTTGCAGCTGACTTCCTCCGTAGGAAGAGCGCCTGCAGTGTCAGACCCATGTCAAGCTGGTAAGCGCAGTTATGAGCCTGCAGAGGGTTCTCTCTGGCTGTTTTATACAGGCAAACATAAGGAAGAAATGTCAGTGGGAAAGATTTTCAATTAGGCAGACTTTTAACCCAGGCAATTTGTGTGATGACAACACTTTGTCTGTGCTGCCCAGAACATGAGGCCAAGTCCTTCCCAAGGGCAGCAGTGCCATCAGCCCTCCCAGCGCAGTTCCTGAGCCTCTCAGGGGTGCCCCAGGTATCTCCTTAGCTCTCTCTCTGCACTCCTTAGCTAGTTCCAGGGTTCCAGTTTGTGAGCCAGATGATCATGCCAAAAAACTCTACTGAGGAAAAAAAGTCTGCATAACCACATGCTTAACTTGACAACATTAAGTCTCATGTTAATCCACTAATAGCTACCACCTTCCCTGGTATAGCTCCAGCACATCTTTTCTTATTCTTGTACTAAAGCTTCCCCTGGCACTGTGTCAGCATCCTGAAAACTGGCAAAAACTGCTGCAGGGTCTCAGAGCTTGAGGGGGAATGCAGATGAGAGATGAGGGAAGGCAGATGTGTTTACCAGCCCCAGACACTGAGGTCACTGCTAACTCACACCAGGGTGGGTAAGTTTTAGCACCAGAAGGTGAAACCAGCTTTCCCACACACATCAGCTCAAAAGTGCTTTTTTGTCACAATGTTGTGTTATTAATCGACTCAGAACATTTTAATCTGTTTTGGAGACGTATATAAGAACGTATAAGAATGCATCTGAGATTGAGATTTTTTGTTTTATAAGTAATTTGAAATGATGTATTTACTCAGAGAACTACTGGTAAGTAAGCCCTCAGAAAATCTGTTTCTTATCAGTGACAGAACATAAATTATGCTTCTTAATAGAAATATACATAAGCACATACATAATTTATACTTATGCAAATTTAAATTACCTGGTCATAAGTTGACATTAAGTTTTCAAAGTGACTAATGTTCTTTGATTCTAGTCCAAAGTCTTTCATGTTAAAATATTATTAATCTTTGATTCAGTGAATGTGCTGTTGGGTTATTAAATCGTAGAATATTTGGTATTAGAAATAGATGAAGGATTTCTACATCAAGAAATTTAAAATTAATTTGTAGGTGCTGGATGTTTTAACTAAGAATAGTTGCCCATTATTATTCTAACATTTTCTCCTTTAGAAGTCTGAGTCAAGTCTCAACTATCCCATTTGTGGCATAAATCAAACAAGAAAATATTCCTTAGAGTTCAGTTTAAGAATAAAGCTACTTTGCAATCAGACACATATACTGTAGGTCTGAAGTCAGTGTTTCCACCAAATAAAACCTTTTTCTGTCAGAGCAAGAGATAAACTTAGGTCATTGCACGGCTTTAAGATAAAAGCTGCAATTGCTTTTCCTTCATTTAAAACACGTACAAACGCAGAGCAGACATGGCTTTGGCTGTAGAAGACTCCATGTATGTATTGCACATGGTTTAGCCTCAAAGCTTGTTTTTATCAGTGAATATGAGAAAGAAGTGGTGTGCAGGGCTGTGGTGTTGCTGATACCTGCACATTTCTGGTTTTTACACTGTACTCTCATCTGGGCGATAAATGATGGTTGAAGCAAACACAAACCAGACAGGAGACATACCCACTTCTCAGGAGACCTTCTGGGCTGATAGAAGTACAGGAAATCACACATGGTCCCTTTAATCAAATTTGTCCTCCCTGCCAATTTAAAGAGAAGGTTATGACTCCCTAAACAATAAAAATCTCCTGTTTAACATTGATAAACAATCACAGATGTGAATGCTTGTTTTTGCATTCAACACATTCACCTGGAAAAGAACTAATCATTGCAAAATACTGTGCACCTGCTAAAGCAAATAAGCCTTTTCTAATCACACTGTGGATGCCAGAAAAAATGAGTATAACATGCTAGTAGAATATAGTGGCTGGATCCCACTATTTCTAACACGTTCCTCTTTGGATGGCTCAGAGAGTAAAAGGAACAGTAATTAGGATTGAATCTGATATTTTTGATTAATAAGGGAGTGGGCCATGCATTACAGCACAACTTTAAATAACACTGTAAAAACTTTGCAACCTTGAGTTAGAAAGAGAACAAATTTTGAGTCCTACCCCAGAACCTCACTGTATGCCCAATCTGTTTTTCAAACTGGATGTACTGGGAATGACCACACCCACTCAATGTTTGGCCTTTTCTAACAAGGTAAAGGGCTAAATGCCTAGAAAATAAAAATGAAAATAACAGCAAAGGAGAAGTCCAGAATACTCTACCAGTACTCAGAAGTCCAGGACTCTACCAGAATAGAGTAGAAATCTTAGTTATAAAATAAACATAAGGAAATTACATAATTCAGGTCTCTGGACAAACTTTGCAGATGGCCTCAGAGACAGCAATAATATAGGTAAGCATAACTTGACCTAGTTTTTGTAACACTAATAAATTGTGATAACTGTAGCTAAGAAAACCACAGAGAGGGATGGTTAGATTTTTTTTTTTTTTACCTAAAAGGAGGCTTCTAAAGTTTAACTGTTCTTTTTTAAACCATTTCAAACTGCAGCCATCAGGCTTTGGATCCCCATTTTCCTACTGTAACATATAACATGTTATATGGAACATATAGCTGGCTTTCATCCATCCTGTAACTTGTTATTTTGTCATCTATCCAGGACAAATAATCAAGTGGGTCATAAAGCCAAAGAGTAGCTGTCTTTATCACAGAGTTCAGCAAGATGACAGGCTAGGCTAGGGAATTATTTTTAGCTATGAAGGACATAAATATTTAAATTTGGGGGATTTATAATTTAAAAAGAAAAGACCATTAGAAACTATATTGTTGGAGAAACTGATTTTTCTCTTTTTTGCTTTATAGACCTTGATTTCATTACACAGCCTACTGACTTATTTTACATCTAAATGTATTTCAATAAAACATCTAGAAAATGTAACTATACTTCATTAAAACCCGTAAGTATATTTCCCCAGGAGTCAGTACATTGAAAGAAATCTCAAGAAATCTGTCCTGGTTTTTCTGTTGAGTAGGTATTCCAGGTTCTTCTGTATTAGTCTAATAGTTTATGTTTGAACATGGTGAAAAATAATCAGAAAACAATTTCTAATACTTTTTTTTTTGTTTGCTCCTCTATCATTAGTTTCTAGGTTCTATGTTTTTAAACAAATTTAGGCAATTTTCAATTACTGACATGCATATTTTTTCAGTTAAGTTTAATTCAAGTTGGTATTTAACATGCACCCAGTATTCTCAATTATTTTAGTCATCAGTTTTTAATCTACTGCTAACCAGATCTCATCTATTGTGTCCACAAAGATGCTGCTTATATACAGTGCAACATAGCATAAAGTTTTGAAACAGGACAACAACAAGTGACTTGGTCCAAGAAATGCTTTTGCACATTCTCAGGCTTTGATGGTAACCCATGAAACAGATGTACAATTGCAGCACTTAGAGACAGAGGTCTGCCTTTTTTGGGGCTGCAGTTTAGCAGAATCTGATAATGAACAAAGAGGCATTTACAACCCTTGAACACTCCAAGTCCTGTTGTTCTGGACATTTCTCTTCCTAACAGTTATTTTTGTTAATGATCTGTAATATTTTTTTTCCTCAAGTTGTTCTAGAACATGTTTTCTGTTCGACTTTTGAGTCAAAATTAGCTGGGTTTACCTTCTGTATTCCATCATGGGAATGTTTGTTCAGAACCAATATACTTTATCATCTTTCTAGACCCTTTTTATACTGCAGATGCCAACACTAAAACATCACTTTGAAGTATTTCTCCCTCTTAGTAATCACCTTATCAAGACGAGGAACAAGTATTTTTTACCATTAAAAAAGCCTGCATTACTATCTACACATGCATAACATGTCTGGATGTCTCTTGGAATTTCTAAGGAGTTGATATATATAGATACAGCTGTATCCTTGGTTATATAGCATCTCACACTGTTTATATGCAAACAGGTCATCTTGGGAGCTCTAACATATCAATGAAGGTTTGGAAAACAAGGGAAAAAAGATGACTTTGTCTCACCGATCTAGTTTAGACAATGGTAATAAAAATATGCTTTATGACCCAGTGTTGCATTTTACTTACTGAGCCATTGTACTTTGAAAGATGCTCAGTTGATCTATTCTTTGCACATTTTACTATGTAAAAGCAAAAAAAAACCCAAACAAACAAACAAAACCCAAAAACCAAAAAAAAAAACCCGCAAAAACCAACTAACTATGACCCTTTCTGTTTAATACCATTTCTTATAAAAAATAGAAGAGAATGTTCCAGTGCAAGAGCACAACTTTCCCAGTTTTTAAAACAGCTGACAAAAGAGCAAACTTCTGCTGTCAGCAGAAGCTATCATTTGAAGTATGACTAGAGACTACAGGATGGTGTGAACTTTTCTCTCTACACTGGCATAATGAATAGGGAAACAGCTAAACCCTCTGACATCTAAAATAACAAGTCACAAGTAAAGTTGTCCCAACTGTGAAACTTTGTGATGCCTCGAAGCAACACATAAAATTCAGCTCTGCACCAGTGGTGAACTTATAGTACTTGTCATATCAGAATGGAACCAGCAGGCTTTTGATTACTTACTTGTCTCCACACAACCTCTTTTTTTTTATGTTTTCAAAGGCTGTGCCTTCTCATCTGCATGCAGCTGCAATTGCCTGAATTATTCCAGATTTAAGCCTCAATTTTTACACCCCTGCTCACAGCTCATAATCTTGGTGCAAGTCAGTTCCCTCAAAAAGGTTGCAGATTACTCAGTAGTACATAAATGGAGCTGGTAGAAGAACTGTGAACCCAAAAAAAGCCCCAAAACTGCAAAAAGGAGAAAACATGATCCTGTGGCTTAAAAAATGTGTCAGCTATAAACAGATTGGAATAAAATTAACTTTGAAACCTCAGCAGAAACAAATGTTCACAAATTATCTGAGCAAATAAAAACACACTGTTGGTTTGTCTTACCCAGGTGAGCAGATGAGTTGTTGTTTTGTTTTTCTTTTTAAGAAATAATGCACCCTTCAGGCACTGCTTCTGAAATAATGATACAGTTTAAAACCTGACAAGATTGCATAAAACTAACACTGATCCTAATAACTGTGTCTTCAATTAAGAGCATGATAGCTCAAGAGCCTTTGGGCTGCAAACAAAGGCTGGCTCCTGTAAAGAATGGTCTTTGAGGGACTCCTTGGTTTCTGTTTTCCTAAAGCAGTATGTGCACACAATCTGGTCCCTGTTGGTGCAAACACCTCTTCCTCCACAACTTCTGGCACATGAAGCTGTACTTCTGTCTCTCATCCAAGTTGTGTATTTACACAGAATTTTGAAACTTCATCCTCTCTTTTCTCCTTTCTTTTGAACACTTTTCAATTGTCTTGCACTCTTGTTCAATTGTGTTATATACAGTTTAATTCTCTTAAGTGCTGCAGAGCAGGTTTTTTGCTAATGAATTTTACTACAGGTTACTAAAATCAGTATATAACTCTCTGGGATTAAGAATTTCTGAATTAGGCTTTCAGTTGTGTAAAAGCCCCAGCACACTCAGAATCCTTTTGGTAGTTCTCCATTTAAGAGGCATGGTTTGGTAAACATGTAATCAGAAGGCTCTCATCAGTTTTCAGATGCCATGACTTGGATAAAATCCCTGTACCAGCTATTTCAGTTTTATTAGCTTTGACAGCACAGATTGCAACCCTTGAAAAAAACAAAAAAAACAAACAAAACAAAAAAAAAAAAAAAAAAAAACAACACCACAAAAACCAAAGAAGTTTTTCAAAGGTTTTTTGAAGTGAGTTAATAGGGGACATAACATCATTGACTTAAGTCAGTGGATTCTGCAGTGACTTTTAACAACGTCAAACCAGACCTGAAATATGAAAAGCTCTTGGTTAACAGCTTTAACGAAAATAATTTAAAGACAACAAGTGTCAAACAACCACTAAACCTGCTTAAATCTTTTACACAAATCACACTTTTTTTCTGACTATTGAATGTAGGACAAAAATAACCTGGGTCAAAACACAGCTGCTAATCAGCAAGAAAAGCCAACACCTCCTCTCCAGGACTAAGACTGTTGCTGGGATGATAAAGGAAGCTTGCCCTACTCACTCTGCAGATGTAGCAAAAGTTTTGCTTATCAGAGTAAAACAAGCCTTTCAGCACCAATAAATCAAATTTCCATATACTGTGGCTTAACCTCACCAGGCAGCTAGGCATCACACAGTTGTGTCCATAAGTAGATTTGATATCATGAAATTTCTTTTTGAAGTAATACACATAAAAGATTGAACTAGAACAGATCAAAACTTGATAGACAAGAAAATAAATGTTAAAAAGTCTTTAATAAATTTAAAAAATTGGGTGGTAGAAAAGTATGGCTCCAAAGATTAAATATAACAGTAGTGAATCAGTTAAGCAGAATCAGTGTGACATCACATCCCTAATTCCAGGCAAATGTGCAGTACATTTCCTCTAGCTGTTTGCAAAATGGTCTAACAGGAATCTAAAGAGTTTCAAATTTAGAAAAAGTTATTTGCTTGATACTAAGAAAGTGAACAAGAGTCACACAGCAAAATGTGAAAATATCAGGCAATAGACATAAAGCAGTTTAATTGAGCAGGCATTCTATAAATACAGGCATTCTTTTTGCAGAAACCTAAGACAAGATGCACAAAAAGAAACAAGCAGATACAATCTCTTGGGACCTTGAAATACCTTCTGACAGGATCCTTCTGACAGGATCCTTGGAAAAAAAGGTTTTAAGAAGTATTAATAGCCATATAATAAGAAGCATGATTTCAGATAGCTCACATTCCAGTCAGGCAAAAAGAATGATAAATGGCATTGTAAAAATAAAAAACAGCATTTTGTAGCAGAGATAAAAACTGAGCTAGTATGGTACAAGTTTTTTACAATACGAACATACAAGAGACTAAATTTAAACATGGACATTATCAGCTGATTAGGTAGAAAAACAACACCTGGTAATTTTAAACATTCAATAAAGATTTAATTCAACAACATGGCTAAAAGTACAATAAATTCAATTTAATTTAACTTATAAAAGAAAAACCTATGATATATAAAACAAAAGTGGTTTTGCAATGACTGTTGATGAAGTACCACACATTGTGAAGGAGAAAATTGAAAGCTATATGGATGTAGAGCAATATTTTAAACTCGTTATCAAGGTTGCTCCAGTATCCTGTATACTGGAAATATCACCTTCCTATATTATATCTTTTGTCTGGAAAAATTGGTTCAGAAGCTGTAGAGGAAAAAAAAACAGTTTGAAAGTCCACCGTGCTGAGAAAACATGCAGTTCAAATTTTAAAATCTTAGTCTGAGGAAATTGTAGCTCTTTTTCTCAGTGCCGTGTGCTAAGATTTATTGTACATGAATGCTGCTATGTGTTCTGACGTACTGAATCTTGGAACACTTGATGTGTGACTGTCTTGAAAGAAGAATGGCATAGGTCAAAATGAAAACTGGGATACTCTATTGTTTTCTAAAGACTCGGGTTTGTGTCTTGTTTATTTCTTCCTCTCATCTTTAATATCCCATAAAAACACTAAAGGAAATGTAATCAAATTATGTGAAAACAGAATGAGGCTACAGGATCATAGCTGGAAACTGCAGCTCTTACTGCATCACAAGTCAAAGTCCTCTGTCCAGGTTTGCTTCTTGCTGAATGTCCTTTGTACACCAAGGATTTCAGGAGAAAATAAGAAACTCACTAATGGACTTCTTGGCACAGAACATTGTTTTTCCAGGGTAGCATAATTTTAAATTTTACATTTTATTAATAAGTTTTAACCTCAAAGTTCAATTTTAATTAATTAAATGGGGGGTAAGGGGGGAAGCCAGGTGACTTTCACTCCTTCAACTGCAGCTTTAATTTAATCCTTTAAAAGCAAGTATAAACATCAAACTTGAAGTATAATTGTTCTACCAGTAACAGCTAAACCAAACAAAATAACCTGCAGTCCAAATAACCTTGAAAGCACAGAATGCAATTTGAGCCTTAATACAACAATATCCACGTGTAAGCAGTCTTAACTTTTTCTGCTCTCTAAGTTATTATCTATCTTCCCCTCAAGAAGCATAAGAAATATGCAGGACAGCAAGCTTTGAAGATTCAGTCTTCTCTGGAAATTTTAATCCATGACAAAGGATTTCAAAATGTACAATAATTTACATTTAAATAGGTGTATTTCAATTTTAAAATAGTAATATAAAAGATTTCCACTCCTCAATTCCTATAGTGTATTCTTCTTTGTCACAAGAAATGGCAAAGCTACAGTTGTTCCTTCTCACAGGGCTCTGCATCCCTGTAGCACCATTAGCAGGTTCTCTTAGGTTACTGTAGTAGTGATGGATACCAATTATTGACATGTGAAACATTGATTACAAAGAACCTAACAGAAAACTTCATTCCACAGAAGGCTCTAATGTTAGGTACACTTTTCTTCATAAAGTAGGGTAAAAAAGCAGCTCAAAACAAGACCCCCATCTATTCCAGACACAGGATATCTAATAATTGGTAATGGAAATGTAGGGTGAACATCAGGTTCTGGAGAATTGTTTGCTGAAAGTAAACTTAAACACAATAAAACAATGCTATGTCACTCAAATTTGTATTCTATTTCATTACACTATTCTGGTACAGGCCTCTAAAGCACTGCCAAGAAAGTTTGTTCTGTAAACTGTTGAACTTACTGCCTGCATTAACCTCTCTAGCAAGATGTTTTGGGGATAACAAAATCCATTTGCATTTTAATTCACACCGTTATACAGACGGCAGCATTTTGTCACTAACATATGTTAGAAAAGTTCAGCTTCACGTTCAAAAACTTCCTCTTCAGTTATCAGAGAAAATAAAGGTTTTCTACAGTATTTTCAAATATCTTAGCTTCCAAACAGAAGTGTTGCTCATATAATGTGGTGGGATCCAGTCCACTTCATGCAGTTTCCCATGCATCAAAGCCTACTTAACTCTCCAAAGCAGGGTGCAATTTCTCATGTGCTTGGAGGAAGGAGGGGTTGTTGTATAAGTCTACTCAACAGTTTACAAGGTGTTTCATTAAAGCATTTCATTGAAAAGCCACCAAGCTGCTTACCAAAGGAAAATGTGCTATGACTCAAAATCTCTAGTCTCAAAAATACAGACAAATTTATAATACATTTCTAATACATTTGCAGCAGGAAAAAGGGCAGGGTTCTGTGAGTTAAAAGGCCTATCCAGTCCTGCACTCTTTGATTCTGTTGTTAAAAGTAAATGCTGTAGCAAATACTTTATGGGCTATATATCTCTTAAAAAATACCTGCAGGAATGTTGTGTTTTTCAGTCACATCCCTTTGGCAATTCTGCATAATCCATCTGGAGAAGATTTCTGTTTATGCTGAAATTATTTGAACTATTGCTCAAGGTCAAAACTGTAGAAAATATACCTTAAATCACAATTTAAAATATCTGAATCTGGCAGAAGCAATCTGGGTACCTATAGCTGCTCAAATGCATAACACAGTTTGGTAAATAGTACTTTATATCTTCTTTAAACCTTTACTTTCATTGATATAGCCAATAGAAGGAAAATATCCCCCAAAAAATAAAGTTATATAGAAAGAGCAAAATGGAAAATTTTGGGGTAGAAAGAATTTTCAGGCTTTTTTAAAGTACATTAATTTATACATTTCCTGTGAAAATAAAGTTTCTCCTTTTAACCTCCAAATTCCTATAAAAGGAACTATAACTATAACCCCAAATAAAACTTCTATTATTTGAAATGGAATTAGATCACACATTTAAGCTGTCTATGATATTACAAGTGCTTAATGAGCTGAAAATACCGACCAGGATATGCTGCAAAACTGATGTGACTTCATAATTATTTCAGTTGTCATGTACAGTCACAAATACAGATTATCAGTAAGCAACTATTCAGGACATTATTAAAGTTAATAATTGTTCAAGACCACCTATATTTGCAGATTACTTTTGGACCTTGCGGGCACTTTTCATGCAAAGTTCATAACTTCTTTCTGGAAGCATCTTCCCTGAAATATTGTGTCACATTATAAAATCAGAACATATTAGAGGTGAAACCTGGAGCACCAGACCACATTTCGGCTTGTTTGTATCACCCTGGTCACTTGGGTGATAAAGAGAAGTCTAAACCAGGAAAACCCAAAGGAGCAGGAGGCAATGCACAAAATACTGCACCTAGACAACTGCAGAAACCTAACTTTTGTTAGGTCTGGTGTGTAATACCTAAGGACTTCTCAAGCAACAAGAAATAAATATCTACATTTCATACAGATTGAATATATTTCTGCAATAACTTGGATAGCACAATTGAGCCCCCATTGACCTTTGGAAGGTGAATATATGCCTTACTCAAAGTAGATTTACAATGTAAACATGTATATGGCTGAATTTGTTCTCAAATATTTCACGTTAGTTAACCATAGTGAGATTCCAAGGTAAGGCAAAAAAGTTCTTTTCACTGCAAAAAAAAAATCAGTTGACATTTTTTATTCTTCATTTCAGAATATTGATTATGTATATACCAGAAAATATCAGCAAAGGCTTACTTTTGCATAATTCTGAGCAGAAAGAGGAAAACAAATACATTAAAAATCTCATGAGAGTATGACTCATGACTGTACTCTTCATATATAACAGTACTTCAAAGCAGAAAAGATAGAATTTCTCAATTTCTCTACTCAAATAATAGGGCCAAGAAAACAGAATTAATTCCCCTATTACAGCTGAGACAGTACAGACCTTATTCCAAGTGTAAGTCTTGTTCCCTTGAATTGTCTCCTCAAATGCCATGCAGACAATAGATACATAAATCACATCTGCCAAAGCAAAACAGTTAAATAAAACAGCCCTAGCAAAACAAGGCACTTCATTTTACATTCCCTTGGTGACAAAGAAAATATAATAAAAAAAAAACAAAGGCTTTATGCCAGATGCTGGCACATTGCTAAATCACAAGTAAAATATATCATATTTTAAATGGAAAGTGATAATGACTAAAACAGAAATAAGACTAATAAGAAATAGAAGATGGATGGACACTATCCCTGTGGGTCCAACCTGGTTTCTAGATGTAAGAAATTATTAAAAATCATTGTTGTTTTCATTGTTTATTTATGTTGTTCAGCCTTTCAGGAGTAATAAAAATAGAGTCAGACAAAGATAAGGTTTGTATGGTAATGAACATTTCATAAATAACTGGTGAGCTTTTATTTTCCTGCAAGCTTCCCTCAAAATCAAGGGAACCACTTTGCCTACAACAAATACACTGCCTAGTGCTTCTAAGTGAGACATGTATGACTGTGTTCCAAAATACATTCATATAAACAGTGTGCATTGTGGTATATATGCATTAAAAATATTTTGTCAAGATCTTTTTCTTGGTAATTAAACGCAGGCTAAAAGAGCCAACTCAAAATCCAACGTGAGCAATCACTTTGATTTTTCAAATTAAAAAGTCAATATATTGAGTTCACCGTTTTCCCATGAACAGAATAAAGATCAACGAGATCCATTGGGGCAAGACTGGTATTAAACCATGCCACATTCTAGGACAAAATTACTTCACAGAATGGGTAGCCCTTTGAATAAATCTAATTTCAGTTCAGGTTTGTAAGAGAAAACTATCTTTCTAACGTGTTTATTTTAAAGTAAATAGTATAATTGTACAATGGCAAGGATTAGTCTTTTATTATTTTTAAATGTTAATTGCCTTTAAAAGTGTGACATATGAGGGCTTTTAAAAGGTGAAATATTACCATTGCTATCTACAATTTCAGTTTATTTCTCTAGGTGGGATTTTGTTATTAATCAATAACATGGCTAAACCATAAGCAAGTTTTGTGCATAAGAACTTTAATTATTCCTATAGCAAAACCAATCACTATCCTCTTCTCCTTGCATAGGAGCTATGACTTCTAAAAATATTAGTTAGCTAAAAGTTCCCCAAAAGGTCAATGAAAGAAGCAGCTAGAAAAGTCAAGAGATACAGTTTGCTTTTTGCTTGTGCCCTGAGTCCTGTTTTTCCTTCTGTCATTCAAGAACAGAAGCTCACAGCAGGTTTTCTAAAATCACCAGATGAAATTTAGTAGGGCGACTTTATTTGGGCAGTTGCACGTGGAGAGGTGATTGACAGGCACAGAGCGAGCTCTGCAGGGAGGTGGCAAAGGCCATTAGTGCCTGCTTTTCTTCACACTGCCCTTCCTCAGCACAGCCCCTGGCTTCTGCCTCCAATTAGCCATAAATAAATTATTGACCTGTCACTTCTAAACCCACACTGCTTTCTAGCCTTGAAACCTCATTGTTCTCAAATATGTCCTAGGGATCACTAAGTTTGTAGAGTAAAAAAAAATGTTACTGCATATAAATCCATAGACTTTTAAAATACCTGTGTCAATTTGGCACTCTCCTGTCCAGACTTAAACCAAGAAATTATTTAGCAATTTTTGAACAAAACATATTTTCCATCTCTTGACCAAGGAGTTACAAATAATAGAGAATCAAATCACAGTTGTGCAAATGCACATGACAAATTTTAATTTGCCTATAACAACAACCATTACATACTTGATACCTACAGGAACATCACAATGTCTGTTTGGCTAAAAAAATTCTAGAACAATCTAGCCAAATATCAGTTTTATTGTGACTCATTGGAAATGGTCACCCAGGAAAGATCCCAGAACAAAGACAAGAGCATCAGATTAAGGTAAAATATAAATGATTCAATGACTTCAAATTACAGCCGAAATATCTGTGTATGCAACATACAGAGACAAATCATATCTATATACACATTTATATTTAATTTCCATATATAATATTACATTAACATCTACACATACAAAGAAATTCTATATGCAAAAATATATGTGGTCTCTATATGGAGTATAGTATATATTTCTGTATATAAAGAAACCATAAGGAGAAATCAGAAGAAAAATATGAAAGAAAAAATAACGTACAACAGAAATCTGACAAATAGACATCATCAGATAATGGCAAAGAAGAACAAAAAGTTATACAAGCCTGCACTGCTTCAATATCACAAATCAAATTCAATCTGTAAAGATGGAGAGGTTTCCAGATCAAGGAATAAGGTAACATTTAACTTGCTTAGTTATTTCTGTCATCATTCCAGTTTTTTAATTCTCTTCCTTTTATTTTTCACTTTTAATAGAACAAATAATTTCACTTTCATTCCTTTCTATTTTTCCACATTTTTAGTACATAGTTTGATTTTTAAACAGAGCCATCACACTTTAGTTATTTTTTTTAAATGCTTTGTGCTTAGTTCTTTTGAGTATGAAAACAAACATGATTATCCTTTATATATTTTGTGAAATGTCATTTAAAAAGCAATCATCAGTCTCAACCAGTTTAACATTCCTCAGCATTTCTGGGTCATAAAAAAGCCTATAAAATCAATTAGCATTTACCTGATTTGTTTCTCTTCTTTTGTTTAGTACAACTTAGCTGTTCTCACAATAAATGCAAATATTCAAATCCCTTGTTTGCCATTCTGTGTTTTCTTCTTCTTCTTACTTATGTACCTATCTTTTTCTAGAACCTACAATTCTGTGCAAAAATTAGCTAAACAAACTAAGAATTTCTATAATCTTGATCTGCACAAGCTGTACTTGACTACTTCTCATTATTATTGCCCTACTTCAGAAGGTTTTGTAAATATTCAAGCAGCCCGGCAGCTGCTTATAATGTTTATAGTCAGATATCTTTTTCCTGAAAGAATATAATGACTTTTGCAGAAATCTTATTTCTATTAAAATATATCAACAAGAAGCCATTGCTTGAAATATTCCAGTGTTTTGCAATCAAAAGTTCCTGGCCTCTTTTTGTGCTTCAGAAACAAAATGTTGGAACATTCATCATAAGTCATTAATAGAGGCTGCTGGTATTTTGTAGATACAGCTGTTTTACCCCAGTTTTGAACTTTTTTGGAACATAGTCATACTTCATGAAAGCTGTATTTTTTCTCAGTATTCTGATTGTTAACAACTTCAGATGATTCTTTCAACAGAAAGAATCTGGCCACTTCTGAGAGCCAGATAACTCTTTTAGTCCTTGCCCCAGCTGTTCCTTCCACAGTGCCTGCTCTAGAAATCCCATCGTAACAACTGCTGAAGAAAGAGAAGCAAAGCAAGAAGTGAACATCACCCTTGGCAAGGTGAATGCAGGAGGGCACCGGGTAAATGGGGAAAAGAATGAGAAAACAAAATGGGACTGTCACACAAGGGTGTAGGTCAGGGGGCTGAAAAGTGAGGAGGATGAAAGTAGCAGGCTGATGTTCTCTGAAAGAAGGGAAGAAAACTGGCAATTGTGCTACGTTAAAAGGAGAGAAAAGAAAGGCATATGACTATTTGTGATGACATAAACCAACTGTTTATTCTTGCCAATGAAGCTTAAAAAAAAATAAAATCAAAACCAAAAATTCATGAGGCTTGTGAGTTAGGGCTTATTAATTTTCAGCATCTTGCTCACCCCGTCAACATTGTTTCCTGGTCACAAAACACACTGGAAGGCTGTAAAGTTGTACAGAATCAAATATTTGCAAGCTTTGCGTTCAACTGAGTTGTACCCCGTTGACAGCACATCTAGATGCTCTTCAGATCTTTGAGGGTCAAAAGCACAACATTTGTCACATCAAAACACAGGACTATCAAGTTCTAAGGAGACAGAAACTGAAATTTTTGGCCAGCACTGCTAAATGTAATTTTTAAACACAGTTGGAAGTCCTGCCCAGACAGTCTCTAGCACTTCTGAAGCCAAGGCATAGTGATATCTTTTAAATGAGATCAAAGCGAACCTGAATTTACCTCCAATTTTGAAGCATAATTAGAAGTCTGAACCTCAGTAGCCACTTGCTCAAATTGGGAAGGCAGAGGACAAAGCATTACTTTTCCTTGTGTTTGGACCATAAAGTATTTTTAAACTCAGTCCTTCTAGAATTTCTCAATTTCATAAACACTTAGAGGACTAAAGACTTGATATCCTTCTCTAAGATGGTTTTTAAGTGCAGAATTACTACAGCCAGGATTGCAGTAAATTGGTGTTTGACAGGTTGCTTTCAATCTCATTTAATGGTAACTATAGCAACAGAGTTCTGCAATTACCAATTGTGAGTTCTATCAAAATAAATAAGGATATAATCTGCCTTAAGTCTTTTATTACATCTGCATAATTAAGAGCTACTCACAAGAATTTTAAAGGGATCTTTGCATTATTGAATATTCAATCACGTAATGGTATTGATATTTAGGTAGATATTAGGTGTATAACTGCAGTCTAAAAATACATTACAAGCACAGGTAAGTGTCTCAGTTTGAATAGACACTGCAAAAGTTTCACCACTGAGAGGAATGTGAACCTGTAAAAATTACTTCAGTTTTGGTTAAGAATCTCTATGACAAATATGGGGGAGAAGAGTAATACAGGTTGCATTACTATACAAAATCAAAGAGAAGTTTCTAAAGTGGTCAGTTGTGAAAGAGCTATGTTAGTTTCAGTATTCTTTAATCAGCTAGTGGTGATAAACACTGATATTTTAAGTTATTGCTAATAACTTGGTACTTAGCAAATTTTATAATGCTTAACAAACTATCAAATATTATTGTTATATGTGAAAATCTTACCTTTCAAAATGTATCTGTTGCATCCAAACTCTCATGCTTGTTATCTAAAATTTTATTTTGACTTCTGTTAGTGACTGCATGACTTTGATCATTTATTGTGCTGGAATCTAGAAAAGGCTCCATAGGATGAAAATGCACACATTGCTAAGTTTTCAAAGATACCTTCCTATGTGACATGCAGAAGTAAATTTTTTTTAATCTCTGTATTTTCTCATTACTTTTAGCTATGTAAATATTTATAATACCCAGCAGTATGTTTCACCACAGAAAGTACTGGTGCATTCCTGTGCCTTAAGCAAAAAAAAAAAAAAAAAGTCAGATAAAATTTCAAAGATCATCACTTAATAGGACATTGTTTTACAAATATTTTAAAAAGCATCTGGTTTAGGTATTTTGAATGTTTGATGTTTTCTTAGATAAAAACAGAACTTCTATGTAGTCTGTCTGCTTCTCAAAGTTAACATCTGGGGTATGTTCCAAAGATGTAAATCTTCATTCTACGCAATTCCAAGCTAACTTTAACCATCCTATCTTGGATACTAAAAGGAGTACAGATGAGGAACCAGGGCCTTCAAAGTGACTGCCACAAACACGCTCAGATTAAGTCCTTATTACCTAGACCATTGCTGAAATTACAGTAGGATTTTAAAGTTTATATCATTTTAAAGTTGATCCTCTTTTAAACCAGAGCTTTTTTGTTTTACCTGTGCTGCATTCATATCTGCCCATTCAATTACATATTGAGGAATAAAACTGCATTAACAGAGAGAGGTGATATTCAATCATCCTCCAATATTTTTGCTTCAAATGAAAATCACTGCTTCTTTTCCTTCCTCTGTAATAGTGTGAAAATTGGAGAAACACACAAGATAAGCACAATTTTTAACAGATCTTTTCCATACATGCTGTTATAGAGTTAATAGGTCTTTTGAATGATTTAGACATTCTCTTGAAGAACGGCCCCATTTGCTGCTAGAAAGCATGCACTATTCAAGGCACAACTGAGAACATTGTTGCACTGAGCATATGACTGATAGCAGTGGCTCTTGACACAACTCTTCCTTTCAGAAAGGTGTATGGTTGTTAAGAAGTAAATTCACCTTGCATTTTATTTGCTGCTTGCAATTCAACCTAATAAATGGCTATAAGTGATTGTTAAGGGAACATCAAGGCTTCTGTTTTCAGTCAGGTACATCATTTAGTTAAAAAACACAGAACATGAAAGCTTTAGACAAGGATGGAAGACATCAAGCCAGAAAGCAAATTTTAAAATATCTTTGATTAAAAAAAATCATTTAAGTACTGCTTGTCAAGACACAACAGCACCTATTACTCTTGAATTCATTCAATATCTAGCCCAGCAACACAGTTGAACCCTGTTATTGCTGTATTATATATTAATGTTGCCATATCACTAATACTTTAGCTGAAAAATTTCAAGGTAAAGATTTCATCACAATTAAAACATAAGTGTCAGGGCAATTTAACCAAAGAAATAGTGTTTCAAAAGTAATTGGTTGGCCACCACAGTGTTAATACCCTCTACATCTGCAGACCCATTTTACATCCCCATGACATTTTCACTGTGTTGCAAATATTTTGGCTAGTTTTGAATGCTAGTTTGATTTCCTATGAATAAAAGTACAGAAATATTTAAGATTGCATTCATTATTTCCCGCCAATTTCCAATTCCCTGAGTTTCCACTTGATATTGAAATTAAGCAATCAGCACAGCTCTAGAGAGTGAGAGCAAGAGAGAAAAAGAGAAAGAAAAAGAAAGAAAAAAAGAGGGAGAAAGGAGGGAGAAAGGAGGGAGAAAGGAGGGAGAAAGGAGGGAGAAAGGAGGGAGAAAGGAGGGAGAAAGGAGGGAGAAAGGAGGGAGAAAGGAGGGAGAAAGGAGGGAGAAAGGAGGGAGAAAGGAGGGAGAAAGGAGGGAGAAAGGAGGGAGAAAGGAGGGAGAAAGGAGGGAGAAAGGAGGGAGAAAGGAGGGAGAAAGGAGGGAGAAAGGAAAACCCAGCACAAACACCTAGACACTTACTTGCACATTTATTTAATCTTCCCTTGGTGTTTCTCACACCTGTTTTGGAATATATTTTAAGTGACATAAATCTGTGCTTCAAATGCACATGGTTCAGTTTCAGTAAAATATTGCAACAGTGACAGAGAAATATGTCTGTATATCCTGCTGTTGTATTGAATTAAATTAACTTTCAATTTTAGTCTCCTTTATCATTATTTACTTAAATTCAGAAACACAACATTTAGGGCAAAGGGTTTTCTTGCGAGCGTACAGATTCCTAGAAATTCCAAACATGAAGCAAGAGTAGAATATGCAATAGAAACCTGTCAGAAGTCCACCTTGGGACATGATGGAAGACCCATGATAACATATATATCCATTTCATAGTATTGCATGGAAGCTTCAGAACATATTCCAGTGAAATTAGACTCCCCATTTCAGTGATGACCTCGGGGAAAAAAGTAAACATTTTGTTGCACACATAAACTGAAGGATGGAGGCAGTCAGGAAGGGAAGATCCTTAATATGTTTTCACTACCTTTAAATTCCAATCCCACAGAGCTTTCATAAATTGAGAGCTGGAAGCTGTATTAGGTTTGTTTTCAAATTAAAAGTTCCCATGATTTTTGAATCATAAATATTTCACAATATTTATTCATAATATTACCCTTTTTAGACATGAGGTGTTCATATTAACATTTTTCCCCTTCTCCCCCGTGCTTATCACATTGAATTTCATTTTAAAATATTTCTTATAAACATAGTTAAAGAAGGCCTTTTGCACATATATTGAACTTTATTTTCTATGCAGTTGTATGTATTAACCCACATTAAAAGAACATTGCATAATCACCTTTAAAATGAAGACTTTCAGATAGAACTAAGCCTCAGTGTACATTTGCAGACTTTGTTGGATCTGCAACAGCTAAAGCTATGACATAACTGTAAAGGAAATGTCAAATACTTTAAAAATCATAGTAATTATAGTAACAAGCAGCTGAGGTAAACTGAGCAGCACCTTTTCTTGGTGCCATTGATACTTTGATAAGCTTTCTGTTTTGAACTGGAAAATATGAATCTTATGGTAAAAATCAAAGTCATGCCTTTAAATGAAATGAAAACTAAATCACTTCTTATATTTTCACCTCACAAACTTGGCATATGTTACAAAATGGTTCACCAAAAAATTATCTGGGAAAGAAAAAGCTACAACCTAAAGAAAATTAGAAAAAAATTATTTATGAGTAGATAAAAGAGAGAAATCAAGGTACAAAATTATCATCGGTATCTAAAGGCTGACTATATCATTTTCACATAGTAAAAATTAAGACTACAGTTAATTAAAAAAATTCTCAGACTCTCCAAAGGTTTCTTCCAGTTCATGAATTTTACAGATTCTTTAGCAATCTCAATTAAAGGTATTATCTTCCTGCTAATGTCAGAATTTTTTTTTTCATCTGAAACTGAAATAGGTATGACAGGTATAACATTTGACTCTCAAATATGTTCATAGTCAGGTAAACAGATCTTGGCAATGCTAAGGGATTTTGGGGTATATCCTGAATTCAGTTGTGCTCATACTAAAACATGTATTTAAGTCATGGAAGATAAGCCAGTATCATAGTACATTGTCATGTGATCATATTCAATGTACTGCACAGGTCAGATTGAATCTGGGTGGGAAGATTCCTCAGGGGCCCAGACAAGCTGAATTTAAGAAATGCTGCATCAAATACGCCCCTTAAGCCATTGAAAGAACAGACTAGAGGCTCTTCTGGCCTGACTTAAAGACCTTCCACCACAGCACTCCAGACCTCAGCAGGCTTGGTGTGTGTGTCTGTTCCTAGACAAGGCAAGTTACTGCCTGTGCAGGATTGACACACTGACAGCAAATTTCTCTAGGTCCGTGGGCAGCACCACAGGGGAGGGCATCACGAGACCCTCCATGACCATTTCAGGCTGGCCAGCTCCCATACATATCAAAAAGTTTTACACGGTAGACATGGAACTTTCAAAACCAAAATGCCACTAAAGCTGCTTTATTCTCAAGGTAAGTTCTCCTCCAGATGGAAGGCAACCTTTCACCAACAAGCACAGCATTGAGAGTCTTATTATGGTACTTGGATTGTACGGATCTGAGGCGTCACCACCCTGAGCTTAAATGTAAGAAGGAGTAAAGGGAAAGATCTTCCAATATTATGTTATTAATTTTTTTTTTTTTTGGCATGGTTCTGATAAGGCTACAGGATAACATATTCAAGGTTTACAAAGGTTTTTGTCAACTTAAATTTCACATATCTCTATTGTATTACTAATAAAAAAGTATAATTGCACTTTTTCAGTTTTGCCCAAGTAATAGAAATCCATTTAGAAGTGTTGATTTTTAAATTTACATCACTTATAGTGACTAAATTCAGAATAAGTGGATAGAGCATATTTTCAGTCCTCTGAGAAAGCATTAATAATTTTCTTCTATTAACAAATCATCATTTAATTAAGCAGTAATAAGATAACAGCTTACATTTTCATGAAGAATTTGCAGTCTTAGAATTCTCCAATGGTTGTCTAAACCTTATAAACATTGAATCCAATAGCTTGAGAAGTGGGGTAAATAACCTCAGTATTTAAAATGAACAAGAAAGTTATAAAGTCATTTAAATATTTGTCACTTGGAAAGTTTTCCTGAACTGCCCTGCTAGATGACAAATTAAGATGATTTTACATTAAGAAAATAAGGCATAACTGACAATATTGTACAGACCTCTTATTGACCTGGAAATATTATCTGACAAAAATACAAAACCAATATCCATATGATACTTTATATGATCACACTTTGCTATTTCATCTGAGTGAGTATTCAGGTACTTGTCCGTATTTCTATAGATCCACATATCTGTATTTACAACATTTACAGTTACTTCAAAGTAATTTTTTTAATCATTATACTTAATATGAAAGCCTTCTGGATACTGACTGCAATCAAATCAAAATCAATTCCCTAAAATTCCCCTCTCTGTACAGAATTTTATTGTGTCATGCCACCTGGAAAATAACATCTCATTTTAAAAATGTCCCAACCTTCTTTTGTAATAGTCCATATTTTCTGAAATGTTTGAAAAATCATTCAGAAGAATTCAAAATAATTGTGGTATATACACTGCAAAACTATTTCTTGCCTCAGTTACAAAACAAGTAGTGTCACATAATTTTTTTGCTAGAGGGTTCCTTTTCTTGCCGTAAAATAAATTTACATTTATTAGCTCCAGTAGTAAATAAATTGGTGACTGCCATGCCTTGCCAAAACAAATTCCTCCACACCTCTGTCAGCAGTCAATTTTAAATCCAGGAAAACATGTTTTTAAGCTGGGAAATACGTGACACCTGAGTACATGAGAGATTTTGCAGTCCCTTGGCTCTTCAGGAAGCAAGTTGTCAGTGTAAATATTACCACACAATTTTCTCAACAGAGTGCTTTGCCATCCAAATAGATCCAATCTCTCATCACTTCTTTGGGTAAGGGAGGTCTCTAAGTTTGTCACAATGCAAATAAGTACTTTTTTTTTGCCTCTGTTACTTGGATTTGTGCAAGTTTTATAGACCAGCAAAAGTAAATTATTTCAATAAAAATTAAGGGAAGAAAGAAAAAAGTACAAAACCCCCCAGTGAGGTATGGTATTTTGTTAAACTGTGGTGCTCAATACTAAATGTCACTTTTTTAGAGGTGACAGCACAGAAAAAGGGAAAGAAACACTATGCTGTGACACGTATGAAAAATGCTCTTGCAATTTTTTCTATCATATCAAACTTTAAACTTCCATCCTTCGGCTTCCTTGCTTTAGGTCTATGCTTTGACACCTTTTTTACAATTGCTGCTGAAATTAGACCCAAGGCTTCAACAGATTCTCCCATTAACAGAAATTACTTCTTGGGAATTAGAGGAAACCAACATTAATTGTCAAAAAATCCTGATTAAAAGTAATAAAATAATACCAAAAGTAATAAAATAATACCAATAATTATAAAATAATTACCAAAAGTAATAAAATAATACCAATACATAATACTAAAATTATGTATTTCCCAGCAAAAATACAAGATACCACTGGAAAAAAAGAAATAATTCAATAACACATGAAAACATGAGTCATCCCGAAATATTTCTTAAGGCATAGATAATATACTACCTTCAAAAAAAAAACAAAATGTGAGAAGGTACAGGAAGCAGAATGCCAAGATCAAAGTCCCAAGTATTTTGCTTTTTTTTTTAATCTTCAGGATGAAGGAGAAATTTGACAAGATAATGCAAACAAAATCTTGATTTCTGTTTTTTTGTTGCAGACCATTTTGTTGTGATGTCTGAATTGTACATTTGTGATAATATCCAGAAAGTGTTAGCAAAATAAATAGATCAAATCAATTAATCTTCATTTTTTATCTAAAATTGAATACTATAGCTGAAGAAACACCACCTGTAAACCAGGACTGTGTACAAGAAAGCACCCTCAGACATTTAGCCTTGTTTTCACTATTTTCCACATCCCACCTGCACACACACACACACCACCTGCCTTCCTCTTTGATTTTAGGATTCGGCAGAGTGGCAGCCTGAGCGGTTTCCACAGCTTTAAACAAAATCATGGCTCCCTGCTGAGAAGCAGCATGGCACGACAGTCTTTTATCAACCACGACCCATGCCACACACATTGGCAAAGCTGCAGAAGAAACTGGGGTGCATTTGGCAGAGTAATTGAGAGGTTTGCTGGTTCAGTTGCTTTTGCTTGAGGGCAGGGCATACTCAACCAAAAAAAAAGAAATCGATATCGTGCACTTGAAAAGTACAGTGAGGGGACACAGATTTTAAGAAGCATGGTGCTAAAAGCATGCATTTCTTTCATGATCTTACTTGCAAATCAGCAGCCTGAAAATTTAACGTGCCCTTTTCTTCGTGCCACATAGCAGTCATTCCACTCAGCAATTAGAAGCCTTGAGAAATTTACTCTGTGGAACAGAACATAAAATCCGGATGTAATTAAATAAGAACAAAAACAAAACGGATTCAGAAAATCATACTCTTTCCATTAAAAAAGAATCTTCTGAAGAGCATCAGCATTTAATTTCAAAAGCACTTTCTTACTGCAATTTAAAAATACTCTATGAAATTCCTTCTTGCAGAGTAAGATTTTCTCCCCAGTTTCACACTTCATAAATAATGCAAGAAAATATCTTCTCCTTTATCCTTCAGACTCCTAAGCAGTTACCAAACCATCTCTGCTTTACTTCTAACATTTTCTTAATGAGAATTATAGGCACATGAAATGCATTTGCACCCCATTTAATGTCTCCAGTGATTCAAGAGGTAGTTTTAAAATACCAAGCCACAACTATATTAGACAGTTTTAGATAATTCAGAGCCCTCTTTTGTGTTATTTCAAACCATTTCATCACTCATTGCAAAGCATTAGAAGAAATAATAACAAATGACAAAGACTGTGCTGGAGGGATTTTATGTGGGCTTAATGACTTCATTGTCATTAGTTTCTGTTAGAGAATAAACACAGTACAACAAACTGATGCCTCTTTAAGAATTACAACTACCATAACTGTTTTGTTGTGGAGAATATAATAGATCCAACATTCATTTTGTCATTAAATATGTACCATAGCTCAACTTTACATAGAAATGTATTCATAGAACTTAGGGCCAGACATTCATTTCTCCTGCATAAACAGAATCAAGCTAAATTAACCAATATATTTGATAAGTGGTTTTGCTTTGTCTCTACTACTTGGACATGTGCATTTCTAGTCTTCTATCCTGACCAAAAGAAGCTCCCAGAAATCTTCCCTGAAGACATACAGCAGTGGGAAAAGGGCAAAAGGTTAATTAAAAATTCAGTCATATCAGACAGTGAATTCTGGGTAGGAATAATGAATATGAATATATGTGAGAGAGGGACAGAGAGGAACTAACAGACTCAGGACATTGCTGAGAATTCAAAATAACTTCCTCAGTGCCCTTCTCAATACCCTATAATCAGCTGTAATCAGCTTGAAGTTTGTTTTACTCACGTTCCCTTCCGTACTCTTCTGCTGGCCAGAAAAAGCAATGGAAGATTTTGTGTGTGCAGAGAAATTATCTATTTGTGGGAGCAGTACTGAATGTAGGAGAGACCTTTTGATATCATCAAATCTTTATCTTGTCAATTTAATGTCATGTGTGATTAAACATTACATGTATTGATGTCATTTATTTGCAGGGATGGAAACTCCATGGCCCCATAATTTCAGCTTCATTTGTACTGAGAACTCTTACATTCATTGCTCATTCTGCTACAAACTGACTGGTTCATCCTAATAAAGATTATATTTTATGAAGCAAATAAATAAAAGCCACCTCATAGATCCTTTTATTTCCCCTGCTCAACTCCAACAAGTTGCTATTGGAAGGTAATAATCCAGAGCAACTTTTAATGATTCATAATCTGAGCCTTTGCTCCAATCAAGTGTGAAATATATATGAACAGAAGAATACAGTGAAAAAATCAAGAAAAGCACTGTCAGCATTTAGCCAAGTCTGTACCATACCTTATCTTTTGCTATTAAAATGAATAGTAAGGTGAAATTAGTGAAATTTGCTAAGGGCAATTTGGGTATTACAGGCAATCCATTAAAGTACAACAAAAATTATTTGCTGTTTCTTTCAGCTTTTAAAACTGTAAGAACTCTTCCTATCGGTTAACAAAAGATCAGTAATAATAAAAAGATCAAGCTGGATTCTCCCCTCAGAAAGTTCTCTTTATCTAACAAAACAGTGTTTATGTCAACTCTAAACCTTGTTATTCCAGGTGGCTTTCTGACCTGTTGATTACAGACTCTCACAATCTGTCACATTATTATTTTTCTGATTCCAGAATACTCCACAAAGAATGGAGGTTCAAGACAAAATCGAACCTTAAATCTTCTGTGAAAGGTTTTCAGCAACGCTTATTTCCAGAAGACAAATGTGAATGTATTTTCATTGTGTTTTGAGAAAATACATTAGCGCAATTCTTTTTTTTCCTCTCCGAAAAAAAACAAATATTTTTTTAAAATAAGTCATATTATGAAGGGAGTGGAAAAACAGATAACACAAAGTCATTTACAGGTATTCACTGTACTAGTTGCTATCATCTTCCTATAAAAGAATTGAATTTTTGTGGATATTGTTCTGTAGTTGAAAAATAATCTGCAACATGTTACAGTTTACTAGCTGAATAAAAAGAAGCTTGGGTATAATTTTGAGGTGTTTTTTTGCTTGCCCAGAAGCATATAAAAGCATGAGAAAATATGAGTCTTCTGGGTGCTATAGACTGAGGATAAAAGTTTAACAAATTTACATTCTACAGAAAGTCTTAGGAAGAAGGAACATAAAAAAATCTAATTTAAAAAATATTGTCCATGTCCTTTTCAGTATTTTATATTGGTGCATAACGCTCACAGGATTTTCATGAGAACTAGATATTTAAATACCATTGAGAAATGGACTTAAGTGACTTCTTCCCTTTCTATTTGTACTAATAACTTTTTTTAGTCAGCAATATTTTCCTACTGTTCTCTTTTAAAAGAAGAGTAGAGACCTGACTGCCTCCTTTTAGCATTTTAAGATCTAATTCCAATGACGTTTAGTTCAGATCAGTAGAGACCTGACCTTATTCTAGCCTCTTTTGTAGCACAGGATTTCCAACATTTTTTAGTTCTGCATTATGGAAAGCAGCAAGTCCCATTTCCATACATACTATTAATGAAGCTTGAATGGTGGGTGAATAGATACCTCCCACAGTTAATTACTTGGGGCACATATCTGAAGAGGTGATCTAGCTGCTTTCTGACCTCAGGATCTACGTGTTAGACCTTGCACATTGCTTGGTAGTGAGTGCCATGACTACTTATTAATAATTCCAGCTCTTGAAACAACATGGGACCCCCTGAGAATAATTCTTTGTTCTAACCTTTAGGCCAACTACTCCTTCCCCCAGAAGAGCCTGGCTGTTTGTGCCTTCCCATCACGCAGGAGATCTCTCAACCAGCTCCAGGACTTTCAGTAAGCCACCATATTCCTGTCTATCTTGCACAAGACTGGAAGAAAGTTGGCAGAACTTAGAAGATCAGGATGTTGAGAATAGAGGTAGTATTGGAGAATGACAAGAAAATTAATCTGTCTGACTCTAAAGCAGAAGGTTGGCACCTGCCTTAAAGTAAAACAAAGATATTTACTTAAGTTGAACATAAAGACTGTGTCCACAGAGTCTGATAATTTCTGAAGTTTGCTATACTTTCAAAATCCAACACAAATGGAATTAAGGTAAATCCTTAATTAAACAGGATTATATATCAAATCCTTGAGACAAGCAGAGTAAAGCTTCATAAATATCTTAAAGTTTTCTTAATAACAAAGAAATACCTTTCTTCACGACATTGTAAAAAAGTAGGGAGTCACTTGGGATATCATTCTTGGTATAAAATATGTGGCCTTGCTTACACTGATCGTAATTTAAATTATCCTTTTATGTTGCAGTCAAGTAAATAAATACTTCTGCATCACACTCCAGTGTTGCATTACACCATCAATAAACAATTTATGGAATATATTCTTACAACTGAGTCTCTAAAAATAGGTGGCAATTGGGAAAAAAGGTCATCAACACTACGATGAGACAACTAAGACAGGACTGCTAGAGCATGTGGCAGTTTCTGTGTTCAGGTTTGTTCAGCACACCACCAAAGACTTGGTGTGTCTAAACACTTGGTGTGTCTAAACCAGAATTTATTCATGAGTTCATGTCATTCAGAAAAGAACTGAGCTACATTTGCTGGCCATACAATACAGACATTTCTGGCAGTTCAGACTTTCTCTTGAAGCGTCAAAGGAGCATTACCTGTTAAACATTAATATACCTGAAAATTGAGAAAAATCAATACACCTACAGCAAGAAATACCCTCCTGCACACCAGAAATTGGAACTTACTGTTGGAAATATTCAAGATAATTGCATTACTATATAAGCATATTTTCTAACAGCAATTTGACTTTGCAGTCTGGGATCTATGACAGAAAATCTGCCTTCTAGAGTCAAAGGCAATTGAAATTTAGCAGATCTGAGTATTTTACAGCTCTGTAAGCATACTCATTTTCTAAGTTTCTTGAAGGGGAAAAGGATACTAATGATGGTGTTAGATTTGCCCCCTAGCGCTGCAGATACTTAGCATCAAAACATTTTACTGATAGCAGGACTACAAAAAGAGTACAGTGAAGTATAAAGCTAATTGTTCTAAAAATATCCTAGGATGTATCAATAAGTCATCTACAGATGTGTAATGGATATCCTACATAGACGTGATGAATTGTTTTCTGCAGATGAGGAAAAGGACAATAAAGATTTCAGAGAATCATAAAGTATTCTGAGATGGAAGGGACCCACAGGGATCATCGAGTACAACTCCTGATTCTACAAAGGATACTCCAAAAAGTCACACCATGTGCCTGGGAGCACTGTCCAAATACTTCTTGAACCCTGCCAGGCTTGGTGCTGTGACCACTTCCCTGGAGAGCTTGTTCCATACTATTGGCAAAGAAATGCTATTTGCAAAGAAATATTTAAAAAGTAAGAATATACAAAAGTCTTGACTTCTGTTTTATGACAAAAACTATGCCAGTAAAAGAAGAAAGCCATTATTTCACACCCTCAGTAAGGTAGATTAAATTGATAAAGATACGGGAATCTACTACATAGAGAAACATAACAAAAACAATTACTTGGATAGCATATTTGAAAGTGACTTTGCTAGACTTAAACCAAAACATAATCAACTTTAAGGACTTTTTTTTCCAAAAAGAAGGTACAGCCCTAATCACAAGTAGTGATCAAAGCTGCAGAGAAAAATCTCACAGGAATAGATTGTGTTGGAAGGCTTACATACATAAAATTTAGTGAAACTAAGTGCTTTTGTTACTTTTCCAATATATCAGCACTACAATAGACAAAAAAAAAAAAAAAATCACCACTTCTCACCCTCTGGAAAAGATACATGTGAGTTTGCCACTAAGATTTCCTAATTTTGGACTGAATCGAAGGAGTACTAGTATCCATAACTTTAGCTTTAATTTTTGGAAGGTTGTATGTATTTTTAACCTCCACCTCAAGCTTAGATATGACCATTGTTTTGTAAGAGCCTGAAAGAAAGCAAAGCTATAACATTATTCTCTCAAGTTTTTGGAGAAGTTTGTTCCTCAGCATCTTGTAATAAGCAGCAATGAGCTCCAACCCAACCCCAAATGCATTTCCTCACAGCTTTAAGTTCATAGGGTGGCAATCAAAAACTGATGTTGGTTTACAGGTTCAAGGTACCAGAGACTTATCACTGATCCATAAACATGAAGGGCATGAGTCTAGTGAGTAGACCTTTGACATAATAGTTAAGCCTTCTTAAAAAACACCCTGGAAACTGAGTTCAAATAGCTGATTAAAAAGAATAAACCCAAGAAATGAACCAGTAGCAAGATAAGTAATTTATCACTAAACTGAAGAAAAACAAAAAGACCCCAGAGTAATAATCTGATAAACTCACAAAACAAATTGAAAATATTTTATGCAATCATAAAAAGTCCACCAAAACATTTGAATTTGTAAAAAATTGGTAAAAAAATATAAATGAGTCTCTAGTAAACATCTCACACAGCAGTATTCAGAATTTTAAAATTAATCAAAAGGGAAAATAAAAAAGATAATTTGGTTACAGAGGGCCACCTGAACAGACCTGTGTATAAGAGCTGAAATTACAAAGTTCATTGCTCTGGAAAACGATGTGTCAAATCTCCACAATGTTGTATACATCAAATATTAGGAAAAGCATGGTACAGCATGCATTTTTCTAACTAGGAATATGGGAACAAGCTAAGCAGATACCCAGCAGCATCTAGAGTAAGTTCACTCAGAAAGAGGCCATTAAAAAATAAAACCTAATCATTCTCTTGAATTATTGACAGGAAAGCCTCTAAAATGCTGGTGCTCTCTAATAGATTCAGTACTGAGGTTCTTGAATTCAATATTATGCCTTAACTTTTACAGGGCACTGGAGAGGTCAAAAATGGTTTTTAATTACTTAAGACTCTACGGCTTACAAAAATTTAGTTTTCTACAGTTTTCAACATAGCATGAGGACAAAAGTTAATTAGCTGATTATCATGAAAAAGCATATGCTCCAGTCCCTAAACACTTTCCTCTTAGTACATAAAGTTTAAATTTAAATTACTTTTATATATATTGGGTATTTCCTATTTTTCTTTCCTCCTAACCACACAGGACTCCCATTTGGTGTGTTAGTTCTGCAATTTTAAGATCTTTTCCTTTCTTAAACTAAGCATTTATCAACTTGGACTATTTCCACCTCTTTCATTGAATTTTTTTTTTAACTGGAGCATTTATGTGCCACCTCTGCCATGGTAATTTTATATTATATACAGAAATATAACACAGCGTAAGTTTTTACCTGCTGGCACGAATTTTGGGCTTGAGTGCTGCAGATGAATTGGGCCTTAATAGATGACTGTTCAGATGCATCACTGTTTATTAATAAAATTTAATTATATAATTATTATATTATAATGATATTTAATGTTATTGTATAGAATTTATTATGCAATTAATAATAATTAATAATAAATTTTTTACTGATATTATTTAGTGTTTCTTTCCTCCTGCAGGTTGCACTGATAATACCTGGTCCAAGGGTGGTCCAAGGATGGAGAGTCCAAATATACTTTATGCAGCATGAGGCAAAGCACATTTTTCTGTAACAGCCACCACCATTATCCCCCTCAAAAAATTGTGCTCATATGGGGAATGATTCTACCCTGCATCTCTGCACTCTCATAAGACAAAATTAGTATCTTAAATAGAAGAAACAAGAATCAGTTGTGAAACAGGGTAGGAAACAATTACTAACACTTATTATTAGTCTTGAAAGGATCCCTCAGAAATCATAGGAAAAGGGATGGTGTTTCTTCAGTGCTGAATCCTTCTGAGGCTTCAATAGTCCACATGAGCTAATGGAAGGGCCCATGGTGATTCACAGAAAAACAGAAGCTTGTCAACTTTTAGCATAATCAAAATGTTTAAGTAGCAGATTCTTGTTAAGGGTAGTTTTAATACTGCATTCACTGCTCTCAGTTTAGGCTTTTTTAGGCTTATAAAAAGAAGAAAACCCTTTTTTTTTTTCTTTCTTTTTGGAGTTTTCTTCTTTTTATAATCAGGATTTGAATCCTGGTTCAGACTTTACTATTTCTGGAAGTACATGAATTTTACATATAGCTGTCCTTCCTCTGATAATGAGTTTTCTGTGCTTCATCACCTATGCTACACAAGAATTTATGTACAGAAACCAACAATTTTCATCTAGTCCATTTACCCAAATCTTCCTTCAGCTCTTGCCATCCACAATATTTTTCTATATAAATTGAAATATGGTAGATATTACAAAAAAATTACTCGGTGATCATATGAAGATTGTTTGTGCAAATGTGACATTTTAGTGATGAACTTACAATAATTCTGTTCTTACCAAAACCTGGCATGGTAGATACTTTCTTAAAATCTCTGTCAGCACTGGGAAACAAAATTGTTTCTCCAGCTTCCAATTATTTGGGTCCAGATTTTATTATGTAGTGTACCCAACAATAACAGTTTTTTCATACTGACTCTGGTAAGTGAGCCCAGGCCAAGACAACCCCCAGGACTGAAGTGGCTCACCAGCAGTCATTTACTCAGCCTGAAATCCTCTTTTTCCCCAGCACTTTCTGATGTGACAAGTTCTCATCAATATCATTCACTTAATGAAATTCAGCGGCTCATTTTCACCTCCCGGATTTTCTTACCAGTTGCTACAGGTAGCTCAAAGGTTTTACCCAAAGTGCCTTATGGAGAGGGAAACTCAGGCTAAAACCTGGTGTACCTAATGTTGCCACTCCTCAGAACTAGCAACCTGTGGAGATGACTGATGTAAAAACAATGCACAGCACTTGGCCTCGTCTCCTCAAGGTTTTGCCTAATGTCATTACATCCCCAAAACAGGAAGATTTTTTTTTTTTCCTAAAAGTATCTAAAATAATATCCAGACAGCACTGCATTTACTATCATACTTTGGAGGTTTGATTTTGTTTTAATAGATATTAAAGTGTTAATGCTTTTTTTATCCTTATTGTCAAACTTATTGATAAGATTATTCTACAAGCTATAGAAATGAAAAAAAGCCATTAAGAAAAATTCTGCAAGGAAATCAAAAACAGTTAACCTCTGAAAAAGTATAGTCTATGCAATAATTTGACTGTGATATTTTTAACTTTGGACCTTGATTATACCTACAGTAACCATCACTAAAATAATAAACTCCTTGCAAATTAATGCTGCTAAAGATAGCCTATATCAACCCTCCAATTGGAAAACTTACCATAAGAAGACAAGAAAGAATTACTCTGCACATACACTGTGAGGGTGGTGAGGCACTGGAACAGGTAGCCCAGAGAAGTTATAGATGCCCCAAGCCCCAGAAGTGTTTTAGGCTGGGTTGAATGAGCTCTGAGCAACTGGTCTAGTGAAAGGTGTCCTTGGCCATGGCAAAAGGGTTGGAATAAGACAATCTTCAAGGTCCCTTCCACCCCAGGCCATTTTATGATTCACCAGTTATCAGACAAACAGAACAGAGACTTAGTAAGAAAAAGTGAGTCTTGCAAGTTTCCTAAAAGATGGCTGAAATTTTTAGACTATTTAACTTATAATGCAATTTTATTATTTGGGGGGACAGGGTGCATTTCTGGGTTTGTTGGATTTTTTTATGTTGGGTTTTATAAAATTCTTCTCTGTAACCCAATTGTTATTGAAAAAATTAACAAAATAACATTTAAATGAGATCCCTTTCATTTATACCCTTTAGGTTTAAATGGACTGGCCAATAGATTCATGCTGTGATCATAAAACTTTGCTATGTTGCTTAATCGATTATGCAGATTAGAAAATCTGCATGTCTATAAAAGTTTTGGTGAAATTTATTACTGCAAGAAATACAGTACGAAAAATATTTAGCATGTATGATGTATTTAGATTCTTGTAGATACTGAACTCTCTGAAGTACCTGATTTATTCTCCAGGTTCTTAAACACAGATTATCTACACAATAACAAAATTACTTCAAGGACTAATATAGAATGTATGCCACACCCTTCTGACAGTGTACTGGACCTGAATCCTTGCCTCCTCTGTTAAATACATTATCCAAAATAGAAATGCATATCCACAGTTGACTGGAATGATAAACATTCATTTCAGTCTTCATCCAAGACTCAAATAAACAGACATTTATCATACTAGAAATGTATATACATAGAGTCTCCCAAGACTTTATATGAGGAAAATTCCAATAAAATAGGTCATAGAGAAGATTAAAAGTAGAAGTATAGAGACTTAAACAGACTCTAACTCCAAGAGCTAGCAGATGTTGCCATTCTACAGTATTATAATGTTCCCATCCTAATATTTTAACAGTAGCTTGAAAGGAAAAAAAATCTCTAAGATGACAGATCAATTGTGCAGCAAAACTAAGTCACATTATATAAAGACATCCAATCCCTTTTTATCACTGAGGTTTTTTCTTTGTGATCTTAACATATGGCTTTCCTTGATGCCAAGAAATGGTCAATAAGAAGAAGCCTTTGTTCTTGAGAAGCACCTTTGTTCTTCCCAAGCCTTAGCAACTGTTCATGGATGCAGTAAGGGCAGAATAAGAGGAAAGATTTAGTATGGATGAACTCTGTATTTCTTACCTGACTCCAGATCAAGCCTCTTATCTGACAGTAACTCAGAGTGCTGTTAAATACTGTGCATAGAACTGTTAAATACTACCCCTAGTGACACAACATCTAATAGGAAAAGGCACCTTCCCTTTTTGTTCTTTATTTCAGACTACATCCCTTGACCTGAGCACTGCCTGATGTGGCCAGAAAATGGTCACATTTTCTGCAAGCATGAAAGATGTAAATTTTTAAATTAATTTTTTGTGGTGAGCAAGCTCTGTTAAGCAGCTAGATTAAGTACAGAATATGAAACTTCCTCTACAGGTTTTACTGAGCAAGGAAAGAATAATATTCCACTCAGGGAATGCAGAATGAGACCAGAACACTGTTATAGCAGGCACAGCTGAGGAGGGCACCTGATGACATTTCTCAGTTCTCAGGTTTGTTCTCAGGTCATTGTTGCCATGTCTGAGCAGCGTATGAGGACAACATATGGAATAACAAATTCTCCCACACACAATAGATTTCTCAGGTGGAAATCCCAAATCAGAAGTCATGGGATAATACAGCAGGTCCCCAAGGCAGGGTAGAGCAATCAGAGGATGGAGAAAGTGGAGGTTTCAGCCAAAACAAACTCTGCCACAGAGCTAATCTTTGTGCATCAGAGCATTTTACATTTTTCTCACCATACTTTAGCATGAAAGTTTGGGTTTGTATCTCACAAAAACCTATACCATTATTATTTTTACCTCAGATTTTTTTTTTTTTTTACACAAACCTACTTTTGACAAAATGTGCTAACCAAAATATCCCACCAAAAATTGCTTGGTTTACAAGGACAAAGCACATGTTAAAATTAAGGTAATTTTACACAAAAGCAAGTGTTGGGATAGCTAATTCTTCATTACTTGAGATTTTTGCATCAAACTAGAAATTATGGCTGTGTCAAAGCTTATAGGCATTGTAAGTGCATATGGAAATTCTTTGAAAAATTGTTATACTCTGTGTGATGCTATAAATCACAGCAGGATCTATGAACAGGCATTTGATGTTTCAGAGCACTTTGATTTAATTGTGCAACATGAATTCTTAACTAGTTATTTTTTAAGAAAGGCACTCAGCGATTTATATTTCTCAAACAAAGACTACGACTTCATCACTCTAAACACCTTTTTAAGTGACAAAATTCCAAATTAAGTGACTGGTAAGCCAATAAATTGCTTTGATTACTTTCTATATTTAAATTATTTCCAGCTCTCTCCTTCCCATTTCATGAGAGTATTGTGATTTTCTTCTATTGGTACAATTCAAGGAATAATGAGCTTATTCTACTTAGGATGAAAACAAATATTAAATTCAAGTTTATCGACAACACACTTAGGTTGTTCTTAATGAACTCTTTAATTACTAGAAATACTAAGGGTGTCTGTTATGTTTTCAGTTCAACTAGCTTAGGATCTTAGATGTGATGTTGAAGACATACTAATGCTCTTCTACACATAATAAAAATTGGTATTTAAAAGAGTTTTTCTTCACTTTATGAAATTTTCTATGATCCCAGCTATGGGATGGTCACTTTATGAAAGCTTCAGACTCAGTCTTAATATTTCCAACAGAAAGAGTTATTTCAAATGACACCAAGATTAAGAAGCCAATACATAGCCTTCAAAGAGAAAAAGCTATTTACATTTAATCTCAAATAGCTTTAGATCAGACTCATGATTTAGGTATGTGCTGAGACTCTAAAAAGTGTGACGTTTTTAAGAAGCTTCTCATTTTAGGTTCATGAAAACCATCAGGGTATAACATATACAAAATTTTGAATCAATTCCGTTTCAGGCAATTTTTTAAAGAATTATGTTTTTGCTCTCATGAAGATATAGTTTAAAGATATGGTCATGGTCTACTGATGCCAGCTGCAAGTAGCAAACAAGTGTTACAACAGAATCTGTAGCTGCTGAATTTATTTCACTGTGATTTTATCTTCAGCAAGTAATTTAATTTTTTTATGTGAAGTTATGTTTCTTCCTGAAAGCACCTTATATTTGCAAAAGACAGAATTCTGTTCAGACACTGGTTCCAAAAAGGCTTGTGAAGAACAAGGTGGTGTCAGCTGGACACCATGCAGAATCTTAAAGGGAACAACAGGAAAGATTGCTCAGGATGGTCTCACTCTCAGCAACCCTTTATTTTACTACTAAAACATTTTTCAAGCACAGAAGCACATGGTAATTCTGCACTGTTCCTGGTTACACTGCCAGGGTAGGTGCTGATATACACTGCAGTGGAGTTTGAAAACATGGATCACGACAGAAGATACTGTCCTTGTATGGCAAGCACACAGTGCATCTGCAATCCCATCACTTCTGTTTCAAGGCTCTGAACTAAAAAAGGAAATCATTCTCTTGGGCTGCATTTCATGACACCTTCAGCATGCATGTAAGCAGGTCACACACCCACACCATCACTCACTGAAAGGCTGTACAACCAAACTTCTGCCCAGCACACAGTGCCACTCCAACACCTCACCTGCCTGCCTGCAGCCCCCCACCCCAGCACTCCAGCGCAGGATGCATTCCACTAAGTCTCATCAATGCTGATGATGCCATAGCTCTGGGAACTGACCAAACCTTCCAGTTCATCCTGTTTCTCGTGCTGCATGTGTTGGGGTATAGGCATTTCAGATGTGCTCCTGAACCATTTGAAGGCACTCAGGTCTGCTCCTAAAAAAAAAAAGAAAAAAAGGACAAAATTAGTTTTGGCAACATTTAAATCTCACAGTGATCATCCTCAATCTTGTTCAGTCTTGGTGCTTGTTTGTAGCCACCTCAGAACACAAATGGATCCTTAGGAAACATTATGGAATCACCTATGAAAACAAAGCTTCTCACACCTTTCCTTATGAAGAGCATTTTATTTTCTATATTATTTCTCTTTGCTCCTTAATTATAAATGGCTTAACTGCTATTTTTAATAGTGTTGAACTGCCCCCTGCAGCTGAATCAGAGGTAAAACGTGTACAAAAAATTTTGTATCATGATTCATGACCTATGTCTAAGGGTTCATGAAATCAGGCTCACTCTTCTAGATCTCAAACTGTCTGAAATAAGATGATGGGAGCTTTTTGAGCAAAAGACTTAGAATACTGAAGTGATACTTATTGAAAAACTGAAGTTTTTGAAAAAATTGTGAGTGCTTGGCTTCTCATTTTCAGGCATAAAAGGAAAACTTTTTGTTAGGCAACCAAAAAAGCTTTTCACTATTTCCTTTTTGATCCTGTGAGATCACAGGAGATGCTAAAAGATAATTACAATAGATAAAAGAATAGAGAAGATAAAGATAACAATTAAAAAATTGTTAAGGAAACAATCAGAACAAGCTATACACACATGTTCCCCTGCAAAAATAAGAACAGTTGAGCTGGCACCTTCCCAAAGCAAATTCTTGTCCAAGAATTAAGTGACTGAACCTATTGGGTTTGGCTTATGCTATAGATAAAAGACCAGGTATCTCTAACTGGAGCAGTTGCTTTTTCTTCTAGCTCAACATGGATAGTGTATTAGAATTATTGTTGCTACTTACTTGGATTTAGTGCCATTCACAATATTATGTAAATTGTGATTCATTATTCTACGTTCTGAATAAATGCCAAATAAATGCCAATTTCTGTGAAAAATATGATAAAATTTACCAGACAAGTAGTAAAAGTTGTCACAGGATTGATTAGAGTGGGGGCACAATGGTTAAATTGTTCTCAGACATTTTGATCAGTACTAATATCTAGTTAAGAAATCACACACATGCCTCCATGAAAAAAAGGACAAGGTTCAATAATGTACATTTCAAATTAAACACTGCCTTATTTGCCAGAGATTTATAAGTGGTAATGAATGATGCATCCACAAAGCTGGAAAATTACATTTTCTGCTCCTGCAAAAGTGCCTGTAAAACCATAAGTGAAGTTCAAAAAAAAAATAATCCAAATCATACCTTGGCATTGACATATTGGGTTATGTTTCAAACAATAATGTCTAACTATGATGAATCAACACCTGCAAGCAACAGCAAGAGAAGAAATACTGGCACTTATGGCTCCAGTCAGCAAGGGTGAAGAAGTCAGGTACCTTGGTAACAGTGGTGAAAGTAATCTTTAAAATTTCATCCATTTAATTCCTCAGAAAGAGAACTCTTTGTGAGCTAAGGTTGCTGAGAAAAATGATAGCACACCATCTACAGTCCCTGTTCAATATAAAAACATAATAAAAAGTTTTCAGAATTATTAAAAACTATAGAGAATTTCTGAAAAAAAGATTGCTTTTCAGTTGTCATGATGATTAATTAGATTTTATGGTTAGCACTGAATACTTTTTACTTAGAAGATCCTGGAAGAGATTATTCTTACAGTACTGTACTGCTGAATTCTAGCTTTAGTTCAGGATTGGTTTCAATTCTTTTATGATTTCATTGAAATATTGGCTTTTCAGTAGAATTATAAAAATAAAAACCCAAAACAACAAAAATCACAGTTTGATAAAACAGCTTTGTTTTGAGTTATAAAATTAATTTCCAGGTCCAATAACTTACACACTTAAAAATTTGCTAAAATCTATTAATAGGATGGTTTATTACATACTAGATATAGTGCATCAACATTTTTAAACACAGTCAACTGTGTCAACCATTTTTGTCAGGTTTCATTGGACACCAGTGACAAGTGATGTCCCTCAGGGGTCCAAACTGGGACCAGTGGCATTTAACATTTTCATTAATGGCATAAATGAAGGGATCAAACATACTGTCAGAAAATCTGCAGATGACACCTAGCTCTGAGGGGCACAGATGACACTCCTGAAGGATGGAACATCACCCAAGCTGGACAAGCTTGAGAATTGTGTAAGGTGTAATTGTGTAAGGTGCTGCACTTGGGTCAGGGCAGCCCCTGATATCAACACAGGCTTTGGGGTAACCAGATCAGAACAGCCCTGCTGAGAAGGACTTGGGTAGTGTGGCTGGAGCACTTGCCATTGAAGCTTGAGGCACGGAGTCATTAAGAACCTCAGCCTTCTCTTTGTCCAAGTCTTCCATTTCCTTCTGGAGAGGAAGGAAATTATCCTTAGGACATTATCCCTTGACTTTCTTTTGCTTGCAACGTATCTATAAAAGCCCTTCCAGTTACCATTAATATCCCTGGCCAGCCTCAATTCTAACTGAGCCTTGACTTCCCTAACATTGTCCCATAAAATTTCACTGTATTCCTCCCAGGACACCTGTCTTTGTTTCCACTTCCTGAAAGCTTCCTGAAAGACATGAGCCAGCAATGCACACTTGCAGCTCAGAAGGCCAGTCAGGTCCTGGGCTGCATCCAAAGCAGTGTGGCCAGCCGGGCAAGGAAAGGGATTCTCCCCTCTGCCCCCTCTGATGAGCCCACACCTGGAGTGCTGAATCCAGCCCCGGGTCCCCAGTGCAGGAAGGACACCAACCTTTTAGAGCAAGTCCAGAGGAAGGCCCCAGATTGCCTAGAGGGATGGAGCATATCTCCTGTGAGGAAAGGCTGAGAGAATTTGGTTTGCTCAGCTTGGAAAAAAAGGCTTAAGGTGACCTAATTGCAGCCTTCCTGTACCTGAAGGGTGCCCGCAAGAAAGATGGAGAGAGACTGTTTACAAGGGTCCGTAGTGACAGGACAAGAGGGAATGGCTTCAAAATGAAGGTTTAGATTAGATATTGGAAAGATGTTCTTTGGGTGGTGAGGCACTGGAACAGGTGGTCCAGAGAAGTTATGGATGCCCCAGTCCCTGGAAGTGTTCAAAGTTGGTTGGAGCTCTGAGCAACCTGGTCTAGTGGAAGGTGTCCCTGCCTATGGCAGGGGATTAAAAGTAGACAGTCCTTAAGGTCCCTTCCAACTCAGGAATTCTATGATTCTATGATTTATGTATTCTAGGAAGTGGTTAAGAAAATGCAAATATTCTAGAGACCACACATATTGGAAAAATGTTAAAAATAACATTGTGCAGTGTATTTTGTTGATGAATTTTGAATGACATTAATACTATTGCAACATGCAATTACACTTACATGTGTAGAGGTGGTATGTTCAAATGTCCACAAATTTATGACTACCACTTGCACTTGCTTTCATTACGTCTTTACTAACATTTCATTTTAATAGCAATACTTTTTGTGTCTATAGATTCCTAACAATCTTGCACATTTTTGCTGAGTTGTGAGTAGAAGTTGTCTGAAGGAACTTTTTTCTGTCCATCTGCTTAAAAGACAGCCCATTTCCAGACCTGGTATCCATGAGAAAGAATGGGAAGAGAGAAGAGCAGAAACTGAACTTGGAGGGGTAGTGCAGAGAAAGGTCAGAATGGTTTCTTTCTCTGCACTCTTTCCCAAATTGCTTAAAACCTTCTCTAGTTCGTGAGCAGAAACCTCTAGTTTTTTTCTGTGATTGCCCTCTCGAGGATAAAGGTGATGAAATGAAGACCTCTTTCTTGAAAAGGAGCTGCTATTGCTGACAGAGCTAGAGATTCTGATGTCGTGAGAAAGCTGCCAGCTCAAGCTGGAAGAATTCAACTCACAAATACTTTGAAAGCTGTAACTGCAGCTTGCTGGTATCACTAAAAGAAAGCATCCCTTGGGAATTCAGCGCTTACGAACAAGCAGAGTATGAATAATGTCATTGTCACTCGTAACAGAGAGCAAATCCCAGTGAATAAGCTATGTGGGAACCAAAATATCACAGTGACAAGCACTTCAGAACTACATCATAATGCCTCTCTTGTAAATATGATGGGTTAAATCTTAGCCCTATTGAAATGAAAGCTCATCAAAAATCAAAGAACAGTGTAGCATGGCTTCTAGGGAAGTAAATTTTTCAAAGGCTCATCTTCGCAGCAGTACCAGGATTCTTCTCACACCCTCTGACCTGCTGAGCAACCCTGAATAATTCAGTCACCTCTCAGCCCCCTGCTATGAACCCTCTTTCAGACTGAAGCTGTGCTCTAACACGAGAATAGGTTGCTTCTTGTAGCATAATGAAAGTCAGCAGCTGCAACAGACCCAAATGCTGCTGCTATATGACATCTAACTGCAACAGCAAGTGTACTGTATTCTGTCTTCAGACAGATGGGACTTCCATTGTAGTCCTTTAAACACCATCTTCATTCCATTTAAGATTCCAAGTGGTATAAAAAAGAAATGGCCTAAAAAAATAGAAACCATGAAACTACTAATAAATCTAACCACCTGGATGGCAGCATGTAACAAAATGATGCAAAGCATTCTGAATTATAAAAGAAAAGCAGGAAACTAAAGAAAAAGATTCACTAAGGCTTGCAAATAAAAGCACTATTTGGAATCATCTCAGCTTCCAAACAAGTGAAAAGTTAATTGCTATAAAAACCAGGTAAAGGTAATGAAAAAGTCACAGTTTTACCTTCCAGCACTGAACACACAATGTAGGTGCTCTTAGAATAATGCTAAATTCATGTAAGCAGGAAAGCAATAGAATCTTACCAAATACACAGGCTACTGACCAAGCACAGTAGACTCAGAAGGGAGGATGGAGCTAGGCACTTCTCAGAGGTGCCAAGCTAGAGGGCTAGAAAAGCAGGCAGCAACTGATACACAGGAAACTCCAGCTGAACATGAGGAGAAACTTCATTACTGTCCCACACACTGGGACAGATTGTCCAGAGAGTCTGTGGACTCTCCCTCACTGGAGATATTCCAGAGCCATCTGGATGCAATCCTGTGGCATGTGCTCTGAGATGATCTTGCTTGAGCACTGTTGTCTCTTCCAACCTTATGCATTCTGTGAAGACAATTTCAGGAATCCATAAGTCAGGGCAAAACCATCCTATGGAAAACACAAAACATATTTAAAAAGCAAACTGATCCTCTGACACTACATCTATAACTTGAGGCCATGCAAGCCTATGGAAGAATTCAGATCAAACATCTACAGGAGAGTGATACTCCTGAATTTATCAAAATCATGAAGCCACAGTGAGCTCCTGATCAGAAATAACACACTATTATTTCACACATTTTTTCACAGTCATCTGTGAGAAACTAATCTTGTAGAGGATCCTTCTTTTGCCAGATCTTCTTCATGATCTACATAGCAGTCATTATGGAATGTTTCTCATGCCTAAATCTGATGTCTTCTATATCATAAACTCACTCAGAAAGGAAAACTGGGCTACATATTCTGGAAAACAAGCACAACATACTACATAGTAATTACAGTCCAAAGGAGCAGAAAAGCAGAAGTGAATTTGGCCCAGATTAGGTGAATAGTGGTTCTCCTGGCATAAACTATAAAGAGGGAGATTATTTTCAGCAACAGGGAATCAGTCTAATAACTGCTGATTTTTTTTACAGGGGTCCACCCAAACACATGGCAGTGACCATCTACTGAGGGCCTTAGAGGTAGCACAGTAAAACACATATATACACAAAGTTGCGGTTCATAAACTTATAGATAAACTTGCATAGCAGGATGTTATTTGCATGGCAAGCATGATTAAAACAAACAAGACACAAATCACAGATTAAGAAATTCAGAGAAGAAAAACTCATAACATCTTGGAAAGGGTGGGACAGGAATTACCTTGGTAAGATTAAAAATTTGTCTCAGAAAAATATATCCATATTATTAACTTTTTTTCAAGTCCTTTACAGCTCAAACTTCAAATTTACATGAATTTGTTTTTTAAACCATCTCATCAGAAAGCCACTATGTTCTAGCAAAGTCCCAAGACTTGATTACGGTAATGAAAGCAATTTTACAGGTACAATATTTGTGGTTAGTACTTAAAATTCTTTCTTTAATAACTTTTTAAGGTATCATTGTCTTCTGAAAGGTAGCTGAGATTATTATGCACAGGATTATATTCAGTTGTTTAAATGTATGGATTCATGAGATACATAAATGATCCACAGCTCCTCTTCTGCAAATGCCCAGGAGCATCTTATTGTCAGATAGTTTCTCTATATTTTTTTTTTAATTATTCTAATAACTATTTGCACCTGTCCAAGGTACAAAATTATTTTTTCTTACCTTTTAATTTTTGTCTGTTTAACTAAAGCACATTACAAAGACTCTCTGCATTTCAAATCCCTGTCTTCTCAGGTAAGGATTATATTCTTTTCCCTTTAAGAGCTTTTTTCAACCTTCTGCTCTGCTTCATCCCTTTGATCTTTTGTTTGTTTTATATCTACAAGTGTCTTTCAAGGGCAGGAGGATTTTTGTGTGTGTATGCGGAGGATTTTTCCTCAACTCTGGTGTACCTTAAAAAGATCTTAATCTGAGGTTACCAATCTATGCACCTCATTGCACAATTTCCAAACTGATTAAGCAAAAATATAATTCCTTTACTTTCACTTTGTTTCCAAAGGTGAGTTAACATAAAACATGCTCATTTTTCAAACAGATTTTACTTTGACTAAAAAAGCTGATTTAACACACTTTTCAAAACCATTAGAGCACTGACTATTCTCAAGAAAACCCAGCTGATGTCTCCTGCATCATGCAGAGTTTTGACTGCACTCATAGCTAATGACCATGTGACTTCACCAGAGTGGTAACAATAGAGAAAATAAAATGCATATTTTGAACAGGCACTGCCTTACAGTACATATTGCAACTACTGAGATCATTATGATAATAAGGTAACAAGTCTTGAATATTGCATGAATACTCAAAGGGTATTTAAGCAAACTGAAAATAGTTTTTCTTTGTTTTCCTCATGATATCAGTATTTACCTCCCAGTCTGGTGATTTGGCTCTGCCTCATAGATATTTGCTTTTGGATATAATTACTGAATAAAATAGGCACAATAAATTTCAATATAAATTTTGAAATTTTTTTCTTAAATCCCATTTTTCTTTTCTTACTAACATTTGAAGCCATGTTGCTCCTAGTCTTTTCTGTATGAAGCAGTAAACACTTTTTCTACTACACCTAGTAGATTTTCAGCTATATTACTCCCTATAGTTCAAACACAAAGCTAATATGCAAACTAAGCTCCTTTTCAGAAGATAGCAAAATTACATGTTGAGTAAGGCATGCTGCACAGTATAATTTTATTTCTAAATAATAATAAAAATTAGATCATAATACTTGTTCTTCCATGAGGAATAATAACAACAATAACAAAGAATTCAATCTTATTTCCCAGAAGACTACATCTACGATCAAAGATGCAATTGTGTGTATAGAAATCCCCAAAGCTGCCACTCCAGAGAGCCATATGTCAAGACAAAAATTCTGGTCTGTTTTCATTACTTGTTACCATCTCTCCTGGTCCTCTGTTGTTTCTCTAGATCTAACCCTACATGCCTTAATGCTTTCCTGATTTACTTCTTGCTTTATGCTAGGCCAGCACAAGCATTGAGTTAGACTGGGGCACTAAGAAAGCCAAAAACGACATCTAGCAGCACAAAATGGCATGCAATATTACATTGGAATTGTTCCTGAAAAGCTGTCAAATTTCATCATAGAAGATGAAATTTCATCAAAGAAGGCCAAATTTCATCATAGTAGAATGCATAAAGGGTTTCTTTTTGAGGTTTCTTTGGTAGTTTCTGGTTGGTTGGTTCAGTTTTTTGGTAGGCTGTTTTATTCATTTTGTTTTTATTATTTTCTTTGTTGCTTTAAGGGTTTTTTAATTTTTTTTTTTAACTAAAAATCTTGCTTTTGTTTAGACCAAAATCTTGCTTATGGCATTTTCAAGCTTACTTATACTTATACAGTCTTCTTTTTTCAGTTGTTACCACTTAAATCCTCCTTCTCTAGGTCACTTTGTTCAGCAACTTCTACCAAGTGCCAAGAGACTCCACAAACCAGGATATACAAAGTTCAGAAGAACACAGCAATTATTTACTTACCAACACACACAAGAGATACCAAGGTGTAACAAGCAGTATCCAGAAGTTAATTTGCTCTCCATTCTTATGGCAGTCATCACTCAGTGGAAAACAACTGATCTCCAGAGAATGGGATCATCCTCAATCTTTGCAAGTTATCAAGTTCTAATTCCCTGCTTTTTCTCTTAGTATTTTTTAACTTTTCGTATCAGTGTTCTTCCTCTTCCATTCTTTCAGGATTAAAATAATTCACATTTTAATAATTTTCAGAATAGAGCTAAGACAACAATACATTGCTTTGCAGCACCAAAATCTTCAACCAAAACTATCAGAGAGTTGGGGTATTTGTTGTTCAGGTGTCTCAAGCCCTTGTAGAAATGCTTCTTCTGCCTAGAATGAAGTGGGAATTTGTTATAACATTCATACAAAAAACTGTAATAGCAAAGATGGGCAAACATAAATGAAAGTGTTTACAAGCAATATAAACCCTGTAAAAAAATGAAAAATGGATGAGTATTTTTTTAGAATAGTAAATAAACCATGTGACCAATTTTCCATGCATAATTTTTCAGCTCAAGTGTATTCTGAAGTATTTATTCATAATGCTCATATAATGATGATGCTTCCAATTTTCACCTTTGAGAGGTGAAGGTGATCTGTAGCCATTGTATTCAAAGGCTATCAAAGATAGTAGTCTGTCATTATGGTCTAATAAATCACATTGCTTTCTGGCTTAGCCACATCAAAACTGCTCAGCACTAAGCCTTAAGAGCTAGGTCCTATGAGTACTTGGACAATTTGTGAGTGCAAACAAATTTAAAACCTCAGTGTTGGCTGATGATTATTGTGCTTACAGCTGACTAACAAGCTCTTTAATGCACTTCATTCAAAGTCCATTTCCACTTTCTTGTCTTCTATACAAGACAGAAGACATTTGTAGTGTATTCCGTAATTTGTATTTATTAGCCTATACAAGTAAGACTTCAAGCGGTACTAGCAAATAAAGATTACTCACAGGTATGTGTTGTCAGTTGCTTTTAATTTTATTCAAAATAGTACAAGAATCTGATCTCTCAGTCATATTCAACTTCCTTAGGCCTTGTTTAGATAACTCATAGAGAAAATCTGTTACTTCTTTTAGACTGGATGCAAGTAGAGATCCTTTTCTTTTGTGTTTTTATCTCATATACTACTGTTTCAGAAAATTATTTCCCAGAGGAGGGAGGAAGGACTTCTTGAAAGAATAAAAACACTGAAGTTTGATTCTGATTCTGTTACAGACAAAGAAAACTCTAATAAACATTAAGGGATGCAAAAATTTCATGCTAAGTAATGAGCAACATCAAGAACGGATTTTTGTAGCTCTCTTTTCTTGCTGAATTTTTGATGTGTATTACTTACATGTCAAAGTAAGTATTTAACTTACTGTCTTTGGCTTCTGCATGATATTGTAAGTGAAGGTAAGAAAATACTTGACACGTGGTGTTTTTAAAAATTTAAGATTACTTGATCATCAAGAGCTATTAAATTGCTTCTTGAGTTTTAAAAAACAATTATTTTTTAATCACAGTATTAATGGAATTTGAAATGCACTAATACATACCAAAAGAATTGAATATAGGAAACAAGTTATGATAGAAAAATTAAACTAATCACTTTAAAGGTGCAGCAGTAAAGTTAAAGCTCTAAATTATTAGTTTTTAATCACCGACATCTGACAGCGCTAATAATCTGAAAAAAATATTCTAGTACAATGAAATTGTAGTTTCATTACAAAGATGTGTGAACTTTGAAAACCTCCAAAACAGTATCATCCACTTTCACAGAATCCTAAAATGGTTTGGGTTGGAAGGCACCTTTAAAGGTCACCTCGTCCAACTCCCCTGCCATGGGCAGGGACGTATTGACTGAGATAGAGACATCTTCAGTGAGATCCTCAGAGCCCTATCCAAACTGGCCTTGAATGTTTTGGGGACCCACAGCTTGTCTGGATAACCCATTCCAGTGTTTCAGCACTCTCATCATAAAACATTCCAACTTTACATTTAGTCTGAATCAACATTCTTTCAGTTTAAAACCCTTAGCCCTTGTCTTATTGCTACAGGCCCTACTAAATAGCCTCAGTTAATCTTTCTTTTAGGTGCTGAAAGGCTGCAATGAGGTCACCCTGGAACCTTGTCTTCTCCAGGTTGAACTACTCAAAGTGTCTTCACAGGAGAGATGCTCCAGCCCTCTAAACATCTTAGCATCTCTCCTCTGGACCCACTCCCAACAGGTCCTTGCCTTTCAATATAGTATGGGAAGTTGCATTATCATCCAGATCCCCTCAAGACCTTTTGTCTTGCAATTAGGTTTGCTTTTTAGCTGGCTTAGAAAACTGATCCCATTAAAACATGACCACTTATTTTTAAAAGAAATACAGTAGCATAGTTAGAAGCAACATAGTCGAGAAGCAACAACCTTTTCAGTGCATTTTTACATCCACTTAACCACTCATTAAACACAGACTGAAAACTAAAAAAAAAAGACCATTAAAATGCAGTCAAGGTAGAGCTCCTGTATGACAGTAAATCCCTTATGTGACAACATATCACATGGAGCAGACAATGAAGTACTTCAGAATGTGACTTGACAGAGGAGTGTGGATCCCTCCATCTGTCATTTGCACATGGTAAACACAGGGCACAGCCATCCTAGCATCACAGGTAAAGCAAGGAAAATAACAGATTCTCCCCCAATAAAAGTGTTTTCTCTGCCTCAAGAGATAATTTAAATTAGCATTTGACTTAACACAATGCAATGGAATAAGAGCATTAACATGCTCAATTGCTTTGATTCAGCAGCCTTCATGTAACTGTCTAGGCAGCACTAACTCAACAATTTTCTGTCTGCTGCCAAACTAGCATGAAGCAGGTAAAATTACAGTAATTCTGAACAACTAACAGTTATAAGTATATACTCACATATACAATTATTAATGATATTTTCATATTTACCAAGCATATGTACTATAAATTTTTATATTAGATATACATTCACACTTTCTTTATATATATACTACAGCTGTTGCCTGGAAATAAAACATCAGATGATAATTAAGACACTATAAAAAAAAATTCTTCCTTGATGAAAAGATTTGCCTCCCAAGATTACTTCTTAAGATTAGAATGTAAACAAGACATAAAACATAGCTTCAAAGATTTTCTAGTCTCCTTTTATATTACATTATAAGCTAGCTCAGAGTCAGTCATGATTATTGTTTACTCCTGTCCTCTATTCTGAGACTGAAGAACATCACAGCCTAACTGGATTAGCTATTGACCACCTGTAAGAAGGCAGTCTCTTGTGTATGGTTTTGGCTTGAAAGGAAAAAAGGATTAAAAAATAACACCACAAAAAAATCACTAAGTAAAAGCATTTTATGCCAGTTTCTATTACATCCTTGCATCACATAGAAACAAAGATGGGATTTATAAGCTTCTGAACTGGTTTAGACTCATGAGCCTGGGGCAGGAGAAGCCTGGTGTCTGACCCCCAGTTCTCTCTGAAATGCAAACTGAACTCCTCTCAGGATCCAAAGTTCAATGTTTTCCAGACATCCATAGTAGACAAATTGATTTTGCCTGAAATTCCCTTTTTAAATGAAAACGCCGACCCAGTTACAAAGCACAGGAGACACTAACCTAACTTGTGCCTAACTAGAATCACCTCATCTCTGGAACAACAATCCCTCTATGGTTTATCATAATGAAGTCATCATACAGTATGTTACATATTCCACCGAAATTACTTCAAACTAAATAAAAAATACTTTGCTGAGAAATTAGTATATTTATAAATGCTATATATATTTTTTATTAGTTTTCCCCCGCTGCTTCTCCAGTCCAAGAAATCACTGATTTTCTTGAGATTCATGGTGGCAATTCAATAACCTGAATGTTCTACTCTGTCTCATCTATACATGCCTCAATTTTGGAGGGTATGATAATCCTCTTCCTGCTAAAGTCAGTAAGTCTGTCTTCTTCCACTACACTGGAATTGCAAAGTGAAACAGCAAACAGGATTCTCTGCTCCCAAAGGACCGTAATGACCTACATAACTTACCCAAGGCTGTACTTTTCTCTAGGGAACAATTATTGTTTCCATCTCAAACTCCATCGTCACTTCATCATCTTATGCTGGAGGGATGGAAATTGTTAATGTCCAAGTAATTTCAGGATCACAATGGTACAGAGAGCAAAAATGAGGTACACCATGAAGAGAGTATAATGTGTATATATGGGATCCATTGCAAGAGGAAAACCAAACAGGCAGTCAACAAAAGCAGAGCATCAATGCACGTGGTACTGTACCTCTTTTGGATATAAAAGTGGCAGAGATGAGTGTTGTAGAGTGCCAAAAAAAGTAGAAAAAAATATACCTCTCTGTCCTCTTCACTGCAGAAAGCATTGACCAAGACCAAAGTTCAAGTGCATCATTATGTGGCAAAGCCAAGCTGCAGAGACTGCAGAGTATCATGAAAAAATGTAAAACTCTGAATTAAACACATCACAGTGAACAGTATAACTAAGAAAGTAAACAGAGACCATGATTTCTGTGAAAAGTGCTCACAAAAATGTCATTTAATAAATGTTTGTTTGTATATAAAGGACCATACTGTTACACAGGACAGCCTGGGAAAGGTGCAATTGAGATACAGTAGACAGGTTTAAGAACTCTTTACAGTCTAAGTTAATTTTCAATTGCAAACTGAAAGCCTCCCTGAGGTTAAACATTCACATAAAGCAATCAACTGGAATGTCAAAAAATATACTCTTTTCCTGGGTCTACGTTGAAGAAAATACTTTGTTTTTTTTACTGGTTTCATACGCATGCAATTCTCACAAAACATGAGACCAACTAATGTACATATTTAAAATTGAGTAAATAGTATTAAATGGATATAGGTAGCATTCTTCTTGTCTTTAAAGAAAATATTAGCTGTACCACTTCCTCCAAAAGACAGACCTTCATAACAACTAATTCTGGTATCAAGCACCAATTTCATTCTGATGATTAAGAAGTTTCTACATTTTTGTTTCCTACTTCTCACAAAAGGAAACTCAAGAGAATGAAATCTTCCTGCTTAAATGCAAACAATAGTCTTTGAAACTTGATATAAGCAAATTTAAGACACTTCCTACCTCTAATTGATCCCATAGCAGATTCAGTATTTTGCAGAGCAAGTTGTTTTCTGCCCATGTACTTGCAAGTACCCAGGTGGGCATAGAAGAGTCAGAGAGGAGTCTGTGTCCAAGTTCAAAGCTGGTATGCCACTCCAGTCCCTCTGTATAACTGGCTTTCTGCTAATAAACAGCAAGCATTGTGCATAGGCAAGGCCAGACTGGATGGTGTTCTCATCTATTGGAAGGTGTCCCCACCCACTGCAGAAGGCTTGGACCCACATGGTCTTTTACGACTCCTTCCAATCCAAACCATTCTGTGATTCCTAATTTCCATCCATTTCAACCCTCAGCAGTCAAACAGCAAATCCTAATAAAGCATTTTTGCAGAACATTGCCTAAAAAATACAGAACATCAGATTCACAGGAAAATGAACATTTTTCTTCCATAGTCCCAACAGATTTAATTTATGGCAAGTAAAGGCTACCGCACAGTGATGGAGATAAAGAAAGGTAATTATTCATGCTTTTCAGATTATGCATTTGCCTTGACAGGTAAACTGTTCTGTAAAAGCCTTGTCATCATTGGCACTGTAACAAATTTATTACCAACTGTTTTGTACAGATTCATCAATCCTTTAAATCAGATTATGTGCATCACTGAAGTCACTAGGCAAGAATAACTGACTATACCTTGGAATTGCAAAGAAATAGAAAATGGAACCTGGAAACATCTAAATATAACCTACAAAGAAACTGCTTACTTCTTATTTTCATCTGCGTGTCATTAATATGCATCCTGGCATGACTGCCTTGCATTACTAAAAAGGTCTTATCTAAGACAAAAATCCCTACTTTAGAGAACATTTGTTCAAAATAATTCTCAGGGGTTTTTTTTGTGGTTGCATTTAAAAAAAAAATTTCCAGGTAGTTATTCCTTGATAATGTTCTCAAAATAAATTGTACAACACAAAATGCTTTACTTTACCTCCTAAGGGAAAAAAGACAGCAACTAAGACTCTCATTAGCATTGGTTTCCAAACAATTACTACAGGAACAATTCCATTCCTCTTAGATCCAGTGAAATGGAAGCATTCATTATTTTCTGCAGCAAGTCCAACTTTTAGAACATGGCTATTTTGTTTATAAAAATCTGAGGTACAATGAAAGAATACAATAGCATAAATGAAAAGCTAGCTTCCCAAAAACCAGCTTCAGGGGAGACTGTTCATGTCTCTTAGCATCTAGACAAAAAAAAATCTCTGGTGAGAAAACCAAACTCCAGAACAATGACAGTAATGAAAATAGTTTGGGCTTAGATTTCACAGACCACCTGGTCCACCCTCAACTGACTTGGACATTACATCCCACAGGCCAAAGTCAAATTCTGAATCCCTCAAAGACTGGAGATTCCACCATATCTCCAAGCAATCTATGGCAGCATGCTCTTCCCTGCTTCCCTTGTCATAGTTTTTCCTTAGGAAACCTGTTTGTCCTTTTGCTGTTCACCTCCAAGATGAATTTATCCCCTTCCTGCTGCTCTTGTCTAAATTAAAGACCAAAGTACCGCTTTTTGTTCATAAATTTAAGAGGAAATAGGATTGTCAAATGTGCAGTTACCATTTCCATTTCCCATGTTATCACATCACAGTAATTTATACAAACCAATAGTTTACTGCATTAATACTTTTATTTGTAAACCTCAGCCCTTTGAAAAATCACAGCAAATCTTCCCCTAAGCCTCTCATTTTCTCAAGCCTCTCCCCTCCATCCCATGCCTTAAGCTTTCTCTGGAGAGCAGTCCACGAAGAAATTCCCCTAAAAAGGGGAATAACTAAAAATATTACGTACGTGACAAAGCTCTATTGCAGCTTTCCAGGCCCAATGTGAGGACAATAGGAGACAGAAATAGAGAGATTTTCAAGTACTAGAAAATATTCTTATTTCCTCTACTTTCTCTACTACAAAATACATACATTTGACCAATCATAGGCCAAAGTCTAGCAATCAGGCAAGAGCACATAAAACAGTATTACAGTTAACAAACAAGAATTTGTAAAACACCTTAGATTGCAACACATTTCTGTCAAACTATATTCTGTAACCCACCTTTATACTGGGCTTCGCTACATGCAAAAATATTATTATGGGGAAGGAGAACACATCATTTAAGAGAAATCTTAACAGCCTTATCAAAGAATTATTAGTCCAGACCCAATTATTGCAGAAAATAGTGAACATTACTATACATAAAAAGACCAGTTGCAATAGCAGTAATAATTAAGACCGTTAATTACTTCCTAGTACCTCACTCCTGTTCCTGGTGTTAATTCTTCAACTGCCCCTTTGGATGCCAAGGCTGATGATGTCTGTGCCAGGGATATAGAGCAAGCCATTGGCATCCCAAGTCATATCTGGGTTGCTGCTTAGATAGCCAGAAATACAGCTTCTCCTACCTTTCCCCTGAAACATAAACATTTACAACAAACTAGAACTGGACATTCCTTTTAATACAAAAATATAATCTCCAGGAACTGAATTAAACATGAACATCTGGAATACTGCTCTTCTGCAATTATTTGCTGCCACTGTAGAGTACCTGCTTGCCATAAACCGACATCTATATAACCTCCTCAGTTGTACAAAATTATGAAACAGTAGTTCTAGATATATCAAAGAATATCATTACTTAAATATATTATAGCAAACTTTCAAGTCTGAAATTAAATTCTAGTTCTAAGTCCCACCATCTTGGACAAGGCAGTCCCTTCCTCTCTGCATTAAAATTTTGCTTCATTCTTCAAGCTATTAGGAATTAAAGTCTAAGCAACACCAGCACAGCTTACTTAAGACTTGAAATGTTTATTAAAGTAGTAAGGTCAAAATAAGTTTGAGTATAGAAATACATACCGCACACTTTTATCAGTTCAAGGTGACTGTATTGGTAAAGATTCAAACATCATCACTAGTAATGACTTTTCAGTTGAAAAATAATCCTTGTTGGTCCCACAAGTACTTTTCCCTCCTGTTTATAAAATATTGATGCAGTATGAGGTCCTCCCTCCTTGTCAGGCAGAGTCACTTCCACAAAGACTAGGGAAGTGCAATTGTGGGACTGGCTCTTTGGACAGGGAGAAGTTCTTCCAAGTGATCCTTGGTGGTAACTTCACCCCGCTCCCGGAAAAAGCTGGGAGAACTGATGAACCTCATAATTTCAGGGGACAGTTTAGACTGTAATCAAACAGCAATCTAGTGCCATCTGCACTTAAGCATCTAAACAAGGGAGTTCTGAAATGGCTTTCTCTCCAACAGACCTAATGACTTCTTCCTAGAAAGACTGACCACAAATTCTAGTAGATATTTATGAGCATCTCTGCCCTAGGAACTAGAGAAGCTACATCCAAGTTTGAGAAATTATGCTGGTTTTAGATCCTAAATTAAATGCAAAACATCTTATGAACAGGTTGATCTTCTACAACCATTGCAGAACACCAAATGTGACACAGCAAGCCAGCCACTGGTCTAAATTCAGATCTAGCTACTCCAGGTATTTTAAAAAAAGAACCATCCACATGTAGTCTTTTAGTCAATATGAAATTAGTGAAGTATTGAAAGCTAGATAGTGGTTTATACCTTATATATATAGTGAAAAACCTAGCTCAAAATTTAGATGTCGATTATCAGTTCCCATGTAGGTTTCAAAATTTGCAGAAATTGAGAAAAATGTTTTAGTATAGCAATACAACATCATTCTAAAAATACTCCAATATTGTCTATGTGAAATACCCTCATTGCTACTTAAAAGTAGTTATATAAACTCTTATATTTATTACTAAATACATTTCCACCACTATATACCAATCTTCAAAAAGCTTTATTTATCATCTTAAAGTAGAAGACATTATAAAAATAAACTATTATTCAGTATTCAGTTACTTTTATCATATAGATTTCTTTTTGGAAATAGAAAACATACACAGAAAGAAATAATTTCCTACAGATGTCCCATGAAGCGCAAAACTCTGCATTTGTTCCACCACTGCAGTAAAAGCAAGCATCTCCAAAATAACGGAATGCAGTCCTGGCAGGCTGTTCTTTCTCCCTGTAACCTGCAGTGTTCTATATGGACCCATATGGAATCTCATTAAGGCTTGAACTGAGGAGGATGGCTGTCTGGAGGAGGTGGTGGTGGTGGCGGTGGCAGAAATGAGTAGGATAAATTGTACATGTTTGGGCCTGTCCACATCACATTCGTATTTGAAGGCGGAGGTTGGAACTGATGCCAATTACTGACATAGCCAAACTCTGGAGGAGGAAAGGCATACTGTTGTATCATTGGATTTTCTCTTCTGTGAGGTGGTGGAAACACTGGTGGTTCCTGGTGTGTTCTCCAGTCTGAAAAGTACAGCTGTGGTGGTCTTACTTGCGGTCTGCAAAACCCTCGAGGGCCTGATGGAGGAGGATATAGATCCCTGGAGAAGCCTCTGCCACGGTATCCCCTTGAGTAATTTGAAGCAGGCTGTTGCACTGAGTGATGAAGTTCTTTATTCTCACCTAAAGAATAACAAATATAAGAACCCCCCCACACACACACGGCTGTAATATTGTTTTGGAAAAGTCAAGTTTAGTCTTCACAAATCTTTCAAGCTGAAGTCAATGAAATTTGTATCTTATCAACAAATAATACTGGCAACTAATACATGAAGAATAAAATAATGCCAGCAAATCTACTGTTTAGTAACTAATCTTGATTGATTGGAGTAATATAAAAAGGATGATCCTGAGAGTCACAAATTCAGTCTTTAAAGAAGAAATTTAATCTTCTTTCCCTCCAGACATTACATTTGTATAAATGAATCTCAGGAACACAAATGCCAAGTATTTTGGAAGCTTTTAAAACAACACATTTTGAAACTGAAGATAAATCAACACTGCATTACACTGAAGGGCAATCCAGCTTTCAGTCCCAATTTGGTATTACAGCATAGACACAGGACACAAGAAATTATTCAAGCTCACATTAATAAAACTAACTTACTCTATCTGAAGAAGGACTGTCTGTACCTCTAGCCAATCAGCTTTCAGCATTCACCTTTCTAAGACAAATTCTTCCCTCTACAGCTCTAGGCATATATTTAATGTTCACAACAAATATACTTCCCCTTTATATAAATATCATAGAAACTTTAATAGGATTAGGACTACAAAATGAAAAGCACTGAAATACTAAAAATGCTCTGAAGAGTTGTTAAGATATTTAAAAAGCTGCAGATCTTAAATCCTCAGAAGGATTTTATGGCTGGGAGCAATAAGGTATTCAGGAATATAACACTGAAATTTAAAAACCTGTGTGAACCTCATCCTTGGCACTAGACTACAGAGCTTTTCAAAGGTTAAAATGTTTTTAAGTCTGTAAAGGTAGTTGCATCTCAGAATTTCTACTCATTTTCATGGGGGATTAGGAGTTAAGATTCCTTTGGTACAAGCAAGCCTCTTGGAAGCACTGAAGTAATGTACTTGAAGTATTTTTGTTCTTTCATCAAATACTGTAACAAGAGACAATTTTAGTACACTCACATAAGTCTTCACCTGAGACTAACTTTGTGCTTCAATTTGTGACATATAGTTGCTGCTGAATTCCACAGCCAAAACAAATTGCACACAATTTCAATCTGTGCCATATGATTTACAAAAAACCCACAGGAAATCAAAACCTATCTCCCTTAACAGAGTGCAGCAGTTCCTCCTGTTGTGTTCTCAGTTATGGAACAGCCATAGTAACAGTAACATCCAGTAACAGCTTCAGCAAGCCCTAGGCAAAGGCAGGTCTGCAGTAAACTGGCAGAACAAGGATGTGGTGGAAAACACACATATGCTGGATTAACATTAAAAATAATTGTCAGTAATGAAGAGAAAGTGCAGCAAAATTCAGATCCATCTTTTAAGGGAAAAAAAAAACTGTCAAAACCATAGGGCAAAAGCCAGTCCAAGAAAGACTGTGGCTTTTTTGATTGATACAAGAGAGGATTGTACTGCACAAAAAGTATTAAAAGACAGCAACTGATCTCCCAGATCAAGAGAAAAGGGTTTCAGCAGGGCAAATGCATATTAGCTTTACAAAGGAAGAGCAGCAAACTCACAGGAGTCTGAGAAATTCAATGGGGGAAGCACCACACTGCAGATAGCTGAAGCAATCTGATAAGTAAGCAGTAGAAAAAGGGTAAAGGATGAGAGTCATATTTAAAGGGAGAGGTATAAAAAGCATGTACCCAAAGCAGACCAGTGAGAACAGAAAAACAGGAATGCAATATTAATTATTCAACCAAAATGTCAATCAAAAATCAAAGTTTTGTCAGTAGAGAGGCATGACAGAAGAGAAAATTTGGTTATGGTAAACAGAGCACAGCTGCAAGCATGCACCTGGAACATACAGGAGAAAGGAGAGTAAAGAAGGCTATTCATATTACACAGCTTTGTTCATCTAATGGCTGCATTAGGTAAACAGAAAAGTTCTCAACAAAATTAAGAGTAATTTAGAAGAGTATCTGTATGTCATAGGTGAGGAAGAGCTTCCTTTTAGACAGAGGAGTAAGTTCTCCACCTAAGACCTGTATCTCCTATTTTGACTGCAAAGAAGTGGATTTCCAAAAATTGCACATGGCCTTCCTCTGTCTTCTCTGAGCACTCAAAGGCTTTAGCTGAACCCCATCCAAGTGGTGGCATCTGTTCAGAATCCTCACCAACACTGTTCTAAGAACCTCTGACTTTGCCCTGACAATTGCTCTGCTGCTATACAACTTCCCTTCCACAGGGCTTCCAATAAAACTTAATTTTTCTTCTAAAATAATACACGGAATGTAGCCATAAACTCAAACTTAAGTTTAAAAAGTACAGAATTACTATTAGCTGCAGAAAAACTCAATCACTAAGATAGTTATAAATGAGCATTCCAAACTTAGATTAACAGACAGAAACATTCACACAGCATTCACTCACTTGATGGAAGTGTTTCTAATCTGACTTTCTTCCTTCCTTGACTTTGAGGCTTCTTTTTCTTCTGTTTTGCCTCTCTTTCTTGTTCATCATCACTGAAATCCAAAACCTGGTTAAAAAAAAAAAAAATTCAGTTGGCTTCTCAGCTCAAGAAATAAGTTAACATTCCAAAAATTTATCATAACACAATTGATGCATGACTCAGTTATCCTTTCTAATTTTCCTGAAAAGAGCAACATTCCAGTGCTGAACACAAATATTTGATTGCCTAGATGTTACTAAGAAAAGAAAAGGAGCTGGCTGAAAAAGAGCTGCCAAGAAAAAGCTTTCAAAGAGTAACTGCAGATAAAGGGAATTAAAAAGTGATTTTTTAAAATAAATAAAAATTAACTTGGCAACTAATACATAATTCATAATTACAACTAAATTAAAAATATCTCTACTCTAAAATTGTCACTAGACTGCAATTTTCTGCAGTATACGTAATAACACTTCCTTTGAATTTGCAATAGCAATGTTATTCCAAATAAATTTTCAGTTTTGAGAAATGCTGTCATTTACAACAAATTCGATATCCTTGCAACATTTTCTTCTCATTACACAAGATTTTGCTACCTTTTGAATCCTAACTTACATGAGTGTGGATAAGTTATCAGGGTCAGGGAAGAAATCTGTCAGCATTAATTAGTTCCCTGAAAAATATCTGACTCTTATTACTTAAAAGGGGTGAGGATTCGTTCCTACCCAACGTTCCCAATTCTGAAAGTAGGGGCTATGCTGCTTACTTCTATTTATCACATACACAGAGCATGGATCTCAAAAACAATGCACCAAAGCAGTGCTTTAAAAGCCTCAATAAAGTTAATTCTGAATACAACTATTTCTTCTACTACATAACTGGATGACATATTCAAAGAAGGCAGTAAGAACTACAGCAAGATGATGTATGCCACGAAGTGAAATCTCTCACTAACTCCTGCTTTTTCTAAGAACTCCAGTTCACCATACTCCAGTAGAGCAGAAATAATGACCAGCAGTAGGTACCTTTTACTGCTACTTAATTTCCATGTAACATCCCATAGAATGTTACCCCACAGAAAAACTGCAGTTACCGGCTGCTGCTAGCCTTGCAGCATACAGATTACACTTTGTCATCCTCTGACCCCAAAGACAAAGCTAGGAGAGACTGTGTTAGTGACTCTACAGATAAGCTGGGCTAGTTAAAAGCCTGCCAAAAAGGAATGGTTACCATAGAACTGAAAGTAGCAAGTAAGAAAAGTCTACCGTGAATTAATTTAATATTCACAAATACAAAAATGAAGCCTCACACTATCACAAAAAATAGTGATTCCAACATTTGCACACAGTTTACTATAGAGGATGGCCAGAAATCAGCTGCAATCTGAGGACTCTAAAAGGGTCTGCCTCTAAGACAATTTCAAGCATCAGTAGCATAAAATTTGATCTGCAAACAGCTATTTTTTTAGCTATCAACAGCTATTACCTTCACAGCAAAAGCTACTATCAGCTCATCAACTGTCACAGCTTGGGATAGCATGGTATAAACTCTACCTGCTAGAACTAACCAAAGATTACTCTAATTGAGGATTACAAGATGTTAGATGTGTTTTTTTTTTCCAAAACAGAGCACACAGACAGATCACACAGAAGAGTGCCCACCCCTGTCATCACTGACTTTTTTCAAGCTTCCTTTGTTCCTTCCTATAGTGAGGTACAGCAAATTTAAATTAAGAAAAGTCTTTAAGAAAAAAAACAAACTTTGGAAAAGGCAATGAATCTCTGCAGATTTGACTGACTGTACTTGGCCAATAAAATTTCATGGGTTCCTGCAAACTCAAATTACATATTTACAAGCTCATCTGCTGAACAGCTTTTAAAACATGACTGGAAAACAGAAGAGCTCAAAATTAGCCCATTTGGGATCATGACCACGAGAAAACTGCTAAATTAAAGCAAGTTAAGACTAACCAGAAGTCCCTAAGTACAGTCTTTCAAAGCTCTATGGATAACATATCTACAGGCCAATTCTTATACAACACTTCTAATTCTCAGATTATGATTCTCTGTGAGATTATGTATTTACAAGAAAAAAAGGCAATTTACAGCCAGAACTGACATACAAGCATTATTTGAGAAAAATCAGCACCACATAGCTCTGTTTCATTTACAGGAAGCACAAACTTCAATACAAAAAGTATTTCAAAATGCATCATCCTCACTCACTACCATGGAAAAAGTTGACAGACTGATACATCATTACAGGAACTATCTTTGAGCACAGAAAAGATCATGTCACAGTATCTCTCCTTCAAGACAGAACAATCATCCTGGGATAAGGACTGTGAATGAAAAATTTAATACTGTCCCTAACAGCATCCTTCTGGACAAGTTGTCTAACGGTGGATGAGCAGGTTCATGGTGCAATGAATGAAGAACGGCCTGAAGGGCAGAGTTCCTCAGGGCTCAGCTCCAGGGCCAGTTATGTTCAATCTATTTATCAGTGATCTGGATGCAGCATTTAGAAGCAAGCACCATGAGCAAGTTTGCTGATACCAAACTGCCATATACAGGAGGCCTTGCAGAAGGATCTAGATAAATTGAGGCTCCAAGCAATGATTAATGGGATGAAGTCTAATGAGTTCAAATGCTGCACACCTAGGATGAAGTAACACCAGGCTCAAGCCTAAACTGGGAGAGGAGTGGCTGGAGAGTAGCCCTACCAAGAGGGATCTGGGGGTGCTGGTCAGCAGCAGCTCAGTGTGGGTCAGTTTTGCCCTCTGGAACCCAGAGGACAAAACCCCATTCTGGGGTGCATCAACACAGCACAGACAACCAACAGAGGTGACTGACCCACAGCATTCAGCCTTGGGGTGCCTCACCCTGAGTGGCGTCTGCAGTTCTGGGCCCCACACATCAAGAATGTCAAAGTCCTTGGTCGCATCCAGAGGAGGGAAACAAAGCTGATGACAGCACTGGAAGGCATGTCCTGTGAAGAGCAGCTAAGGACCCTGACTTGCCTCATTTTGTGGAAAGGAGGACGAGAAGCAACCTCATTGCTCTCTACAGCTTCCTGAGGAAGGGAAGAGAGAGGTGCTGATCTCTTCTACCTGGTATGCAGTAATAGGATGAGTTAGAAGGTCCAAAGCTGTACCAGGGAGGTTCAGACTTGAAATAATGAAGAAATTCTTTACTGAGAAGGTGGTCAAACAGTACAAGAGACTTCTTAAAGAGGTGGCTGACACCCTGAGCCTGTCAGTATTTAAAAGGCATTTGGACAATGTTTTTCACAACACACTTCAGCTTATGCTTCAGCATCAGCCCTTTTTCACAACACACTTCAGCTTATGCTTCAGCATCAGCCCTGAACTTGTCAGCCCTGACTGCTGTAGGTTCCTTTCAGCTCTAATAGTCTATCCCATTCCACCCTAAAAATCAATTAGAACACTGGAGAAAAAAACAAAAAAAAAAAAAAAAAAAAAAAAAACAAAAAACAAAAAAAAATACCACTATCCCCTGCCAAAAAAAAAAACCCAAACCCCACAAAACACACCTTTCCTACTAAATTATAGAGTGAGAAGCATATAGCATAGAATTATGTTAAAAAGGCAAGCATTTAGAAGATTCAAAACAAGCAGACAGATGTCTTTAGAGTACTGTAGTAGACACAAGGCTTCTAGGAATTTCAGCTACTTTGTATATGTTTAAAGTAGAAATTGCAAGGAAAAGTGATTCAACTGTTGTGATGTAAAACAAATCTCATGGAAGCACCTCAATAAAACTACCAGGCTTGTAATTCTTATTGAATACTCTCCAAATGTATAGCTAGAGTGGCTTTAAGGACTACTGACAGAAAGTCACTGAAGAACTACTTACAGATCCTATAGCAAATTATATCAGTGGCCACAGGGAGCTCCTAATTCAACATGACCTTGTATGACAGCTTTTTTATGGAAGAACCCTGTCACCTCTCATGGAACTATTGTTTTACAACAACAAACTGTAGGGAAAGCTTACTAAAAAGCCATTCAAAGAATGCAACAGAGATGTCAAGTTAATTCTGAACAGCAGACAGCTTAATTGTCCAAGTAGTAAGTTTGCAGAGCACTAGTAAGCCTTTGATGACAAACAATTGATTGCGGCCAACTGAAGACAAAGCTGCAGTGTAGAAATTAAAGGGACAAAAGTTTCCTAGCAAAAGCAAAATTATTTGGGAAGATAAAAGCACTGATACTCTAGAGTTAAACATTCAGGTAGTCAAATATGTTTGACAGAGGAACTGAATTCACACATTCTGTCAACTGCAAAAAGCCAGTAGAGAGACAGGTAGTACTCTCTACACTCACTATGTGTCCTCTCCAAGAAAAGCATGATTCTTTCTTTCAATGAAGAGGTACGTTCAAGTCTTGTCTCCATAAAAAGTTAAGCTTGCTAATTACTTGCTCTGTACAGAATTGCTTTCATATATGACTTGTGTAATCAAAACCAATAAACAAAAAACCCCTCTATGTAGTTACTTCAGGTGGTGGTTCTTGGTCATTCTTCCAAGATGCATCTGAACCTTTTTCCCTGGAAGAAAAGAAACAAACACAAAATGCAAATTAGACAATCCAGATAAAGGAAGGGTAGCACTTTCTATAAGGTATCAGGTCTCCTAGAACAAGAGCTTCCTCTTTTCAAAGAGTTACTTCGCTGTTAATATTCTTTATAAGCAAACAGTAACGTATAGGCCAACTCAGGGCTTCACTACTCTTGAAAAATCTTCCCACTTCAAGTGAATACTGAACATCTCAATCACATTTCCTAACACTAAGTTTTGGTCAATATTCTCTAAACAAATCCTTTTGAACCCTAATTGCTTTGAACCTGAACTAAGGTAGTTCACTGCAAGTTTCTTATGCTAACTGTTGACTACAATCAGAAGCATTTTTATTCTTCTGGTTTCAGAACATGTATCTGTCACCCTGATTCTTAAGATTTTCTAAAGCCTTCTGAGTTTACATTTTGTTAGAAAACTTTCCCACACATTTTCTATAAACAACATATTGTTTTGCATTCCTTTGTGGGGGTGGAGGAAGTTGATGTACTGGTGGTTTGTCCAATGTCTTTGGAGAGGTGGCCCATTCACTCTCCAATCCACTGTCACCTTTGGAAAAGTATAAAAGTTGGAGTCAGAAAATAAACCTTCTTTTTTTTTACTTTGCCATCGCAGTGGCTCGTGTTGTGCTTTCTTGTGTCCTATCAGTTATAATGAACCTACTCATTCAGTAGGACATACAAACTCATTCAATAGGACACAGGCTTTCAGTGTAACTACAGCAATGTAAATTCAGAACCAAAAGACCCTCGGTGCTTGGCTTACAATCTTATTATGACAGTGTTAGCTAGATAACTAGGTTTCACCATTTGTTTTGTTGTAAACATAACTTTGCAAGGCAAAAGGCATTTAAAGAAGCAAAAACTCAATTGTCTTGCCTGACAAGCACCAAAATAAATTTGGATTAGTCTAATTTATTTAATCCACTACAAAGTCCTTCACTAAAGATCAAGTAATTTTTTTATTAGCAAAGAACTTGTGAAACATATTTAAATTACATTGTCAGTAGTCTGTTGAAGGATTTTTCCATACTGCTCTCAAATTGTATGGGTTTTGGTCTGATATGTCAAGGTACAATCTTTAGCTATGCAGAAAAACTGTGGAAAACAATGCAATACTGAAAATTCTTACCTCCAAAATGGAACTACACAGTTAAAAACATTTATGTGTTCAATGTGAAATGCCTTCAGTCATTGCTCTAACAACCAGAAGTTTTTTATGTATTCATCAATTCAACAAGAATCAAGTAGTAGTAACTACAAAAAACTACATAACTACAGCCTGCACTTCAGAGGTGCTTAGTCACAGAGAGCACTGGCAAGTCATCTGGAGGTACATCATGCCTCAATTCCTAACTATAAAACTGAAATTCAACCTCTACATGTCCTTTTGAGATTAAGAGTAAAAAGAAAGGTAAGGAAGACATATTAAAATTCAATTAGAAGAAAACATTACAGGGCAGAACATAAGGACTCTATAAAATTTATTTCTCAGCTGCAGAAAACTTATTTTATTATTACGAACTGAACTGTTTCTTCCTTTCATCTTGTTATTTTGGAGCACACATGCCTGCCAGAAATACCAGAGCTCAAAAGAACTGCCAAGACCTACAGTCATTCAGCAATATGTAACATCACTGACTACAAACTATACACAATTCAAGGTCAGGCAGTTTATCTCACTGTCCCAAAGCAGCCTTCCCCATTTCAGCAAACAAAAACTGCTTTCCATGCTCTGAAGTATTTAAGATCTTCTGCAAAGAATAATATAGTAATTCTTTTGACTTGTGAAGTTACATACTGTAAGACCTTGAAGTCTAACAAAGGCAATTCAGAGAAATCATGAAAATACATAAGCTTTTTTAGAACTGGGTTTCAGGCAATACAACACACATCTTTAGCAACAAATTATTTTGCATTCAAAATGTTTTACACTACACTTTCACTTATTTTTCTATAAAGTGTAAGGCTTATTCATAGCACTGTAACTGTGTACAATGCAAGCAGATTGCATTTCAGATTTCAGAAAAAAATTCAAACTCGGTGTTTCTTTCAGATCTTATCCTTTTCAAAGAACCATCACAGTTTTGAAAACCAGTTTTTAAACTTTAAGCCTGTAGTACTCCACAATCTGGTCAGTACACAGTCAAACTAAGAAAAAGCAGAAAATAAAAATTATTGCTTATCAAATTTGCTACCTACTAAGGTGCAAAAATCTTCCAGTGTACCACTGACCAAAGCTTGACTTTTCTACTATTCATGTCACATTCTTACAGTATTGAAGTGTCTTCATAGCATTACAGCATAATTCAAAAACCAGAAATTCTTCATCCATTTTTAATAAAGCCTATTTCGTGAAAAAGTAGCTTCACTCAAAAGCACCAAATGCTGCACACAAACTTAAGATATTGTTTTAGTGTACTCTAACTTAAAACTTATTGTTTTAGTGTACTCTAACTTAAGTCATACCACTCATCCTAATCAAGACAAGAAACAATGTCTGAAGCGCTGTTCAGCTGCACTGGAAGCCATGGAAGTCTCACGTATCTTACCCAGGTTTCAGGTTTTTACCACCTATGACAGTGAAGTACTACCAAATGAAAAATTGGTAGTACTTTCCAAAGCATGAAACAAAGTAAAACACAAGTCTCCCATCTCAGATGCTGAGTACAGCACACAGTTATTGACGCAGCAAGCAGATGATTAAAGTCTGTGCACTTTACTGCGCTAAGCAACAAAGTTTAATAACGCACATCAAAGACCAGCTGGCATCAAAATGCTGCAGAAAAACAAACAAGCATCAGAGCAAGAAAGTGATCTATTTTGGTCCTCACTGAAGGGAAGAAAATATGCTTATTGCTTGCACAGAAATGAAGAAGTTAAAAAAAATACTCCTGCAGGTCTGACTAAAGAAAAGAACTGTTGAGTATGGATACTGGCACAGCTGTAATGAATGCAGACAATTAGCCAACCCCTGAGAACTAATCCTAATAAACAGAAACTTGTATGACAAAAGATGTCTAACCTACAGTTATTTCAGATGATTGCTCATCAATAATTAGAACATTAATATCTAGCTGTCATTTATCATGTTTTATTTCTTAGTCTGTATATTTGAGTACACTTTCCTCTAAATGGCATCAAGTCCTAGTTATGCATGCTACTTTCCTCAGTCAGACTGGGATACATAAACACTGCTAAGCATCTGAACATCATACTACATTGTCACTGAAATCCCTCCTCTCTTGCAAATTTAGAGGGTAATTTTTATCTAGAATTGCTATCCTCCAATTGTGAAATAGATTTATTGATAATTACATTTCAATTCCAGCTTTATAATATGAAATAAAATAGTAAATTAATACAAACTTGTTCAGAATGCAAACAAGTTTAATATCAGTTCTGAAACTATACCAGAATCTAAAGAACAACAAAATCTGGAAAGTTCAGCTTGAGAAACTTCTTTAAACTCATGAATATGTGTGTCAGAGGGTATGGAGGAAGTATCAGTGAACTTTTCTGGTTGTGGTATTTTAGTTAACAGCAGCATAAAAAGAAAGCAAGCTTAGTATATTAAGTAGAATACGCTAAACTTTAGTAATTACAGCACTTTAAATGCTTGCAGTTTACAGCTACTCTTCATTGTTCTCAAAGGCAAAATAGCACAGTCTTGTTATCACAACATAGTCGAGAACATCTCATGGAAATATAAAGTGTTAAGCTTAGTTCTACAGTTTCTCACTGAAGACTCAACTTTAATCCAACATTTTTACCTATATAAAAAAAAAACATTATAACCAGATTACAAAAGAAATCAGACTCACTGTTTTAGTTTTTCTGCAAATATATATTGGGTGAAGTCCTCTACTGATGGAGCAAAATACATGCTATCTTGCACATTAACACCTTTCTCTTTGATATGCTCAGAGTTGTTAAATCTTATCACATAAAAAGGATGTGAAACAGGACCAAATATCTCAAATATCTGAAAGAAATAAAATTAAAATGTTTAAGTAAACTACAAGTAGATTAGTAGTAGCTAATTTCATTGTAGACAATGATATTTAAGAAGTCCAAATTATTTTCTAAATGCAGCATCAAATAAAACTTCCTTTCACACTTTAGTTTCATTACCAAATTTTGTTCAAGTGTATTTCCGCAACTACTGTTTTTTATTACGTGGAACATTAAGTTCTCACATCCATAGTAATTCTTTCTTTTGTCAAACCTCTGTTTTTTGTGTCTGTTATGCTTTCAAGTCTCATAATGCTTGGGACAATCTCCTGATCACTTTTTCCTCCAAGTTCATCTTAACAAGATGCCTTTACAACAATTACTGCTTGTTCCCCAATTCCATGGAGAGCAGAGAATTCTGCCATGTTTGACAGAGCATCTGCAAAATTCAGGCTAAGTTTGTTCCACTCACATCTAGGATTTAAAGATATTTCAGTAGTACGCATTGTGGATGATGGCTTTCCTTCTACAGAAAATTCAGTACAACCCTCTCAGCAAACATTCTTCACTAGCCTTAAATCAGAACAGTAGAGCATAGAAGACAACATTGCTCATTTTTCATAGAACTTCACTCTAACCACTGCCCCTATCTGGCAGTAAAAGAGCACACAGCCTGTTATTCCAAGACATCATACATCTGAAAACAATCTCTTCCTCTCCACAAGCACTCTCAACAAACACTGGAAACTCACCAGATGCAATTAATTTCAAGTTAGGAATTCTTGGGATTAAATAAACAGATGAATATAGCAAAAGTCAAAGGCACTAAGAAAAACTATATATTAAGGAAGTATTATCTTTCATTTAATAGCCTGCAACTCTACTTTCTAGAACACTAAAGAGTATTTCCAATTTTATATTGGAATAACAAGTTTTTATTTTACACCCACCTTTCCTACTGCTTGCCGATCTTCTTTAAAAATTATGCTTTCCTCATTTACTGGAGGTAGGCCTCTCAGTGATTCAATTATTACTAAAATGGAAATAAAAAAAATAATTAGAACTTTATGTTTTAACAGCATGTAGTTTATTGTGGTAAAACTTAACAAACCACACCACTACTTGTCTACTTAAGTTTGTAGAGCTGCAACCAAATATTCTTGCACATGTGTAAAAGTACTTAGAATCACACACCCCCTCTCAATTATACATGAGTGGTAATGCTAATATTGGTTACAGAATTATTGTTCTCTGGGGTAAAGAGAGAAAGAGTCCTAAGAATCATACCAGAACACAAAACTGTCTGGCAGTTCAGTCACAGTAGCAACTGATGGTGTTTATATATGCATATACCCCATCTGTTAGGCATTCTGCAATTTAATGCCATAGAAGTCTCGTAGTACATTTGGGCCTAATGATGATTGAACTTCTCTACCTGAAAAACAACACAATGCTCAATTAAGCTTTCTCAATGACTGTCCATCAGCAAATAAAGTCACTCAAGTATACAGCATCACTCAGGCTCAAATAAAAGCTCAAGATCATCACTGCTAAACTTACATAAAAGGACTTTCAGCAATCAACATGTCACCAACCTAAAAGCTACTGCTACTAACGCAATCTGCAAAAAACTTAACGTGCCAAACAAGGAAATGACAATTCCACAGGCTTAACAGTTCACTGAATTTCAAGAGAATTTGTGAAATCAATTTCACTTGTGCCTACCTTTAAGATAAAATATACAGTGTATGTAACCTTATGTGTTGTTCAAACCTCATGAGAAAAATACCTTAGCAAAAAAAAAGCAGACTAAATCCCCCAAACATCAACACAAAAAAACCCTACACAAAAACAACACCAAAACCTCAGATAATGTTCTCAACTTGATTCACCACATGCAGCTCCCAGCATGCAGCAGGCTGAGGAAAAGATACAACGCACCAGTCCAATGAAACTTAGGAGAAACACTACCACCTCCAGCCTGACTTACAGCTTCCCCTACCCCAAACCATCCTGAATTATCAGCTTCTACTCCTGCAGGGCCCAAAGCACAGGGAAAGTTTCTCATATCCAAAGCTGTTTACTCTCCAGGTCCCAACCCACACAGTGAATTTTTCTCTTCTCTTTAAGTACCTTGACGCAAGATACAGCACAAGTTTTGTTAAATTCTGATACATTGAGCAGAAGTTCATAGAAAATACTGTCATTCTGCTTTTAGCTACCGCACAGCAAGCATGAGCCTACACTGTTTTAACCTCAAATTTACCTCACAGGATGAAATATCCACTTAGAAGTATCACTCACTGCAAACTGATGAACTTGGACGTTTGCTACAGAGAACAGCAAGAAATTCTGAGGGACATCAAAGGGACAGAAAAAGAATACTCACTTATGTCAGAATAATATTGGTGGCTTCCAAATGAGGAATCAACTCGCCTCAGACTAGATACAAACTTGGTATACAGAGGTATCAATTTAGTTCAAAAATAAAAAAAAAATCCCCAATCAGCTGGCATCCCTAATATAACCACAAATCAAGTGAAATTGAGGGCTGTTTTCAGAAGAACTGAAAACAAACTAAAATGTGGAGAAAGAAAAGTTATAAAGCAAGGTAATAAAAGCAAGAAAATAATCCCAAATATCCTGGGAGTTTATCCCATTTATATGGTTTTATTTCACTATGATTATGAGCTTGTTTTCTAATTTTCACCAAAAAATTTAATGCAACACTTTATAGATGTACATTACATGAAGTAGGATGCAGCCTGGTAGGTGAAGAATTCGCCTACCAGTAAACTGGTATTTGAAAAGATTATACTCACCAGTAAGGATTAGAATTAAGGATGGTTTTCAAAACTGCAGTCTTTAAAATAGTTTTGTTTATACCTTCACATTTTAAACCAAAAGTAAGAATAATAGCAAGTATAATTCAACTTGTTTTTAAAACTTGGTTTCAAACTACCATTTTAGCTGAAAGCAACATTCTTGAAGTCCCCATTATTATCAATACGCAAGAAAGGACAAAGTAGAAAAGAACTAGATCACTACCTTCCACACCCTCCTTTTAGCTTCCTGTAAATGAATGAAATTAAACCTCACCACAATAAAATAGAGGACTTGCCTGTATTATCTGAAGTTTTTTAAAAGAAAAATTAATAGCAAAAGTTACTTACTTTCTTTTGTACTACATTCAGCATAAATACTGTAACTTCAAAATTGAACTTAATTTCTAATTTGCATAAGCAAATTGCTTGAAATGCAGTTCAAGCAGAATGAAACACTTGAAATAGCTTTAATACAAACATACTGTGAATGTTTTAGTAATATGAGCTTCAGCAAAATTTTGATTTCATTTATCAAATACTGAGGTCCCACACAGATCCAAAAAGATCCCTAAATCTCTATGCCTGTGGTTAAGTTTACATCCATTCAATATCTAAAGCTCACCCTCCACCTATAAATCATGTTAGTCACACCATCATCTGACTGCTGACAACGGGCAGCTCAAGGTACCAGAAGTGGAATGAATAAATATATAAAAAAATAAATAAATGAACTTCCACTGTTGAATAAACAAGTCTTTTACCTGTCCTCATATATTAACAAGCAAGCACTTGGGACTGCATTGTATTGTATCTGCGCTTTCAGTTATACAGCTCCTATATATTCAGGGATTATTCAAAAATAGCAACTACAACTGGAAGACTTTCTTAAAACACTTAAATACAATAACTGTGGCCAGTATCAATATAAAAGCCATAATACACAACAGAAATAAAGGTGTTTGAATTAAAAAATTAAACATGGAAGTCACACAGAAACACATGCATATAAGCCAAACAAAAGGTAATTGAACACAAATACTAGTTAGAATTCCAATTCAGCAACCTGCTACCCCCAGAAATGGGATGCTGCAGGACTGACACTTTGAAGGACCAGCTAAGAACACAATTCATGCAGAGATATACAGAAATTATAATAATTAAGAACACAGCAAACATATCTTGCCTACCTAGCTGCTCAATCACGCTGGAAACTGTCCCAAAGAGTTTCAGTTCAACATTATCTGGAAGAATTATTGATAAGTCTTCAACAGGAGGCAGTTTCTGCAAACATCAAGTCAATGTTTACAATATAATATCACACAAAGGCACTTACCACTTTGTCACTGCAGAAATTTGACAGTTTGGAAAAATCCCCTGGCATTTTTAAGATTTATTGTTAAAAAAACTAGTTTGATTTGCCTCTTTCAGAATCATCCTAAATGAACTCATCTTAGGGGACCACCACTTTTGAGAAAATCTCTCCTACAGAGACACTACTCTATATATTTCCATCACAACTATGGCAGAAGCCAGTTTTATTTAGCAGGAGAAAGCCAACAATTGACAGGCATTTCATTCACACGCCATGTACAACACAATAATCAGAAATCAAAAAATAAGACCACCTGCAACAACACTCAATGTATGCTAGAAGAAAAATGTACACAGCAATATAGCAATATAGCATAAAAAATGTACACAGCAATATAGCATAAAATGCACCAGATGTGTATCATCTGATTTACAAAATGGAGTCTGTCCATTTACATCATGGCTTGGATCACTATAAAAGATGTAAACATCACAACAACTTATACAAAGAATTATTTTTAGCTGAAAGCTGCATTTGGTACTAGACATCAGAGAGAACACAAAAAACCAAACTTCAGATATAATAATGAGTGCTACACAATATTCAAATAGGGTTTTTCCCATATAAGGATCAAAATTTACTTAGTTCACTGCTAAGACTTAACTGAGTCACTTTTATAACAGAACTGAAACACCAAAGACAAGCAGGAAGATAAAACTGTGATCCTGTATCTCAAAATACCTTCTGCCACATTATATACAGTATCTGCCAATCCTTGTTTCAAAGCAAGAGATTTCTGAAATGGTTCCACTAACACTCCTTAATACATATACCTGTAAAACACGATTTTTTATATTATTAACTGTGGTGGGTTTTACTGCAGAAAAGCCAATTTTCTTCACAGTGGCTGTTACAGGGTTGTGTTCTGGATCTGTGCTGGAAACATTGCTGACAATATAGAGATGTTTTCATTATTGCTGAGCAGGGCTTCCACACAGCCAGGGCTTTTTCTGCCTCCCATGCCACCCCACCAGTGAGGAGCTGCAAAAGGACTTGGGAGGGGCACAGCCAGGAGAGGTGACCTGCACAGACCAAAGGAACATTCTATACCATGTAACATCATGCTCAGCATACAAAGCTGGGTGAAAAAGGAGAATGAGGGACATTTCCAGTGATGCTGTTTGTGTGCCCAAGCAACAGTTACACATGATGAAGCCCAGCTTTCCTGGGGATGGCAGAACACCTGCCTGTCCATGGAAAGTGGTAAATTAATTTCTGGGTTCTCTTTGCTTGTGTGGGTGGCTTTTGCTTTACCCACTAAACTGTGTCTAGTTCAGCCTTGGAGTTTCTCTTTTACTATTCTGATTCTATCCCCATCTTGACACAGGAGGACTAACTTAATATATAAATTTTTAGCTGGGTTAGTAGAAAAGGGTTTAAAAAATACTGCATTGTACTTACATCAATAGGCAACTCATCCTTTGTCCTAAGACAGTAAGATCTGTTATTCTTTTCATTTGGATGATCATCTTCATCAGATACTGCTGATGAAGATGAAGAGAAGAGTGTAGTTGATGAACTATCTGAATCTGTATCACTATATTAAAAAAAAAATATGGGAGTTACAATACTGCCTTCTCACAGTCACTGTTCTTGTAAAATCCCAACATTAGCATAATGCTGAATGAAAGTTAAGAAAATACTTATTCCAAGTAATGCATCTTGCAGTCAAGGGGAGAAAATTCTATTTTTTGTAAATAAAATGGATTCATTTCATAATTCATGTCCTGTCCAAATCTCCTGGTAAATATTCACAAAGTAATTCAGTATTTCTCACTGTCACATGTGAAGAGATACTTATTGTCTTAGACTCTCAATATTTCAAGTAGAGTAAGAAACCAGTCCTTATTCATGTCAACATGCTTGTTTTAGCAAAGGTCCAAGTTCTTCAAGGGCTGGTGGAAGAAAAAAATGTGGAACAATTGATCCTAGTAACTGAAGAAATACGAACTTAACACATGAAAATACAATGAGATAAGCAAACTTATGCAAAATAACCTTTCTTACCTGAAGGAAAAAAAAAAACCCAAAAAACCAAAAAAAAACACTTCTTTCGAGATTCTTGTAATACCAGTCTCATTCCCAAGTAAGTGGGTGGCCTTCTATTGCTCCTTTCTTTATTACAACAAATGCTCATAGTAATGACAAGAAATAAGAGCACCTCTCCAAATAAACCTTTTGAAAAGGTCAAATATGGACTTCTTGGAACAATATCAATACAACAGAAAGACAAAAAAATCAGACTAGGATACCGACCAGTGAAGAAAGTTAAAAACAAAACAAAGACTGAGATATATGCAAAACAGATAAGTTGTAGTTATTAAAATTTCATCTTTAATGTTTATCAGCACAAGAGATTTTGAAAGTAAAAAACACTACACATGGGTGAAGCCCCTGAAGTCAGGAATTTCACTATCACTTTATGATATTCAAGGAAACTTTGAACCAACAAAAGTACTTCTGAAGTCAAACTTTAATCAATTAACTCTTAATGAAGCTTGGTATCTTTAAAAGAAGATTCTTAGACTTTATTTTAGCCTTCTCTAGTCAAAAGAAGTACATGGCCATCCTGCTGTACCAGCCAAATAAGAAAACACAAGACTTACTGCAACAACCGAAGTGTGCAGACTTCTAACACTGCAACAGAGCCCACATTTAACCTTTCACCAACTATACTGAACATCGAAGTAGAGATGCCTCAAGTACAATATGGAACCATATTAAATAAAAAATAAACGAGAATGAGCTTTTCCACTGAGATGCCAACATGGTATGGTGTGCAGACTCGCCACCTTTAGTCCTGCATTCAGGTTTTTCAGCAGTCCTACTGCGGGTGTCCTGCCCCAAAATTCTGTTGAGGACTACCTCAAGCCAATGGGGCGGGCGCCCCACGCTCTCCAGGCGGCAGCCACCAAACTCATGCCATCGTTAAACCCTACACCCTTACAGGCACTGATCTGGAGACCTAATTTAACAGGCTCCCAGACAAATGTAACTGAAAATTACACCTTTGATGGGAAGGAGCAAGCTCCAGAGGGTGAAACAGCGAGACGGGGGAGACACACCGGGCTCTCTGGCGCTCAGCCACAGCCCCAGCGGCCCGCGCCGCCGCCCGAGGCCTCGGGGAGCACGGGGCGAGGCGGGGCTGGACCCACCTGTCCGAGTCCGACGAGGGCACGGCGGCCGCGGGACCGCGGGGCCAGGCGGGCGGCGAGCGCCGCGGGCCCGCGGCCGGGGGCACAGCGCCTTGGACTTCCCCGGCGCCCTCCGCAGGGCTCTGCACCAGCTCCCGGTCGGCCTGCCGCTGTCCGCCCGGCTGCACGGCCGGGTTCTCCCGCTGCTCCACCTCCTCCAGCTGTCCGCCCGGCTCCACGGCCGGGTTCTCCCGCTGCTCCACTTCTCGCTGCTTGCCTGGCTCCAAAGCCAGGCTCTCCAGCTGCTCCACCACTTCCCGCTGCCGGCCCGGCCCCACAGCCGGATTCTCCAGCTGCTCCATCATCTCCCGCTCCCGACCCGGCCCCATAGCCGGGTTCTCTACCTGCTCCGCCACTTCCCGCTGCCCGCCTGGCTCCATGGCCAGGTTCTCCAGCTGCTCCACCATCTCTCGCTGCCCTCCCGGCCCCACACCCGGGTTCTCCAGCTGCTCTAGCACTTCCTGCTGGCAGCCCAGCTCCACGGCCGGGTTCTCCAGCTGCTCCACCACTTCCCGCTCCACCGTCTCGGGCTGCCCGCCCGGCTCCACGGCCGGGTTCTCCAGCCGCCCCTCCATTCCCGCGCCACGCGCCCCGCGTCACCGCCCCCGGCGCGCGCCACTTCCGGCCGCCGCGAGCCGCCCCCGTGCGCGTGCGCCGAAGCGAGGCGGGCCCGGGCCAGTCCCGGGGCGGCTCCGGGCGGGGGGAGCTCCGCGGCCGGCCTTGGTGTCTGTGGCGGCTCAGTGAGACACAGAGCTAGAGCTGCTCTTACTGTGAACCTGCTGGGAGGGGTTCTGTGCTGACAACACACAGAGTCATGTAGTTAAAACTAAAAAAAAAAACCAAAAACAACAACAACAAAAAAGCTGTAGAATACCAAATTACTGTACTAATAGTAGTTTGTAGTACATTGACGTAGTGACTCCATACTGATGGTGACTGTACAATAATGCCAAGCTCTCCAAAAAAAAATCTGTGTTCTGGTTCACCATAAATACTTACGGCTTTGGAGCTTTAGGTTTTCTGAGGTGTCTGTCTCACGCAGCTCCGTGGGGATGGGAAGGACTCTTGGCATCCCAGGATGTGGCACACGGTTCCCATAGGAGGGAACCGACTCAGGTCCCTCCTGACTGCTCTGTGTGGTTGGTGTCACACAGATAAAGCTTTTCCTCACAAGGGAACACAGCAGAAAAAGCACTACGTTTTCTCTATAGTGCAATTAATCCTTGGGAAATGCCAAAAGATGTTCTAAAGGCACACAGCATCAGGAGATCACTGTTAGGGTGACAAGTCCCTTTAACCCAGCCTCTAAAGTGTACTTTGACAACTGCGCTCCTGGGCCAGCGCTGTGTGTCCCTGACCACACCACACTGTCCCTTGGACCGGATTCCAAATGGGCTTCATTACCAGGCAACAGAGTACAGCATAGGCCCCAGGAGAATAAGTAGATAAAAACAGATAAATACTTGAAAAAGTTGCATGTGATAATGCTGGAAGTGCCAGAGGAGACTGGGACTTGAATATCTGATGAGAGCAGAGAATGATACGTTTTCCATGTAATGACCTTCTCCTCCAGGGCTGTGTGCCCCACAGCTCAAATGGCGCCCAAAACATTTTATTCTTGTCCAGAATGGCAAGGCTACATTGAGCCCACTGTCACAAGAGTGCTTCACTAATAACCAACACAGGCTGAAGGGAGCATCTGATGACAGAAGATTTGTTCTCTGGTTGTTCCACTCTTCATTATGACATAACAGAAGCAACCAGCAGATTTTTATTTAGTAGGAAAGTCATGCATGTCCAAGTTTGTATATAATTTAATTCAACAGTACTTTTTTTCAGTTGTCTACAATTATGTATAGGTCAAGCAGAACAGGTATGTTATGAGCATTTGATAGTTTTGCACGGTCATAGGCAAGGAGCCTGTATGAGCTGTACGTTTATACAGCAGCAGTAAACTCTCACTGCACAATTACTCAGAACACCTAGGGTAGGAATCATCTCCACCTTCAGTGACAGCACTGGGATCTTGAGATGAGTGTACGTGGGAAGCATGTTCTGAATATTACTGACCTGTACTGCAAGCTCTTTAACAAAAGAGAGCTTTAGAAAATCATGCAATTAAATGTCAACAACAATTAATTGTCAATTGCTTGGAGATTAAATATTGAACAATTATAAAAATGGTTTCTATTGAATCTCACTGGCAAATATATTTTAATCCCTAAGAAAGTGACAGAAATGAAATATGTATCCAATTAAACAATGAATAGATGCAGAATCCCGCTAAAATCAAATTCTGCAAAACCAGGTTTCATTTTAAAACTAAGCAAAGACAGTTTATTATTAGACTGGGATTTCTTTTTTAATTTATTCATTTGTTTTGTCAGATGTATCTGAAATAGACTATAATACAAGATTTGTGTGTTTGTGTGAAAAAGTTGATCAGTGTGACTGGGAAGGAAATAATTTCACCAAAGCAGACAAAGCCCTTTCATCAGCCAAAGCCTTTCCTAAAAAAGGTAAAATAATTAATGCCATAATGTATGAAGGAATTAATTGAATTAAAATTAATTTTATTTATTTGTTATCACACATTGCTTGGAAATGTGAAAATATATTCAGGTCTTTATGTTGCATTTATGTAAGTAAAATTCTTCAACTGTCTTATGAACCATGTCTTTCCTGCTTTTTAAAGTATTTTAGTAAGTGATTTATAGCTTTACTCTGGCACATAGATTGTGTTATGACAGTTTCCTCTGTGTTTGTGCAGAACTGGCAGCATCTTTCAGACAAGAAAGATACTTTATTTCATCTGAATGCTGCCACTTATCCCCCTTAACATATAAAATAGCATTGCTCTTAGAATGAAGATATTGAGAGGTTTAATGCAGAGTAAACATCGTCATCCACTCAGCAAAGGCATGCAGTAAATAATCTGCAACGTAACAGCATGAGCAAAGAGATGTTCTAGGAAAAGAAACATTTCAGAGATGAACACTTGAATCACAGTAGTTCCAACGCATGTTTTCAAGGTCTGAGCAGTTAAGAAATGTCACTGCTAGGACTGGAATCTGACATCATCTGTCAAGGCTGGGATAAAAGGTACTGTAAGCTCTGTTTTCTGCCTCCAATCTTTGATGAAGCTCTCTGGAGGTGTTGTTTCCTACATTTATTTCTTCATTCTTGCTGCTAAGATGGGTGTGCATAATTGCTCCCATTGCACTTTTAAAGCTAAAGTGATGGAACTCAAACTATTATTACAATGTTTTATTGCAATGCTTTGGATGCAATAAAGGAGTCTGTTGGAAGAAATAGTTTCATCGTCATATCTGTCCTGGACTGGAATATAGAAAACAGGTTGGAGATTTCAGTGTCCTGCTTATTATGTCTTGGGAAGAAAAGGTACGAATAAGAAAGGAAGTAATGTTTCTTTATATATTTTAAAACACTATTCACTGTGATCTTTATAATTTATATATTTTATGCTTCCATATGTGAATGACTATACACAGTGATATCACTATATCACTATATCACTATATCACTGTACTGTAAGTAGTATAAGCAGCTGGTAAGCCTGCTTGATATATTTTTTTGATATCAATAAAGCTTCCAATGCTGTCTCTCATAGGATCCCTCTGGATTAAATGTCCAGCACACACTTGGATAAACGTCATACAAAGGGTGAGCAGCTGCCTCGCGAATTGGCTGCAAAGGTTCATCGTGAACGGGGTGACATCAGACTGGCAGCCTGTCACGGAAGGGGTTCTTCAGGCTTCCATTGTAGGGTCAGTGGCCTTCAGCGTCTGCATAGACAACTTGGGCACAGGACTCTAAGGGCTCTTAAGTTTGCCTGTGGGAGAAACCATTGACTCCCTCAAAGTCAGAGAGGTCCTGCAGAGATGCAGACAAATTAGAGGGCTGGGTAATCACCAACTGTATGAAGATTAAGGAACACAAGTTTTGGATTCTCCACCTGGGATAGGAAAACCCTATATTTATGTGCAAACTGGGGAACAACAGGCTGGAGAGCAGCACTATGGAAAGGGATCTGGTGGTCTGGGTCAATGTCAAGCTGAACATGAGTGATTGTGCCCTGGCAGCCAGGAGGGCCAGCCCTGTCCTAGGGGACATCAGGCACAGCATCACCATCCAGGAAAGGAGGGGATTGTCCCACTCTGTTCTGCACTGGAGCAGCCTCACCTTGAGTGCTGGGGGCAGTTTTGGGCACCACAATATAAGAAGGGTATAAACTGGAGAGCATCCAAAGGAGGGCAGTGAAGATGGTGGAGAGTCTGGAGGTGAAGCTGTGTGAGGAGCAGCTGAGGTCACTTGGTCTGTTCTGCCTGAAGGAGACTGAGAGGAGACCTCATAATGGTCTACAGCTTCCTCACAAGCAGAAGGCAGAGGGGCAGGCACTGATCTCTTCTCTGTGGTGACCAGTGACAGGATCCAAAGGAATGACATGAAGCTGTGTCAGGAGAGGTTTAGGTTGGATATTAGGGAGAGTTTCCTCTCCCCAAGGGTGGTTGGGCACTGGAGCAGGCTCCCAGGGAAGTGGTCACAGCACCAGTTGGCAGAGTTTAAGAAGCATTTAGACAATGGTCTCGAGCAAATATGTGACTCTTGGGGTGTCCTGTGCAGGGCCAGGAGTTGAATTTGATGATCCTTGTGGGTTTCTTCCAACTCAGGTTGTTTTGTGATTCTGCAAGCTTCTAGAGTGGCATGGAAGAGGAAAGGGAGTTGTCCCACAACAATAGGGAAACCATGAGCTTAAATTTCCAACAGTTTTGAAGCTACTGCTCTGATCCCAGAGCCTTTTTTTTCACTCTGCCTGAACTATTAGAAGCTAAGGTATTCATGGTCAGGAACAGTGAGAGGGAAAAGAAATCAGATCAACAGAATTTTCTGTGTCCCTATTGCTAGTCATATTTCATTCTACCCAGATGAATCAATATTGTAGCTTGCACAGCTGAGATATCTAGTACAGAAATGAGATTAAAATAGCTACGGTACAGAATGTTTTACTCATTTCAAAGCTTAAAATTATTGTACAGAGTTAAATTGCACAAATTTCTTAGTTCTTTTTTCATATAAAGAGTTGGGCAGCTTATAACTAGATAAAAAAATTGAACTTCGAAGGATTTTTTTTTCCCCAAAATACATTTTTAAATATGGAAAAAATGTACAATTTTATTTACCATATTCTTATTGTTGTTTATTTTTCCAAATATAGCCAGTAATCTTTCCATGACTGAGCTGCCCACAACCAATTTCAACAGTAGCATTCCAAATCCTTTCACAGACCAATGGACAAGTTCACCTCCAATTATTCTAAGAGTTTGTACAGTTTGTTTGTCAATGACATCTATTTATAATTGGAGTCTACTGCATTCTTTTTCTACTTTATTTCACTCATAATTTTGAATTATACTAATATAACCATAATTTAATTCGTTACAAAACCAACTGGATCCAGGCTGCATCTATAAATGTGATTTATTCTTGTATGTATAAACAGCTCTGAAATTTCAACTGTCAGCATAGTCGGTGTATTGGAATTTGTAGGGACTCACATTTGGGCAGAGTAACTCAAGTAAATTTGAGTGTGGCTTCCCTGTAATGACCTCTATGTAAGAAATAGTAGTTTTAGTGAACTGGGGTTTTTATCTGATTATCATGGTTCAGATGTGTCTTCCACAAAAGTGAAGTTTTTGTAGCTCTCAGAGGCCTTTACCGACTGTTTGGAGCCGGGAAGGCCTCTCTTTCTGTCCAGATATATGCTCTCAACCAATCCATCTCATCTTGCTGCACAGCCTAACATTCTTTCCATGCTTGCAATGTTTTGGGTAGACAGGCACTTATTAAAGTGCCAATATATGACAGACATTAAGCATGAAATCAGTGAACAAATTAAAGATTGTAAATTTTAATCCACTTATGTCATAATTGTCACTTTATTCAGATGTTTTGCTGTAGATTTCTGAACACTTTACATCTCAGACTGCATTTCTTACATTGTATTTGGATAACTTTAATCTATCATAAACTGGCACTGTCAATAAAACAGGTGGTTTTACCTTTTCTCCAGTTCTTATTTTCTGAGTGCTTCATTGTGCCAGCCTTTCTGTCCTTGCAGACACGAGTAAAACTGAAAGTTGTATCTCCTTGTACTCATAAGGAAGAATTAGTTGGTTTATGTTGGATTTTTTTTTTCCAAAATGTAAAGAAACAGGATAACAGAAGGAGTATGAAAAATTCTAAAAAGTCCCTTTGAAACAAAAACTGGTCTGCATGGAATACCATAAGCAGGCACTTCTTTGGAGTTTGAAGAAAGCAGTCTAGCATAGGGTAAGAAGAATATACAGGAGACCAGCAGGTGAGACAGTTACATATCTAGACTCATTGAATGGCTTTTGGGAAATCATTATATCCTTAAGAATTTTATGCATGCTCATTTGGCCTTCATATCTTTCCATTGCCTTCAGACTGAACCACTGAGAATCAATTAAGCTTTTGGCTTAATTATAATTCTCTGTACTCTTAAAAAATCAAACAACAAAAAAAAAAAAGTTTCCAACACCTAAAACTTACAAAAAATAAAAATATTTCAGGAAATGCAAGCATGTCTGCCTAGCAAAAATGGCTACTGAAAGCACACCACCTTGATGCTCCATTTTAATTACTGATTCCTCACTGATAGGTAAGTGTGCATCACCTTGCCCTCATGAGAGCTGCAAGTCAGTTCCAAAGCTCGAAAGTAAAACTGTGTCTGTAGAAAAAAGTAAGTTTGAAAACCTGTCTGGTGAAACATTATCTTATTCTTGAGAGAAATTATAGTGCCTATGAGCTCAATATCTTCAGACAAAACTGAAAATCTTGTAGATGGAATCTCTCATAACATCACCAATAAGGCACAAACTCAGTTGAGATCACTTACTCAGTGATTATTCTGAAAGTAGTCACCAGAAAAAGCAAGATCGCTTCACATCACATACATAAGTTGTACCCAAAGTGTCAAAATTATCTGAAGAAAGTGGAAAGAAACTAAAATGAATATATATTGCACAGGGCTTTCCTAAATTCTTTGCCTCTGCTTTTCATCCTACATTCTGGTTTCGCATTCAGGGAAGTTGTGCTTCATGCTGCCCCTCCATCTGTCCCAGGAGTTCTCTTATCATGCCATGTTCCTTTTCTTTTTCCTTTCCTTTCCTTTCCTTTCCTTTCCTTTCCTTTCCTTTCCTTTCCTTTCCTTTCCTTTCCTTTCCTTTCCTTTCCTTTCCTTTCCTTTCCTTTCCTTTCCTTTCCTTTCCTTTCCTTTCCTTTCCTTTCCTTTCCTTTCCCTTTCCCTTTCCCTTTCCCTTTCCCTTTCCCTTTCCCTTTCCCTTTCCCTTTCCCTTTCCCTTTCCCTTTGACTTAATCATGCTCTTTTTTAGTAATTTGGTGTTGTTGATAGGCTCTTTGAGAACCAAGGAACACAACTGTAGAAGAGATGTGGCTCATTATGTTCAGGCTCCTGCAATCTCAGACAATCATGTGAATCATGGTTGGTCCAGAAGGACTAGAAAAATGTCCACTCTCTACATCGCAAAATGGAAAAATATTTATTTTTGTTTGCTGAACTGTACAATAAGATGAAAAGCAATGCTACTACAGTGCCTCAGAAAGAAAGTAAAACAGACCTTATGAAATTATCAAAACCTTTCTCCCTGTCCACTGAGTGGCCATTTGGTACAGAAATTACCTCAGTTTTGACCAGGCAACAGGAGAGGGTACCGTGCAAATGGGATCAGCAGTACCAGTATTCAGTTCCCACTTATTTAAGCTGGTGAAAAGTAATCCATATTGTTATTGTTATTATTATTTTCATCCTGAACCATGAGTCCAGAAACTCTATGTGAGTTTCTGAATTCAGATCTCTGTTCTATTTGCAGATTAATTTTTTTAAATGAATTTTGAATATATAGAAGAGCTGACGTGCTTAATCTGCCTGTAATACATCTTGACTCAGATGAGGATGGATATATATGGACATGGACAAACTTTATATGAAAACTTTGTTTTATCTATTGTCACAAGAGATCTGGAAAGCAATAAGGTGGCAAAATGTGCTAACCTATACACAAATAACAGTAGGTGACACATGGGTGACTGTGAATAATTGCAGATGAACACTGGAAGATTGAGTGCTTGGGTGATAGAAGGTAGGAAAATTTCAGAAAGAAAATTTATAAAATCAAACATATGAGACAAAAGAGTCCTAGCTTTACAGATACTAAAATAGATCCCTGAAAATAAATAAATCTTGAAAAACACCTTACAATTATAATAAATAGGTCTATGAAAGCAGTAGCTGAGTGTTCTGTAAGAATCCAAAAAAAAAAAAAAGGAAAAAGAGAAAGACAATGACAGAAGAAGAAAGAAAAAGAAAAAAATAAACTGAGAACATAACATAAAAAATATTATGCTACAAAATAAATTGACTATGCTTCTGTATCTTGCATACCGTATGCAATTCCTTATGTCAGATCGGATAGAGCAGAACTGGAAGAAATGTAGGGAAGATTCTGTACTAAACAGACAGCCTTCTTCAGTCTGCAAAAACAATCCACATGTACTGCCACAGAGATTTAGGAGGAATATGAATAAGAAACAATTCTTGGTGATGAACAAGAGGCTTAAAACATTAAAACATTAAAACCTTCATGTGGCAGGTCAAGATGAAAAAAAAAGATGGTCCTTCACACAATATAGAAGAGTGAGCTATGGAACTTCTCCCCACAGAATGTTTTGGATACTCACAAGTTTTTAATAATTATAAAGATTACATTCCTGCCTGTAGAAAATTCCTGGCCCACAGACTGCTGCAGACTAGAAGCACCTATGCCAGCTTTGTTAATTACACTTTTATTTCAGATGAGTACTGTCATCTTTTGCTGAAGACAGGATATTCACCTAAATGCATCTTTTGTCTAAGCAGAGATGGTTTTGTGTTCTCTCAGGGCAGCAGTTCCTGTTTCTCCTGAAACATCCTAACATACAGGAATCCTGAAGCAATGGCTAGTGCACAGGATCTCTTGTCGTGATCTGCTTGGGTTCACTAAGTGACATGCAGAAGGGATGCTCTGAGTTGTTGTACACACTTAGAGACTTCTCAGTCAGCTTATTAATATGTGCACAATTGTCTTGACCTTGCCCAAGAGACAGACGTAATTCATGTGGCTGCATGCTTATTTACTCTTTTTTTATGTGCAGAATTTTCCTGAGAGACCTTCAGGAATTTTATCCAACAATAAAAATAAATTAATCCTTTTAAGAAATGGTTTACTTTTTCTAGTCAAAAGGCTAATTTCAATTACAGTATGGCACTAAAAACACTATAAACATTTTTACTGAAGAAAGGAATGCATTTGCATTCTCTGTTGCATTTATATGATGATAATTAGTGGATGATCCTCACAAAAAAAAAAAAGTCTGCTAAAAGACACATCATCCTTTACATTCAGATTGAATTTAAGTTTATTTCAGGAATTATTGTATATCCTTTAATAATATATTTTTTTTATTATTGCTTAGAGTAAATTATCTCAAAATTCCACTTGTCAGCCAGTATCTGAGGTAAGTTTTCTGAATTTTGGAGATATGCCATAGAAAAATTGATTTTGCTTTTAAATTTTTAATTCAGAGAAAACTGGAGTATTGGTTGATTTATTGATTAAGCTAAGAAAAAAGGTCATGTGCTGCAAAAGTTGCAATTGAACAGATTTATCCTCATTTACTATGCAATAAATTTACAGCTGGAAGGTTAGGCCATCCATTTTTATTTCAGATTCTGTTTTCTATCAAGCTGCTGTTGAAAATGCAGAGGTTTTAATACTTTGTCTTCCACATGGATGTCAGTGCTATCATTATTTTATTTTATGGATAAAACCTTCTGTATGAGCCAGCATACTTCCATCAGAAACACAATTCTGGGACAGTGTGGAAAAGGAAGCAAATCTTCACTTGACATTCAGTCCTCCCACTCAAAAGCAATGTGTTCACTGCAAACAAATGTGTACTGCTCCTATCCAAGATCATACTTTGACAGATGTTAGAAACTAGACCACTTTGCCCTGTTTTCTTTGAGGGCAAGAAGAAAAAAAAGTGAGGAAAAAGGTAATCCAAAACCAGACTGTTATAAGAAAAAAAGAAGCTGGAGTAGAGGAAGAAAATATTAGCAAAACATTAGAGAGACAGGACATATGATTTCAAGCCCCGTTATTAACTCTTTGATAAATAATAAGAGCTGAATTGCACCAGAGAGAAACACTTTCTTTAGCTTGTGGTCAGAAAGTGTCACTCTAGAACTTTCAACAGTCATGGCTGTTTCTGGTAGAAGACTGGATTTGCCTACTGGATAGCTCAACTGATATTAATATCACTTATATATCATATGTATAAATAAAAAATATAGCATATTATGCACATCATATATAGTCATAAATATGATACCAATAAAGGAAATACATTCTACAGGTGCTCAGTTCTTTTCCAGTTATCTGGGCAGGCGTCTTTATTGTGAATGATTTAGCTCCTTATTCCCACAAAGCTGAATACACCAAATATATGGACATACACAAAGGAAAGGCAGCTGTGTGTCCCTGCTTAGGTAACCATCCTCTTTGCTCAGTGTCAGAGTAGAGGAAGGAAATTCAGTTGCATTTGAAAAGGAAGAGAAGCTTCAGAATGAGAAGTTTATAAACAAAGCCATTTCCTCACTTGCTTCCTTGTATCTTCGACCTAAAATGATTGAGATAAAGGAAAGCATGAAAGGGCAATTACTTCTGTAGAGAAAATCGTTGGTCTTTGGATGTTAAAACACCAAACAGCAGAACAAACAGTGCCCATGGTAAAAAGGGGGAAATCTTGTACCCCTGAAAGCTGAAGGCTGAAAGAGAAGCAGTAATTGTGAAAGAGAAGGGAATTTAGACTATGACATTATGATGTGTGTCACAATGACACATGAAACTCCAATTTGTGGACAAACTAACCTACCTAACAAATTATTTGGGAAAAAATAATATACAACAGCAGAATGGCGAAATATTAGATTATTTAAGGAGGTAATGCTCCAGTAGTAGAATATTTGTTAGTGGTTCACATAGCCATAGTAGTAACAATTTTTAAAATTCAAAGCTACCCACAAGACTGAATAAATTTGAGCTGAGAAGGAAAAGCAGATATTTTGCAACTAGACTATTTGAGTGCTTATCTCTTTTTTTATCTTAATAAAATCAACTTCTGTATTTCATATATATTATATATTTTTATTTTACTCTTAGCAGTTTCTACATAAACAAGAAAATCAAATACAAAGGTGCTTAGAAGGACAATTTCTAAACCAAAAAGCATGCCTTTTCTTTGCTTTACTACTTTATATTCATGTAAAATTCACTCAATTCCTTCCTTGTCATCTGTTGTTACACAGCATAGTAAAATTACTCTGTAATTTGTCTCTGTATATTTGAACTATGTATTTACTAAATCATATTTCTCAGAGCTGGTATCCTTTGTGATGCTGACTAGGATCATTAACAATATTAACGGAATACCATGTTGCAAAAGAGTTTGTTTAGATAATGCAGTGATTTCTCTGCTTGATATTCCTAGATGCTTCATAATTATAAGATAGGAATACCAAAACTAGAAATAGCTAGGTGGTTTTGTTAGGCAGTTTTTGTTCTGCAAAAAGCACATTGTGATGTTAGTCATGAATACAAAATAAAGAATGTATCAAATAGATTACAGTAGTATCAGTGAATTCAAAACTAGAAATTTGGCATTTCATCAAATTGCTGGTAACTCCAGATGGTACAGTCCTATCTGAAGCATGTTCAGAGGACAAGTCCACCAATTACAGTTATTTGTTCTCATTAAAATATTTTCACAGATAAAATGCTTTATTTTTTGATCTTCATTTAGTTTAAATATATCCCAGGTAATTTTACCAGCTATTCACCTTTTGAAGATTTTTTTACCTATTAATACACTTTTCAGATCTTTCTAATGCTGTGTTTCCTGTTTGAGAGATACAAAACCTTGCTGAAACATCTTCTCAGTGTTCTTCAAATCAAAATATATGCTTCAGTCACATATTCACTGGTATTCAGCTGAAAATAAAAAGGCACATAATAAGGAAGTTAGCAAGCAATTCTTAGTCTGCTCACTGTCCAGCATGGAGTTTTCAATCAGTTGTGGACTGGAGATTCAGTTATCTCCTGATCACTTATATGAACAGGAGATCCAAATATTTCTAGATGTTCTACACTGGAATGGGGAGATTCATTGATCCTAATGGTTGGTCTGGTTTTCAACAGAAAACTCATACTTAGGCTAAACATAAATACTAGGAATTTCCACAGAAACAGATCAGTAAAATGTTATAGTCACCGACATCTGTACCAGTTTTTTTCTGTGTGTTACAGTAAGAAAACTCACTTTTTTTTTTGGTCTAAGTTTAATATTCTTTAATGCCATGTCACAGAAAATGGGTTAGACCAAGAACATTAATATCTGCTTCTAATATTATCTGCTTCTCATATTTTACATTCTGAGCCCTCAAAGAATGAGATCAGCTTCTTGACCTCCATAAATAAGATTTTTATCTATTTGCCATCAGCAGTGTTGATATGCATCAAAGGCACTTGCTTAACCCCATACCTCTTTTTTTATCTTTCAGGAGTGTGAGAGACTGAAATGGTTAATGGCTCAAATAATGTTAAAATCACTGAAGGGCTTTTCCCACTGCAGGAAACTGTACAAAGAAAGAACTGCTCTTCTGTGACCACCAAAGCCACCTCCCTCCCCCCTGAGTATGCTTCCTGATATGGGACTTGAGATAAGATGAAGATACTGTCCAATTATCTCAGGTCAAAGGAGGAGTAGATAAAGCTGGGGGAGAAGAGTGTAGCCACTAGCAGCTACCTGAAAATCAGGTACAACCTAGTAGCTGTGCTGAAAATCATCTCTGGCTGAGTCCAGCTAGGACTCTTTTGCTGAGGCGAGGTTTTAGGGTGGATGGTGGTGAAACCTCTGGTCTACTTAAGACAGAGGGCGTGAACACCCATAATTGGAGGCTACAGGCCAGATAAGGAGCAGATCCTGCAGAGAATCTTCTCTTACACAACAAACTCAGCTGGCTCAGATGTAAAATTCTCCTGCCTCTGGAGGGTGACATTCACAGAAGACAGTCACATAAGAGGCAGCTTTCATGTCTTACAAAGGGTCATAAACTATCAAAGATCCCCCAAGTTCCCCTCAGACTAATTTCTGAAGTCTTCCAGAAGAGGACTGCACGTGATCCCCAAGTGTTGCAAGAGATGCAGAGTCCGTTGCAAAAGACAGTGTAAAATTCCCCCGCAGGGCTCCCACATATACCTATATTAATCCATTGAGCCTGTATTAATCCATTAAACTCTGTGGTTTGAGGGACCTCCCATACCAAGAATACCAGAAGAGGACCAACAGGACACCACTGTATCCACAGGTATGGTGACTCTCATACTCCTCATCTGCACCACTCTCTTTTCTATTTCTTTCTATGTCTCTAGCTCACATTTACTGTTGACTTTGGCATACAGAGTCATTTGCACCTTAATTCTGGCAGAGCCATCTCTCTAACAATCATAATAATCAGATCACAAGCAGTTTGCAATTTCATAATAGAAGGTGATTTTTTTTTGTTCTGGGTTTTTGCAAATCTACAGGTCTATTTTCCTGCAGAGTAATTTATGGATAAAGTTTCTTCAGTGAAACATATTCCTCCAGCACTTCTCAGAATTTGTAACATATAATTGACTTCAGGTCAGCCATGACTACTCAGTGGGCGAGCTGGCAATTTGGAACCATCCTGAGGCTTTTTTACAGAGGATGCAGATAAGTTTTAGAGTTAATCTTACTGGCCACTGTAGACTCTTGGCTGTATTTTATACAGATATTCCAACATGCCTGTGAGGTACAACAGGGCAAGGTGTGTGGAGGCACTCATTTTGCAGTGCCGCAGACAGAATTGCTTATTATTCTAGTATACAAAATTCAGTAAGTCTACAAGCCCCTTTTGTGTGAGTTTTCCAAGGGGGACAAAGGAGGTATTTGGATAAAATGTGTGGGACAAAACACTGAGTCACTGCAGAGGCTGTGAGCGCTCAGATACCTTGGGAGTACTGAGATTCTTCAGGTGGGTGGGATGGGCTGCACTGTCTCTGGGGGGAGCAGGAGCTGTTCTATGGGAAACACTGAGGCCCTTAAGAGGGCCTGGGAGAGAGGTGTTAGACACCAGTGAATAATTTAGGTGGGAAAGGCAAGCAGTGATGATGGAGGCCTTGAGTGAGGTTTGTCCTAAGTTTCCTGCAGAAGGAGCGGTGCATGGAGGGGACACGACACAATCCAACCCAAGACGAGCTGGGTGGTGGAGATTTTTGGCAGGAAACACTGAGGTACATCATGGTAACAGACCATTTTTTAGGAGAAAAACTGAGGTATCTCAGAGGGAACATTGGAGGTTCTTGAGGGTAGAGGACATCCAGATATTTTAAGGGGATATGGGTAAGAAATGCTGAGATACCTCAAGGAGATAGTGAAATTTAGGAGTGTGGTAGGCATCCACAAATACCTGAAGAAACAGTGTAGTATTTGTTTAGAAGTGATAATATGACTCAAAAATAATATGAAAAAATAATATGACTAAAGAATTAATAGTTTTGGCTACTAAACATGACATAATTCATGGGAGAGGTTATGAAATCTCTGATTGGATGCATCAAAGTTCATCTGAGGGACAGCATAATATTCTATTTGGAAAAGCTGAGGTATCCCAGATATGAACTTTTGAGGATTTCAGAAGCAAAAAGAGGTTTACCCTCAAATGGGCATTGAAGGGTTTCAGTTAGGTGGGTAGAAATACTTTAGAATTAGTAACAGTGGGATTTAGGTAAAAAAGGACAGGGTTGCTAAACAGCAGGAGACTTGAGGGGTGGAAGACTAAGGGAAACAAGGGACACTAGATTTGATTTTGTGGAAAAGCATTGAACTACCTGAGACATATACAGTAGCACCCAGCAAGAAAGAAAGCTGATTTGGGAAGCAGTAAACTAGCTCAACTAGCTCTTAAAAAAAAAAAAAAAAAAAAAAAGAAAGAAAGAAATAAGTAGACTAACACCTGAGATGTAGAGGCAACGAGACTGAGAATTTACTGGGAAATTGAAAAAAAAAACCTGAAAGGACCTTCAAAAAGACTCATCTCATCCTCAGGGGCTCCACAGGGAAAGCAGGCTGACTACAAGAGGACCAGAGAAAGGTGCAACTGAGAATGAGTTAGAGATAAGGTGGGAAAAGCTGAGATAAGAACAAGCTAGAGAGTGGAGTCAATCTTTCCATACAATAGTAAGTGAGAAAGCAATCTTGTGCAACAATATCTTGAAGTAGGAGCAAAAAAAAAGACTATTTTAGCAGGAAATACTTGAAACCCCTCTTTGCTTTAGGAATTGTTTTTGCTCTACATGAAAATCTGCCATACAAGTCAATGGAGAGTCATGAATGCAGGTTTGAAGCAGGTTATAAAAACAAAATTCAGTGACAATCACACAGTCCTTGGGACATGGATTTTTACATTTTAAGCAAAATTTTAAACAGGAAAGGTTGTTGGAATAAGACATACAATGTATATGATAACTAAATAATCTATATCCTAGTGGAACTATTAAAAAAACCTAACTTACAATCCTTGAGTAGGGGAAAGAATTACATGGTAAAACACCCTGAGATTGAAGTTCTGCACACAGATTCTTCTACATGTCCATGTAAACAGGGAGAAGCAGAAGCCTTCACGCCCTAAAACATATGTCTAGAGTCTCAGCCAAATTACAAAACTGCTAATCTGTGCTGTATCTCTTACCCCAGCAGCAAGAGCCACTGCAAAGGAAGGAAAAACAGAAAGCAAGAGAGGATAGGCAAAGGCTTTGGAGAAGAAAGAAAAGGAAGAATGACTGGGAAGACTGCAGGAAGAGAGTGAGGAAAGAAGGGTGGATAAGAAAGAGTGGGGAAGGGCAGAAGAAAAGTGCTCTGGGCATAGGGCTTCAATCCCCTATGAGCATCCCCATGGAGGGGCCTATTGGTCCTCTTTTTTACTCAGATTTGGGTGGTCTCCCTGTAAACAAGGTGAGGTTGGAGATTCAGGGACCATTAGCCACGTTGCTCCTTTGGCTATGTGGGAAGAGTGATGGCTCTGTAAGGTCCCTCCCCTCTCACTTGAAGAGGAACCTGAGCTGACCCAAGCCCTTGTTCCTGTAGAGGAGGGCACTGCCACCTGGTCCCATACCCAGTGTGACAGGCCCATAATCAGGACCTATCCCAGCAATGCCTCTTGAGACAGGATGTTGAGAACTCTGGCCTCCGTCAGCCTGTCTGGGACACTTGGACCAATGTCTCTGGCTGCCCAGGTTGGTCTCTCTCTTCTGGAAATCCCTTTCTTGTTTGTACCGTGTGGTGTGTATGTGTGTTTTGTTTAATTTTTTTTTTTTTTAAATAAAATCACTGCAGTATAGATTTATTTGGCTTCCCAGGCCTGAAATACAAATCTCATGCATTCCTGCAGGTCAATCCTGCCTTCTATCCAGTGCCAAGGAGCATTCAGACTTGTTCCTGCTCACTTTGGGCAGCATTAGCCCACTTGGTAGGAAGGCTGGTAGTGCCAGCCTGGCTGTGTGTCCTTGTTAGAGTCCCTTCAGCATGACAGAAATTGAAACTCGAATTCCCTGTTCATATTGCCTCATTCTTTCAATAGTGGAGGTAAAAAGAACCATTTCTCATTCAATACATGTACCAGAGATTGCCATTAATGTTAAATACAGGAAAATGGCCTATATGCCTACCTATTTCCAAGAACATTTATTCCTCAGCAAATGGCAAAGCAATTTGCAAATCTCCTTTAACTCATGCCATCAGAATTGCACTTCACATTTTAATTTAATTTGTCCCCACTATTATCTTTTTTTGATTGCTGTAGGTTTAAGGTTTCTTTGTCTTCTCAGGATTCTTTTGGAAGTCACCAGTCACCAATTTGTAGCTTGTTTCTAGCACAATGTGGATTTTTTTTTTTTTTTTTTTTTTGTCCAGGAATTTTCTGTCAGGGGAGTTTTTCTTTCTGTAAAAGAGGTGGGATTTACCAGATTTTTTTAATAGTTCATCTTTCTGTTGCAGTATGGAAAGTCTATAGTGTGAAAGAGTAAAAATCATACTCTTTTGCAGAGGACACATAAAGCAGCATAGGGGCAAAACTGACATGTATGGTATAACCTGACTGGTATGGAAAGCTAATAAGGGTGAATTTTGAAAGTTGCTGAGACAGCTAACATCTTACTGGCAACTTCAGCCCTTTATCCTCTGCCTAGGTGGGGTGCTGAGAAGGGCCACATGTAACTGAAGGTACTACAGAGGACCTAAGCAAGCTTCAATTTACATGAATTCATAAGGGTGCAACAATTGTAGAAAAATCCAGTTGTGAGCTGTAACTTCTGTTTCAAAAAAATGCAAATTCTCCCTTGACTAAAGCTCACTGGAATAAACATGCTACTTGTTTATTTCTCAAACGGTCAAAAGGTCTAATTTCACTAGAAGGTACTGTGAAGTAGCAAATAAAACTATTTCAGTTTTGTTATTTGAAACTAATCCAAATTCAGAGAGACTATTTTTTTCAAGTTTTACAGGTGTGCAGCATTTTTTCTTGTAGAACTACAGTGAAAATGGGGTAAACAGCTCATTTTCATGACCTGAGAAAATGTTATTGTAATCCCTTAAGTCCCAATTTACTTTATGTATCAGGGCCTTTATATTCAGAAAGTCTCTTTCGTGACTTTGGACAAGCCCTTAAAAAAATCATATGTGTGTGTTTTTCTTTATTTTGATATTCAAATTTATTTAATAGGAAGAGAGGAGGTAGTTGGAAAGTGGTAGAAGGGAGGAGGTGCAAAAGGGTCTCTGAAACGGGTACAGTGAGCTTGCATGTAAAATCTCATCTGAAGCACTTGTAGATGCTTGCCCCCAAGGTTTCCATTTTGCACTGGTTTAGCTGTGTATTTGCAAAGAGAGATGTATACAATGGCCTAAAGCAATATGGAAAGTGGAGGGTTAGAGATATGTAAGAAAGATACAGGTCTGTACCTCTTTTTTGACTATGAAAAGGGAGTCATATCTTGGTTCCTACAATACTCATCAATAGAAATTTAGAATTCAGTCTTGTATGTCAGCTTGTATTCAAGAAGTTAAGCCTCACCAGTTATGTGTTTTCACATCCTAGTTTTCTATTAGTGCAAGAGAAAGTAGGTTCCTGTGAATGCTGAGCTAATTCTGAAATAATCATCCTTTGCTGTTGGTACAATTTTGACATATCCCCTATCTTTCCTCTCACTCCTGGAAACAGTATAACCTGATGGTTTCTGTGTAGTTGTCACAACATGTGTCTGAGCCTTGCCCTTTGCCTCTCATTGTGAAATTTCAAACACTCAGGGCTATAAACAGATCTTGCTGATGGATCTGTGTCCTGAGAGAATCACGTTGTTCAAGATGAAAAATGTTTTGATAACATTTTTAACACTGCACAATGTACAGACAGTCTCTAGTCATTTACGCGTGGTCAATTCAGAGATAAGAAGAAATGAATGACATTTTAGATACTGGAGAAATTATTCCTGAGTAGACTGACTTGTGAAAAGCCCTTGAGAAAAGGACTGATCTTTGGCCTTATGAAAGAGAATATTGGTTTTCTAATGAAACAAATGAGTAAATAAAGCCTTGAAAACATAAATATATGTGTTATTCTAAGAATTGCTGACACTGATATATCATGTCAGCAGAAGACACTGGACATAACAAATTTCTAAATTACACATAGATATGGAGTCATACTTCAAACACTTAGGTGAAGCCTGAAATTTATGGGAAACATTATATCCAATTATATGATATTATATAGACTGATTGTAGTATCAGTTTGTTATATAGCATACAGTATCATATTATAACCCATAAACTAAATTGGATCCTAATGATAACATAACAGGAAATGTTGACTTAATAGACACTCCCAGAATGCTTTAAGTTGACTTTTCAGATTTTCAGGTTTCTTTCAAAATGGGGTTGAGCAGGTAATACCTAGGTAGCCACTGCAGTGGACCTGCCTCCTCCTTTCATGATATGCAAATGTGCTGGGTTACCCAAATGGGAAATTCTGCTGGCTGCTCCAGCAGTGTGTCAGAGAGAAGCATAGAGGACTTCTGTCTTTTCTGATTATGTCTGCCTTGTCTCCATTTTGGAGCTCAAACAGTCAGGAGTAAGGACAGGCTTGAAGATTCTTCTCCCAGTGTTCCCCTCAAAGTCATGGCATATTACTACCTCCCTTTACCTTTTTCTATCATCAAGAAGAGAAATGTGGTAGTTAAGTGAAAATACCTGCAAAAAGACATAGACTATTCCTTATTATCTGCATGCTCCTTGAGGGAGGCTATTGCCTCCACTAGAGTGGTAGGATTTGTATTGTTCATCTGGTCCCATTTCTGGTTAAAATACAAAGTTCAGATTAGCTAGTTTGATGCTACCAGAGATACTGGGAAAAGACAAGAGACTGTGGAGTGCCATGGATGCCAGGATTTAGCATTATGGGGCTCTTTTTTTACATAAGAAATACTGCATACACTTCAGCTAAGGTAAAACCTGTTTTAGAGAAAATTCTCATTGTATTTTAGCAACTATTTGGTATATGCAGTCATCCATTGTCCTTTTTTGTTTCTGTATTTGGAAATACTTGAAGGCAGCATATGTTTTTTCCCTTACATATATTTTATAAATAATCAGTTTTAATTACTTGCAATAAACATAGCTGGGTAAAACATTTTGAAGCTACATGAGGTGGTGGTCCAATGGTAATAATAACATGAACTACCACAGAAAGCTGTATTTCATTATGGCCTAAATTGAGAGAATACTCATCCAAAATTTTATTTGTTTATAAGGGTTATAAAATTAATACCAGAACTGTGTGAACCATTTTTTTTCAGATAATTAAATACTGAGCTAAAACTGATTTTTCAAAAAATGCAGACATATTGGAACTTCTGCAGAAACCACTGTTTCCCATTATTCAATAATCAGAGAAGTCAAACCTTAAAATATATGTTCCTAGTTTTGAGGTTTCTGCATTAAAAAAACAAGTGTTTTGTCTTACCCCATTTCTCACAGTATCAGTGAACCTTCCTATCAGTGCTGCAGGAGTCTTTATGACAAAAAATTATTTACACTGAGCTTGGACAAAAAAAACTCACCTCCTCAATGTGATCCAATTAGTCTTTGAATAGAAATTATCATCACGGTAAAGCCATGCTAGAAAGACAAAATGGGCAATTTGTTGCACAAATAAATTTGTTATACATATTATTTAATTGTTCTTTTTCATAATCAACAATGGAAAGTTTGCAGTGTGTCATAAAATTTAACACAAACTGCCCTTATCATTATAACACTTCAGACTGAGGTATGCTCATATTTCTGCAATCATTAAATGCCTATCATTCAGTTTCTGAGTTCAAACCATGGTATTTGCTCCTGCAAATAAGTACAAAAAAAAAAAAAAAAAAAAAAAAAAAAAAAAAAACCAAGGAAACTCATTATACATTTCAAATAGGTTCATGCTGAAATACTAGTATGTTGTTTGGCCAGCAGCATTCCTTTCTGAAAGTAAAGGTAGACAAAAGCTGTTCTTCCTCAAAAGTTAGGTCTGTAGATTCTTGACTGGATCTATTTTCATGTCTTTCCTGCCATGTGCACATTAAGCTATTAGAAGACTGTGCACGGACCAGCCAGCAGTACTTTACAAATAGCAGTGAGCTGTGTCTCATCATCCCTGGGTGATCAGTGGCATCCTGTAGAGATCTTTGTGCAACTTTGACATGACAGTCATCAAACGTGAAAAATATTTTGAAGGACTAATGGAGAGAAACATTCCCCTCTTCAGACAGACATAAGCTATATAACTTTTCAGACATTTTTTTCTTATTCAGATGATAAACCTCATTTAAAGTGATATCTATTAATTAAGCAGGTTTTGAAGTGTGTTGGTTATCTTTGAATAGAAAGAGTGAGGCTTCTTAATTTCTAGGCTTGAGGAACTCACAAGGCAGATACAAGGGTATTTTTTAATTGCTGAAGATGACTGCTGCACTGCAGATGCTGTAAGAAGTAGCATGACATATTGTAAGGACAAGCAAGACTTGAAACATTAGCATTCACAGAGGATTCAGTATTGCTGAGATGTAAGATCTCAAAGCCTGGGAGAGTCTCCCCAGAGATATGTTTGGAGAAAATACTCTAGATGCAACATTTTTGTTTTGCTTCAAGAAAAAGCATTGCATTGCTTGACACTTGTGAATTATATGACCATAATCCCATGGGTACACAATCAGGTCTTTTAGAGGCATCCTTGATGTAAAATTATGAACATATAAAAAATAAATTAAAAAAAAATAAAACAAGCCAAGCAAGCAAACAAACCAACCTCCCCCCAGCTTAAATAAACCCTCCCTAGCCAGGATCTAGCAATACCTGTCAGTCATTTAAAGTAATACAAAGAGAAAAATGCTTCCAAATGTTACACTGACACTCAACTTGGAAAAATCTACAACAGGAAAAAAGACAGGAAGGGTAAAAAAGAACTTTTCTGCCTGATAAATTATGTTGATTGCTACTAGCTGTGTCTGTAGGGTACTTTGTAACCCTCAGAAAGTTCTTATTGCTCAATTTCTATCGATAACATTATGATTTGTTGTTCTATTGTATATGCATTGTTTTTCTACTGCACTTTATACTATAATGATAAGAACCACAGAGGGGACTTTCTAGGGGCACATGATGACAGGAATCTGTTTCAATAGATGACAATCAATTCCAGATCTGGAATAAGACTTTGAAGAAATACAGATGGAGGTATCTTAATCTCTGCTGTAGGACTAAAGAACAGAAATAACTGACACAACTGCAGCTCAGAAAGTCCTTCTCTGTATGGAGATTACTATTTCTATGGCACTGTGGCCATAAACACTTGCCTAGACTATTCCAGATGATTTCCGACAAACTTTCTCAGACCAGGTCTAAAAGGTGAATTCTCTTTGATAAAATTACTGCAGAGTAAGGCATATGACTCCATAGTCTTGAAAAATTCTCATTTTCTCTAGCCACACATCAAAACACCAACAGCTTTTAGAGATGACACATCAAAATGCTCACTGAAATAAAATCAGTAATCAGTACAGTCCAGCTAACAGTTTTGTACAGATGTATATTAACAGCTTTTCTGCTTTCTAACACTTAGAAATGTACACCATCTTGTGTTAAAATATTTTTGCAAAGCTAACTAGATAAATAGTTAATCATGAACTCCAGACATCCACAAACTATGAGGCTAAACTTCTTTAAAAGCAACAGCTTGCTCTCAGACACTAAAAAAAACTTGGATGCTTTTATATTCTTCTGTCTGCGTGCTGGTTGCATCAGAGAAATATAGACTTTAGCAACCATGGAAGAATGAGAAATAATCCAGAATTTATTTATAGTAATAGTAATTTTTAGCAATTTGGCATGATTAAAATAACATAAAACTAAACTAAATTAATGGTCTGCTTCAATTCCTACCTGGGCATTCTTAATCAAAGTACTCAGGGACATATTTTTTACATGAAATAAGATTTCTTTGTGCAATTTAGGGCCCTGAAAAACAATTTATTTCACTCTCATTTTTTTATCTTAATAAAATAATCAGTACATTTGAGACATATCAATATAAAAAAAATTATTTTAGACCATTTTAAGAAAATAATTACCTACTTGTAGAAAAATCTTATACAAAATACAGTCTAAAATAAAAGGAGATTTGCATATGCTATGTTTTTAATAGTTACAGTCCCTTGAGATTTCTTTGAAAAAGGAGTTGAGTGAAGAAGGAAGTAGTTTGTAGAATAAGGAAATTGAAGAAAAATTTTAGAATAATTAAAGATTATTTAAATTTTTTTTCCAAAGAAAAAAATAATTATTCTAATCTATTAGAATTATTTAAGAAGGGGAAAGTAGGAAAAAAGAGATGTGTTCAATGCACTAGGTATTCTACAAAATAAGAATCATTAGAAAAATTATTTTTAGCACTAAGTCATTTCTTCTGTCTTCTTAAGTAGTGTTTCCAAAGTTATTCCTGACCTTTCCCAATATGAGTAAACAAATATTGTTGCAGTACTTATTTCACACAGAAAAATGTTTTTACATTACTGGATTGTCATAATTTAGGATTTAACATATTCCTGCATCTGTTCATAAATTCCAGCAGCTAGAGCAGACAAACTCAGAGGTAAAAAAATAACAGAAGTTTGGCAGTCATGAAAACAGCTGGATTCAGGGAATTTATAGAAGTCATAGTCAGCAGCATCTCTTGAATGTCATATTAAATAATCATATTAAGCTATAAAATATATGATTGATAAATGGAAATATTCCCAATAAAATACTTATAAACTAAATCTAAATCTCTGAATTAGTATTATTTAAAACACCATAGCCAGAGTTTTGCATTTATAAAAGCATATCAAGAGGAAGCTTTGAAGAGTTAGAGTTCAACAAAGAAGTTCAATTCTGGCAAGTTAATGGAATTTTAGCCTGTTTTTTCCTGAAAACTGCTGCAATCTCTTTGCCTAATGTAACCTATCTCATTTCAGTTAATGGCATTGAAGCATCCTAAAGCTAAATGGCTAAGGCTGGACTGAAATCAAAAGTAGCTCTTAGACAGGAAAATGCTAAGTGCTGTATTACAGATTTCCATCATTTATTTGCACTTACAAAAACTGAGATGAAATTGTTGGAAGTCCCTCTTTGCTACATGTTGCATGTTGCCTAGAATGATAATTTCTGACTTATTTTATCATCTGGCACACAGGACAGCTCATGGAGTCAAAAAGGCAAGTGATGACACAGCCCTAATCCATGCCAAGCTTCACAACTGCTAGAACAGGTAACAGAGCACCTTTCTCCCTGGGAAATGCTGTGTCCACCAGCACATAGATAGGAATTGTGCATGAAGGGTTTATTTCACCACACTACCTGTGTGCTCTGGAGATATCCAATAGCTTCTGGATATATCTAATTACACATTACACACCTATTAGTAGAATAAAGATATCTTTTAATGCATGATTACCCACACAGTCACTGACAAAAGGGTCAAACTCATGCTGTGGATGGTTTGGCTTGAAGCCCTGGGTATCTTTTGAAGATTTAGATGTCATTAAGAAAAATCCATTGTTTTCAGAATAATTATTTCCCTGCTGAGAAAGCATCCCCCAGTCTGCAAAACCAGTATATTAACTTAGTATAAGAAAACAATCTTATGACATCTTTTTCCACTAAGTTGGCTGTTCCGTTAAGCCATGACAATGGCAGAAACACTAATAAGAAACCAAGTGTGCAAAAATGTTTATTGATGGGATGTCAAACATGCTTAGAGACCAAAACATTTTTTTTTTTTTAAAGCAAGGTATCAGGAGTTGCATATGAGTCCACAAGCACATACTGTTTAATAAAATATAATAATAAAATATTGAAAGTAAAAATATATTATTTTTAATAATATATTTAATTCCATTAGGAGTTAAAGATAACCTGGAATTTTCCTGGCAGTTATTACTGAGAACTTTCCTTGGTCTTACGCAAAACTGAGTTTGGAGCTACTGACACTCTGCAAGAGAATACAAAAATCTTATGCATCTGTATCAAGGCTGCCTGCTTCTTTTCTGAGATACACTGGCTTAGCCAGGCAAATATGTATTGCTCTGGACTCATTCTCCTTGGGGCTCTTTTGGTCTGTCAACATGTGGAAACAAGAAAAAAGTTGCCTCAGAGGCATAAATTTTCTGAACTCCACTCCTTAGCTGATTTATGTTGCACCTTAACCCTCTCTGATAGCCTAGGGGTATGACAGTCAAGGCTGCATGTGCTGCATTTTTTAATTTTGCTATGCTGTTATAACCAATTACTCTGAACAGCAAAGACAATGAGCAGTACTGAAATTTACTGTAACATTTAGTTGGAATGGAAAGTGGCTGGTTTGCAGCAACAGGGGGAAGAGTGAAAGTAGGTAAACGAACTAAATGTTTGAAAAATATTTTAGCCCTGGACAAAAAGACTTGTTTTCATTCACAGAACAGCAACATGCATACATTCCATGTAGCCTCTACTCAGACTTCCTTGGATTGTTGCCCCTCAGCACAGAAAAATCTCCTTTTTCTACAGGATTAACAGGAGATTTTTAGGTGCTGAGGGATTTAATTTCTATAGTCTTCAGATCTTGTGCCACTTTTGTACCTTATGTTGCATGCTGAAAAATAATCTTGTCAGATATTTCCTTAGGTATGAATCAGTCTAAAAAACACAATTTTTTCATGTAATTTCTTCCAGTATAAAGGCATTTAGGCACCTCAGTGAGATACATGCTAGACTGGATTGAAAAATCTGTATTTCAAACAGGAAATAATTTAGAATAATAATAATAATTTCAAATATGAAATGTAATTAAGGAGAGGGAAGCTAATACAAATGCAATCTATTTATGAGGAGACAAGTAAGACAGTTACATTATCTCCATAAATTCTGCTTTGCTCTTTCCTATGAGTTATTCAAGCTTTCATAAAACTCATAAAGCAGGAAAAAAAATCCTGGAAGTGGTGGGGGATGGTTTGGGGTTTTTTCACGTTATATTATTAAGAGCATGATTTCCTAACCTTTAATATCTGAATGTTTGCTAATACATTCATGAATCTAAAAATTAAAGATTTTGGATTTACAATTTGAGTACTGTCACCAATTGGAATTTATGTTAAATTTAATCTTATTAGGAAAAACAGAAAAATATTAATTTTTAGATCAAAATCTTAACTTCTCTTAAAACCTCGATCACCCATCAGTTTTCTACTTCCCATATCAGTCATGAACTATTTGCCCCAAAACCATCATCAATAAAGGATTCATGTTACTTAGCCTGCAATGAACCTCTTGTTGCTTTCAGTTCAAAGGCCTCTGTGGATGTGTGGATACCTTTAGGTAATAAAAGATTTGTGATGAAACTAAGTCATTATGGCACATAGCAAAAAACAGGAATTCTAACCTTAAAACAAAAGCAATGGTATTTTACTCAGATTTTTAAAACTTGTGTCATTCTATCATAACTGATGCAAAATGTTTATTTGGTGGGTTTTGATTCAGAAAAGTTCCTGGTGGTCATCATCAGATCAATGATTTATTTTCAATTTTAAAAATTGAGTGCCTAAGTATTGGCCACTTGAATTGTGCACTGATAAGCAGGGAAATCAATTTTCCCTAAATGGGGCTGATGGACTTGTAGCAGATTGTTTTCACCATGCTCAGCAACCAGCTTCCTTGTTACCTAATGGCATCTTGTCAGTATAATGAAAACAGTAGGTCAGTGGAAAAAAAGGAAAGTGTCACCTGTGGGTCCACAAATAAAGGAGATAAGAGGGAAGAAGGCAGTAGGTTGGACATATGGATGTCACCATCCTTATTGACGCACTGCACACACAGTAGCCAGGGAAACAAAGGAGATGAAGGACAGGTTACATTTATTTACTTTAGTAACTGACAGTCCTGATTCTATAATCATTGAAGTCTAAACAGAAAGTAATACTATAAAAATATGCACTTCCCTCAATTTAACTAAATTATATATCCTTTATAGCTGTTCTTTTTGAGTGCTGATTATAGCATTACTGTGGCATCTAAATGCCTTCCAGCAGATCACTGGCAATGTGGTTACTAATTGCTATGTTAGATTTTATTAGAGAGCTTGATCTTACAAAATGTTGTAAGAGCTGCATTTGGAACAATGACAAATCCCCATTTGTCAGCATCAGAATTTCAGCAATGGACTGAAAAGTTCATATTTTCTTCAGTCTGCTACATTTCATTCCACACATATATACATATTCAGCATAGTCTGGTTCTATCTCTCCATTAAAAAAATTGAGGAAGAACTTCCAGTATTATAAAACTGAATATTTGCATCACTTGTGGGAACAAGCTACAATGTTTATAATGCTTAATCTAGGGTTTTTTTCCCTTTTCAGCTGACATAAAGAAATTAAATTGTTGGTAATACAAAAGGAATTTGTTATCTCATAGCTACTTTTGATTACCTCTAGTGCTTTTGACTAAACTGTTTAATTTATAACAGCCACAGAAATTTGTTCCTACAAAATCAACAGGAAGGCTCACATGTAGAACAAAGAACAACTCTGCTATGGCAGAGGACTTGAATGGATATCCCAGGTGGTCTCTTCTAGTATTGTACAGCCCTGAAAGATGCAAAAGGAAAGCATAACAGCTTGGGAAGCTGCATTTTTAGGAATCTTATATTGCAATTTTTTTCACTGTTTAACAAATATAAATGCTACCAATAGGTATGGTCAAATTTAAATGAGATGCAGTAAACTAGCCTTGGACCTGAAGTGCATTCAGTTTCCTAAAAGAGTAAGTAGTAAGAATTGTTATGGTTTGAAAATCAATCTTTGGAAATTTTTACAATGGCAGTGTAATCAATCAGAGAATATCTGTATACAGCATTGCATTACAGGCTTATGCATTCATGGTTGTTAATGTAAAAGAAAACAAGAAAAACTCTCCTATAACATTGTGTGTGTATATCTGTCTATATCTCTATCTAATCTCTGTCTACATCCACACACACTTGTACATATGCATATATGAAGATTGATAAAATCATATAATCACCTTTATTTTACTGACTAGTGATTGATACTGTTGTTCCACTAAAAATTCATTATTACCATAGCTCAGCTTTTAAGACAGAACATACACATTTTGTATACATCCTGTCAGTGGCTTTCCTCTGACTGAATACTTTATTAAATAGCTGAAAGCTTACCAGTAGTCCTATGAACAGCCCAAACAGGCTGTCCTAGCTTTCAGTGGATGAGTTATGACATTCAGTCATATGCCTGAAACTAAGCCATGAGTAGAAAAGTGCATTTAATTTCTGCAAAGTGAAGTCAGCTGTTAAGTATCTGCTGAAAAATTTTAGTTTAAAGCTTATAGCAACAGTAGTATTGTCAAGGAAGTCTGATAAAGTATTATGCATTTATTCTTTCTCATTCCTTCCTCTCATTTGTTTACTTGCCCCTTCTGTTTCAGTTTTTCTTCATTTTCCAGTACCCCATGATCTGTGCATTGAGCTTGGTATAGTTAGAACAATCAAACTGTAAATCAACACTCACTTGTTCCTTCATTATTTGTATGTTATGTTGAATTAAAAAAAAAAAAAAAAAAAAACGAAAAAAGAAAAAGAAAATTTTGAAAACCTTACATTAGTACATGGTGATTTAAGTTCATTGCCATAGTGACTACTGCTTATTTCTCAAGCTTAGTCTTTCTACAATAACAAAGCTATCACCCACACATCTCTCTGCTTATTCTTCCTCAAATAAACACTCTAATACACATAGTACCAGAGAATAAGTACAGTCGATACTGTACTTTGGTGTTTCTGTGAAAAATCACACAAAAGAATGTGACCTCTGTGTGTGGTGAGAACTAATGTGGAAAAATGTACAAAGATAGGAGCTAATTACTTAAAAGAGAAATAGCAGTTGCACAGGAGTAATGAATTTCTCAATATTCATCTTATGTTTTTAAAAAGTGAAGATAATATGACTTCTGATTTTTCTGAAGCCGTATTGATCTTAGGCAATTTGCAAACTTACTTTTTAAAGCAACAAATATTATTACAGTTTCTAAAATTAATCTGGTCTAAAAGTTATGTTCCTAAGCTTCCCTACAATTTTTCCTTTGCAGTGCCTCCAGTTATGCAGTTTTTCACTTGAGTTACTACCTCCTTTAAGAAAAGAAGGTAAAAAGTGTTGCAGACATTCCATAGCCTTTTCTAATTCTCCAGTCCCATTCTCTATGGAATTATTCTAAAGGGACTTTACAAAATTATGGAAGAAGATAAAAGGTTTTCAATAATTTACTGTGAAGTCACATGTAACATCTAGGATGTTATGAAGGTGTGTAAGAACCGGAGAAGTTCTATCAGTGGTAATTTATAAAGTGCCAAAAGCCCCAAAAATGTCATTTATTTGGAGCCATGTAATTCATAAAATTTGGCTTTTTTCAGCCAACGTGGTTTTTTTTTTTTTCCACAGGGAAGGAGAGAATTTTAGGTGTCTCTTAGTGTTTAATTTCATAGTCTTATCAAAATGTTATGTTTTATTTGAAAAAAAAAAGCTGAAACAAATAATTTTGAACATTTAATGGCAGTATGTAATTTTCTAATCTCACAATAGAATTTTACAGCAAATTTTATCAAGATTATGAGAAAAAAATATTTTAAAACCTTTTATAAACCTGAACAGGCTACATTTTTTTACAAAGTTCAGAACTGGTGTTCACTTACAACCCAAACCATGTATTTCCTTGAACTGACTTTTCTGTTTGATCTTGGGAAAAAAAAAAAAAAAGGAAAGGAAAGGAAAAAAAGGATATTCTATTATTTCAACTCCAATTTCAGTGTTCAGTGAAGCTATTACACATTTTCCTCATCCATTCACCACACTGGAACTTTACCAAAGCATTTGCAAGCTTTGTTGCCTCTCTTAGCAATCTGGTGCCTGGAAGGGAAAGAGCTGCAAATGTTGTTTCTCTCTCTAACCCATAGTCAAAAAGAACATTGGCATTAAACCAGTAACTTTGTTGCCAAAGCTACATTTTTATCCTCAGTGCTCTACCAGCTTCTTATTGTTTTTCACCTTCATTGACTTTTGATTTTCTTTTGCCTTCTTCTGGACAGAATTGTTGTAAAGGGGGCTTCATGGGTTGAGCACTTGCCCTGGCAGATTGACCTTACTCATCTTGGATATAGAAGCATTTCTTTCAGGTTCATGAAGAAAGATTTTCCAAAAGAGCCATTACTTCAAAGGCAGGCTGTCTGTGTAGATACCTGTCCCTTGGAGAACTTTCCATTACCTCTATGCATTCTGTCCATTACATTATATATATATTAATATATATACACATATATAAAATTCTGCAAGTTAGAAAGACCTGTAAGTCTCTTGAGCAGCCTTTTCAGCAGTGGAATTATCTCCTATTTCCTAGCTTCCCAGATTTGTCTATGGGAAGGCAGATGAAGATTTCCTTCAAAACCCTGAATCCAGGAATCTGCAGGGCAGTGCACTAATTTTCATTGAAAGGGAGTAGCAGAATTCTGAGCAGGCTTTCTGAAATAATCAAGACACAAGGAAATGCATAGCTTATATGCAGCAACTCCATGAATGTTCAATGCAGTAAAGAATGCACACATTATATTGCAATGAAATGGATTCCTATAGGCCTCACAGCAGGGCCTTGATATTTAATACTGAGTCAATCAAATATTACCAAGTATTATATTTAAAACTCACAGAATCACAAATTATAAATTCAAAGCAATTCTAAGAAGTTGCCAAAGGGGATCAGCAGGGAAAAACCTAAGACTGTGATATGAATGGCTAGTGATGACAATCAATTTATACTATTAAAAAAGCTGTGTTTCAGTATGTTGGCTTCACTTAATATATTGTATGATTCAGACACAGTTACCTTTCATGACTGTAACAAAAATCTTAGATTTTAGAAAACTGGCCATCAAATTCTTTGCATGTTTTAGGTGAGAGAGCTGGAAAGATCATCTGAAAGGATGGCCAGACAGAGTAATATATTGTAAAAAAGGAATAGAGCAGAATGAAAATCATGAAACTAACTCCACAGACAAAATGAGAACACCCAGGATATATCAGTGTTAGCAAAATACCAATAGGCCTGGAACACAAAGGAAAATCAGCACCTCCTACTACCCTTTCCTCTGGCAAAATGCATAGTGAACCCAGAGAGGAATTCCATTTTGATCTCCCAGATTTTATATCCATCTTATGAAAGCAAACTTACAGAGGAAAAGGCTGTTAGTTGTTAGCTCACATGTCGGGGGAGAGGCACAGGAGACACAGACCACTCACCCTGATGTTCCTGCAGCACAGAAAGCTTTTAGCTCCCAACCCCTCACTCATATAGGGCATTTGAAACACCTGATCTGAATACTTTCATTGGTTTGAACCCCACAGCCCTTCAGGTCCTGGCCAGTGAGGTGGCTGCAGCTTTGGGAGATGTTTGGTTGGCCAATGCCCTCGTCAATCACTGTAACAGTCAAAATACCAGGCTATAGCCATTTCTTTTTAGAAATGTGACAGACTACACTATATCAAAGTCAAATTATATTTTACTGTGAAAGTTTGGAAAAGTCAATAAGTTACAATATTCTAAAAACCTCTAGATTTTTCAGTCACTTCATTCAAAGTAATCTTTCTAGTATGTCTAACAGTGGGTTTATATGTATTTATTACACATGTATATGCAAATGTTGTAATGTGGAAACCAGATATATGTTTGCTAATACATTCAGCTAAAATATCTCCAAACTGGATATTAATATAAAGTGCACATGTATATCTTAGGGACTCAGTTAAAACCCTAGTTAAAACATTTTCACATTTCAGATCTTAGTTTTTATTTCTTTCTTTCAAAAAATGCTGCTGTTCAAACTTAAATATTTGATGCAAATGAACTTTATTGAACACAGTAAATAAGCTCTCTCATTTTATGAATATCACATATCACAGTCTCTGAGCACTTTACAAGGGAGCATAAAGGCTGAGTCATATATGATTTCATAAGTCAAGCTTAGCTGAATCAAGGCAATTCTTTCTAAGTTAAAACTTTAAAAGTGAGTTGGAAATTGAAGTTCACAGTGATTCAACACAGTAATTGCTGGTAAAAGTGATTGATTTTAGCAAGACAGTTTGAACCTACTGGCATACCAAAACATACTTGGAGAAAGCTCAAATATCAGGGATAGTGACATTGCTTAGCCTAGTCATAGAAACATAGAATCAATGGAATCTTGACCACAGCAATTTCTTGAATTCAGTTTTCACGCAATTGCACAACCCTTTATTTTCTCATTGGATGTAGCACTGCAATAATCTGTCTCTTCCACACAGTTTCCAGGTGAAGAAAAGAAAGAAATACCAGGTTTTGGAATCCAAAGACTCATACCACTAATCGCTGCATAAGGTTCTAGAGTTTACTAGAAAATGCATACTTCCATTATTATTATATTTTTTGGAAAAGATTTAACAGCTTCTACAGCACAGTGTGCATGAAAGGTGTTTCTATATGGAAAAGCAAAAATGGTTGTCAGAATGCAAAGCTTAAATCCTAAGACAAAAGAAGGCTGCTTTAAAGCAGCAAGTACTCAAGATCTAGACAAAGTCCAACCAAGCCTTTTTGTTTATGGCAAAAACAAAAAAATGGCAAAGCCAGCGGCTCACACAACGGGGGCCACCCAAAATGGTTGGCCTCATAGCAGGTCAGAGTTAACACTGATGGATTAAGAAGTATTTTCCTCATTAAAAAGTTAGGATGCAGTTTGACAAATATATTTACATGGCCCTGCCAGCCCAAGCACTTTGTGTTCCCATCTTTAGACATCCACTCATTCCTCCCACCAATCTCTGCCTTCACAGCAGAAGGAGCGTTTGTGTAACCAGCTGATAAATGGGACCAATCCCCCCATTCAAATTCCTTCTTCATTGTTAGGTTTATTGTTCTTAAACTGGCTCTATACCACAGCTTAGTTTACCTTTTAGTCGGACAAGTGTTTGTGATGCGTAGGTGTGGGAAGAGAGAAAGGTGGGGAGAGGGATTGCTTAATGCTGTACCATACCTGCAGGAGCTCTGTGTGATTGTCATTTCAGTGGACCCAGCAGTGGCTGCTTGCAATGTGAATACAGAGGGTCAGTGTAAAGAGTTGCAAACAGAACACTTAAGGAAGCAGAGACTGGACTTCTTAAACCCAGGCTCACTTGGAACTTGTCTTCCTGTTGTTCTGGAAACAGCACTGTATAAAAGGTGTTTTTAAATAGCATTGCATAAAGAACATGTTTATCTCAGCTTCTGTCTAATCAAAGCGGCTTCATATGATCTTGAATTCTGGCTAACTATAGGGCACAGCAGCAGAATACTCTGAAGTATAATTAAAAACTCCTGTTAGCAGGGATCTGCTTCTAGAGAGCACTGAAAAATCAGCATAGCTTTCAGACTGGGTCAGTAACAGTGGAAGCCTTCAATGAGATTTTTAAGGCATCAAAACTCTCTCGGTGCTACCCTGAACTAAAAACACCAGTTGGAGTGGTGTTTGAAGGGGAGAGGGTATGGTTTAAGAAATAATATAAAAATACATGTTCTGAGCAGACAAGTTTTGTCTGGCTCTTTTTTTTTTTTTTTTTTTTTGCCTAACTATAATCATAGTCATTGTATAAACAGCACTGCATTTCTAAGAAAACCTTCCAAGAAATCAAATGGTAATACCCCGTGTGACAGGGCTAGCACCAATTTTTAATTAAAATGTATGAATAACACTTGTGTCTTTATTTTAAAACTAGTAACATGGCATAAATCATCATCAGAATCATTGCTTCATCTGTAGCTTTATTAAAAAAAGCATATCATACCTAGTAAGCAAAGTATTTTAGAGCAATCAGAACTCTTTCAAACTAATTCGGCTCTAGAGTGGCAAAAGAATAGTTTGTACTATCAGCACTTTCAATAACAAGTTGCCTGTCTAACACAGAAACCATGCAAAACTGGATTTTACTATTAAAATAATTCAGTTTTATTTAAAAAATAAAAATGCCCCAAACACAAATTTTGACAAGCACACATACTAAAGCTTAGCCTAGGAACTGATAGTTGTCATACATTTCCTACTACAGACTATTCTAAATACCAAAATTATTAACATTCAGATTCCATGTCTCCATGGCCTGTTCTTGGCCCGCAAATTTGGACAACAGAGTGAAGCAAATGGCAATACTTCTGTAGGAAAGTTACTTGGATCTTCTTTAATGGGTTAATAAAAGCCATACATGACAATGTGTCAGTACTGAAACATTTGCAAAGTAAATGTTTGCTTTTTCAGAGAATGAGGCTGCTGTTCAAACTTAAATATGCACTCACTGAAGTCAAGGTAGACAATATCCACTGCTCTCCCCTCATCTACCATGCTAGTACTTTGCTTGGTAAGATAATCATCTTCATAGAAGGTTGGTTAAGTTGGTTAAGTATGACTTCCCATTTAAGAACCCATCCTGACTACTTCTCATCACCTTCCTGTCCTTCATGAACCTGGAAATGGTTTTCAGGATCAATGGTTTTCAAGATCTGTTGTTCAATAACTGTGAAGGAAGGCTGCATCCCGATCCAATGGATTTATTTATGGCAAGTAGTTTAAGTATTCCCTAACCTGATCCTTTTCTACCAAGGTTATGCCTTCCTTGTTCTTACTTTTCCCTCTGGTCTCCAGGTCCTGGGATTTCCTAAAGGCTTGTCATAGTAATGAAGAGAAAGGAAAGAAAAAATTCAGTACCTCAGCCCCTTCAATGTCCTGTGACACTGGGCCCCTACCCCACTTAGCAGCAGACCCACATAGTTTGCTGCTTGTGTACTTACAGAAGCTCATCCTGCTGCCTTTATTGTTGCCTTGTTCCCTCACCAGGCTCAACTACTGTTGAGCTTTGCCCTTCCTAATCCGCTCATTGCATCCTCAAGAGTTGTTTCTATGTTCCTCTTCGGACACCTATGATTTTCTCCCCGTTCTGTATGCTTGCTTTTCATGGTTGAGTGTTCCTAGGAGTTCCTTGCTCATCCACAAAGGCCTTGTGGCATCATTGCTTAACTTCCTGTTCATTGGGATGGACTGTTCTTGAGCTTCGAAGAGATGATCCTTGAATATCATACAGCCAGCTTGGTCCCCACTTCCCTCCATAGCCTTATCCTATGGGACTCTTTCAGGCAAATCCATGAAGAGGCCAAATTTTGCTCTCCTAATGTCAGGGCTGTGATTTTGCTGTTTCCCTTGCTTTGTTATTTTAGAAGTCTAAACTCCACTGTCACTGAAACTACTACTGCCTTCAGTTGTCACATCCCTGACAAGCACATCCTTATTTGCAAGTGTGAGGTCTATCAGATCTTCTCACTGATTTCTCAGTCATCCCCATCATGAAATTTTCACCAGTGCTTTCCAGGAACTTCCTGGATTTCTAAAAGCCCTGCAGTTTTATCAGGGTGGTTAAGTCCACCACAAGGATCAGGGCCTGTCTGTGAACATGAAGCTTCTTCTGGCATCATCAACTGCATCTACTGCTTCCCTGATCAGGCAGCCTGTAGCAGACACTCCCTACAATGTCATCCACACTGATTTGTTGTTTAATCCCCTCCCATAAATTCTCAGAAGGCTCCTCATCCATCTTCAGAAGGGCTCTGTTTACTCTAACTGCTCTCTCCCAACATAGGGGTCTTAAGGGGAACTCCAGCTCTTTGTCATCCTAGCCTGTCCTTCCTAAAGGGTCTGGATCTCTCCACTGCATTATTTAAGTCCTGGGAGTCATCCCACTACGTTGCCATGGTCCCAACAAGGCCACAGCACTGCAATCCCATGCATTTCTCTGCTTACTCAGAGAAATATTTATTTCCCATTCTGCACACATTTGTGTACAGACACTTCAAAGACACTTGGACATGTCATTTCCCAGAAGGGATCAGGGAATTTTTCCCAATTTGGGGTCTTGTAGGTGTTTCCTTGCTTCCTGAAAATGCTTAAGGTCATTGAAGCTCTTTATTGTAGTTGTGTTTGCCTTCACTCACACCACTCTATGCCCTTTGCTAGCCCCTAGCTCTGTCCCTCACTCCATTACAGGCTGCTGGCCTTCATTTTGTCTTCATCTCACATCCCTCCCAGTTTAAAGCCCTTCTTAGGAAGTCAGATATCCTGCTGGCAAAGATGCCTTTGCCTCACTTAGTGAGTTATATCCCATGTCTCCCAGCAGGTTGCTGATCCTCACACAGGGTCCCAGGGGCAGAGAAACCCTCTTGCTAAAATAAATTCCACAGTCAGCACTGCTTGGTTTGTTTATTCTACCAACATGGTCTAAACATAAGAATGACTAAAGGTTAAGGGTTTTATGTAAATTTATAAAAGTCATTTGAAGTCAGAATCTTAAAATGATTCTATAAATGATAGTAAACATATATATCTATATTCTATTGTGTCGAATTTAAGACTTCAGATGCTAACACCTATAATGTGTATGTCCTGCTTAAAAAAAACAACCTTATTTAAATAGCAGGCACTCAGCTTATCCAATACCATTTCACTCTCACAAAGATTCAGCAAATCTGTCGGGACTGAGTGAAAATCATCAAGGAATTCAAAAGCCAAAGTATTTAATTTCCTTATGTCACCTAGTCCTAGGCAAGATAAAATCTATGAGTCTAAAAAACCAATCTGACAGCATCAGAGATTGATCTCATTTACCTACCTCATCCATATGATAACCTTCCGAACAGTATCAGAGATGTTTCTGCAGCATTTGACTAATAGGAATGAGACCAGGCTCAGGCTTTATCATTTCATGAAGTCACTTGGTTATCTGAATGTATAAATTCCACTACAACAATCATTAATACTTGAATTCAAGTCTCTGAATGTTGACTTAAATGTGCCCTTATCTAATTCTGAAGACAGTTGTTTTTGGTCATGACTGCTTATGTTCCTGCTTAAGGTGCACCTCTACCAGGTAAATGCACAGCCTGTGCTGCATTCTGAGATTCCTTGCTGCCTGAAGTGAATTTCAAATGTAAACTAACCTATGCTGTCTGGCTGTTAGTGATCATTTTTGTTTTTTTTTTTTTTTTAATAAGATGAAAAAAGCAGCAGTAGTAGTAATCATCATCATCATCATCATCATTATGATCATCATCAAAAAAAGCCCACACTTTTGCTAGTGATGAATTGCTAGTACCCTCTTCAATTTTCTGTGAAGCAAATTGGCTTAAATCAGTAAGCCAGGCAGCTCAGTGGACACATTTAACTTGCAATTGTGTCAAGAAAATACATCAGAATAAAATTCACAGAAGAACTTAAGAGGATAACCATACTGTAAGAAGCAGATGAACATGACTTTTTAATTTGTCCTTTGGACTAATGCAGATGTTCAGACATGTATTGCACCTTAGTGCCACTTAAAAGAAGTACCTTAGCCAAAGCTGATTTAAGTACATGGGAGGCTTTTCATTAACCCTCCAGTATTTTAGGTGAGGCTTTAAAGCTTTTACTTCAGCACCTGTCTAACTACAGGCATATCAGCATGGTGACTGACATCCAGGCGACAACCACTGTGCCCAAACTGTTAATAATTCAAAGCTGAATTGAAGACCTTCAAACTTTAGTCACAATAATAATGGAAATAAAAATCAGAGAAGGTAATCCAATCCTGTCTCTTATAGCTCTTAATTATACAACTTTTACTAGTCTTCAAGAGAAAGAAGTGAAGACTTTTCCATATATATCTTCAAGTACAGTACAAACAATGTGAAGCTTATAGGCAAGTGAGAGGCTGTAAGGCTAAGTAAGGATACAAAGTGGGTTACCCAGTGTCCCCTCTCACTGAATATCTCTGGTGGTTGACCATCAAGAGAAAGCTTAGCTGTGTAAACTAAACTGACATTTAGATTACATGAATTAAAATGATAAAAACAGCTTTAAAATGGCTGAATAACAGTGCGCAACTATATTTTCAACTTCTCTATTGCCTGAAACATCTTCACATTGCCAGTCACATTTCTACAGGCCCTATATGGCCTCTCACCCGTATGTTCAAGCACAGAGTGAATAGGTTCTTTCAAGGACATGTTTTCACAGACAGCTTTTATTAAGAAACAACATAACCAGCATAATAAAAACTTGGGGGAGTTTCATAGCTTGGGAGAGGATGGGGCAGAGGGGAAGATTGCAAAGGGAAAAACAGCAGCACAGTATCCATGTGGATATGAGCCAAGAGAGACAAGGAGGGCTTTGTTGATCAGGTTACTCCTTCTGCCATAAACAGACCTTCTCCATGTTGTGCAGAAGAAGCAGCAAATGGACTCATGTGCAGTAGGTGGGTTCAATGAAAAGCTGTTGTTTTTCAATTGTGCCAAAACCATTTAATTTCCTTTGTTTCAACAAGCAATTTAGATTAATCCAAGATAAAGAGTATTAAAAAATATATTTTCAGAGTCATTTATAAACGTCCATATTCTTTTTCTGGAAATGGAAGCAGAGAACCTGTTTATCATATATACCTCTTTGACCACCTCTTTGCTCAATAAAAAACATTTACCTGTCAGTCTGTTGGGTCCCCAAAATAAATAAATAAATAAATAAAATATCTGATTCTCCCTTTGAGTCTTTTTGTGTCTCACAGAAGGCATCAAGACTTCACCTAGATCTTCTGTTTTTTGTCTCTCTTCCAAACTGTATTTTTTCCTTTATATCTGAAATGTTGCATAATTTGTAGCATGCTAGTTAACCATGCAGAGCATCTCCTGTGCAGCACTTTCAAATATGTTTTCACCTGGGGTAAATTCTTGCAACTAAGCCTGACCTATGATAAATAACCACATCATCGATTCAGCTATTTAAAAGACACAAGACAGTGTGTGCTGTCAGTTTTGCTGCAAAGAGCTGGATGTTCTGTATGGACATACTTCCTCCACAGGCTTTGTAAATTACATACTTCTAAATTTTGAGAAACTTGCCTATGAAACACTTGCCGGAAGATAATTTTAATGAAAGAAACTATTTAAAGTGCTGTCCTGAATAGAACTGAATTTTAGCATATACTCAGGCACTTTAAAAAATCAGAGTAAAAATTTCTACAGCTTCCTCAGAAAGCAGCTAGCAAGGGGATGAAATATAAAGTGAGAGCAGAAGCTCCATAGAAGATGGAGGAAGGGAGGCAGTAGCCCAGGCCCAGTGCTGCCCTGGAAGATGGCAGTCCTGCCACTTAGCAGCTGTATAGACAACTGAGGGAAAGACATTTTGGTAATGCATAGCACCAGAGTAGTGCAGCTGTGAGTGCCCTTGGAGACTAGGAAAGAAAGCTGAAGTTAGTCCTTGTGAATGCACTCCCAAATATTTGAAATATCAACTTCAGTCAGACCATTAACACTGCTATGCATGGGCAGAAATACTGAATAGAAATTATTTCTGATCACAGGTTAACTAAAGTGTAAGAGCCAAAGCTGATCACATTTTTTTAATCTTGGATGTTATACTCAAGCATTTGAAATTCTGCAAAACCTGTATAGAAGAATTTTCTTTCACATCAACTTTAATAATGACTTGGCTAATTAGTAATAATTCAGGGAAGAAGACATCACATATTAAAGAACACAAGAATGAAGAGGACATGGTAGATCTTGGAGCTGTATACATCCTTCAACTGAGAAATGACTGTCAACAAAATTTATCATTTAGTTATAATTATTATTCCTCTCCCCTTTCCACTCAACTGAATTAATCTGCTGCAGACAGAGATGTTATTTAAGCTCATGTTTCTTACTGTTTTGTATGCTTTAAAATAAGAAGACAGAAAATGTCCTTATTGTCTTCATTCTCTATGCACTGCTTTGGTAAATCCTTTGATACAAAGAAGCAGGAAGGAAAGCATTAAACTGAAGCATTATGAGGCCCAGAAAAAAAATCCAAAGAAGAATCCATAAAAAAAAAAAACCAAAAAAACAAAAAACCACTAACAACCAAAAAAAAAAAACCTATATGCCATTAACTTATTTCTGTAAAAAGCCAATAACCAAAATCTGATTTTTAGGAAAGAGTGTGAGCTTCCAGCCAGCAATGCCATTTTATTTAGTAGAATGCCCAGGCAAATAGTTAACTTTAAAAGAGTTCTCAGTTTCATTGTTCTGAGAACATTTCTCTGAGGTCAAAATGAGAATTTGATATACAGGCCTGGATTGAAACATATACTGATTTACAGTCTGAATATGAATCAGCATAAAATTTTCCCTTTAGGACCCATTCATAATAGCTGGTACTGTAGTTCAAGACCACAGAGTCAGAATATATGAGCCCTTAGCCATTCACACCTTCATCAATGATGAGATGCAGTCAGCATCAGCTCAAGTCCCTTAGGGGTTCTGTCATGTTGATTTATTTTCCTGGTTCAAAGCTTCTCTTTATGTGGTCGTAATGACAGGGTAGATTATATATATATATGTAGATATATATTTTTAAATTTCCAGTCCTCTCTTAGCCTACCAAAGGCAAGTTTTATTATCAATTAATCACTTCCTTTCTTATTACCCTTTTATAATGTTGATGTGAAAGTCGTGAATTACTGTACATAGTAACAATGACACAACCATTTTTTGAAAAAAAAAAGCAAAATGGAATCACAGACATTTATTAATATGATATACAAATATGCTGGTTTATTTAGATTATGCAGAAATGTTAAATGTTTGGGGCCGATCAAAGTGACGTTTAAGATGCTAAAATAACTGACAAATAAAGCAAATACTAATGCTTATTAAATAGTTACATTTGTCATTTAAGGCTGAAGATTCGACACAAAATGTATGACACATAAATAATAAGATACATTATGGATCACTCACTGTTCTGTTTTTCTGTCAGTAAAACTTTTCTACAAGTCTGAAAGAATAAAAGGGATCTTCAGGCTTTTGAGACAGGAATCAACACGTGCTGAAGTCTGCGATGTTTGACAAAACAGCACATAGAAGAAATAAATATCAATTCAGAATTATTGAAAAATTATAGTGAAACACAAAACCTGTCAGTTTATCCTGTAAAGAAATTTAGCATATAGAGGAGCAGCCATGCTGGAGCTCTGAAAATGAAAAAGAGGATCAGTACTGCAGCTGGCTGTTGGGAGGGGAAAGCTTTGGAGAACTCCAGCGTCAAGTCATGAAACCAAAAATACTGCTCTTGGTAGATCTGAGCTACAACCCACAGATGTTAGGTCAGCACCTCAGAGAGACTACTTTTATCTCTGTTCTCATAGCAAATTCTTCACAAGAGCCATGATTTTGCCTCTGAAATTCTGCAAACCCATTTTCCTGCAGAACAGTCCTTACGCTGTGTTCGTTTCCACAGCCATTACAGGCAGTGTGCCCTGTGCTATTTGTGTGACAAAGCACTAACGTGCATCCAAGCAGAGGCTCAGAAAGACTTCTGGCAGGGAAGTGAGGAAACATAAGAAGCCTGATCCTAGGACAGCAGTGCATGGCTCCTGAGCTTAAGAGGGCTAAGCATATTCCCATTTACAGTTCACCCTGTTTATCAGATGCTGGTGGGCAAAAAACACCTGACATGCATTCTCAGGAGATGGTATGACACACTGTCAGGTGAGCTGCATGATTTGAGGTTGTACCTCAAGCAGGACAAATGTTGGCATATGAAGAATTACGTTGCTATCCCACTGGAGACTTACGTTGCTATCCCACTGGAGACTTCCAAACCTTAGGACACACCCGGTTCAGGTCCCTGAGCACCAGCAGGCTCCTCTAAAGTTCCTCTTCACCTACTCTGTAGAAGCACCTAATTGGTCAAAAATTTCCAGCAAACCAACTGGAAAGTTTCTCAACTGTGTGAATATTTTTTTTTGCACTATATTGAAAGAAAGGGCTTAAAAAAAAAAAAAAAGGGAAAAAGCCATAAAATTCACAGTGACTTCTTGTAATGGGAAAAACCTACTGTGACAATCTTAATAAAAAAAGAACCCCATGGCTGTTTTTGTACATGGTATTTCATTGTGAAAATACACATACTTTAAAATATGGAAATTGTTGCAAAGTGAGAGAGAAATAATTTCAGGAAACCCCTGTCAAGTTATTAACAACATATTCCATGGAGAAACACAAAGAAAAATGAAATCTCATAAAATACAAAAGGCCAAAGCTCTGAAAGAACCTTCTGTCTTATAATTAATTTTCTACATTCTGCCTCTGTTCTCAAGCACAGAAAACTCCTTCTAAATTAAATTATCTTCCAATAGAGAAATACATGGAATTATAATGCACAAGAACACATTGCTACTTTAATATTCTACACTATTTATAAGCCAGCACAAGGCAGTGTTTCACTTTTAAATATTAGCAACCCAAATAATTTTAATTTCTTAGGCATTTATCTATGTCAAATTTAGAACATATGAAATTCACCATAACATCCTGAGATATTTTTGCTTAGAAATGTACCACATCAGAGTTCCATTTATGTTGCATTTGCATTTATATCCATTTTAAAGACCCTCGTGTGTGCCAGAATGATTTAAAGTGACCTTGCTGAAAGAAAGTCAGGTCTATATTGTATTTTAAAAAGCTGATTATTCAAAAAGACATTGATGATATAGCAAAGTACACTGTATGACACAGAACTTCAGCTGGCTGATACTGTTGTAATTTCATTTACAGCATTCAAGTTATATGGTTTCCCTCAACTGGGATCTAGCCACGAATATTTTGTTTAATTAGAGAATATATATTTTAAGCAGTAACAGAGGTCTATTGTGTATATTTGGCAAATGTTTCCACACTTCAACCAACTGTGGGAACTGTGAGTTTGGAAGCTAAACATACCAATTATACCCAACCTATATTCATACCCTTCTTTTAAATTTTGCAGGTCTTGATTAAATCATCCTTTGCCTTGGAGATTGTCCAGGTTTATGCCATTGCACCTGAACACAAAGGTGCACAAAATATTATGAGGCTATATATAATTTATATAAATCAACACTAATTACTATGAAAAGTCTCAGGTAGCTCAATCTTACTTTTTTAATGCCAGACCTGAATTTCTCTGTCACCTGTGAGGATGGAATTGCACCTTGTCAAGACAGCAAACAGTCCTATCTCCCTCTAGATTCTGGACATAGGTCTCAAGGAGAATTTACATGGTTCACAGGCTCGGAACAGATGGTACATTTCATCCCAGTAACAGTAACTCCTGTCACAGATGCCAGATAAAAATGGGGTTTGGATTTTTTAAATTAAAAAGCCTGCGTTATTAAAACCAGCTGTAATCATTTGGGACTGAAGCCCCATTTATGTTTTCATTTGCTGTGCTGAAGCATCAGTTATCCCATTGTGCTCTGTGGAATTACTGTAGGCTTTTATTCTTGTAAATGAGAACAGAATTTCTTTCTTAATCCTGTCTTTGAAACAAAGTGATTACAGCCCAAATTGCCTCTTTGAATGAGACAACTGTATGTCCCCATTTAAACATATTCTATAGGTTTCACAGAATTTATTTTTTTTTGCAAACCTACACTGATTTTACAGGGTTTTAATGTTGATCAAAGGATGAATTAAAAAAAAAAAAAACACCTCCTCTTCAAATCAGAATTTCCTAGTTTTATTCTTTGGTGGATATCCTCTGTAATGACAGTGCCCCTCTGGTTCATATTGTTTCTAATGGTTATGAATAGACACTCCTCAAAACTACTACTTTGAAAAAAATCAATAAGTAAACCTTTGTGCTGAAGCACAGAACTGTACAAAGAAAACAGAACAAAAACAGCTGATGAAAACCATATGTAGTAGCAGGTCTGACTATGTCTTAAAATAAAATTCAGATATAACTTCTATGAACTAAAGCAGTAAAAGGGGCAAAGATGCACAGCACAATTTCAAAGTGACAACAATCAAAGTTCCTTGGAAAAGGAAGAAAAACATTACCCTTTTTGTACTTGTTATGTAATTGTGCTTGTCCTTGGGCACACTTCACCTGCAATCACACTTTGTGCAGCTTGATGTAGAATTTTTATTACTTTATATTTTTTCATCATCATCACTATTTATTTTTTTAAATATGATGGGACTTGCCTGCCTTAAAGAGGTTTTTGAAACATCTGTGTGCATGGTGGACATGGCTATAGTCTCATAATCCTCCTCACGGGAGTGGAAGTGACAAAAATGAAAAAAAAACTGCAGGTCCCTTTGGAAGTTCTTATTGAGAAACCCGTAGAAGATGGGATTCACACAGGTGGAGATCATGGCAGTGAGGTGGCAAATCAGGAACAACAGGTTGTGGCTGCAGGTAGCAACAGGCAGAATTTCATGATTCCAATCAAACACGATATTGAAGATGGTGAGAGGCAGCCAGCAAACTGCAAATGCAACCACTATTGATATCAGCATGATGTTGATCCTTTTGGTTTCAGAGGATCTGTACTTACTGTCTCTCATCTTGTCCATCATGTTGTTCCTTTTTTTTAACCGTATGTATATCTGCAGGAAATTCAATAAAGAGAAACACATGAGAGAAATTAACCTACCAGGGTCATCTTTGCAAGAATAAACAAACATCAGGTAGAACGGAGTACATATTGCAAGAGAATTCTATCTTACCTTCAGGTAGCAAATAAATATAAAACAAAGTGGTCCAAAGTACTGAATCACTAAAAGCGTTGTGGTATAAGAAAGCCTGGCAGTGTCCCAGGGGAACAGATCCAAGCACACATATTTGTCCTTATATTCATCAAATGTTACATTTCTGAAGGGCTCGTCTGTTAATACATGGTAGATCAGGAAAGGCAAGGAGGAAGCTGTGGCTAAAATCCATATGGCAGCAATCCCCATGTAGGCATGTCTGTTGTTCGGCCTCCAGCCGCGGGGATTGATGATCAGCTGATGGCGCTCAATAGCAATGAGGACTAAAGAAAAGACCGAGACAGTGATGGAGGCACATTGCACAAAAGGGTTCAACTTGCACATGGCCTCCCCAAAAATCCAGTGGTCCATTAAAGTGTACACGAAGGTAAAAGGAAGACACATGATGGTCACTAGGAGATCAGAAAACGACAGGTTGACAATGAGGATGTTGGTAACATTGCGCATCTCCTTTTGTTTTAAAATAATGACAATCAAAGCCAGATTCCCAGAGACTCCCAGAATTATCACAGTCCCATAAGCCAAGGCTAAAGTGAAGACCATGGCCAAAGGCACATGGCAATCTTCGTCATCAAACTGCAAGATCTGCGAGTTCATCTCCGAAAAATTCAGGTGACCGGAAATATTTCCCAGCGGGGCGACAACCGAGGTATTCATGTTGCTCCCAACTCGCCGCCGACCTTCGGCGCCGCCGCCGCGTTCATCCAGACCGCTCCGAGCTCAGAGCGCGCCCATCAGCCCCGCAGCGGAGCCCGGGCCGAGCCCGCTCCTCGGGGCCGCATCTCCCCCGCAGCACCTGGGGAGAAGGGAAGCAGCAGCGCCGGTCACCGCCCCGGCCGTGTCCCGCGGCAGCGGGGCCGCCCCCGCCGCTCCGCGGGGCCGCGCAGGGATGCAGCGGGCAGGACCGAGCGTCGCAGGACGGCCAGCGGGGACACGAGCCCTGCCCGGCCCGTCGCACCAAAGAGCGAGCCGGGAAGCAGTTTCACCCTTCCACCAGCGCAGCCTCCACTTTATGTTTTACATCTCCTTTTCGCAAGTTTAATCTGCAAAAGTCTGCTTTCTTAAACTGCTCTAAGTGAAATTATATCCAAGCATCACATGAGGAGGAGGGGAAAGCCCATCTGACTAATGTGACGGGTGGAAAAATGATTCAGTTGCTGCTTTTTTTTTTCCAAAACACATACACTTGATGTTGAGCAACCAAGTGCTCTCAACAGCACTGGCACTGAGTCAAAGGTAAATCAGGAACTCTGAACACTTTAATCTTAACTAGCAGGGCTGTGCAGCAAAGAAAGAAGAATATAAGACAAAAGACAAAACTTGGCAAGTTTTAAACACCGCAGAAAATATCTTTAACCATGCAAGGGAAATAGGCATGCTTAAATAACCACCCCTTTGCAAGGCCTCGGATTCTAAAAATGTGAAAATCGAGCATATGTGTTCAGAAGGCAAGTTAAAAAATAAAATCAAATTAATTGATAAACCATTAAAAAATATTAATTGATTACCTGACACACCTTTACTTCAACTTGCCATTAGTGCCATTGAATCTGGGCATCATTAGTGGCACTACATTCCACACTGAATTTAGAACTTTCTCTCTGCCCACTCCTGTGAGCTAAATTTATCACTCACTTAACCTTAGGTTATGGTAATGAAATTAATGCCACTTAAAATTCACGCAAGTGGGTTTCAAACACGACTTCATATGGCATTTATCAGAAAAGCTGTAAAAACATTGCCCGCTAAAATGTACTTCAATAAAAGTTACCCTGAATAGGTGAGCTTTTGTTCTTAAATGATACTCGATATAAATCTCTGTACTACGTAAGTCTCTGAAGAAGAATTGTCTTTGTCCCTTGCTGACAGGCACATGCTGGGCACCAGAGATGGGGCTGCCTCCTCCCTAGGGCAGAGCCAGTGTGTGAGGGCTGGGCTTGCAGCTGCAGCTCCTCCTGAGGGTCAGCCAAAGGATGACCATGGCAATGCCACGCCTTCTCACTGCTGCCAGGAGCTAACCCCTGCTGAACCTCTTCTGGCTCTTTCAATCAACACAAGGCTACATGAAACTGACAGGCAATGTAGCTTGCATCTGAGTGAAATTTTACTGTGAGAGTTAACAGCAGTGATTTCAGACAAAAGGCTTCTCTATCTGACTGCTCTGATTTTCAAGCTATCTAGGTATGCACCTGAGTATTATCTCTCTGACCTTCTGCCTCTGCTAACTAAATTTATCAGATCTCCTAGTCCACCAAATCTGTTTTAGGGTCTAATAAAGAAATTTCCACCCCCAGGATCTCTTGAAGCATCACTTCTGTCACAGCCAGAAGTAGGTGCTTTACCCAAATGAAAAGTGTATGGCTGATGTGAAGAGCCAGAGCTCCTTAATTCTCACAGTGTAACTTTATCATAGTCTGAAAAATCAACATCTAGATTTAACGATGAACTCCACCATCACTTGTATAGCATGAGATGGGCACTCTAGCCCTGTGACTTGATAGAATGATGGCAAGAGCAGGCAAGGAGCTGTGTCCTGCAAGGAGGGAACTGGGCAAATTCTTTCACCAGCCAGGACCAAACTGCCCCCAGCAATAGGGTATCCAGGTATCATACGCTTGATTTTTCTACTCGCTTAGTTGAGCTCTGCTCTTGTTTATTTATTAAATATCAAACTCCAAACCATAAAATGCTACTGCTCCTTCTCCCCTCATCTTTCCCATAGCAGAGATGCAACCTCTCTGATGTGTGCAAGAGGGTGTCTAGGAACCAGCCCACTGCCATCAAGTGATGAGGAGTCCTTCTTTCCTGTCCTTCTGCAAAATGGACCAGCCAACAGAGGGGCATTAAGTTCAATCTCCCAGACAGCTGCACTGCTCCTTGTCTCCTAAACCCCCAGCTCTGAAGTCAGGAAGGAGATCCCTCCCCACTGAGTGATGGCTTAGCATGGGGAAAGCCCATAGCTCTGCAGACCCTTCTGGGTGATTGCAGTCTCCTCTACCATGCACACCCTCCCTCTGTGAGAGATTTTGGTCTAAAGTTTATCACCAGCAGACAAATACTATACTGTGAGGTGAATAGAAATGCACAGTAAAACTATCAGAGCTGTTCAAAAGCAAAACCAAAATGCTGTCAGCCCAAGCTGAAGGCTCACCCAGCTGCACGAAAGTTCTACCTGGAGCCTAATACCCCCTTAGATTTTGTCACTTGCAGCTAAAACAGCAAGCAAACATCAGCCTAACTGGCACACATCTACCCAGAGTCATGGAAAAGCAACCACAGGGGAAACTCACCTTGCAACTGCTCTGCCTGTCTTTGGTCTGCTCAGAGGATGGAGAAGGAGCAGGGAAAGGAGAAGGATCCTTTGGTATTTCTCCAGTCAGATCCTAAAGATTGGCGAGGAAGGCTGGAGACTCCCCCTTAAAGCTGAACTCCACCTTACCCCAGTATCACATGATGGTGCTCTACGGAGTAGATCCTGAAAACCACACTGCAAGCACATCACCTTTAAACTGCACATCTGGGGGTGGGTTGCCTAGTAATTCCGAAAGAAATGCAATTAAATATTGAAACAAAAGAGGGGGGCTGTGGGCAGAGCGCAAGGAAAAGCTCAGGAAGGGAGACAGTTTCAAATCGGTCTGCCTGTTTCATTTTGTCTGCAAGTTATTGCCATCTTGTGGCCAAACTAAAGATGGGAAAAGAAGCTGTTAGGGGACGAGGAAGCGATTTTCAGCATAACGAACAAGTTACAAAGTTTGGGTTTGGCTTTTTAAACCAGTACAGCTAGCTTCTGGTCTGCATTTATCGTGAATAGCCATGACAGGACTAATAAGAAATGTCAAGTTCCTGAAACATCTTGCTGTCTCACTCACAAAAAGCCATGTAAACTCAGGTCTCTTATTCTGAACTGGGCTTAGAAACGTATTTACTTCAATGGGCATAAAAGACAGAGTAAATTGGGAAGTCTGCAAGAAGTTATCCAGATAAATGTAAAGCAAGACTTTGAAAATGCCTTGACACAACCTGTAGACTGTAATAGGAGTTTGTATTTCTTGGAAAACAGAAGTTCCCTAATTTGTCCAAGATCCCAGATTGAATTTTCCTGTGTAAGGAGTTGCATGCTCTCACATTCTTGCACTCAGATATGCATCTATTATATAGCAACACTTGTGTCAAGAATAACTCTCAATTGAGAAACCAGGTTAATTATAGATAAATTAGTTGCACAGAATCAATGAATGTGACATTTTTTTTGCAGAAGAAGCTGTTCAGGAAGATTTCAGAACCCAGAATAAGGGTGATGTTTGCACTGTATTTACAGGAGCTTGGCTCAACCGCATTGTAATTGCAGTCCTTGATGTAAGAAAGACAACTGCAGGCACACTGTGAGGCTGCTATAAACCAGTAGTCGTGGTGCTGCTGACATTTTAAGAGCAGCAGCCAGAAGAAAAGTGCAGGCTGTATATAATGCCTCTCAAGAACCTCAGTCCTATGTAGGTCATTAACATGCGTGCCTTTGAGCAGAGCAAAAGTAGGTATGCTCAGGCAGGAATCCAAGCTGAAAGTCTCATAAAGAGCATATTTGTGTCTGAAGCAGTGACATTCACATGTACATGTACCACTGAGACCCCTCTTTGCTTTGGATGTGGAATGATATATCCACACTGTCCAATAAAGATATTTTTAAGGGCAATAGATAGAGCCTTTTTTTTTTTAATGCCAGAATGTTCCCACTACTTCCCTGTAATGTTCTTACCCATATGGTCAACATGGCTATTTAAAAATTAAAATAAGCATTCTGTGATACAAAATTGCAAATTCTGTGATACAAAATTGTTGCACTCTGCTAACAGGTATCCAAGGCAGAGATACATTTTTAAGACCAATTCAGAATAAAAGACCTTTACATAGCAAGCTAGGGAGCTGCAGGGGTAGCTTTTGTGAGAAGAGTACACCCACGTTGACCAGAACCATTTCCAAAATGCACCCACAGCTGACCAGAGAAGAGATCCCACTGCACCACTGCCTGTGGTGAGAACCATGGTGACACAAGGTGCTCCCCAGCAGCCCATGCAGGACTATGGTAGGAGCAGATATCCATGCTGTGGTCCCTGGAGAGGAATCCACACAGGAGCAGTCTGTTCCTGGAGGACTGAAACCCATGGGACAGACCCATACTGGAGCAGGGGAACATCATGAGGAGGGAGGAGCAGAGAGAAAAAGGGTGATGAATTAACCAGAACTGCCATTCCCTATCCCACTGCACTACTCAGAGGGGTGGGAATATAGAGCAGTTGGAAGACAAGAGTGATGTTGAGCTTAGGAAGACAGGGATGTAAGAGTTGTGAATTTTACCTTTGTTTCTCACCATCCTATTCTAGATTTAGATTTAAAGAATGTACCACAGAGCCATTCATTTACTAAATGCCAATTTTTCACAAGTATCTGAATTTTCAGATACATATTCTCTTCTTTCTCCTCCATTTTATCATTAGTCATGAGGGTATCCATTTCATCAGCAAATGAAAAGATTAATAATACTTCACTTTTTAATGGTTAATACACATTTGAATTTCAAACATTGCATAAACATGGGCAAAGCAAACCTTGCAAAGCCTCTGTTATACCATGTAAATATAATAATTACCTATAAAAGATCAAAAATAGAGCCTACATATCACCATTGTCTTGAGCTCACATTGATAACAACAAATATCCACAGGATTATTCACACTGCAGTCAGATGCAAGGTCAAGCTTTTAACAGTGTAGTGGAGCACTGGAAAGACTGCTTCAGTCCCTGAGTCTTTCAAACACATGTGCTACATACAAGTGTATGTACATAAATACACACACACACACACATATCTATATGCACACGTGCTATAACCCCAGCCTTGCTGCAAGCTTTCTACTTCACCATACCAGTGTGAAGTATTGTGTGTTGTGTGTTCACCTCAGATGACTCAGTTGGAGCTATATCGGTCTTCTCTGAAGCATTTCACATACGTGTGAGCACTAATACATGTGAACAATAAAAAAATAACCACTCTAACAAACAGATACTGACTCTTCAAGCTTTCCATTATAACTGTATAAAATACATTTTGTGTGTCACATATATGTTGGAACTCATCCCCATATGGGCCACCAATTGTTGGTGTCAGCGCTTGGCACCAAGCGATGGTAGATGGGAACTGACTGCCACCATTAGTTTACTGTAAGACTTTCATACCTTCTCTCTGTGAGTTCTCATGAGCAGGCCCTCACAACACTGACTCCTTTTCTCTTTCTTCCACACAGCTGGCTGACTTTTTCCTGTCCCTATCACAACTGCCTGACCCTATCTATCCCTAGTGGCACATACTAACACTGACTGTCCCTAACACAAACAGCTAACCCTTGCTCCTTGCAGCAACAAAGCCAACTAACTCCAACCCTCCTCTCAACTCTCTGAGTCACTCTTATAGCACCCATCCTTATTGGACACACCTGTGCCCTGTTAAAGGCAAGGCTGTTCCTACTCTTTGGTAATTAGTACAGCTTCAACTCCTCAGGGGTGAGATTGCTTTCAGCACTACCTCTATTCTCTCACAATCCATCCTCCCACAGATAATGCTCCGTAGGAAAATCAGGCATTAACAGCTCCTGGCTAGTCTGTGCATCTCCAGCCTCAACACCAAGCTGATGGTCTCTATCTGGAGCTCCAAGCTCACAAAGATGTCAAATAATTACTCATAACTCTTATTTTATTGATGATTACTGTCAGGATGTGAGAACACTGGAGTAGTAAGACAACTATTTTGTTAAAGATTATCCTCTTCCAGGGAATACATTTTTCAGTACATCAAAGGCACCCTGAATTGGAGGACCTGGTGTGCATGTGTTTGTTTGTGTAAAGGCATGACATTGCAAAAAAAAAAAGTACAATAAACAGAACGCAAGTATTTAAATTAAGGAAATAGAACAGCCTGAGTAAAAGAATACAGAAATGCTTTGAAGCAAAAGCATTGAGAAGGGATTGAGATGTTTTTTTAAAAAACATATAGAAAAAAATAGATTAAGATGTAAATCCATTAAAATTCTTTCTCACTGAAAAACTCAAAAATAGAAAAGATTTCATAAAATGAGGCTGTCACTTTTATTGCAATGCATCTTTATGTGTTCAGGCAATGCAATCCCTCCCTAAAATGTAAAATCCAGTAAATGCAAGAACACCATGAAGGTAATTTGTATCTTCTGTTCTGTATAAAACAATCTGAAGTCACCACTATGGAAATAAATGGAAACACTCTCTGAAGGTTTTTTTTCACTTTATTTTTAATTATTTTTATATTCTAATAATGAACATCAGTGCCATTGAAATACTTGCATTTCACAATACTCTGTTCAAAGATAAAGGAGCTCATGGTCCTTGGGGCAAAAATCTGTCATCAGTAGACTAAATAGGCCTTTTCTGTTGAGTGTAATTTGAATTGCAGCAAATTCTTTCTTTGGCTAAGAACATGTTTATTCTGACATAACTGCATCTGACACCAAACATAACAATACTTCAACTGCTAATGTCACAAACCCCAAAAAGCTGCATGAATGATTATGTGGTTCATCTCTGCTGACAGTCTTGCTGCTTACAGATCCATTTTCAACAATACAACCAAGCTGACTAATGCAAATCTACCCTGATCACATGAAATATTGCTTAAAGGCTGCTTGAGCTATAACCTAAATTATGTCCACCTGGCTAAAATACTTGTTTTCATGTTTTCTGTTATGGGCACCTCACTATGTGCATTCAGGACTCAAACTCCTATACATTCATACACAAGCTCTCATCTGGTTTCAGATGAAGCAGAAATAGGCCCCACACATGAACATCCAGACAGGTCAATATGTATAACACCAGTCAAAAAAATGTGATGACAAATTAGGAAATAAAACTAATTACAGGCTCCCCCTTGAAAGTATTTTATTAGCTAACCATCAGGTGTCCTGTCTTTCAATGCAAAGACATCTCAACCATGACCACCTTCTCAGATATCCAAGGCTTGCTGCTATATGCAAGCTAAGAATCTGTGGAAGGGATGGACCATACAGAAGCCAGACATTAGTGGTATTTTTAATAGTGTTTTGTTAGAATTTTTCTGGGCATGAAGTGGTTGGATGAAGAATTTTAAACAACACAAATGCTTTATATGTATATGTATCTCACAAAAATCTCTCAAATTCTGTAGCAGCTATGTAGTACCTCCCGCACTGTTTTGCCCATGGACAGGTGTGACATGGTAGCAGACTTTACAATAACATTTGTCTCATGGCAAATTTTGATGATTGACTGCATGCTGTGGAATTGGATATTAGGTGCTTTAGACCTTTGGTTTTGTGGCATTTATCAGTTCTTATGAATTTCCATTAGAGCTTTGAGTCTTCCTATCTTTCACAGTTTGCCTTTAGAGGTAGAATTTTCTAAGCTATTGGAATGATTCTCCCAAAAGAAAGATATATTTCGGACTGCAGTGAGAAACATGACAAAACTAACTTGAATTCATATAGACACTGAGTTTTCTCCTGTATTTTATGTTGTATTCTTACGACTCAGGAATCCCAGCCTTCTCTCTCTGATGCACCATTTTTTTTTCCCCAGCGCCCCAGAGGAGGTATCTTTTATCATCACCATCTCTTACTTCCTCAAGGACTCCTCTGTGGTTTCAACAATCCTATAGTAGCTGGTTTCTAGGGAACTTGTATTAAGATGTGCTGTATTGATTTCATTACTCAGTAGTATTACTGGCAAGACAGATGTACACAAACAGTGGAAAGGAAAAAAGTATAGTAATTGTCTGAATAGTAATTGTCTCTGATGTGTGCAAGTATCAGAGATGAAAAGTACAGATACAGTTGAGGAAAGCATGGTGTTATTTACAGGTCTGTGGGGAACAAAACAAATAATCTCACACCTACCAATACATTACTGGCTGATGAACCCTTTTGAAATAAGACAATCAACAAAAAAATAAAAAGTAGAATATTTTATTCTTAGAGAGAATTTCTTTGAGGAAGGAATACTTCTCTTACTGACTACTCCAGATAAGAAGCACATATATTCTGGATGCTCCTTGGGAAACTGTACTAGGTGACCTTAGAAATGGCTTAACATGATGGTAGGCTGTTTGTATCTTTATGAAGGTACAGTGGCATCCCACATAAATCACACTTGTGCAATATAAGAAACTTTAATTTCCCACTGGGCTCTGCCAGCAAATTTAGACTACTTTTAAAACACACTATCAGTCTGTTGTAGCCAGCAGTTTCCATAGAAAGGTGAAGTCTTTAAAACTTCTCTTTTTCCAGGAAAGACCTTCCGCTTCAAGCAGGGAGGCCAGCAATGTGGGAAGCTCTTCTAGAACAAGAGAAGTAGGGAAAATGTTAATCATGCCCATTGTGTGTTAGAGCTATAGTGGGCTTCTATCATAGGTCAAAAATTTGCGTGAAAGTCTTCAGAACCATCAGTGTTAGGTGGGAAGATGGTCAAAAATGCTAAGAACAGCTGCTCAGGCCTAAAAAGGATTAATTCTGTTCTCCATTGTGACTAACAGGAGAGTTGTGTTAATACGATGAAGTGGATTGGCACGTCACTTCCACCTGGCAGCTCCCTGTGCTCCACTTGCACATGCAGTGATTCACCAGCAGTGGGTGGTGAATTATGCAGCAGGCAAAAGAAGATGGGATGAAATCTTCAAAAGATAGGATGAAATCTTCTCTGCCATCCTGAGCTCATCTGCTGAAGATTAAGATTATTTGTTCCTGGATGGCTCAATGAGTATTTTCACAATAGCCAAGTTAAGTAAGGAACATACCTGGATTTTTCAAAGGTTATTTTACAATATGACTGATCCAGTTGTTTTATCTTTGTGTGGTACAGTCTTTCACAGGCTAATTATACGGACATCTTTTCTGCAGTGCTGTGTTAGTATCAACTGTCAAAGTAGCACCTTGGCAAATGGGAAGTCATTACATTTCTGTGTCAGATTCTGCCACTTGTGCACCCAGGGATCTGTATGTCACTGAGTTCTGCCGTAGCTCTGTAATAGGACTATGATAGAAGATAACAGCTGGTAAGAGTAGCAGAGTTCATCTTTTCATGCTTTGTACTGTGACATACCCAACAATTTCTAGGCTTTAAATATTGCTCACATAAGAAAATGCCCTGCTTTCTCACTGATTGTTCAGATAAAATTAAAACCACCCTTCAGATATTTTGCTCTGTAAGAATTGAACTCAGCTCAGCGAGGAAAACTGTTTGGGGGGAAAACCATCACCTTCCACCTGTTCCAAAATAAAATTAAAGGGTATTTGAGCAGCAGGGATAAAAACCTGCGGAGCTCTGCTCCAGCCGAAGCAAGGGGAGCGTTCTGTAATTGCCTGTCTGTGCTCGCACCTCGCTATGTCCCGAGACTCGCAGCGCGTTTCACCTTTGCAAAACGCCGCGCCCTGTGTGCCGGCTGAGACACTGAGAGCATCCCCAAAGCACCGGCGAGCGCGGGGTGCATTTACCGTCTCGCTGTATTTCCATGGAAACTCTGATTGTCACACCGCGCAGCGCTGAAATACCGGGCTCCATCCAGGGCTGCCTGGAGCGGCCTCCCGAAATGCGCCCGCGCTGCAGCCCCAGCCCCAGCCCCAGCCCGCTCAGCCGAGCGGCGGCACCGCCGGTGCCGGGGCCCGGCCCTCGGCCGCCGGCGAGCCCCGGGGCGCCGCGGCACCGCAGCAGATGCGCCGCCAGCGCCGGGGGCTGCGCGCCCCCCTCCGCTTCCTCCGTGCCGGAGCCGTGAGTGCGGAGCGGAGCCGCCGCCTGGCCGCGCCCGCGCCGCCCCCGCGGCCCCTCCTCGCCGCGGGGCGCCCGCAGCGGGACAGCGCGCAGGTAACGCGGGGCGGGCGCGGAGCCGCCGCGGCGGGCTCGGCTCGGCTCGGCTCGGCTCAGCTCAGCTCAGGTCGGTTCTGCTCAGCTCGCCCCAGCTCAGCTCCCCTCCCCGCGGGGCGGCCGCGCAAGTTTGCGCGGGGCCCCGCCCTGGCCCCAAGCGCGGGGATGGGGGAGCGCATCAGCCCTTGGGGTGGCGGTGTCGCGGCGGCCGCGGGGCGCCCGGGGCTCGGGCTGAGAACGGGCGCGGGGTTTCGGACGCGGAGCGGCGCAGAGTGCTTCCCAAGGGAGGCACGGAAGGGCAAAAATAACAGTCGTTCCCGTTTTGGGGTGGTTTGGTGCCGTTGCGAGCCAGGAGTTGCTGTGTTCCCTGGAAAAAAAATGTAGCCAGGCGCTTCAAGTTTTCTCTTCTGGCCAGCGAATAGCCCATTATGTCCCATAGCATTTCCTTGGAGCTGGACATACAATCTTATTAGTTGGCTTTGGCATAATTTCGGAAGTTGTATACTTGTTTTCTGAGATAATGTTGCAGTTCTTTTGGTGATTCAGAGAAATAGGCATACCATTAATAAGTACAAAAATTATTTTTTTTTTACTTCTGAAGTAATTCAATCTGTTGGATTCTTCCAGGTTCTCAGGCTAGTTTTTGCTGTTGCACATTATGAACAAGGACATGAGAATCAGCAGCTTTTTATCCTTAGCTTGTGTAGTGAATGCAACACTCCAGTGGTTTCAGATTTTGTCTCAGATGTTATCTCCGTCTGTATTGATGTCAGGGCATTATTTCTCAGGCTGTAACAACACAGCTCAGTGCTTTCCTAAAGCTTTGGTGGTCGTGCAGTAACAACCACTCGTATTAAGTATTTACCTCTGTGTAGATGCTTAAAAACCTTCTCTGACTTTTTTTGTGCAGTCTTCATATTTCTCCACTATTATGCGGGCAGAAAGATTAGAAAGATTGTACTTCTTACAATTTTACACAATGTGCTTCTTCCTCCCTGTATGTTTTCACCAGGGGTTGGGGCGGGGGGGGGGGGGGGGGGTTGTTTTTTGGGATTTTTTGTGGGGTTTTTTTGGCTGGTTTTTTTTTCTTCTTCTTCTTTTAGCATAGAGAAAAGTCATCTAAGACTTTTAAATTGTTCACAGCTATAAAGGTTAATTGCCCTGTTGCAGGGATTAAATTGACTGGACTGTACAAGGACCAGCCAGTCAGAAATAACTTAATAGGTATTAATATTGTGGAATATTAGCTCTTATCCATGAATAAACCTTAATATAAGTATCTCATCTAATTGAAGGAACATTTCTGGAAAAAAAACAATTACCTTTAGAGGATGATGGTTGCCTGCCTAACTTTGGTGTTCTTGAAAATTTCCTTGGATCCTGCCACAAAACTACAATCTCTACTGCCTTGTGCAGCCTAGCCTCCTGCCTCGAGCATTCCACTGAAACTAGAGGAGACCTAGGCAAGCCCACACGGAGCTCATGGGTATGAGCTCCCACAGGTGTAGCCGAGCACAGTCAGGAATGTGCATTGTGCAGGCCAGCATTACAGAACGGGGACCTCGTTTGCTTCACTGATAAATGCAGGAGGTGAAAGTGATCCAACGTTTAGAGATGACAGCTAGAAAACCTCCAGCAGGTACCTTCAGATTAAGTAAATCTGAGTTTTAAGAAGAGGTGCAAGACCACCTTGGCACTATCATGCATTTAGTTTAGAAATACACTTCAAATATGAGATCAATGTTTTGAAAAGAGGCTGTTATCTAATTCTGTTTCCCACAATGGGATTTTCAGGAATTTCCATTTTCCTGAAAGTTACAGCCATGTGCTGCACCAGGATTGACCAACTAATATGAGCGAGGGTGAGCAAATCTCTGAGAATAGAAGCAGCTGTTAAAACAAAGCAGGAACATAAATGCCAATGAAAGCACAGAACCCTGTGAAATCAGTGGCAGGCTAAAATGAGTTTGGGGACTAGGGATCAATAATATGGGAAAAAAACTTCTGTTTGTATCATTACAGCTGCTGACACTCAGACTGACAGCAACCGATTTCTTTTTGAGCAGGAGAAAATGCTCAGAGAACAAGAGATCTACCTGGCATGTTGTGAAATTAGGGGGGAAAGCCTGCTTTCTTTTTACACATCCAAAATGAAAATAAAATTCTCTTTGTGCATTTTGCAAAGGGAGCTTGTGTCAGCACAGCAGTTGTCTGTTGAAACCAGCAGATTAAAATGTTATTCCTTCCCTCTCTGTCTTGCTGTCACTCTGAAACTATAGGAAGATGGTGCAGAAGGGGTTTCTGTGCTCCACAGACTTTATTGGTGCCCTGGGTGTTCACCCAGGGTCTGAAGAGATCATGGTATGACTTCTTCCAGTGCTCCTTCCTCATAGAAATTAGGACATGTGGTAGGGAAGAGCTCATCTCTCACCTGAGTCAGAAGGCAGCTATAGCACAGAAGGAATGGAGCTGGCAAGCCCATGCTAGGCTTCAGAGGCATTCCTGCTAAACTTCTTCAGTACTGATGCATCTCAACAAATATGTCTGCTTCAGGAAATGAGCACATTTGCTTTTTGTTTTTAAAGACACAATTTGTATTAAAAACACAATGAACCCTTCTGCTAAATCCATATTGCAAGAGCTTTATGTGGAAGTGTAGAAATCCACAGAACCTGGCAATAATCTTACACTTAAACCTTCAAGAAAAATGTAGTAAACATTAATTTATTACATATGTTACAACATAACACTACATAAAATTTTGCTCCTTGGTCTTATTCTTAGCATTATATTACCTTATCCAGGGCAAAGGTTATGCAGAAAAAGTTATGTAGTGTTACATTTAGGAAATAGAAAGAAATTTCATCAAATTTGGGAAGTCACTGTGTTGACTTATACCATTTTCAGTTGGTTACTAAAAACTCAGGAATTAGCTCCAAAAAATAAGTAGAAGTCTATTTACTTCATGAGCTAAGAGTTGCATAAATAGAAGCCTATCAAAATGAAAACTTCTGATTGTATCAATATAGAAACAGAGAGATTAGATCACGTATAGGTCTCTAGTCTGCTCCTTTAAACTTAATCTAGAGGCAAATATAGTCTCAGATAGCACTGCTTGTCTATTATATGGTTTTCCACCATTTCATTAAAGAATAGAAGAAACTGAAGAGAAATAATATGCATTAATGCCTCTCTGCTCATATGCACACAATTATAATATTCATGTTATGTAATTTCATGTATTCAGTTCTTAATTCTGTTTTAGCTGTTATATATATATATATATATATATATATATATATATATATATATATATATATATATATATATATATTTCTACTCTTACTTGGAGGACCTTCACATCACAATAGAGTTAGTGAACATTCTCAGGTTGTTTTATAGTTTGAGCTTCCCTTTGGCTCAAACCGTAACAATAGGAACACACGTATGAAGGAAGATGCACATCTGCATGTGTGAAAGCAACCAAATAATTGCACTTTGAAAATGTCAGCATGTTACAGCTCACTGAAGATTGCTACAGTCTTGAAGAGCCCTGTCTTTTTTAGGTGACAGATACAGCCTTCTGCTCTATTTACATAAGCTTTGGGTTTGTAGATCTTTTTTGTTTTCTCTTATGTAAGATTTCTAAACATTAAGCATTTTTGCACAGGGCATTGGCACTCTGGAGAATTTTGACTTTGAAACTCTAGTACATGCAAGTGCTTAAGATAAATGGAGGTTTGAACTGAACTGTCTGTTTGTTCTAAAATGAAGACTAATATATGAAGATTCAGTAGGCAGAATAACTTTGTGCTGAGCTAGGTTTAACACTAGATGATTCTGTGCTGAATAAGTAGCAGTTCACTGAATTTTCAAATGGCTGTGTAGAGTTTGCTTCCAGTTAACACTGTCCTCTCTATATTACATGCAATTACTTTACGTATTTTTTAGTTTTCCTTTCTGCTTGAGCAGTTAAACTATATTCAGCACTTAGTATGAGATGTTTTCTATACACACATGAAGAATTCCTTATTGGATACTGACAGTGGATTTCCTGATCTTTTTTGAAAGCTCTCACCTATTTTGTGTTAGTTGTCTACTAGCAAGATAAGAAATACTACTGCAGTTGTTAGCATTTTCAGGTGCCTTCTTTATAATTTGCAATGATGTAATGATTATCCATCTGCCCAGATGGTGACTGTAATTTCCTTAGTCATATCAATGGGCTGTTATTCACATGAGTAATCTCACCGACTCGAGGTGTATTGCTTTTGTAGCTAACTGTTCCCTCATGGAAAGCCTGCTAATATGTTCTGCTGCAAAATACAGTTAAAAGGCAGCATCATAATGCAGACCTGTAACTTGCTGTTCTCCCACGTGAGCATCTAGGTAGGAGGCCTAAGAGTGCTGAACACCAAATGATAAAGCCTACTTAGCTAATTCATGTTGACCTGAAGTTATGCAGGATCTGCCTCACAGTAGAACTAACATCAATAGTAATTTATTTGCATTGAGGTAATACAAGGTAAATTTATGCATTTTTACATTCTGATTAACAGCAATATCATAATTTCTTCAGATGCTAATTAATGCCTTTCTTGTTCTAAGCAGGACTGTAAAATGGATTTAGGATTCAAAGACCATAACAACAGCACACATACCAAGAACACCTCTGCTGCAACAAAGAATTTTTCTGCCTGGGAAGACTATAAGAGTAGTGTTGATGACATGCAGTACTTTCTTATTGGGCTGTACACACTTATAAGTCTGGCTGGCTTTGTGGGAAATCTGCTTATACTAATGGCCCTATTAAAGGGCAAGCAGAAGACAGTAATAAACATTCTCATTGGAAACTTGGCCTTTTCTGACATCTTGGTTGTGCTGTTTTGTTCACCTTTCACGCTGACATCCGTCCTGCTTGACCAATGGATGTTTGGCAGTGTCATGTGCCATGTAATGCCCTTCCTCCAGTGTGCCTCAGTCCTAGTTTCAACTTTGATGTTAATATCTATTGCTGCAGTCAGGTACCGTATGATAAAGTATCCCCTCTCCAGCAATCTCACAGCAAAACAAGGCTATTTCTTAATAGTTATCATTTGGGCCTTTGGCTTCACAATTTGCTCCCCTCTGCCAGTTTTCCATAAAACTGTGGACCTCAGCAAAACTCTGAATTTAGAGGGACTGGAGAACAGGCTGCTGTGCATTGAGTCATGGCCTTCTGATTCCTACAGGATCGCCTTCACGATAGCCTTGCTGTTCATGCAGTACATCCTGCCGCTGGCGTGCCTGACCGCCAGTCACACCAGTGTCTGCAGGAGCATAGGTGCTAGGCTGTCAAACAAGGAAAACAAGTTTGAAGAAAAGGAGATGATAAACCTAACTCTTCATCCCTCTAAGAACACTGGCACACAGGTTCAACCCTCCAGATATTCCAGGTGGAGCTGTGCCTTTGGCAGAAGGCATCACAGAAGATACAGTAGAAAGACGTCAAGTGTGATGCCAGCTATTTCAAGGCATCATCAGGATACTCATTCCAGAGATCTCCCAGAAACCTCTGACACAGAAAAAAGCCAGCTCTTTTCCTCCAGTAAATTCATCCCTGGGATCCCTATCTGTTTTGAAATGAAACCAGAAGAAAATACAGAGATCCAGAACATGATTACAGTATCCCAGTCCATCATCAGAATTAAGACAAGATCGAGGAGGGTTTTTTGCAGACTGACAGTGCTAATACTAGTTTTTGGCTTCAGCTGGATGCCTCTTCACCTTTTCCACATTGTCACAGATTTTAATGCTACTCTTATTTCCAACAGGCACTTTAAATTAGTATATTGCATATGCCATTTGTTGGGTATGATGTCCTGCTGCTTGAATCCCATCCTCTATGGGTTTCTTAACAACAGCATAAAAGCTGATTTAATGTCCCTTATTCCATGCTGCCAAATACCATGATTTTATGTGCCCCAAGATAAAGTAAAACAAACAAATATGGTTTTCAAGCCTAGTGGCGTGTGTAGCTGTAAAAGGTAAATTAGTTTAGTTTAGTTTATGTGACTTGTTTGTGATTAGCAGCATTTTTTTGTGGATGGAAAGTTCTATGGCTGCATGTATTTCTTGCATTGGGCAGAAATATATGCATATATTATAATATTCTTTTATCTGTTACATGTAGGAAATCATGCCCAGTATACAAAACCAGAATACCATTTTCATTACCCAAATTGTTGGCAACCTGTACTTTGAAATTATACAGAATATATAATGAGTAATAAATGTGAGACAGACTACTTAGATATATCAGTATTAACTGTCATAAAACTATAATAAAATACATATCATTTACTAAATAATTATTGTTGAGATTATTTCAGTGCCAACTTTGACTGTTTTGAATATAATTAAATCTCTCTTTCTGGATGTTATTAGGAAAATATTTTTCCTTAGCTCTTTGACTCATAGTTTGCAATATCTTTGCAAGATGGTTTGCTGCTTATTCCTAGGTTGCCTTATTCCTAGGTTCCCTGGAACAGGTTGGAGGGTCGTTGTTCTTGCCTTGATTCTTTCCATCTCACTTTATTTATCCAATACAACCTATCTCTGATTTCCTCAGCCAATTTTCACTCTGGTTTGTCATTTTATGTAATTTTCATCCAGCCTGAATTTGTCTATAGTTATGTCTTTATTCTCTTTATGACACCCCTGAACATACCATACATTTTTGACCAGAGTAAGCCTTCGTTATCTAAGCAAATGATAGCGGAAAGAAAAAGAAAATGGAAAGACATCAGGAATTTTCTCTTCCTTTACCAAAATGCAAAAGCTTACTGCACTTCATTTTAACTCATCCGCTTGCTTTGGAAAGGTATAACAGCTTTCAAATACACATCTGCATGTGTGCCTTGACAGATGCGGAGGGAGAAGCAGAGCAGATTAATTTTCAATTGAACAAAGGCAAGTGTGGGGTCCTGCCCCTGGGGAGGAATAACCTGTCCCTGCACTAGGACAGGCTGGGGTGACCTGCTGAAAGCAGCTCTGCAGAGAAGGGCCTGGGGGTCCTGGTGGACACCCAGCTGTCCACGAGCCAGCAGTGTCCTTGTGGCCAAGAGGCCAACAGCATCCTGGAGTGCATTAGGAAGAACATTCCAGGTGGTCAAGGGAGGTCTTCCTGCCCCTCTGCTCAGCTCTGGTGAGGCCACATCCGGAGTGCTGTGTCCAGTTCTGGGCTCCTGAGGACAAGAGAGATACGGAGTGTGTGGAATGGATCCAGTGGAGCACAACAAAAATGATGATCAGACTGGAGCATCTCTCTTACGAGAACAGGCTGAGGTGGCTGGGCCTGTTCAGCCTTAAAAAGAGACAACTGAGATAGGCTGGATCAGATGTGACACACTGTGGTCCCTTCCAACCTGACCCATTCTGTCATTCTATGTGTGTAAACATGTGTGCAAACACACAAATACACACACACATTTTCTGCATCTCTCCTCTCTCCTTTTTAACCAGAACGGTACTTTTCCTTTCAAATTTAAATCACAGGTATCTTCCCTATGTCATATATTTCATAGCACAAATGCAAAGTGTATATATATATATATATATATATACATATATATATATATATATATACTTACCTGCCTCAGACTAATTTAATAATCCAATTCTGCCCTCAGGATTCAGTAAATATAAAAGTTTTGCTTTTAAGCAAAAACTTTAAGTTTTAAGCTGTAACACCTCTCCCCAGGTATGGCTGATGCTTATTTTCTTTTCTCCACTAAGATTTTTTTATCCAATAGGCTTTTGTATATAGCTTCTACAAAAGTTATCATTTTTATAAATGAGTGGTTGGAAACAGTCATTGTGCACTTTTTTTCCCTCAAGAAACATCCTTTCCAGATAGTCTTTCAAGTGAAAACAGTTCTTTTGTTTTGAAGAATCATCAACTTATTTTTTATCATTGTGTTAAAATTCTGAGAGGCTTCCTCCCCAAGCCATTATCTGCTAAGGAGTTTATTATATGTCAGTGGGTAATAGTTTCTCTCCTTAAAGAATTTTTCTAATATCTAGTTCTCAGTAACCCATTGTTCTTTGCTTTCAGTAGTGATATACTTTAATAGTTTCTTCCTGGACATTGACTACTGCATTTTGCAGATTACTATCTTCTAAAGTCCTATAATATGTCACTTACTAGAGTAAAAATGGTCAGAATAGATACTGCTGGAACAATAGATATTAAAATAGCTTTTTTAAATATTTTAAATACTTTAAAAATATTTATGACTAATCTTATTATATAAACTTAGGGAAAAGTTAACTATATCTATAGTCAGAACACAATTATATAATCCTACAGAAGTAACTGTAGCTTTTGCCTTCTTTTTGTCCACAAATTTTTGCATCATTGTAATATATAATGTTATTTATACCATGTGATATAGCCAGATAGTATAAAAGGATAAGAAAGCAGTCACATTGCTTCAGCTAGAAATATTCCTTCTGACTTATTTTTTTTTCAATTTACTGTTATCTTCCTTCTTACTTGCTGTTTATTTTCTATTCCTTCCATTCTCTCAGAATTTCAATTATATTTAACTCCTACATTGCCAATTGTTATTTATACATAAATTAAATGTTTTAGTAATTTAGTAATTATTCTTCCCATAGCAAATTCTACTCTGTATGGCAAAGAGAACCATGCTAGGACTGTAACAAGGCCTTCCTCCAGTTTCTGAGTTGCACAAAGATTAGTGTACACTGCAGATTTTATATTTATATCTATTTGCCTGGATGAAGTCAATAACTGTGCTCCCTACTCTTTACACTGATCAAAGCACCACAAATTGTAATTTGGCAATAGAGAATTAAATTAAGACAGCTATTGAACTTCTTTAGTCCTGTGCCATATAAATCTGTCATCTTGTTTTAAAGCAATAGTGGGAGAATGGGTATTTTCTTTATTTATAAAGCCATAATTAGCATTCCATTTGGAAATTTCCAAAATATCCCTGTCTTTCCTCTGAAATGTTAAATAAAAACAAAACAACTTTTCTACCTTCCACTTTTCTTCAACAGCCAGTGTAGCTTGATCCCAGTAGCAGCAAGGAATACATATGAATCAGAAAGGAGCAGTAGCAAGTGAAATCAGGTATTAGGTAATTCCCAAAGGAGTGACTTCTATGAAAGGGATAAGAAACAACTGAACCATCCATTAAACATTTTCCTAGTCCTGAACATTTAAAAAAGAATTCTAAACACAAGGATATTTTCCTTGTGCTCTTTTCCCTGTTTCTTTATTAGGCCTCGTCTGAGCTGCAGTAAATGCAGCTTCATACCCAACAGTGACTGGCAGTGTGGTGTTGTTTCCAATATGTGTTGAAAAAAATGTTATCTGCCACAGTATCCAATGAAATTTTATCATTCTTACATGTAGACAGATGTATGTGCAGGTACAGATATAGATAATGCACACTTCCTAAAAAACAAAGCACATTAAAATAGTTTTTCAAGTAGCACATATAACCAAGTCCTTTTGTTATCTAAAGTCTACCCCTTCTGTAACAAAATATCTAAATAAATGGGAAGATAGAAGTTTTGTTTTGATAGCATCCACTAAATGCAATCAGGAAACAACAGCTGCAGAGCCATATATCCATTGGAGTTCAAAGAATGGATTGTAATGGTAGAGTAATTCCTCTCTATTAATTAAAAAAAAAAAAAAGGCTTTCAGACAGCTGGTCTTTGTGTATGATGAATGTTAAAAGTCTTAGGAAGACTCACATAACATAAATTAGTTTTTCTAGTTCTATAAAATATTATTTACAGAGTTGACTTTTTGAAAATGCCAAAGATTAAAATTCACCTTTGCCCCTTCTCTTTCAGTGGAGAAGAAACAGATGCCCTGGCATGTCCAGGTCACTCCTGAGCCAGCCAGGGTGGTGACCATGGCTGAGAGGAGGTCTGCATGGGCTGACACTGCAGTGAATTTAGTGAGGTTGTGGTCCCTGTGGTTCCCCAGAGTGCCGTGGCAACAGGGAGAGCTGTGCATGGCTGCCATGGGTCCAGAGCAGCTGCTGCCTCAGCAGGCAGCACAGAATCCTTGCAGGGGAGCTCTGACCCCAGCAGGTCAGTGGGACAGGAAAACCACATTACTGGCAGCGGTTGTCCTGTTCTTGGAGCCTGGAAGCTCTCATGACCACATATTTCCTTCTCTAAAATATGAACACCTGAAAAAAGGGGAAAAAACAACCCATTGATCTGCAGATGTGTAAGAACCAAGAAGAGGAGTGTAGTCAGAAAGAGAAGTGTTCACTTCCAATCATGCTGAGATAGGATCCACTTCTGCTGTGCAAAAGTATTAACAAATTAAAAAAACCTTCTGTTATCCATAGGGGTCTGTCAGCTATTATTGTACTTCTGGGAAAAAAAATATCAATAGATTTTCACAGTAGTCCCAATATCTTTCTGCAGCATACAAGACAAACAGTATTAAACATCATGGTCTCCAGAAAGACAGCTTTCAGAAATACTGTTGAGTCCAGGAATTTACCATTTTATTTTGTTGAAAGCTAAATTATGTCTATATTACTTGCCTTTAAAAGTCTTTGCCAGAAAATACATTATTATTACAACCTGGAACTGTCTTAGGGCAGTGGCAGGACGCTTGTCCTAGACAGGTTGCTTCCTTTTTCCCCCACGTGACTGGAATAATGGTATGAAATTGTAAGCCTCATTATTTCAAAGACAATTAAGTATTTTTGAACTGTTTTTGACCATATGTGGTTTCTTGTTCTTTTATTTCATAGGGGTTTTTAATATACAGTTAAATACAAACCTCTTGTATTCTTTTTTTCCTAGAGCCTTTTACATGCAATATGTAATGAAGACTCCTGCAGTTGCTTTTTTCTTGATCCAAAAATATATACACATTTTTCTAAGATATATTGCTTGAAGGTTGCCCTTACACTGAGAGTAGGTAGATCTGTTGTTAATGTTCATATTCAGTTGAAGTAACTTTTCACAGGAAGAGAAACAAAAGAGATAAAGAGAACTAAAAGCAGATCCACATTTACACTACTTACCCACATTCTGCCAGAGACAGAATGCATCAAAGCCAGACCTTTCTTAAGCACCTGCTACGAGCATTACTAATACCACAGGTGACCAGAAGCCTATGGTAAATTTTTGAGTCTCAGGAAGCAACAGCTAATAAGTGAGTATGGGTTTAAATGCCTTCCAAATTACCCCTCTCAAAATCTTCCTTTAACACAAAAGCATTTTCTTCCCAACCATTTTATAAAGACAGGTTTGCTGAGATCACTCAGAGTGCATCATGCTGTGCCATTAAGACAATCTGTGTCATCATACTAGAGCATACACTTGCGCCAGTGAATCTTACCACAGCATCTATTTTTAAATCTCTCAAGCCCAGGGATACTAGAAATATGTGCTCTACCAGGTTACCATGATTTCCTGGCCCCCTTATCAAACTTCATCTCAGTTAAAAGAAAAAAAAAAAGCCTGATACAACTTGTCCTTGGTAAAAAGTCTTAAATCCCAATTTCCTCAGAAAGACTATAACTGCAGGCAGGAAAATGTGGTCACAGTGTGTTTTTAAGAGCTGAGCAATGAATTAAGATCACAACTGGCACCATTGTTATGAATCTAGTAGAACTATACAAGTCAGACTTTTATTAATCTTGTTTCCTTTTGAAGAGAAAATATTGTAATAATTTTTAAAGTTATTAAATTACTTCATTACACGCTAATCTTAAGAAATATCATAAAACAGAATATTGCTACAATCCAAATTCAGTTTATTTGAACAAGTACGAATGCTTCATTTTACCCTTGTAGTCACATTAAGGTGATCCTTTTAATAATAAGGCTTAAAAGTAATCCTCTGGGAAGTTATTAGAATAGTGATTTGACATTTGAGACTAAAGTAAGTTGGCCCTGCTCTTACATCCAGTTCATCAAATACTTCCTTTGTCTCAGCAGGAAAAGGGTAATTTCTGTATCACGTGGAGATTAATGGGACATTTTTCAAGCAGGAAACATGTATTAATGTCTCTGGGAACAAAATTATTTTAAAGATACTTTGGTGCAAGATTTCTCAAGAGGAATAACTGTGATACTCAAGCAGTTGTTCCTCTCTTCAGACTCAGTTGGAACCACAAAGATGCAAAACCCATTTTATGACAGACCACAAGACTGTTAACAATAAGTTTAACTATAAATCTATTTGGGTTTTGGGGTTTTTTTGTTGAGAGAAAAACAGATAAACTAGGAGGCAAAATCATCCCTACTACAAGTAATTTTAGGGCCTCTTTCTACCAGATTTTCATCTGATTTTCATCCAGATTTTCTTATGTTGAACAAGGTGGTAAACATACTCTGTTTTAACTCCTAGTAATTTCCTTGGATGTATGACGCTTTCCACCAAATTTGGATTCACTTAGCATTCATAAAGATTTTGACCTCTTGGCCAAAGAATTAAGAAGCTGCACAAGAGGTCAGAATATAAGCTAATTTTTACTTTCTGCTGGTTTTGTGTTTGTTTTTGTTTCCTTTTTCTTTTCTTTAATTTTTTGGGATGTTAGCACAACTGGGAAAAGTGCAGGTTGTTTACTGCAGGGAAATTAAACTTATTTTTATGTAACTACTGGGACCAAAACCAGGCGAAACAATTATGTATTTCTTAAGACTCCATCAGTTCCAAGGCACAGCTCATAAAGGTAATTGTCTGAAGCCTCGATGATACATTCTCTCAATTAATATCCTGGAGTATGAGAACACATTTCAGATAGCACAGCCTCATCTGATCCTCACTGCACATCACAACGGGTGAAATTCAGAACAACATTCCTTCTGCAGAACTAAATTGCAATATGCTCTACTTGAGATTGCTCCTTAAGACCATTCAGGGACTGAAGCTTATTCAGGGCACAGCTTGTATCTTACTGGTTTTGTGGGATTCAGTTCCTCAGAAAAGCTGCTGCAAGGCCCTTTATGTCAGAAAAATTAGTTAGTTCCCAGGAGCTCTCAGGAGCATGTAACACCAATCTCCCCCTCACACATCATCACACCTGCAGTCAGCAGGGGCCCTCAAATGTTGTTCCTTTCACAGAAGAGATGGATGAAAAAAGCAGTGAATGAGACTGAAAACTCTGTGGTACTTGTTTTTCCTCTTGATCTGAAATAGTCTAAAATTGGAGACCTTCCAGAAAGTTGTGGAAGACACCTGTGTGAGACTCCTAGAGAGGGAACAAGGAATCACTTCACAGAGATGAAGTGGAATGAAGAAATCTGTCTGTGCAGGACTAGATAATTACTTCAACACATCCAGGATCCTAGGGTCTTACTAATTGCATGGGGAAATAATAATAATAAAAAGTAGTTATTTGCATATGCAGTTTTGATAATTTTAAGATAAACTTATTGTAAGTCCTTGGAGTCTTATATATAATACATACATACCTGACATGTGCTCTAACCAAAGCAACTTCACCTTGTAACACAGCTCCAGCACCAAACTACCCTTTGCTTTTAAGCTATTCACTCCATTTTTATTGTACCATGTAGAGGTTTAATTCCAGCCAGCAGCCAAGTACCACACAGCTGCTGCTCATTCCCATACCAGTGGAACTGGGGAGAAAATCTGAAGGGTAGAAGGTAGAAAACTCACAGGCAGAGATGAAGACCTTTAAATAGGGAAAACACAAGCCACATGCACAAGCAAAGCAAAACAAGGAATGAATTCACTGCTTCCCATGGCAGGCAGGTGCTCAGCCATCCCCAGGAGAGCAGGGCCCCATCATGTGTGTCAGTGATTTGGGAAGACAAGCACCATCATTCAGAATATTTCCCCCTTCCTCCTTCCCCTCACTTTACACACTAAGCATGATGCCATTTGGTCTGGAATATCTCTTTGGTCAGTTGGAGTCACCTGTCCTGGCTGTGTCTCCTCCCAGCCTCACATTGCACCCCCAGTCTCCTCTCCAGTGAGGCTGTAAAAAAGCAGAAATGGCCTTGGCTCTGTGCAACCCCTGCTCAGCAATAACAGGAACATCTCTATGTCATCAACTCTGTCCAGCACAAATCCAAAACACAGCCCCATATCAATGACTGGGAAGAAAATTTACTCTACCCCAGCCAAATCCAGCACATTCCATTACATGGCACAACAATCAGGTCTGATCCTGATTAAAGATTATATTGAATTACTACCAGGAAAATTATCCAAGAGAACAGAACCAGAAAAAAAAAAATTACATCTGTCAAAATGAGAGGTTGATTAGATCAAGATATTCCTAAAAGCTATGGGAGTACTACAACTTATTGGCACTTGTTCAAATACCTGAAAGGTAAAGGTTTTTTTTCCATACTTTGGTGCTTGTTTTTTCTGAAATACAACTTCCAGACTGTGTTCTTAAGTAGGAACATTGACAAAAGACAAAGTTATACTAAGAATTTAATGACCAACAAAAACAAGGCACACCAAACTCCCCCACCCCAAAAAACAAAACAAAACAAAAACCAACCAACCAACCAAGCAAACAAAAAGCCCAGAAAATACCCAAACAACCCAGACTAGAGACATCTTTCATGTAAAGAACACAAAATAAATAGATAATGGTTTATTTTATCTTGTTATAATACTTATTTCAAGCACTCTAGCAAACTGATTTCTTCTTTCCCTGCATGAATTTCATGAGATAAGGCTTACAGTAAACCCATAATTTATAATGGTAAACAAGAACTAAAAAGCAGAGTTCATTTACCTATTGCTAGAAATGCAAATAACCTTGCTGTTGATTATTTATAGCAGAAATAAAGACAGCATCTGTTACTCTGTTTATGCAATAGCATTTGTATAAAGATTTTATATATTCATTTTTAACAAATAAGAGATATAGCAAAGGGATTCACAGCCAGGCTGATTCTATGTTTGTATCACTTTATCAATTTATTCCTCATGATACATAATGTTTTTTGAAGGATGTCAAAAAAGTAGTAAACAATATGAAAAAAATCCTGTTTCCTCACTGAAACATTAACTTCTATTTTCATAACAGTGTTTAATCCACACTAAGCACCCCAAAAGGAAGAGTCTTCACACATCTGTGAGATTTCCTTGGCGAAGCCAATAGCAGTGTTAATCTGCATGTTGGTGGTGCTATACAGAAAGTTGAATTCTGTAGTATTTTAGTGCTGTTTAAGAACAGCCTTACTAAGGAAGAAATACAGCTAAGCTGCAACAGCATCCTTATTTTTCATCTTTTGTTAAAAAAATGCACTTAAGTGTAATCGGCCTTATTTATTTATTTAAGATTAACATTTATAGTATCTATAGCACACTGGTGGACATAACCTGATCTGAGCAGGTCATGCATGATATTTTCTGTAGCTTCACCTTCTGGTGTTTCTGCTCCCAAGATCAGTAATAACAGAAGACTGTGAGAGCCCTCTCCTGGTGAACAAAATTTATCTCCCTCCAGCTGCTGCTTGCTAGCCAAAGATTCTGAGACAGATACTGCAGCTGTAAAAGAAGATAGTGCTTATAATGTACTCTTAAGGGTTTTTTATTTATTAATATTTTTCTTAAGTTAAAAGACACAAAACAAAGCTTTATTTTCCAAATACCACCTTAAAAAGTAAAGCAAAAAGTCAAGGAAAATACTCCTCAAAAAACTGCAAAGAAATATTACCTTAACTATACTTTCACACCAGTACAAATTTTGCATGGCTAAGGCTGACGCCTATCTGGAATGTTTTAAATAAAACTTATTTAAAGGTTTTTTTGTTAGTGATAGGTATTGAGAAGGTTGTATGCACAGAGTCATTCTGCAGGCAGGGAATGAATGAGCTGAAAACCCCGAGGCATCTAAAGGGAGCCCTGGGATCCTCTGAGATGGGAGTGGAGAGGAAGGCTCTAGCTAGGCAGGAGCACATTTCTTTTCTCCTGTGTAACCAACCAGAGACAGCCTGTGCTGGGTGCACATGCTACCAAAACTGAATCTTCTACCAAAACTGAATCTTTTTCTAGGCATTCCTCTTCACTCCTAGAACATGTATGAGGCAGTCTGCCCACATTATTCAGAAAGGAGAGGAGCATATATTAGATACAATATCCTTTCCCTATCTATAGTTGCTGTTATTAAATTTTGCACTTTCCTTAATACCTGTATTTATAACATGAATTTGGCTTATTCTCCTGCTGTGCTCTCCCCTTCCCTGTAGCAAGTGCTCAATTTAGGTTGAAACACTGCCTCTTTCACTTGCACTTCTGCTTATCTTAGTCTGATTTACTGTATTAATTTTAAAGATGCTGTGTCTCTCTGTTCCATGACTTTTGAAGCCTCAGAAGAATTTTAAGTTCCAACAACTTTAAGTTCAAATCAGACTAAGTCAAGGAACTACCAGACATGCTTGGGTCCAGCTTACTGTCTAGGCAGCATGTAAGTTCAGAGGCAAAGGTGGTTTAAGTAATATTAACACAATAAGAGTGCACACATGCTCAAAAGAAAGCTTAGAAGCTTTGAGACTTTTGAGCTTCAGAATATACAGAGGCAACAAACACTCTTCCATTGCTGTGGGAACGAAGCATTAGAGCTGTGATCTCACCCCCCTGTCTTGGGGAGCAGAAAACTCCACACAGCAGTTTCCCAAGTGTTTTTTCTGGGGAGCAATGATGGCCAAGGCAGCCTAAAATGAACTCACTGATCATTTGCATCAAAGTCATCTCAGCTGAAAGCCAAGCTTTATCCAGATTGAAAGCAACCAAGAGAGGTTTATGGGCCTGTTTTTCTGGGTACTAGCATAAATTGTGTTGCCTTATCTGAAGAGTTTGCATGGAGATGGCAGAGGTTGGCTGTGTAGCAACTGCTAGTGAAATAAATGCTCAGAAAACAAAGAGTTTAATATATGTACTTTGCTCTTAATGTTGGCACGTGGCTGGTTAAGGTGTGGTGTGTAGTCAGTGTAGGGAGTCAGAAAAACTGTATACACTGAAACTATTATGCACTGGATAACTTTTATGATAGGTAATTTTCAAGCAGTTATAAAAACAAGTGTTTCACAATGTAAATTTTTCTGCTTGAAAAGGGAAATTCTATTTTTTAGCTAGCACACAGTTGTTTTCCTCAGCAAGAAGGAAAACATGAGCAGTGAGTTATTATGTGAAAGAGCCTTCCATGATTTCAGAGACAAACACTGCCAGTACAGCTAGCACTGATATCTCTTGTAGAGGTCAAAGAGCTGAAATACAGTAAGGCCTCCTTATTAAAAAGGACTTTTTATATATGCTTTTATATAAATATGTAGCCTAGATTCCCATTTCATATGATCTAATACAAGATCTCATCTCCTCTGTTTTTTTTTTACAGCAACAAAGCACATTAACCTTGCTATTTCTAGCTTCAGCTATAAGGTAGAATCCAGTGTAGCAACAAGACATAAGTGTCAACTGGAAGATTCAAACTGACATCTAGGAAAACACTTTTGTATGAAATGACTTCAAGGTGACTTTTTGCTTCATTTTTCATTGCCTTTTTCTTCTTTTTTTTTTTCCTACCCTAGTATTTTCATTAAATAAACAAATATATTTAAGTCTTTGACATTATGTTTTATTAATTTTAAGCTCAAATGACACCAGTGGGTAGAGGGCTCATTGCTTATCTGGAAATGAACAACTGCAGTGAAATGCTGTATGAAGCAAACCACCTCTGAGCATTTGTACACTAAAATGGAAACTGGGACATGTATTGTGCAAAGCTAAAAAGATCAGTCTGAGAACTTATATCACTGAGCAAACTTAAGAACTTGCTCTCAGCCATTGACCAGCCTTGCTGTATCAAAAAAGTAACAGACAGATAAATGAAAATACTGAATAATTTCAAAATTATCATAGGAGCCCTGAGGATCCTAAATTAATACACCTAAGTTAGTGCAAGTTTTCAGAAGTAAATGCTCTGCAGACAGCTCTGTAATCAGGGGCAAAAGAAACCATAGAAAAACCTCAGAGAACAAAGATGTTTCTTACTGACCTCCATTCAGGAGCTGAGAAGAAAGAGGAGGGCTCTGCTGACTGCCATTTGCTTTTTTGGAGCTGCTTTTACACTCCTGACTCACATGCTTCACAAGCAGGTAAAGCAGGGTGCACATCTTAACTTCCTTTTTCCCACTTTTTTGAGGCTCTGGAGAAGTTTTGTCCCTCTCTCTCTCCGTTGCTCTACTACATCCAAGCAGAAATACCTGGGAGCACTTCCAGGTGCTTCTTGTCATGTCCCCACACTAGACCACAAGAGCAAGGCATGGAAGGTGATAGAGGATAACAGGAGAAGACACAAGATATGACTCCTCAGATACCTAATGTACCATTTCTAAGTACAGCCAAGAAACCTAGTTCCAATCCAGTTTATTTCATCTAGTAAAATGATTTTGGGTAAATCAGTGGAACCACCAGCTCACCTAGGTAGCAAATAGGGAAAAAAAAAAAGGAAAAAAGTGATTTAGTTCCTTCTCTAATTCAGTAAACTCATAACTATCTCATTCAGTAAACTAATGAGGTGTGCTAGTCTAGACAGGATTATATGAGATGATTATTTTTAATCAATTAAGGTGTGGCAAATATTGTGCCTTGTAGTCCTTTAATGAATGGTATACTTTCATCTACAGTCACATGGATCATGCTGATCATCTGTATTTATACAGAGCAGAAGAGAAGATGATGTCTAGTTAATAAATACATTACTAATGAAAAAGGTAAATTGGTGAACTGCATAAAAAGAGTGTTGATGAAAAGTTAGTAGAAATCCCTAGTTATCCCTTTGAATGACAACTACAGAAATGGGCTCTTACATAAACAGAAACTGCAGACTGTAAAGGGACACTATTAATACAATGCAAAATTAATCTGTAAGTTTATTGTCAAAAGTATTGCAAAGGTCAAAATCTTTGTGAACTGCATCACTTAATGACAACACAAAAGCACTTTTACACAAAGCCTTTTTACACTTGCTAAGTGATAAAAGTACTTAATAATGAGATCACAGGCTCAGTTGTAAATTAGTTTAAAAAAAAAGCATGAATAAAATATTCTCTGACTGCCACTTGGAGGTTCTAAGCCACCCAGTCTCTGGTCTGATCCATTTATAAATGACTACAAAACTACACCTGAAACAGCTGAAGTTTTAAGACAACATATGTTACAAAAATCCCTCACCAAGTCTAATAGTTTCTGATACAATGTTTATGAAAGCTAATGACAAATTATCAAAACAAAAACTGTAGTGGTGATAATGAATTATTTCTGTGTGCATTTACCAGTTCAATTCCCCTGAACCAATTAACTGAAGATAACAATTGTCATAAACAGCTATGCTGCTCATGGTACCTGTCTAACAAGGTCTGGCCAAGGATTTAAAATTTAATGCACTGAAGTAATTCTTGTTCTAGAATAAAAATAAGGCACAAAAATATATCATTAAGGGCATCTTTTTCTTGTAGAAAGCAGTATAACTGGATGCCAATGCAAGAACTGGCTAAAGGAATTTGTAAAAAATTCTCATTTCTATTATCAATCTATTTCTGAATTACATTGAGGTATTGCCCTTCTAATATAAAACATTTAAAGTTTAATGTCCAGTAATTCTAATTTAGGAAGTATTAGGGACTGTAACCCAGACTTTTAAATAGGGATAACATGAATATTGGATATTTTTGAAGAAGTTTTAGATCTGTTACTAACCACTAAAAATCTTAAATAACTTAAAGCTACATGGAAGTGGATAGGAAAAAAAATCCTTATCAAAGATTCTGCTAAAACATAGTTTTGAAAGTTCACACAAGAGCAATCAAGTGTGTATGAGACAAGACAGCTCAATGTTTCTACAAAATTACTTCATTACAGAAAAAAACAGAAACAGAAAAAAAAATTGCTTCATCACAGAAGAAAAACAAACAGTTTTTCAGAGTGAGCCTCTTGCAGTAGATGATGTTTTTCTTTATACCAAGACCTTCACTTTTTAGTGGACAGGCATTTCAAACTGATTCTTCCAATTTCAGTACCCCAGTGAGAAGTATCAAGTAACATTAGAGAAAGCTTCAGCTTGTCTTCCCATTCCCCTCAGTGAAATGCATCTACCTGGTTAGCAATGCACCTGTCTAACTGAATTGTGCAACAGAGCATCAAGAACCAAGATGAGGCAAGTCATAGTGGGCATGGAAATGCCTTTTCATTTAAAATTTATTGTGATAGGTATTCCTTGGTGATACAAGGAAACCACAAAACTCTTCGGCCTCCTTGCACTCACCAGTATGCTGCAGCACCAGCCTTGGCCCAACCAGCCAGCTTGCTCTCTCCTTTTCACACCTCTGTGACCATTCAGGTTAGGTATGGCAACGTTAACCCCCTCTCATGTTCCTAGTTAGGCTAGTACTCATTTTAAGAATTCACTTTATTATGGACTTGCAGACTTCCTCTCTACCACCTCTGAAAAGAATTGTTGTCATATTCTAATTGTTCAATGTTTGTTATTAGTTCACAAAAATTGCAACTGTAAAATATGGCTCATAGCATGCATTAAAGCTTTTCTTTTAAAGTGCCTACTTTTGCCCTATCCTTAGGTAACTCTTCTTAAATTTTTCTTTTGCAATAGTGGATGGTAATAACTGTGGATAAATGGGTTATTATTTGAAGTGTCAGATGAATGGAAAGAAAAATTTCATAGTGAAAGCAGCAAATGCCGACAAAGTAGAAAACTGCTTTTCAATACATCAGACTTTTCTAAACCAAAACAGCTTTTCTGGATAGAAATTGTCACATTTATGAATAGACTTTTTTTGTAAACTCTGAAAATGAAAATATTGTGATCTATCAAAGATGATAACACCAACACCTTCTCAAATATCCTTATTTTTGTACTATAGTTTTTTGAAAGACAAAATATTTAAAACCAAGAAATTATTAGGCAATTATTGGACTTGCATAACATTGTGTTAAACATCAGAGAAATTATTTTCTAAGTTGATAAAGTTATGCTTTTTTTCTATCTAGAGTAAAACACCTGCAATACTTTTATACTCATTATTATCAGCAGAAACTCCTGAAATTATGCTGATAAGTTCAACATGATTTTATTTAACAGATGCAACAAAATATGACCAACTTCCCCTGCCAAATGGGCAAAACTTCCCTTTCAAGTTAGTTAGCCTGGATTTTGAAAGGGCATTCCTCTGTTATTAAAAAAAGCTTTTGTCTATCTCCTTCTAACAGCTCTGCCCGCAGAGATGTCACCTCCCTGTTTTCTAAGAAACATGGTTCTCATGACATAAGAAAATGCTTCTCCTGACCATCTTCTTGAAAAATGTATGCATAAATACCTTTTTCAGTAATATAAATGCAAAATCTAATGATCACTATGATGATGGGAGCTAAATGCAGAGAAAAGCCTCTCTGAACACTTCCTGTGGCCTGTGTGACTCTTCAAAAGCCAGGAGCCACACGAAGCCACAAAGTCCACAAGACATTCTGCATGTACATGTCATTTACAACAAACAGTAAGGTCCACGCACTTCAGCATGAGTCCTCTGTATTGATTATTCCTATTTAGCAAGTGCTAAGTTAGGAGTAGCTGAAGGTGAAAGCAGAATCAAGTTGAAAGCCTGACAAAGAGAATTAATCCTTTGGTGAAGCCATGCTGGATGCCTCAAATCACGTCCCTGTCTTCCATGGCCGTAAGCAGAGCTTCTAGAAGGATCTATTCCATGATGTTCTCAGGCACAGAGAAGTGAAATGCGTGCCATAGAATTTAACACTGAAGCAGCAGAAAGCAAAGAAACACTCCTCTTTAAGTCACTCAAATTCTACTGTGTTGTAATTTAAAAAAAAAAAAAAAAAAACATTAGAGACAAGAATAGCAAGTTAATTTAGCTCCTGGATTCCACATGATGTCATGCAATAAAACTGTATCTTCCTGCTCTGGCATTGTTTCACTATAAACTAATTGACTCTGCAGTATGGCACATGTAATTTTGAATGTCTTCCAATTACCTCCGGGAAATAAAAAAGAAAAAAAAAAAAGAAAAAAAAAAAAAAGAAAAAAAATCAGATTAACTTCCTTTTCTTCTCATTTTTGTGATACCAAATGTACAGTCTGACAAATTGATGTGGTTTCCTCCTCTGCCTATAGAAATTAAATTACTTCCAGAAGCTCATTAGGAGTAATAGTTCCTAATGTAATAGTAATAGTAAAAGGAGGGAAGGGTCAGTAAAAGGAGGAAAGGGTCAGCCAAGGTAACTGGCCTTACTAATCAGGGGGAAAAAAAAAAAAGTGAAATTCATCTATGTATGTCTACACTTGCCCACACAATTCATTATTTAAAACCAATATTTAATAATTAGTGTGACTTGACTAGATTGTGCACTTCATATACCTAAGTAGACATGGAACACTGAGTCAAACTACCAGATCTGGTTGTTTTCATGAAAAATCACCAAGAGTTATACAATTAATATGTTTCACAACAAATTTGTGTTTGGGAGACATTCAGACACACAAGGCAGATTTCACAATAAATGCTTCTCTTTCTCAGGAGCTCTGAATTTTATTCTGAACATGCTGTAAACTGGTGGTGTAAATAATTAATTGAAGACTTCTACCTCTGTTCATTTACCAGTAAAGACAATAAAATTATGATGTCCAGCATGATGAAGTATTTCAGGATTTCTTGGGGACAAGAGTACAGCTAAGTGACTATACAACTCAGCCATTGAATGGTGGATACTCCAAGATGGGTGTGTTGTTCACAAGCTTGTGATGAACTTCAAAGCTGACAAAGTTTCAAGCCAGACTTGTGCTACAGCTTGAACTTTGATAATTGTGACGCATAACAGTCCAGCTAGATTTATGGGAGTCAAGGTTATATTTTTCACTATACGTGAAGTATAGAAAGCAAATATAGTTTGAAGATATGTGGTCTTCTGTTTTCTTGATGCATCAGGAATCAAATAGACAATGTGGTTACAAATAAGTGTGTTGTAAACAAATAACAAATTTCAGCTACAAGTTTCTAGGCATGAATTGCAAGACTGAAATATCATTTGCAGGGAGTTACTAGATTATTTGCAAATCTCCTGGAAAATTTCCTAAAGGGCCTTTCTGTGGATTATTTGTATTTGACAGCAGCAGACCCTTGAAACCTCGGGTAAACTGCCAGCAACTCCAGATAAAGTCAAGTCTCCCATAGTTGCCTAATGTAAGGAGATTTACAGACAATAAAGGATGGTGCCTATGGACCCTTTCCTATGGGTTACTTTCAACCTCATGAAGACACATGGTGATATTTAAAATAGATTACAGATTATCCATCACTGTGTGGGGCATTAAGATTTCTGAATGGGATGAACTTGACCCTTTCAGTTCGCCATAGCCCTCTGTTTCCATATATGTTGTTACTGGACAGAATTCTGTCAGCCATACAAACCAACTTCTCTGTGATCCAAACACTGGGAAACACCTATGCATGAATGGGTTTTAAATATGGTTGGGAGTAGGACTTTTTGTATGGGAATGAATAAGAGTTTTGCCAAAGGTGGCTCCAGATTCAGCACTACATAATCGCTTGTAACTTCCACTTGTATCACACCATGATACAATGCAGCAATTATCAGTAACATTTTTGCACAGCTCCAAAGACATAGTTCAATTTCAGTTCACGTCACAGTGACCCAGAAGAAGCATTAATTTTGGTGCACCTGCACAAGCACACCAGGGCTGGAACTAGAACTGGCTTTAGCATGCAACAATCCAACACCACACACCAGCTTTTCTGCCCTGAAATACTGTTATGGAAGATGGAACCCAAAGTCATGGACTAAATGAAATCAATGGACTTTTATAGGGATGGTCCATAGACTAAGGACATGATATCTGTATATATTTATATATATGTAGAGATTAGACAGATAGACAGACAGATAGATAGATCAAATGACCAAAAATATGATGGTGGTTAACTGGGATGTATTGGGAAGTGTGGGATATGGGCATGATGTTAATGGTATGGAATTGGAAATGGAATACCATCCTGGATTAATCTAGGATAGAGTTCATTTTCTTCCTAGTAGCTGGTACGGCCTGTGTTTTATATTTCATATGAGAAAAATATCGAGGACACTGGTGCTTTAGTTGTTAAGTAGTGCTTAAATCTTTAAGTCAAGGACTTTTCAGTTTCCTGTGCTCTACCAGTGATGATGACATGCAAAAATGGTTCTGTACTCTAGACATATAAGTGCCTATGATAGTATTTCAGTTATGGTCACTTCAGTTAATGTTGTTTAAGTTGTTTCTTATCCCCAGTTTTAATTATTTTTCCCTCTCTTCTAATTCAAAAGCAAAAGGCATGGTAGAAAAAGTAGCATCTTGAAACCATAATTATACTCTCTCTGGAAATACTGGCACTGGTAGCTGCCTTAAGTGTGTTTAAAACTCAAGACATTTTGAATTACAAGAAAATGCAGAAATTATTTACTTATTTCTGTACAGTTGTATGCAGCAATACTTAATTTTAAAAATAATGTGGCTTTTCATTTTGCTTTAGCCCAAGCAGCAGAATTATGTTTCCCATGCATGTCATATTACATGACAAACAATAAAGACCTGAATCCTCAAGAGCTGTAACTTGAAATATTGGCTTGAATGAATGCTGTCCCTAAGGAAAAGTAATGTTAAATCTTATTCCACACATGGAAGCGCCAGCTTATAAAAGCTGAAAGTCTGGCTGGAGAGTTTTGTGGAACAGACTTTCTGTTGCAATGTTTTGCCTTTCTCCCACCAGTGACAAACCAAGAGCTTCTGGGTTCCTGGCCTGGCCATGTAGATTGCAATTGTTATACTCTGGAATTCAATACTCATGTGAATGCTTCTGAGCTTGCAGCCTGGAAGGCCATTTAGCCAGAAGAAATAAACAACAAACCACCAAATAAGTAGCCTTTTACTAACCATGGCAGGAAATATATGCTGGAGACAGGAAATCATCATGAGCACTACAACAGGGACTCTGGGGCAGGAAACGTGGTTTTTCCAGAGTCTCTCCTAAATAGCTTCCAAATCTCTGCAGCAGCGAGCAAGAGGACTCAGAAGCCTGATTTGTGTGACAAGCATCAGAGTCTGATCTTCTAGAATGTAATGTTATTTAATATAAAGACTTTCTATGGAAATGAGTTAAACTTATTTCTATAAATAAATTCCTTTATTTCGTAAAGAAATACCTTTTCCTACTTTTTATTACAGAAACTTTTTGTTTGGTTTGAGGTTCATAATTTCACAGGAAAGGGAACTAATGATTAATAACAACACCAAAGATCAGAGCAATAGCCTATTAGGCATATCATTCAGTACACCTGTCTTGTAATACTGTGAAAGTGTTTATGCTCAAATATAATTTCTTTTTATCCTGTTTTAAATACCAGAAGCTACACAGCAATTTTAAGTCCACTGACGTTTTTTTTTTCCCTGAAGTAATTCTTAATATCCAAAGAGTACGGTACCCAGCTTGCAAAAGATGTCATCATATTTGCTGTGTCAGGTCATAGCCAGTGGGAAAATTGCCTTTGGTGGATGGGTGCAGTTATACCACTTCAGAGCTATTCAGGAACAGCTCTGAACATGGAAGCAGAGTTTTACAGGATTTCATCACCATGATTCTGTGCCATTAAATTACAGAGAGGTCACTGAAGGTGTTTGCCTTGAGACAATTTCAGTTTCACACAAAAGAATTTCACTACACAGCAGTCACTATAGTACATGATGATGGCTTTTGCATTAATAATATTCAGCAATTATTTAGATCACACTAATTGTTAAGTCTGTGCTCCCAGTGTTTCTTACAATATAATCAACAATAATATTATTTTTTTCTTTTCTAAATGTTACTAATAAGGAGTTACTAGTCCCCCATTTTCATGACTGAGGTTTCTCTATCAAAACAAATATTACTATTTAGTATGGTATGATTTTTTAAAGGAATGTGAATATTAAGGAATAAACACACTATTGAATATGGGTTGAGGTACTTCTCAGTCTAAGTGATTTTAGAGATTTTTTACAGTTTGCAGAGGATGAAATTACCCAAACTCTACCAATTAAACACACCATAAGCTGAAAACAATCCAAGCTCATCCTTATTTTCCTCTTTTTCTTAAAGGCTAATTCCTTTAAATAGGCACTAATGAAATAATAGGAAGAAAAATAGAAAACATTAAAGGGACTAAGGAGATAACTGGAATTATTAGGATTGTAGAAGGTTTATAAGGAAAAGCTAGGCAATCAGCCAAATAAGTCAAACCAAATTTAAAATGTTGTAGTTTAATATACTAGGTATATAATAATATATAATATAATAATATACTAGGTATATAGTATTAAGCCTGAAAATGTATATCTAGACTATGCCCAGATCACTCTTGGAGACTCAGTCTGAAACGCAGAAGTATGCAGACTGTCTACTGAAAAAAAAACCCCTAAAAACATGGTAGGAGAGGTGAAACATGCTATGCTGCTACAGAATTTATGGGGATTGCATGCTTTTAAACTGAAAATATCAAGAGAGTTGCATACATGTACATGTAAATGTATAAATGTACATGCATATATGTACATACATGTACATTTAAACTTTGCATAACACTGTGACGTGTCTTAACAATGGCAATGAGAAAGCCTATTCCAAGTTTGAAATAAAAAGGAATTAAAAATCAGTATGAGCAACAAAATCAGAAATTATTTGTAGCCTCATAGTTACCTGACAACACAATATGCCTGCTAGAGGAGCTTAGGAAAACCTCCTGAGACCTGATGAAATCCCAGACAAGATTGAATTTCTGGAGTCAGCTCATCTAAAATATTATAAAATATGTTCATGTAATAACCTCAACTGCTGCAGCTACAGGGCCTGAAGATTGAAAAGGACAAGAAGGAAAAAGACCACTCAAATGAGACAGATAGATTAAAAAATTATATGCTGTCACTCAAATTTTAATGAAAGCATTGAGTTTTCAATCTTTTCATGTTTTTCTGTTTCACACAGAAGTATCATTTTTTTTTTAAGCTAACTCAGTGACCATCTTTGTATTGTCAGAGAATTTCATCCTTATTTTTCCATTCTTAGTGTATATATAATGAAAATATCCTGATATATCGAGGATGGGTCTGATGAATTTACCAGAGATTAAATTCACTATCAAGGAAAAAAAGCTGCAATAAAATCTCACAAGCATAAAATCGTGCATTTTGGTTGCAACTTCACAAATGGGTATATTTGAATGGTTATAAGGAGGAATTCTTCAAATGGATGTCCAGACAGGCTAAACAAAAGTCTAGGCAGAGACAGAAATGTTTTTTCTCTAAGCTTCAGGCATGTTACCCAGACATATCTGCCCCCACACTGAACTTTTGATCATTTTATCTGAGCCTTAAGCCAGTGGGCACATTATGGACTCCAAGGAAACTGTGGGTTCCAGAGAATCTGTTGAAAATCTTTGTGTATTGGCACACTTGCACGCATCCTGACTGGAATAATTTGGTCCAGAAAGGTGTCTGCAAAACAGAACATCTAAAGGATCTAGTACAAAAGACTTTCTTTTCTTTGCTAAAGCTGCCATGCTATACAGTGATAGCATGTTATACTGCTACTCTGTAGGCCCATTTCTGGTTCTTTTCTCCAGGAAGTTTTAAGGGCAGATACTTTTACAGTTGATATTTTGAAACTGGAAACATGCAGGGTATGTTACACATCTCCCATGCTACCACGGACTTGCAAAAGGTGAAGCACTGTAAGAGAGCCTCTGCAAAATCTAAACAAATGAAGCAGCCAGAGCTCTCATTTTAAAAGGTTAAAGGGATGGATAAAAGGAGGCTCTGTCAAAAGGACTAAGTGGTCTTCTGATGTTCTGATTAGCAGCAGAAATCCATTAGGAAGCGCTTGAGTGTAATTAGAATGGAGAGATTAAAAGAAATAGAATAGTAGAAGCATTTAGAAAAAATAGGAAGTGCAGAAATAGGTAACCTGCAACATAATCAAAGAAGCATATAATAAGTGTTTTTAGTAGTTTCTCGTGCAATATAGATTAGAAATTATTGTAAACCATGCATGAAAGAGTGAGTTATATAAATAGGTAATTCTATCACACCTTTTCTTAGTTTGTCAGCAGAAAAATTAAGATATCAGTGCAAAATGCATCTGCATCAATAGCATAAGTAAACCCAAATTTACCAAATATAAGAAACATAAAGAAAATTTCATACAAATGCTAGAAAATATGGAACACAGGTTTTAAAACTTGGTTTTATCTAAAGCTTTCTTGAGTAATTTGAATTTGTAGAAATATTACCTCAGCCACTCATGTTCACAGTCTGTGAACTGTGGACATAAACAACGGCATTGAATTGACGAGAATTTAATGTCAAAGCATAAGCCTGCCTAAATTAAAAGCAAATGGCATTCTATTTATGAACTCAGGATACAGCAAATATTAAGGTCTGTCTTTAAACCAATGAGTGCATCCTCAGATTAGCTGAAGCTCAGTCAGTCACCTAACTGTGACAACAATGAGCTCAATTGGCAGCTGAATTAGTCTCCTAAAGGTTGATTTAAAAATAACACAGGTCATGTATTAGTTTCAGTACTTCATAATTCTTACCCATTTTATTTCTATTTAAACAATAGTTTCCTTCATACCACCACTAGTTGAGAAGGTCTGACCTCTGCATATGTAGAAAGTGATTGGAATTCCTAGGAATATATAACTAATGAGGAAATTTGCAATAAATATACATTAAGTGAACCAGGGAGCTATATCCTTTATTCATTAAGATAATAGCACATGCAAAAATCACCAACTTCAGAGATATTAGCTTAAAAAATACACTAAACAACTGGAAGCATAACTGCAATTTTCTATTTCTACTGTACTGCTTGGTCTTATTGATAACATGTAATATATACTCAATAAACTCCACATGTGTCTCTCCACTTAAGTCCTACTACAGATGCATTCAGACTTTGGCAGATCCTGAGACTGCCTGCCCACTGTCCCCTCACTGATATAGTTTCCCTTGCTCATTACATTTTTTTTCTTGCTTCTAAATGCAGCTGTTAATTGCTTTAACCTTTAGCTGATTCCTTTGAACTCAGGAAATTTGTATTTTATTACAACTAAGATAATACAATTTAAAATTCCATTCTTATTAATGCAGTTATAACATTGTAAATGAGTTTTTAAAGAATATTCAGAAATCAGTCTAAATCTTGTGTCAATTGGTCTAATTCATGACATGTGAATGTCAGAATTTCTCAAAAGCCAATACATGCTCTTGTCATCATAACGGAGCCTCCTCCTTAGAACTGTATGTGTACTGTATCCTAAGTACCATACTGTAGTCACTGCTTTATAATATTTAACATAATATTTAGTAGTAACTAGAATTTACAGCAAATCAGTTCAAGGATGAAAGAATTAAACTGTACTTGGTAAACCTACTTCATTTTGCATCGCTGAACACTGTAAGAAAGATTGTCACGGCCAGATATCCCTTCATTTTAATTAATGCATTTGTAATAGCATCAGGAAAATTAGTGCCAAAAAATGCAAATTAAGATCCAGTTATTAACATGCCAAATTTGGATTCTTGTGTCTGTATCTGCCACCTCCCCCCCAGGATAAATACATGACTTAGGAGAATTTACACAGCAATTATTCCACAGAGCTGTCAAGACATTTTGCAAAAGATCCTTTATAGATGGAGACAGTGAAGTACTAAAAAGCAAGAAAACTTTTTCCAGATTACAAACTATTTAAAGAACAAGACCAGACTAGAAAGCAATGCACATTTAGACTGAACACTTTTTGATTTGTAACTAGGTCATCAGATTAAATGCATCATCACCCAGAGGTCTCATTACAGTCAGTGGCAGAAGACCAGCTGAAAGGCCCCTCAGAGCTGCCCATTAAATTTAAGTGTATACAGATTCTGTGTTTCTTTCTTACAGTTCCAATTAAAAATTTACTGTGGGTACCTTTCAGCTCCAACTTCTGCCCCAGCCATGTCCTGCAGCTCAGAATTAAAGCCAGTTGTACATCTGCTTCTCACCTAGTATTTCTCTGTGAAATGGAAGCTAGATGGAGACCACAGCAGTTCTAGCACTTTTCTGTGAAATGGCAGCTAGGTGGAGACCATAGCAGCTCTTCTCTGTTATTTTGATGGGAGGGCCATACCCAGGGATGCATGCTCTAAAGCCTCCAAGTTGTTCACCCAAATGAAGAAAGAATCTACAAATTACTATTTTCATCTTTCATTTGTATTCATGAGTAGGCCCCATAGTTAAATTGCTTTCACTGCCATTTTACCTTATTGCCTGACTTTCTTCAGCATCCCTCAGTTAAATGTGAGCAGCTGGTCCCAAGCAGATTTGAACAGTATTAAAACAGCTATGCCTCAGTTTGCAACTATGATTCCTCTGCTGTGTGACAGCATAACTCTAAATCTATTTACTTGAATGGAGTATTTAAAATTCCATGCTCAGTTTCCTGTCTGTGACTGCTACATCCTAAATTATTAGATTAAAAACCAAAATTGCTACTGTCACCACCATCTGTAGCAGTGAAACTATGAAAGAGTTTTATTGAGAGTGCACAAACAGGTAATGTGCCAGTACGAGCTGATGAAGACTTTGCTTTAGATAATCCTACTTTCCTTATATATCTACATTAGTGAAAGATTTGTGGGCTTGCTGTTTAGGGGCGATCTTTAAAATCACTGTGTTTCTTTGTACATTACAAGATTTATCAGCGTCTGAAGAGCAAGAAGTGCTAAGACCCAAAGATGGTGCCTCCTCGGAGCCCGGATGCCTGGAGCTGAGCAGCCACAGGTGCTTTTCCACACCCCGCGGCGTAGGCGCCATCTGCTCTGAGGGGCCGCAGGAGCAGCGCTGCCAGAGATGGGTTTGTTTCTGTTTTGGGGTCCGGGAGGCTGAGAGCCACACCCTCCGGTAACTTCAAGTTTTGATTTTGGACTTTCCAGAGGTTGTTCCTTTCTCTCGCCAAGGGAAAGGCTGGTTTTCTCACACAGGATGTCGCCTTTTTCTTGACTTCGTTCCGTTTTCTTCAGCTCAGCAAGGCTCCTTCTTTGCCTGGGCACCAGTTGCGGAATTTCTCCATCATACGATCACCGGGTTCGTGGACTACTACTCTTTGTTTGATTCAAGCCCAGCCGCGGATCAGGTTTCCGGCCGCGCCTCAGCGCCGCCCGCCCGCCCGGAGCGCTGTGGCGGCTGCACCGCGGCGCCGGAAGGAGGCGGCTCGCCATGGTGCGTGTGCGGGCCGGGGATGGGGCCGGGGATGGGGACAGGGACAGGAGTGGGGCTGCGGGTGCGGCTCCCGCAGCCTGCGCTTCTGGGGACGGCGGTGGCTGCTCACGCGGTGCTCCCGGCCCCTTCATTCCCTCCGGGAGCGGCCCCGCCGCGGCCCTGGAGGGGCGAGCCCGGGGCGCTGTGGGCCGATGCCGGCGGTGAGCCGAGCTCGCACATAAAAACTGCTGCATTTCCTCCCGGGGGGTTCGCGGCGGGGGCAGCGCGGTCCGCCTGGGGCAGGGGGGAGTGCTGCCGCTGAGATTTCCCGAGGTCTCCGAACAAATGTGTCTTTGACACCATCGGTTTTTTCGCAGCCCTAAGCACTGGTGTTATGGCAGAGAATTGGATTTACTATAGTGTCCGTTTACTGATGGCCACTTGTGATGCAGGAAAGAAACCTTGCTTTCAGGTGTTTTTTTTGGGCGCAGTTAAATAGCATATTACTTCATAAAGCATTCAGTTCTGTTCAAACATTTTCTTAGCAGAAAGTAGCATAACTTAGAGTAGTATTACCATGCTTCGGATATTCGTGAGTGGTATTCCTTCTCTGTGCAGTATGGAGGGGTACAGGAGGAAAACCTCTGGCTGCTCCCTGGTGTGAAGTATTCCAATGATCTCTGGGGAGGAACAAGAAAATCACTTTTACTGCATTGTTCAAATTACATGGGGTTCTTGTCAGAAACCCACATAGAAGCTTGAATGGGGACATTTTTCTGCAGAGGTACAGAGAGCTAATATTAGTTTCCTAGCTGCAGAGTTCTACGAAGCAGATACTCTGGCAGTAGTCTCTATGTAAGATGCCTTACAGCATTTCCTGTACTCCAGTGGTTTTGTTACAGCATGTACTAGCTTCAAGTACTGTTGTTTTTGAAGTGAGTGAAATTGGTAACATGTTACTGAAAGGTAAGGGCTTTCTTAGCTATCAGTGCATGACCTTTACCAGTCTTTATCATGGTGTGTACTTCTGTCTTCCCTTTCATGTTTTACTCAGCCTTGTTAGTACATAGTATCTTTGATGTCTTTTCAGCCAAAGTTACGAAAACCTCAAGGAGGGAAGCAAGAGAAAAAAGTTATCCATCCGTACAGCAGAAAAGCTGCACAGCTTGCAAGGGAAGTACACAAACAGGAAAAGAAAGAAAAGTAAGTTGACTGCAAAACCTCTGTTTTGATCTCTCAGATCAAAGAATAACATCACAATTTATACTTTTCATTTGTGGTACTGGACATGGACTGTTATGCTGATATAACCACAAGAAAACAGAAAGGCCTGCATAACTTAATATTTTTGCTGGGCCATGTGAAGTTACAGGTTTACATGCATTAAATCAGGTTATACAGAGTGTGTAGTTCTGCTGCTTTACTTTGGATGTTGTCCTTACAAGTCAGATTTCTTGCCTTTGATAATCTGAATAGCACGATGCTGGTGATTTCACATAGAAGTGAATCACCTAGTTTGACTTTACTTCAAGTTCAGTAAGAATCCCGCTTAGAGTCTAGCTGCTTCTGCTAAAATGCTGAGTTAATAGAAAAGAAAACCCAGAAACCTTTCTGCAGAAGACAGACTTCTGAATAAAACTGTACAGTTAATTTCTCTTTGGTGGTTTTGTGCTGTTCCGTGGCAAGTTTGTTTTTCTGCTTTTAAGTTTTACTTCCCCTTCCCACAGAGGGAAAACACAGCTGGTGAAGACTGGCCTTTAAATTACATTGTCTCAGGTTGCTCATTTTTATGCATAAATATGTTTATTTAGGAAATTACTATAGCTAGCTTAATGCATTTTCGATCTAGATATAGTATAGCACTATATAAACGATATAATGCAGTATAAACTCTAGTGTCTGGATGGACCATGTGAGCTGAGCCCAAATACTCATTTGCCTGAAGGTGTTAAATTGGAAACTCCTGGTCCAGACACTGTGCAGGTTTATTTTTGGGATTGATGTACAGCCTTATCCACAGCAGTTGCACTGTTGCTTTCACTAGAAGGTGGGACCTTTGCTGCCACAGTGGGGTCATGTAGCCTCCAGCAGGGCTGCTGCAAGAATTCACAAGCAGGATGTGTTGATTGGGCAGTTTCTTAATGTACAAGAGGTTTTCCCTGCTGTTTCATATCTTTTCTGTGCTCTCCAACTATTGATAGTACATTTTTATTGCAAATTATTTTCCTACTGCTAAACTGACCACTTTGTCCCCTAGCTCTCTCACCTGGTGTCATAACAACTGCTCACAGCTCTTAATCACAAAGGTGACTTAATCTTACTTGATTCACAGTGCTTGCATTTGTGACTTCACCATACAGAAAAACATGCACAAGAAAACTTAGTGAGGGAGCAATACTTACCGATTATTCATTATGACATGGCACACTCAAAGCTTTTAGTGACAATCTTGTGTGGTTAGAGTTACACTGATATGGACACCAGTGCTGATGTTTCTTCTTGGAGTGCTATTTTTTCTTCCTCTTGCAACAGCAAAAAGTTGAAAGGCCCTGCTGAAAGTGAGACAATATCCACTGCTTTCCCCTCATCCATTCAGGCAACTGTTTCATCATAGAAGCCAATCAGGTTGGTCAGACATGACTTACCTTTAGTAAATTCATGCTGCTATTCCTGATTACCTCTGTGTTGTACATGTGGATGGGGATGGTTTCCAGAATGAGGTGCTCCATTGCCTTTGCACTGATTTAAGTGGGGCTGACTGGCCAGCAGTTCCCTGGGTTCTCCTTTTTGCCATCTTGGAAGACCAGGGTGACATTTGTTTTCTTCCAGTCCTCAGGCTCCTCTCCTCATCTCCACAACCTTTCAGAGATAATCATGAGCGGTTTAGCCATGGTGTCTGCCAGCTTCCTTGGCACTCATGGATGCATCCCTCAGGGCCCATGGCTTTGTGGATGTCAAGTTTGCCTGGGTGTTCTCTAACCCAATCCTCCTTTGACAAGGGAAAGTCTTCCCTTCTAACATTCCTTAACCCTGGTCAGAGATTCCTGAGGGCTGCTCTTGGCAGTGAAGGCCCGTGCAAAGAAGATGTTTGGTATTTTTGCCTTCTCTGTCCTCTGGTGCCAGGGTCCCCCTCAATTCAGCAGGAGGCTGACATTAGCCTTAGTTTTCCTTTGGTCGCTGATGTTTTTGAAGAAGCACTATCCTTGCTATTTCAATCTAGGCTGATTGTAAAAGATGTAACCTTTCATTTTGCATAGGGATACCATTCCACCAAGAATAGTCTGTCAATTCTGACTATCCACAGCATATTGTGATAGCAAAATGATCTTAGATTTTGTTTCTTTATATCTTAAAAATAAGATTTATACATCTTACACTTCTGAACAGTTAACTAACATTCTGTACTTTGTAGATCACTTTTGTTGTGGTTGTAAATCAGTTGTATGAAAAGCATCCTACAATTTTCTGTTTTATTTCCTCTATTGTCTTGGCTTGAAGAGCAATTTCATTTGAAAGACATGAATAATGTTGTTTTGGTTTTTTTCCCCTTAGTGTTTTTAAAAGAGTTGTTAAGGGTTCCAATTTCTTTTAATCTCTATTATCTAAATTATCCGTTTGGTAAATTCTCAGTATTTTTTTTTTTTAATTGGGAATTAAATACATGTTGAACTTTTTATTGTCATGACTTAGCTTTCAGTTTCTGTAATATAATGCTGAGGATTGGATTCATTTTGAATAGCTCTGAAAAAGACAAGACAAATTTCTGATGCTGTGAATGGAGGAAAGCTTTCCTCTCCTACACTCTTGGGAAAAAGAAATAGCTCACAACAGTTTTGTTCTTCTGCATTGCTTCTGCAGGTCTATTAAATGTCTTTAAACAATTTTCCAAATTGCTTCTATTGAATGACAGCCCTGTTCTCTGGTGGAAGGTTAGTACATCATTTGGTGGTAAATAGAAGCTGCCTTGTAATCTCTACAGAATTTTCTTCCTTAGTCCTGTCTACAAATCTGGCATTTTTCTGACCATGCTTGTTATTGTGTAGAAGTAAGTTGTCTGAAGTATGAATAGGACACAAAACTAGAAATGGAATTATCAATGTGATCTCACTAGGTCTGAGTAAAGGGGGTAGTTTTTCTGTACAGGCTAGTGCACTTCTGCAGAATGAAAAAAAGTATTCAGTGGATGTAGGAAGTCCATAGAGGTCATATGTACTATTTTTATTAAGCACCTTGCCAGAGGGTGCTTTAATTGTGGCTGGCTAAATTTATGCAGTAATACTTTTTGAACATACATACATTTTATCTGTTGATTACTATTTAACACAAAGATATAGAATGTAGGAAACCCTTGAATGGTATGTTACTGGAGGATGAGAATATGTTATACAGAAGTATCAGTGAGTGGTTTTGGGTTTGTGTGGTTTTTTTATTTTGTTTGACTTGTTTTGGTTTGGTTGAGTTTTGGATTTTTTCCTTCGGTGCTTGTCTGGAGACAGAATTCATGACTGGAGACAGTTTAGGCTTCTATTTTTTTATTAACTTTCCTATGGGATGGAGGGAAGGAAATAACTACTGTGAATGTTCCTGTTTATGTTATACAGAAAGAACAATTGTGTGAAGTTATGAGATGCATATTGCAGTATCTTTTGCCCAAACTAGATAGTAAAAAAGGGTAGACATTATCCACAAGGAATTTCAATATTTAAAATGCAGTATTGGAAAAAGAAGGGAGAAGTTCTGCATTAAGTTGCAGAAGTCTTTTATGGGCTCCATTGTCCACTCTTCACTGCAAGCATTCATAATGAAATATGACAGTAGTTATAAATTTACTGTCCAGAAACTGTGACTGCACAACAAAAGACCAATCTTAAGTATAATAAGAGGAGACAGACCAATTGCTTTTAGAAAATTGGCTACAATCTTAAATCATCTTGTTCATTTCAATTACACCTTTTTCTTGCCTGCATCCATCTCCTCTCAATTCTCTTCAAGGTCTAATGAGCAGCACAACTTCCAGTGTATTACTACCAATTTATTCTCTGTTAATCTACATGTGAGATCTTATTCCTTTAGGCAGCTTGTTTGCTCTGTTAAATAATTACATGGATGTTTTTATGAGACAGCCATAGCTGCTTCACTGGCAGTAGTAGAACATTGACTTTTCTACACTTTAGGAAACCTGACCATAGTGGAAAATTAATGAAATTTCTTTAGTAGAGATGTACTAAAATCAGTCATGTTTTCCTGCAACTGCAGAAATACCTATCTGGTTCTGGTAGCTGAAGCTAATCTAGCTGTGCTTTTTTTTTTTTTTTTCTGTCATTTTCCCTCCTGAGTCAAAATAGACCCTTTCTATTGTGCATGCACAATAAACTTCTTAGGAGTCAGTGCATTTTCATTACAGATAAGCCAGTCTAATACTGACATGCTCTGAGATAATGACATCTAAGGAGGTTTTACAGTGATGGGGTGTGAAGCGACCCTTTAGGGGTAAGCAACCGTAAAATGTCTCCTGGTAGAACTCTGTGTGTGCTTTTTCTGAGGTTTTCCCCTGTCTAGCGTCCTAATCCTTCTTGACCCACTATGCTTCTACTTGCATTGATTGCAGCAGTGATGCTTTGTGACATGCTCTTGCAGATTCTTCATGAGGAAGTAAAAAACTGTTAGCTTTTAAAATTATTTCTTTTGAAAAGCCTATCTTCAGTTTTCAGAGCCATAGATGGCATTTGCATGTGTGGATATTATTGGGGAAAAATACTGAGTTTGTTATCTGATTTGGGAAATACTTATTCATTGTTAGTATTTAGAGTAGAACAGTTGAATACAATATATGAGATAAAAAGCTGCTGAAAGAACATGTAGAATTTACTATTAAAGTAAATAAAAAAAAACCTTTAAAGTAGACATCAAGAAAACCACTAATCATTCTTATTAATAATCATTGCCTAAGCAGAGGATTTCTGGAAGGTGGGTGAAGAAGAAAATCATCAAGAAACAACAGCCTGCCACAAGATTGTGTCCCTGGTCTTACTCTCTCCTTCCCTGTACAAAAGCTATTAGTCATTGTGTGGAAGGGGAGGAGAGGAAGTTTCTTTGACTCACCTGATTTGATTAGCTTCCCTGCTAATGCTATTGTCTTCTAGCAGTCACTGAGGTGAGGTTTTTATAAAAAGTACAATAAGGCAACATCCGAGCCTATCATTCATTATTTCTCATACTGCAGTTAGTTGTGTGTACTAGGAGACTGAAGGTTTTTAGTCCAGAAGAAAATTGTGGTTCTGTACTTCACTGCTTTGATAAATAAATGTTTTATGGCCCTAGCAAGAGCAAGTGGCAGTTTGTAGTGTTTTAGAATGTAGATGTGAAAAATGATCCTATTCAGGCAGCTTTCCTAGATGTCATTGTCATTTTCTCCATGGCAAAGCTTTGCAGACAGGCTCAACTGGCAGTGTTGCCTTGTAGGGTTCCCAGCAGGGATTGCTGGTGTGGAGTTCCACTGAGGGAAGCATGTGTCTTTTTCTTGGATGCTGTAACCGTCCAAAGCTCTCTGCTGTAAATCCTCTGAGGATAAAAGCCTGCCCAGCTTTTATTGAGGGCTTCTTCTACACATGCTGGGGTATCCATAGAAGTAAAAATTTCTTTGATGTGTTAGTGGAATTCTTAGCAGTTCACACATGCTGTGGATTTGCTTGTACGTGGCTTTTAGACAGTCTTCAGAGGATGAAATACTTCTTGAAAAATCTAGTCATTTAATAATATAGGTTTGTGGACAAGTGACACAAGTGTGTTTGTCTCTGGAAAGTAAGCATTTATCTTTTGATCCCAGTTTTTGTGGTAGGTGATAGATTTCTGTGCTCTGAGTTACTTCAGTTAGCTCTAAAATGCTCATTAAATTTTACAGAGTAGAAGGAATTTTATAAAAGGAGCACAATAGCTTTGAACTATGATGAATTTTAGCATTATTTATTTTCTGTCAATTATAGCCTTTATGACTTACATAATATATTACTAATTTTCCTATTTAATAATAATAATAATCAAAAGTCCATTTTATCAGAGGTCCTTGAATATATACACTGAATATTCATGGCTAGGATATTTTTTCTGGTGACAAATTTCATACTTACCCCAAGAATGTCTTGTTTTCCTTTCTGGAAACAACAGAACATTGCAACATCCTTTGATGCAGATGGAATCTGACACCTTGAGGACAAAAGAGCATAAAACATGGGATTTCCTGATAGAGAATTTCTTTTTTTTGAGAACTCCTAATAAGGATGAAAATGAATCCCAAATAGAACTGTGTATCCACATCCCATACAGTACAGAAGGCTTTTGAGTATCCTGCCAAAGATTCAAATGGACTTGTGATTCAAGTACTGTGAGACAGAGATGGTTTTTTTTCCATCTTGTTTAATTAAATTGTTAATTTTGGTTTCTTAACACATTAACTTACTGTTTGCTAAGGACAAGGTTTAATTATTACAAGTTTTAAGGTAATAGAATGGTATTTTTCACATTGCATGCGTGATTTGCAAGAATGCAATGCAGTGAAATCTCCCAACTCATTAAACATACCAGAAGAATATCAGAAATACTTAAGAAAATTGCGACAGTGCAGCTCTTCAGTATACTTTTGTTGCACACTGAGAAAAATGTTCCATCTTTTTTTCTTTCAAAACCTTTTTAGCTTAATAGGTAAACTGGACAAATATCAGTAGTTTTACTGCTAGCTGAAACAGAAAGAGTTTTACATTATTTGGAATTTTTCAAATATTTCTATTTGAAATTATACCTTGACTTTCATTGTGACTAAAAAAAACCCCAACATTTTGAGAATAAAATTAAGGTTGTTGTTTATATAGTCCTCAGTCCTGGCTAACACATCTATTTTTTTCTCTGCTAGGTTGAAGACTGACAAAGCTTTGCGTTTAAGTATTATTGGTAAGCAGAAACTTCTGTTACTGAGTACAGTATTCAGTTTCTTAGTAGAGATTCTAAATTTCACCAACTTTTTAGATGTCCAGTTAGAGCTTCTTTTTCTATAATCTGATTCTGCAATCTTCAAATAGACTTGGTTGAAACATTTAAATACCTGACATCCACTTAATATATACAGGATTGAATTTGGGGATGAGCATAGCTAATCTTTCGTGAGTGTACACAACAGCAGAGAAATATAGACCAAATAAGTATTTTGTACATCTGTACACATATTTTTTTTGGCCTCCAAGCTTTTTATAATTGCTTGTAAAAGAAGATGATATATGTAGTTTAAAAGACACATTACGTTAGCAAGTAAATTCAAAACTTTGAGACACAACCTGGAATATTTTTCTCTTCCATATGATTGATCCTGGAGCTTTTCAATTTAATCTGTTTAAAAACAGATGTGATGATCTGAACTCTTACTCAAGCCACTGTGTTGTTTTTTTCCCTCTAAGTTTCCTTCCTAAGTAATTGATATAGTGATATTTTAATTAATTTCTAGTAAAACAAAGCCTAGTTGTTGTTTTTTTTTCCTGTAAGGGAGGTATAAAATAAATCTTAAATTATGTGAAAATGTTTCTGTTACAGCTTCCTTCATACCTGGCACCCACAGTATCAGAGTCTGTGATGCCATTCAAAATCTTGAAAAATGGGGGGCGCAATTAGAAACTTTGAGAAACTAATATGTATTGATGCTACAGTGGTGGTATAACCATTAATATTAAGTTTATTCTTGTAGGAGAAAAACTGCAATGGTTTCAAAGTCACCTTGATCCCAGTAAAATCGAGTACACAAAGAAGGAAGCTGGTGAACTAATTGAAAGGTAAGACTGGTGTTAAAAACAAGATTAAAAAGCTTGACTTGTCTTTAAAAATAATGTGATGATGACTCGGAGGAGGATTTTTATATATTGTTAATTATAATATCAAGTAGTTGAGTTTGTTGCCAGTGACAAATATTGATAGACATATATAGTCATACTAGAATTATTCAAATAAGTAGTTTTCTGTTATTTTAAATTATTGAAGTTTATCCCTAGTTTTTTAGTGTGTGGAGGATCTTAAATGATTTGGACAGTATAATCATATGCGTTTTCTTGTTGGGTTATTTTGTGCCACCTGAACACGCAGATTTCATACTCCTTACTCCTTGCATCTCCAATAAATAAAGAAAATAAATTAGAAAATAAATCCAATTAGTGAAATAATTTATCAGAGTAATTCTGTTCTGCAATTTTTTGGCATGACTGAATCTACCTTTTATGCATTTTATTTCTTTCAGTTATATGTGTCGATTCAATGCTGAATTGGAGCAGATTGAATTGCAAAACAGTATTAAAGGCAGACAAGGAAGACAGCATGGTTCACGGGAAACTGTCATCAAACAGACAATAGAACGTGAAAGACAACTCTATGAGGGCTATGGAATAGGTACGTAAAAGTATTAGAAAGAATTCAGTCCTCACACCTGCTCACAAGGTCAGAATCTAAGCAAACTTTCTAGGCATTATCCTTATTCTCTTTTACCTGGGATGAGGGCCATGGTGAAGAAAAGATGGTGGAGATCTGACTCATATATTCTACTTTTGCCTTTCTTTGTGCATCTTTGCTTGTACTGCCTTTTCAGTGCAGGCATATATAACCGATTTTTCAAACTAAAGTGAGTTTTCAATGCACTTGCCTTGAATTCTGTGCAGCAGCTGGTTGGACCCTCATTTGATGGCTGGAACTAGGCTGAAGGGAAGCAGCAATAGTTTGGTGAAATAAGGAAGAAAGACAAAGAGATAATGAAAGTGCAAAAAGCAGAGTTGTTTGGGGATAGTCAAAATAAGCAGTGAAATGTTTGTATTTTGCTTTAACCAATAATATGCATGTTGAAGCTAAGTAGTGAACTTGGCTTTAATGTTAAAGTATTATCCAGACATGATTGGTCCTTCTAGTAGTAAAATATGCTGTGTAAAACATGAAAAATCTACGTTATTCTGTAGTTAGGATTCAAAGTACAGCAGGAATATGACACAATATTATGTGTCATATTCCCTGGTCAGCTGTCCCAGCTGTGTTCCCTCCAAGTTCCTTGTGCACCCTCAGCGTCCTTACTGGTGGGCTGGGGTGAGGAACAGAAAGGGTCTTATCTGTGCAAACCCAGCTCAGGAATAATGAAAACATCCTGTTTTCATCAACACCATTTCCAGCTAATCTAAAATACAGCCCTGGACTAACTAGTGTGAAGAAAATTAACTCTACCCTGGCCAAAATCAGCACACCCTGATATGTACTCCACAAACCAAGAAAATTAATAACTTAAAAATTTTGCCAGTGTGGCCAGCAGAGGAATTGAAGAATATCTATATGACTTCATGCATCATCTTTGATGTCTTAGAAGGAGGGGGAAAAAGTAATAGGAAGATCGATTCTGTGATTGTAATCAAACAGCTTAATTGTAGAATGTATTCTTTTTATTTTTTGCTTTTAAATTTTAGTTCTTTTTGTCCTTAGTGCTTTGTGGAAAGCTGAAAGAAAAAGGCAGTAAGGCTAGAGAAAAAGATGTCAAATGCAGAAGTACAACATAAAAACAATGAAGAAGCTAGAAATATTGTAGGCAAAATCTGAGTTATTATAGAATTAGTAAGTAAAGCATTCAGAGAACACAGTGCAACGTCACATATTAAATACACTTTCAAATCATTCGTTATTTGTTATCACAGCTGCTGCAGGTTTTGCTCTCTGTCTAGGACAGTGTTCATTCAGAGAAAATAGTTGCTGCTAAGTACTATAGCAACTAAATACTGTAATTAGAGATTGGGCATAAATGGAAATCAGCTGGAAACAGTGCTTTTATGTCTCTAGCTCATTATTAATCCTAGAAGCTTTAGTGAGTGGAGCTTTTATAACTGATTTAGATTTGTTGGGGCTTTTTGCCCCTTGTTCTTGAACTCAGTTATTTCTTGTATGCATGCATACATTGTATTTCTTGTATGCATGTGCATTTGCTATGAAGAGACTGCATAGTATGTATTTTTTTCATTTGGGAAAGTCTACTAAAATTGGATGCAGTCTATTTATATCATAGAATCAATTAAGTTGGAAAAGACTTCCAAGATCATTAAATCCAACCTTTGACCAAACACCACCATGTCAACTAGACAATAGCACTAAGTGCCACATCCAGTCATCTCTTGAACACTTCCGGGACTGCTGATTCCTCCATCACTTCCTTGGGCAGCTCATTCCAATGTTTAACACTCTTTACGTGAATAAACATCTGTCCTGATGTCCAACACAAATCTTCCGTGGGTGTAGCTTGAGGACATTTCCTCTTGTCCTGTCAAGGATATATGTAAATGAAAAACAAATCCTTTAGAAAATGCAAGCATTTGTTTACAGAAGTGGCAGACATCCCGAAATATTGCAAATTTTAGCCTTTTTGTAAACAAGCAGTAGTTATACAGGCAACATCAGCGATGTTGTTGAGGTTTAGCAGCTCCTTGTCCTTACTCCTTAAATATATCTACAATAGTTTTATTGCAGTTATCTTCCCTCTTGTTTTCATTTTTGTGTATTTGGGTTTTCTGTTTAATCTGGTTTTACATGTTTACAGCAAAGCTATTGAAAGGCAATGCTAGATATTTATTTATTTGTAACCCAGAGTCAGTATGCTTTCAGTGGAAAAGCATGATAATTATTTAATGCAAACATCTATTTTTGATAATTGCTTCTAATTACCTTGCATGTTCTCTCAGATACATAATACTAATCTTGGGGAAAAGTGGCTTTTAAAACTAAATACACTAGTTTTATTAATTAGTTCTGGAGGCTTCACATTACAGGGAAATCAATTTAATTCAGATGAAAGCTGTATCATTTCTACATATCTGCTAATGTAACTTATGTACTATACAGTAGCTGCTGTTTTCTGTAGTGATCATTATTGTTAACCAAGTAATTTTTTGCTTAAAGATCATCTACGGTTTCCTTCTTTTTAACAAGCTGTTTGTTCATCCACAAAAGAAAGAAAAACTATCTGAAAGGGTCAGAAACATTAAAAAATGTTTGCTTATGTTTACATCTTTTTCACTGCTGTTTTGCTAAATGTATAAATTGTTGACTACTTTGTCTTAGAAATGCCAGACAATCTACTCCCCAAAATACTGTCTTCATTTCTGTGCCACTGATTCTTGTTCCATTTTTCTCTTATATTTTTCTTACTCTTTAGTTCAGAAAAACATGCTCCTGTGACTTAACATTTTAACACAAATTAAGGAGTTCACAAGCAGCAGCAAAAAACATGGCAGTGTTGCATGCTAAGGAGATGCAGCTGAGTTAGACAAGTGTTGCTAATCCAGCATAATTTAGAAAATCAGTTACTGTGTAGTATATAATTACTTTATTTCTACACACAGTTCTATTCTTAATCTTGCAACTCAGTAGTTTTTATTGTGTAACATATTGTAAACACATATGTAACTGTATTAAAAATGTTGCCACTGCGAAAGCAATAATGATGCCAGTGCCAAATCTTGGTTTGTCACAGAATATTCTTTCAGAGTGCTTGCATTCTCATGATGTTGGTGAACCCTGGATAGATAAACATTATCTGATGGTATAAGCATTGTATCTGATGATATAAACATTGTCTGCCAAACTCGCTGTTGACATCACCACATGCATTACTAGGGGCAAATGGAGTAGCACTAATTGCTCCTTGTAAAATACCTGGGAGAAGGGAAGAACTGCTTTCCCTCGTGGGAGCTGGGATGTTCCAGCCTTTGCCACTGTGCTTCCATGAATGCAGTTCAAGAAAGTAAGAGCAACCATGGCTTTGTTTCAAGGCTTTATTGGGAAGGATGGACCTAATGTGGCATGGATAGTTGGCATGGATTGTGGCATGAAACCAAGGAATCAACAAACCAAAAAAGCATTAGGTAAATGTTTCTTTGCCTTGCCTTGCTCAGCTGTGAGCAGTGTCACCTCATCTGTTTACTGAGGAGCAGTCTGCAGAAATCACTGTCATTGTTATCAAAACATTTTGCATATATTATTGTTCTTCAGTTGGTAACTTCATAACCAGTTGTGAAAGGAAGGAATAGTTTTCTGAATAGTAAGGATTGTCTGGCTACAAAGATAAATGGTACAGGTATCATCCTATGTTTTATAGTAGCAAAATCATCCATAATCCTGCATTGATAGCATGATTTTATTTAGTCCTGTAAAACTTGAGGAAACTGATAGATGAACAAAAACAGAACTCTTCGTTCAAGAACAATATAAAAGTTGCTGAAATGTCACAATTTTAAGAGCTAAAATAAAGTGGATTTAATGTTACAGAGGTAGAAAACATCTGACTTGTTGAGAGCCTGTTGGCTGTGAAATCTGTACAATTTATAGACAGTAATGAGGTGTTTTATACTGTGGGAAGACGTCAAAGCTCCTGAGGTATAAACCTCCATAAATTAGTGGTGATGTTAAACACAGGCTGCTTGTAACACTGCAGGACTGACCAAGAAAAGAATGACACAGAATGGCAAAGCAGCTTTGGCATCCAATGTAAAAATCTGCCTAAATTTATAAACTACGCTCTTTTAGGAAGACTTTGGCTATTCTGGAAGGAAAAAAGCTAAATGGTCTGTTCCACAGGTCTCAATACAAAATATTTGCCTTCCTTTTTACTAGCAAAGGTAATATAGATATGTATGTATTATTGTTTTATTTGTATTATTATTTATATTTATTTTATTTTATATATATATATATATATATATATGGTGGGGTTTTTTTAGAGCAGTTTGGTTGCAGTGAAAAGGAGGTATGTAGCCATTTTGGTTAGAGGCCATTTAGCTCACATTTATTCCTTTGAAACGAGACTCACTTGATTAATTTAACACATCTAATAGAATTTAATTTCTTTCTTATTAGAAATTCCAGACATTATGAACAGAAAGCATCTTAAATTTTTCAGGTATGTTTTTTGTTATCACTAATAATCTGTTTATGCAAAATAGTGTTTCTGAAGTTCACCTGTTATATGTCTTTTTTTTAAAAAAAAGGAACATAGGCAAAACTGCCAAAGAATTTGTCATTTGAAAAAGCAGAGTAGGTATGGCACTGCTATTTTGGCATTTCTTAGTTGTTATAAGCTGAACACCTGTGCCAGTTATTAACTAAAACATTGGAAGATTTAGATTTGACAGTTAGAATGCCATATCTATAACTTACATAACATTTTTTCTCAATCTTCTTAGATAATATTTTACCTAAAATTCTGACTTCAGCTGTTTACAGTAGTGTTGATATGTGTGTATATACGAGTTGAAAATCTTAAATGAATTTACAACTTGCATTCAGTTAAAAGATCTGGGAGCTGTGAAACTTGCTGCTGGCTCATCTGGGCCAGCATGTTGGTATGTCCTGGTAGTAGATTGAGTGAGCATTTTTGCTGACAGCTCTATCAAGTGAAATCCTTTAAAGGAAGAAAACAAAAACAACTTAGGAATGCTTATGTTGCAAGTAATGCTGTATCACCAACTTGCAGGGATGGTATGTAGCCAGAAGTCATACTTACAGGATGTTGGAACAAAGCCAGAAATTCCAAAGAGAGACTGCTGTATTTATAAATATGCAATTGACTTCGTAAACAGGGACATCAGATAGAATTGTTGTTGTATTGCTTTGTTAAAGGAAAAACCTATCTTATAATTGGCAAATACTGTCTTTGCCCTTGAGAAAAATTATCCATGAAGTGCACTTACTATAATCAAGAAAGCATTCTATTAAGTGACTACTGGCTTTCACTTCTGTTTAAAACAACCTGTTCTCCTTAATGTAGCCTTTTGAAATAATACACTCACCAAGTGAACTAATGTTTACTAACCCTTTGTGTTCTCTTGAAGTTAGTCATACAGAATGTTAACATTTACCATAAATCACAAGGGACTTACGTACATGTGATGTCAGATATGCAAATCAAGCATCCAGATGAAGAAACTCTTCTGACGTGTTTTTCTGTTCCTTACCAGACTGCAAGTTGAGTAAGACAAACCTAAAAGCAGGTGGCCAAAAGTAAATGAGGGTACAATAAATCAGTGGGAATAAAGTATATATATTTTTGTTTCAGAATATCACATCTGAAAGTACTTATTTCTTCATAGAGAAATTACATCTTCTGTAGTGTACAAAATCAGGTGAAATCTTTGGTGCTTATTCATACCATAGTGGGACAGAGGATGAGTTAGAAAAGCAGCCTCACTTGAGTTAGCATCTTCTGAGGAAATGTGAATTAACTCTGCCATTCCTTCCTGTCTATCGGTAATTGGTTTTCATTACCTATTTTTTCTCTTTAAGAGAATGGGATGGTGATCTAAAGAAACTGCCAAACATCAGAATGAAAAAGCTCTCAGCTAAGGATGCTGCCTGCAGTCACCCTGAGGTGACAGATGCAAAAGCAAAAGAAGACTTGAATGAAGAAGAAGAGGTGGGCCCTGACGAGCACCAGCCGATTCAAGAGCTGAAATAGTGAACGGAATTGTAAGAAACCTATTTTAATTATCACTGGAAACAAAAATAAAATTTAACTGTATTTCTAAAGGCTTTGTTGTTGTTTTTTTATTATTTGTCTACCTATAGTAAAGAGTAAACAATATTACTGGGTAAAGCTATATATTACTGGATAAAACCTTTCGACTGTAAATAAATACTTAAAATCTTAATTGTGCAAATTGGTCTTGAAATCCCCGAACTAGCTGAGTACTTTTTCTGTCTACATTCCGATTGGAATACTTTGTGGTCAGAAATCCTTACCTTTTTGTGGTAATTGCAATAATCTGTTAAACATGAGGAACTCTTCTCTTGTACCTTCTTTTCTTTGAGAATCTGTGTCAGGATCATAGAGATCTGGAAATGCTTCAGTAAGATGCTGAGTATTTTATATTTTGTCAAGAGAATCCGAAAGAGTTACTGTCCTCAACAATCTCTATTGCAGAATTCAGATTAAAAGCCAATCAAAGTCCCTGCAGTCTGTTTTAAAGTATATCTTAGTCTGTATTTTTTCTCTAATCCTTTTGTTGAGAATTGAATTGAAGCCACTCAGGACTTTTCAATAGTAGGCTTGCTTTATGAAGCAACTCTTTAGATGATTTTAAATGTGTCTTTCAGGAAAGTTCTTAGGAGATTATCACTTGAAAAGCTGTAAAATGAATTTAAAAAAGAATGAAAAAGGGCAGGGGCAGAACTAGGGATAATTTCACAGCAGGCATTAAGTAGGATATCTCAGTGCGTATTAGGTTGTCTGGGCACTGAAGTCACAGTTCAGCTGAACTGTTTGTGCACATGGTAGTAGTCACAGCTAAAATGCCTATTAATTATGTGGAAATAATTATTCCTGGTGGATGATCTTTCTAGTACATGATCCCCAGTACACTTCTGTGTGCTAAACAATCAAGACTTTGTCATAGTAAATAGTTATGTGGGTTTCCTGGAATTCTTTTAACAGACATCTAGATGTGTATTTTAATAGATCTGCAGAAAGAGTTACTGATGAGTGTTAAATCTGTTAATGTGTATATTAAGTTCTTCCCTCTTTACAAATAGGCTTATGCTATCCTTTCATGTTATAAGAAACCAATCTCTTTAGGTTATATAGAACTAACAACTGTCCTCCTTAAATTATTCTAAAGAAGAAACCTGAATAATTTTTAATAGAATTGGAGCATGGGTGGGTAATGTAATTTATCTTTGGGTGGACTGCAAGTCTTAAACCTGGCTAGAGGTCTTGGCCTCTGACACCAGCCACATCTCCAGGCCATCACATAACTGCTTTGTGTTTGTGCTTGAGAGATCAGTGTGCTGAAGTTCATGGTATTTTTATATCTTTGTTAAATTGAGCTGTGTGGTGGAATTTATCTTGTTTTGATTTATAAAACTTGAGGTGGTAAACTGTGGTAGAAGCTGAGCCAGAGTAACTGGATTGAACTAAACTTGTTTGTGTTTGTTTCAGTGCTTTGACAGATTTTGCCTTTTGGAAATTAATTTTGAATTTTTGCTTGTATACAAAGTCTGAGGTTTGAAATTGCAAGTAGAAACATTGAGTCACTTTCCCATGACACTTTGTAAAATATGGAAGGAAAATGATCAGATAACTCAGTAACTGGGAGGTGTCATAGTAATTACAGTATTATTAGGCTGACATCCTGATGAGTGCTTCAAAAAGCTTGCTATGCAGTTATGAAGAAGATGTTCTATATTGCTTGAAACAATTCAGTAATAAGATGCTATAAAAATCTGGTTAATGTGTGAAATTAAGTCTTTTTAAAATATTTTTCATTCAGACTACAAGAACATGTTTATAGATCAGACCTTATTGACTTTTTTGAATTTTCTTCCTTGACATCCATATAGTCATTGATTGTTTAGCTGGCTTTTAAACTGTCTTGTTAAACTACTGCAGAAGTAATGAAAAAAGAACAGTGTACAGGCCTGGGGTTGGGGGGTGGGCAGGAAACGTAGAGAGAGTTTTTTGCCTCATATATGTTACTGAGACAAGCTGCTGGAATCTCTTCAATTAATTTCATAATCCAATCATACTTTATAACCAGCTATTAGAGTGTTGTATGTTAATGGTTTCTTTCCTACAGGTGAAGAAAAGACGAATGCTCTCAGTTCTGAATTGTTACTTTTTTTCTTTAAAATTTAGAAAGTAGATGCTGGTAACAGTGGGAATGGGAAATAGTTATGTGATGTTTTCTGTTCTTACAAACTGCTGAGGAGAATAATTTGAAATTCTGTTCTTTTGGAGCCAATTTAATGCTAAATACTCTGTTCATATTCTCTGTAATTTACAGGGTTTTTTTTCTGGTACAGGATTCATCTTAGGGAGGATTTCTTTCATTCTAATTTGTCAAGTACTGTTTTGCAATGTTCCTGTGGTTTTTTAGTTTTTAACTCAAAGCTGTAATAGTTAAAATTACTATTTCATTAATTATCATGGCTCATATTAAATATACAACATTTCAAACAAAATAGTAATATTTTTACCCATAAAGCCACTTTCATGAAAGAACTTCAGTTTTTTTAAGTGTACTTTCCAGTTTGGTGCAATGTTCTTATTCTGTTTTACTTCATCCAGGCTTCTCTAAGGAGCTGGCTGAATTACATTCAGACTTTCAGTAGCAGCTGAGTTGTTAGGTGTGAAACATACCCTACTGATGGTCTCAGCTGGAAAGAACCAGCTGTCTTTAAGTCCAGTAGAAATGAGGATTTTTTTTCTTTCATTTACATAAAGAAAATGTGATTTAAAAAAAAGAAAAACCAAAACCAAACAGAAGATGCTGATGTTCTCAAACCTGCTTGTATACAGTATATGTAAATTAATTTACAATTCTGTAGTATTGGAAACAAATTAAGCCATTTGTAAAGGTATATATTTAGAGAGTATAATGATTTTTTTGTTAGTTTGTCTTTCAATGCAATAACATATTTATTCATCTCTGTGATGACACTGCCATATGTGAGGACATTCTGGGATCAAAAATGTATATATGGGAGTTTAACTTTTTAAAACAGGTTTGCTAGACACCTGGCAGATATGAAAGGGTAATACAAAAAAACTTTTTTTTTTCCAGTGGAAAAAGTTCTCTGCAACCTTCTAGGTTGGTTTTCTAATAAAGGGCAATAATATGCTTGCAGTACAGAATTACATCAAATTGGCCTGTTTGGTCAGTCTCAGCATGATACAATGCATAAATTATCATTCTATCTTCCAGCTCTTTCAAGAGCAAAAATTCATTATAGTTGATTTCCAGACTTCCCCAAAAGAAGTAAGTTTCATGAAGGTAACAGACTTTTCTAATGAGGTGTTGTGATTTATGCTCTGCAGTTTAAGCTGTTTTAAAATCATCTGCCACAGTCCTGTGCAGAGTTTCTCTAAGGAAACTGAAAATAAGCTTATGGTGAGACACCATAATGGTGCTGTAATCAAGTTTCCTAGGCCCTGACTGTCCACTTTTTATTAAAATGTCAAAATATTGAAATTATTACAAAGGAAAAATAAAACTAATCAAATTATTGGGTTAAAGTGATGGTATTACTTTTAAAACAGAATTTTTAAATAATAAATTTAGTAACAACAATATTGCTAAATAAAAAGGGAAGCATCCTACTAATATCAGCTCTTATTCAAGCTCACACAATTGACCAAGACAGTACCATGCTAATTTAAAACTGAAAAACGGATGATGCCAATTGCTAAGATATGAAGTGCTCAAAAAATCTCATCCATGCTTTTTAATGAAACATTCTTTTTCCCCAGCTTTGAAAATTTGGTAGCAAACCTAGAGCTAAGTGGCACTTGAAGATTCATTAAAGCCTTTGCCTAAACTTCTAGACTGATTTGTGACTGATTTGTTCTTTTGACTGTATCTTCTGGGCTCCTGTAAGTAGCAGTCATTGTTCTGCGAGCCATTAACACTTAGGTTTGTCCTTATCAGATTTTAATATGACCCCATCTTAATCCTGCAAATTTGCTTTCCACTTCTGTCCTCTTTGGGAGCCATTATTAAAATATGTTGATCTTCACCATGTTCCCAGTCATGTGCAGTATCTCCTCAAATTACTAGTTGTTTACTTAACACACTTAAAAATTACTGTGACCTATCTTCTTTATTTGGAATAGTGCTAATTACTATACTTTCATATATTATCTTCTATGAGTTAAAAGAAAAAAAATCCTGTGATTTAGTTAGTATCAGTTAAAGGTATTTGCAGGTAGCAAAATTGCAAGTTTGTCCCAGGGTCCACATTTTCCAGCAGACTGGATTCACTCTGTTCTCAGTCAAGGTTATTTTCTGAGCTGTGTATCATAGGTAGTGGAAATGTGGTACACCAGTATTTTTGGCAAGTTCTTTGACAATTTCTTTGACTTTTAGGAAAGCTCATGTAGAACAGCCTTAATATTTTATTGGCTGAGATGTGTATACAGACATCAAACTAAACAGAAACATGCTTTATGTTCTAACGGTGCCCTTCATCAAGAGATTCGAACTCTTGTGTGCAAAACAAAAAGTTCAGGGACCCATACCTCTGCTCTCTTAATTATGAAACCAAAATTGTCTCCACTTTTCCATATGCTAATAAATGGAAAGTAATGTATTTTTACTAGGGTAACTTCTTTGTTTATGCTGGTTTTTCTGTATCTTGCAGAGATTTGTGAATCTGTTTGGATTTACATGGTGAGCCAGTTAGGACAGCAGTAAAATGAAAAAGTGGCTAGCCTTGGATATACAGAAAGAAATTTGTTAGAATATTACTTCTGTGTTTTGAACATATATTCTTACCAATCATCAGCCATATGATTCTAGCTAGAGTTGTATTTTGAAACTTAGCTCACTCTCTCCCCAGCTGATCATCCAGAAGAAATATACGGAGTAGGTGGATCTGTACAAAACTAAATTTGGACCTTGGTTGGAACATTCTGTTTTAGTCAAGGTAAGTATTTTCTTTGGTTTTACACTTCACAAAATGCACAGGCTTTTTTTATAATGTAAACATACAATATTCCTTTTCATTAAAAAATAAGTCTTTATGATTTTCAAAAAGGAGAAAACCTCACCAAATAAAAGTACAAAATACTACAAAAAGGAACAGGATCCATGCTGATAAACTGAGCTGGGATTAGCTTTAAAGTATTTAACTGTCCAATCCATATTTAAAGCTTTTATGTCTTGGACATTCCAAAATCACTGTAACAGTTTGTCCCAAGGCCCTGCTTTCCTTAGGCAGCTTTTGTCCTCTTACCACCCTGGAATTGAAACCCAGTACTAGTCTGTTATTCTATGGATGCAAAACCAGCTGCTTTCTAGGCTTCTTTATAGGGTTGAATCCTGCAAGTTAAGCAACTCTTAAGTATTTTCAAGAGTTTCTGTACTATGAGGTATTTTCCTGAGCATTCTGCCAAGGTGGGGTAGCTAGAAATAGCCCCTTGCCTCTTAGCAAGTTTATCAGTATTAAGTAAGCAACTGAGTTATATTGTTTACCTTTCTTGCAAGATTGTGGTCTTCCCAATCCGTGTTCAGCATGTGATGCTCTAGGTAACAAGGTGACAAATGTAGAATACTGCAGTACTTTGAGTAATTTGTTTAATACAAATACATTTTTTCACAACATTAAGCAGATACATTACTTTTGTTTCCCTTACCTTCTGTCTTCCAATACACATTCACCCACAAAAACATACAGTTTTTCTTTTGCAAAAGAGAGGGAGTTAAACAACACAAACTTGTAGTTCCAAATATTATACACAGTAAAATATTTTCATCAGAGTAAGTTTCATTGCATTATTGGAAATTATAAACTCTTTGTTCTGGAGATGGAGAATTATTTTTTCTACACAGCAAAAATAAACACTACCTTCATATAGAGCAGTGTGTGAATGGCACAGTTGGACTAGTCAAGAATCTTTGTAATGCTACTGATAGTCAAATGTGGTATGTGTATGCCAGTTTGAAATAAACATTATAATGCTTGTAACTTAAACACAGGAAAAGAAATGTTCACAGGAGTGAATACAGGAGTATCTTGTTCAAACTTCAAGATCTGACCTGACACCAAATTACTTCTACCTACCTTTATTAAAACTTAGGTTAAACAAGCTGTTCTTGCTAATGGCAGCTCAGAGCCAGGTTCTGCCCTTGTGGGTTTAGCCAGGCCAAATTCCACTGTCAGCATATTTGCCAAAGCCGCACTGTGGCTACACAGGAATTTGATATGGTTCTTTATTTGAGATGGTATCTTCATTAAAAAGTCTTTAGACTTCATCTTACTACTTTCAGTATACTGTTCTGTTTAGTTGTGTGGTTTTGGTGGTTAGGTTTTTTTCCAGGATAGAATACTGTGGTTAATAAATTAATACAGATAATTGTACTTTGTTTGGGAATGAAAAAGGATTGGATGATAAGCATCTATCTAGTTTCTCTATTCGTGTACTTTTCCTATTACTGAAGACCAGAATCCAAGGCATGGTGGTGTGAATAGCTCCTTGCCCTTTTGAAGAGGTTGTACCCTGCTTCAGAAACTAATTTGAATCCTGCATGAAATTCCTGAAAGCTCTAGAAAATCCAGTGCATCTAAGAAGAGAAAGGGATGCACAGGCTAAGACTGTAATGCTTTAAAGGTTAAAGGCTGCTTCAAGCCAGCTGAAATCTCACTTGCTGGTGACTTGTCTCATTGTCCATCTCAGCAGACAGTGTCCCATTTTACTCCTTTTTCCTGCTGTCCACATTCAGCATTTCCAAGGGAGAGGAGGAATTTCAACTGAAGTCTTTCTGCTTTTATTTAATTAACTGTAAACTCAGTTGCATATATGGTTGAGTGCAGAACAGTGTTTGAAGTTGAAGGCATTGGTATAAAAGTTTTCACATTGTCTTTTCTGTTGCTGACTCTTCAAGTGTGTTTTTAAAAAATGCAAAATCTTGTTGGATGCTACAGTTCTGCTTTCAGACTCTTCAGGTATTTTCTTCTTTGAGGTGAATTTTATACTTCTTCAAGAAAAAAAACCCAATGTGAATTACTCTCCAGTAAACTGACAAAATAGGGGATAAAGTACTTTCAATGAGGTCATGATGTTACCACAGTCAAAGAACAAGCTGGCTAATGAAGCAGGGTTACTTTCACTTAGTGAGAAATTATTATTTCAGAAAGTTCTTAATTATCTTTCATAATAATGTTCCTTGTCAGTAAATTTTGCTGAATTTTATTGTAAACATCCTTCAAAACATTCAGACGCAGTTAGTAATTTTAAGTGTCTGACATCAGATATCATGAGAGTTATCTTTTAACGAGTAGTTTTTGAAAACCATGCCATTGCAGACTATCTTATTTGAAAACCAAAACCATTGCAGACTATCTTAAGCATGTGCAGTTACTAGGCATTCCTTAATTGTTGTCATGTTCTGAAGACCTTCTGAAATCTCCACCACAATTTTAAATGGAGAAATGATTTAGTTTCTCTTTTATGTAGTTTCAAATAAGAAGCTGCTACAATTGGAAATTGCAGTTGTATAGTTGGAAAATTATTTTATATAAAAAGTGTATGCCATTACATGAAAAAACTTCAACATAAATCCTCTCACCTGGAATAACTTACAGCAAATATTGACATGTATTAAGAACCCATTCAAGCACCAAGATTTTGTGTCCTGTCTAGCCAGATAACAATCACTTAGTCACAGCCAAATTACAAGAGCAATTCCAATACAAAAGAATATAATGATCTGATTGGAGACACATTTCTTGCTAACACTGCTACTTCTAGTATTCCCTGAGCCTTAAGCCAGTAAACATTCACAAAGGAATACCTTGTATATAAATTCCAATAGGCCTTAAAGCCTGGGTATTTGCAAGAATGGGTTAAGTCTGTTATTTCACTGTAAATATTTGAGTGTACAAAGAGAAAATTTACCAGTAGAAACTTCAAGGCTTCTGTAGTACTCTAGTTCATTTGTAATTGTGGCAGATAGCCCTCCTTTAAGTGAATCTCTACTCTCTTGTCCTCATTACTCTGGTTCTTTATTTGCTTTTTTGCTTTTCCTCCTTTACTAAATACAAGATTAGAAAAGAACTTTCAGCTTCATTTTAAAATACACATTATGTTCAGGCCCCAAACTTGTGCACACCAGTACATAACTAGTCCGAGTCAAGACTTGCTCTTGTGTCCTTACAGTAAACACCACAGTTTTACAAAGTGTATCACAAAATTGGTTCCTTACATATAATTCACCCTGTCGGACACAGTACTGTATCTACATTCATTTATCTATTGCACCTTTTAATGCTATTCACACTTCATTTTTATATGCCAGTGCTCAAAACACGAAATTAACAACTGAGCTGTTGAATGTCTAACACCTTAAGTTTACCTGTACAGAAGGAAACCACTGATTTGTTTTTTTCAGTCAGGAAGATAAAAACTATCTTTTTAGAACAAGGAGATAAAAACTAATGTTTTCTTAAGATATGTATGTAGGTATAGGTATGTTCTCTTACATCTACCTTTCTGTATCATGAATCTTAAAAAATAAAACCAAAAGTAGCTTGCATCTTCAGTGTGTCATCCATTTTCAAACCTTTGATAACATGAATTTACTTCTGTGTAATTCTGCAGTAAACTTTCTTTTCATTTACAATTCTGCCTCAATACGTTGTCTATCCAATTTATGCCTAATTCACTCCTATAAAGTAAAATAAATAGCAGAGCTGCTCTTCCAAATGCATATCTACATATCATCTCCTTCCTATACATACTTTCCTGACCTTAAAAAAAAAAACCTATCGGCAGCTTAGGGAGATATGAGTTTATATGGGTTGGAACTGCTTACTTTTCAAAAATCCAGCCACAGTTAAAAACCATTGGTTCAAATATCCATAGTTGACACAGCTGCCCAAACAGCTCCACTACAGTCACATGAAGGTGTTACTGTATGAGGCTTAGAGAGGGAGTGCTTTAATACAGCTCTCTGTACTTTGATTCTGTTAATGCATATTACTTGGATTGGTACCCTTTGAAGTGAATCTTTGAAAAGGTAAATAGCAAATACAACTTCTGGTAGTAAAGAGTTGAAAGGTTTTGTGTCTTCTGTAAACAAAATCATTGTATCACTTCTGTTATCTACTTTCCCAGCCAGCCCAGTTAGGAGGGGGAAAAAAAGAAAGTACATTGTTACATAGGTTTGGCATTGTCTGTTAAACCTGTTCTCTATTGCACTTTCCACACTTCCACTTTCACTACACTTGCTGACTAGTTGCGAAACTACGTCACAAACGGTCACATTCCATACAATAACAAGCTGCTTTGCTGGATCCATTTTCCTTGTACGGTTTTGGTTTTTTGTATGGGGTATTTTTTTTGTTGTTTGGTTGGGGTCTTCTTTAACTGAAAAAATGCTCAGTCATTTCTACTTTCTTGTAGCATTTGTAGTGTAGCAAACACTACAGCATACTCTGCAAGGAAGAAGCAACGATGTCCGTGTCAAACTGGCATGACCTCCGACGTCGCCTCTTCCACCATCGGCTGAGAGTTTGTACCTGTCTGTGCTACTGGCACCACCACTGCATCCTTCACCTCCGAGGGCTGAGTGCATGGAGAGCTTTTCTCCTCCAGTTTTTTGATGGTATCTGGGCAGTTCTGAACAAAGATCACTCTGTTGTAGGCTTTCAACCTGCGCCACAGCTGCACGTAAACTTTACACTGCACGTACATGAACACCAGGCCTCCTGTGAACCCGATGGCCACCACAACGAGTTTTGTCCAAAAAGGCCATTCGAGGACACCTTTGAAATAGAAACTTTATGTTATACAAGCAGTGTTTCAGTAATGCATACTGAAAAGAAGCCACTTGCTAAGAATGCCCGGGTACATGAATGCTATTGGGGCAGTTGTGGCTCTAGAAAATAGACAGTGTTTCCTATTCCATACGCTGGCCAAGAAACTGCCCATGGAATAGGAAACTGCTTCCCACTTTTAACTGATTTGACCACCATTTGGTCATATAAATCAACCAAATAAATCAATGCCACTCTCAAAAGCTTTCTTTCAGGATTTCTTCCACCTTTTAACATTAAAGATAAGCTGCTGCTGCTTCTGTGGTAATACAGGAAGCATCTTTTTTTATTAACTGGTATGGGACAGAGAATTTTGTATCTTTCTTTTTTTTCCCAGGATTGCCATGTTTTCAGACTTAAGCTTTATTAGTAGAAAGGTCAGCTGAACCTAAACCTGTTTCTTCAAGCAGAATAAATTTATGTGAAACTTGATTCCCTACCACTGGTGCCATATAAACTCTAGAATATTTAAAATATATTTTAAATTTGCTTTTCTATAAACCAGTGTCAGGTTTAGCAATTAAAGGGTTTGCATCGTATACTCCCCTAAAGAGAAGAAAGCCCCAACCCCGTAAATAATTTGAGATATCCATTTAAAGTGGGTTTTTAAAACTAGAATATTAACAAACAATACTAGTATTATTCAGGGTTTCAATTTTTCTCCTTCTCAAAATATGTTTATTTTGTTTTTTTCTCCAGTTTTGTCTTTGCAATTCCCTTTTAAAGAGAGAAAATGGAGAAGAAAGCAAACTACATACATGTCCCTCTTATCCCCCACAGTTACATGTGCACTTTTTGTTAAAGTAGTCTCCCCTGCAACAAGCAAATTTTGGAGCAAAAGCATCCTCTTCACACTTACTTCTGCATGTTGTAAGTAGCTCCAGGGCATCTCTCTTTCAATTTGTTAGTGTAAAGAATCAGCCATTACATTTGGCAAATACTGAATGCTATGCAAAACATAAATACTTTTTGAGTCTACCAGGAATAATTAACATTATTCTTTTGCATTGTGTATAACAACAAAAATCCCTGTTAGCTGTTTTGTTATGTAAATTTAGCTAATCTACATAAATAACTCCCCCCTTGTAATGACTAGGGTGATGTAGTTGTACTCAGAACTTAAAAGCCATTCCTAGTCCTGTCCTCTGGCCACGATTGTGAGATAAAAAAGAAGGTTACTCATTTCAAAAGAATGCAAAACACGACTTTGTAGTGTGTATTAATCTGTGACTTACTGAGGCTTGTTGCTTATTTTCCTCTCTAAGGCAAGTAAGGCATGCATCAGGAGTATCATCAAATATTTATCTAACTAGCAAGGCACAAAGCTCCACCTGTTTTGTTTTACATGTTAACTTCGGAATGTAATACAAAGCAGGAGACCTATGTTTCTCTAGGGTGCTTAAATTCAATTCAAATCAAAACTCAAAAGATTTTCATCATCATGATCACATTTAAGACTAAATTTAAGATCAAATAAAGTTTGATTTGAAATGGAAAACAGTAGTTAAATTTAGGATATATTTTCCACATATGCTAAGTATGGCTGATTTAGGATATATTTTCCACATATGCTAAGTATGGCTGATAGTGACATTAAGCATGCATTTTGTTACACATGTCCGGTTGGATTTTCAGTATCTCTGCAGATGGAGACTCCATGACTTCTCTGTTCCAGTGCGGAACCAATAAATACAGCTGGAACATGGACATTCACTGTGACATTCTATTTGAAAGGACACAAGAATAACTTTCCATGCTACTCAAATCCCACATGAAGGACTAACACAATTGAAAAACAGTCTCTTGGAAGTTCGTATTAGGAAAGTTGTTACTGAAGAAGCTCTATCATAGTTTACTTCCTATCAAGGTTCAAGTGATTAATATAAATAAATTGCTATTTAAGGACCTGAACTTGCACTGAGCTGTTTGAACTTGACTCATCTTTTTGCCTGAGCTTTAGAATTACCTAGATAATGGGAGATTAACCCAGGAAGAACCGGCAGGCTAGTTAAGCTGTTGTAATGATTACACAAAGTAGAGTTCTCTCTGCTGGGGCATTAGGTAAGATTTTCATACTGACGCATTCAGGACTTCTGCATTAAAGCCTTTGGTGCAGGCTGTGAGCTGTTATTTAACAACAGAATGTGACTGGTTACAGAGCTGCCTTTCAAAGCCAGGCATTGCATTATCAGCAGCACTGAGGAAGGTAAAAGATACTTACCGTTATCATTGCCTTGTTTGATTTCTTCAGCAGTTCTGTCAATTAAAACGTACAATGACCAAACAACGCAAGTAATTGCAATTATATGGAATGTGACTGAACACACAATTTTTCTCCTCTCACTTGTTGTCATCTGTAATTTCTCCCACTGAAATTAAAAAAAAAAAAAAGAAGTAATTAAAAAAAAATGACTTGTAAAATTTTACGTTAAACTGATTAGGCCATTGTGGCTCTTTCCACCAAAAACACAAGCAGTAATGAAATTAACAAACCCTTTAGTTTTGGTAATATGCATTACAGGAGTGTGTGCATTGTCCCTGTTAAATTCACAATGATCTCATTTTCACAGATTCAGAGGAATAAGGACACTGTTCTGTTTCTGTCTGCTTCTGAATGATATCTTAAGTAATTTCATTACAGTACAGTCATAACACGTTAATAGACAGATAAAAAGATTAATATTTACTTTAAATTTGCATTTCTTGTGGTGAGAGAAGAAAAAGTCCAAACATCTCTTTGTAATATGTATTAAAATTATAGGAAAACAGCTATGTAACAGTCTTCTCATAAAATAAGAGCACAGGAAATGCAATTGCATTGAGGATTAAATTCAATAAACTTGAAAAGATGATTACATGGAAATTATCATATATGATAGCAGCCAAATAACCTCAGTAATGCAAGGAGGATCTTCCAGGCATGTGTTTGTCAATTATGGTGCTAAATCCTGGCTTAAGGTAAGGCTATTTTAAGATGAAATAGGCTATTGTCTGCAATTGAACAATGCAGCCCTTGAGGTGATTTTTTTAATGTCACTTGCGACATGAATTTTTTTTTCCCAGCACTACTTCAAAACAAATCCCTTCTCTCCTAAAATATTTGCCTTTGAAAACAGATGAAAGAACAGATCACTTAAAAGCAAAACGCCTCAATTCCAACGGATAATCTTGGAGCCAGTAGTGGCATCTGAGGAAGGAAAGCAGTACAAAGCATGAGATGTGAGTGCCACCTCCCTGTGGCTCTGTTAACGCTGGGCTGAGCTGCACGCAGCTTGGTGCCACAGCACTGCTGCCACCTGCTATGGCTAGGACAGCAACCACAGCCTCTACAGAGCCCTGTCGTGCTGCACATTTACTGCCAGGTTGTGAGTTTGTCTTGGTTTTCCTTGTTTAGGTTTTGTTTTTGTTTTATTAGCTACTTTTACTGTTTGGGATTTTTAAAAATTTTGTTTCCAGGCAATAACAAATTTCTCTAAATTCCTTAAGGCTAGGGCTGGAGATGCCATCCAAGCTAGATGTTTAGCCTTTAACCTGAACCAACATAGCCATTCTACTCTGAACACTCTTTGCAGTCACATTACATTTTGAAGGAGCACAACTGCAGTAAAACCTGAGGAGGGTCAGTGCCGTGTCACCAAGGGGAATAACTCTCAGAAATACTTCTTCCTGCTTACAGAGAAGGACAGACCAGGCCAGACAAACTTCAGTCTTTAATGGCAGTTAAATCTTGCATGTTTCAGAGCTGTTGCCTCAAAACACAATCTCTGGAACGTTTTCTAGCCCTTGTCAAATTATATGAATCATAGAATATTTTGGGTTCAAAGGGACCTTAAGGGTCATTCTGTCCAACTTCCTGCAATGAGCAGGCACATCTGCAATTAGACCAGCTTGCTCAGAGCCCCATCCAACCTCACCATAATGCTTCCCAGGATGGGGCACCTACCACTTTCCTAGGCAGCCTGTTCCACTGTTTCACCATTCTCATCATAAGAAGTTAATTCTAAATGTAGCCTAGATACACCCTTTTTTTTTTTTTTTTGGTTTTTTTTTGTTTCAAATCATTACTACTCTAACAAGCCCTGCTAAAAAGTTTGCTCTATCTTTCTTACAGGCCCCTTTAGGTACTGGAAGGCCACAATAAGGTCTCAAAGCCTTCTCTTCTCCAGGCTGAACAACCCCAGCTGCCAGCTTTTCCTCATAAGAGAGGTGCTCCAGCCCTCTGACCATTTTTTGTGAATTCTTCTGGACTCTCTCCAACATGACCTCAGTGGGCACCCCTGAGCTGGATGTAGCAGTCCTGGTGGGGTCTTTCAAGAATCACTTCTCCCATGCTTCAAGAACACAAAGCATAAATAATTGCTTAGAAAAATGTAAATATTTCCTGAGTCATATACAAAGAGGCAGAGCCATCAGCTTATTTATTAGCTGAGACCTCATTTCAGTTTCTGATACATCTACTTTTGGGTGAAAACTAAGCTTGCTGGGTTTTATATGGCAGTCTGGAAAAATGGGAGGTCTAAAAAATAAGGTTTGTTTTGGTTTTGTTTTAAGCAAAAGAACTCAAAAAGTCTGTATTAATTACAGTTCATGTAGATAAGATTCACTTGTCAGACCAGAGTATGTGGCATTATCACAGTCTTATTTCATTACAGTCACCAGGTTACACAGCCTTTGACCTGGAGACTTTCATTCTTTTTGCAGTGAAAATTCAATTCAATTCTTGTAACAGACTTTCTTTCCAAAGAAAGAAACCCTGTCTTTGTTCAAATGGAAGAAAGAGTTTTACCTTAACCCTTCACTTACCCGTGGATGCTTTGTAAGAGATAACATAGAACATAATGAAGAATGATTTGTTTTTTAAAAGATTTTGTCTGTTATCTCAACTTTGATGCTACACCATTTGGTCTGTCGGAGAGAAGACTCTGCAAAATTTTCATTGTCATGTATATGCGCAGTCTCTTTACATGGATTTTACTCTCTAACATACTCAAAAGCCTTCTTGTAGATCTGAATACCCAGTCAAAGACAAATGCTGGTCCATTAGCCTAAATGTAAACATTTTGTAGGTGGAGAAAATCTAGACAAAATCAACCAACCAACAGGCAGGATAGGTAAATAAAGGCTCAAGCTCACAGAGTTCTGAGATTTACAAGAAAGCTGTCTCAGGAGAGGAAGCCAGCAGAAATTGGCTGAAGCCAGTTGTTACCCTTTTGGTAACAACTGATGATTAGCCAGAGGGCAAGCCAAGGCCTACTGGACTCTTCTTCCTCCAGCTGGCCCCTTTTCTTCTGCCTTGCCTGTCTATTCTATCCACACACACACTACCACACCAGACAGAAGGTGGCTGCCAAGACACTGGGAGAGGTCGCCAGGGTGTAGGTGATTATGGGACTGGGAGACTGTGCAGAATGTCTCGTATTCCCAGTTTGGTTTTATTACTTAAAAGAAAACCACAACAGGAGAGGAATAAAATCCAAGGAGAGACTCCATCTGTCATGGACAGGTACTTGGAAGCATTTTACTGCTCTTAGTGTGCCCCAAAGCTGCTCTTTTGTTTTGCCCTGCTCTTGCTGCAGTCACAATTCTCTCAACTATGGTGATGATGGGATGAACTCAGAAAGGAAAAAGCAATTAAACTTTGTGCTGTACTTCTGGTGATCCCAGTGGTAGCTGTTGTAACTTCCCCATCCTACTCATGTATTTTGGGTTGGCTGAACAGAGAGTACTTTGTGACTAGATGAGTCATGCTGTACTAGATGAGTGATATTACTAGATGATCCAGCAATTTGTCACCCTGGAGCAGAAAAGTGCAATTCCCTATTTTAGGATTTTTGCAATAGGTTTGTATCAAAAAATTAACTGTCAGCTTTAGCACAGACTTGCTTGGTCAAAAGCAGTGAAACAAAAATTGCTTGAAAATACCTAACAAAAGACAAGACAACAATGTAATGAGCAATGAAAGCATCAGCCCCTTTTACTTGTGCTTTATAGTCCAGGGTTCGATAAAGTCATGTGGGGAATTTTGGCAGGTGCTGCCTTCATGTCACACAGTGCATTAATGCCTCCTTAACCTCTGATAATTTAATCCCTGCTGTGTTTTGAAGCTCCTGCGGTTTTCATGGCTTTCCACATTCATAACAGAAAGATAAAAATAAATTGTGTCATGTCTTCATCAGTGATCTCCAAGAAAACACAGGAATCAGGTTGATGACACTGCAACATGCCATGGACAGAATGCCACCAAGAACAGAAAAACAGCACAAAGTTAAGTACACCGATGCAATTTTCTTTGGAAACCTAGATGTTAATGCTGCTAAGCTGCTCTAGATACTGTAACAACAGAAATAAAGGGAAGGCTAACAGCCAGAGGAGACATTTATAATGATTTGCAAATTATTGAGTCACTAAATCCGTAGAAAAACCTGTAGCTTTTGCCCAGCCCCCGACAAAACACCCCTTCATTGTTGTACATCCGATTGTCACACCTACGGATTCTGTAATCCTGGCAGCAATACAAACACAGACTGGAAATCATCACAAATGCAGATGGTTTAATGTCCTGCAAATGCAAGCAACAGCATGAATATCATAATGTTTCACAGAACAGGTGTGCTAGAACACTTTGTAACATCCAACCAGAACCGAAAGATCCTTTTAAGCAAGTCACCAATTAAATACAAAATGTTACAAAAATCCAAATGCGTCCCCAGCAGAAAGCTTGGAATATCCCCAGCCTCCTTTTTATTTTCTGAATAAGCTTTCTGAACCTGTGGCTTGCACTGTGCTCTGAAAACCACTGGAGGGTGGTAGGAGACTGCCTGACTCACAGGCTCCTAGCAGGAATGGAAAGAAGCTGGATTGCGAATGTGATAAAAAACACTCGTCCCACCCCGACTACTTACAGCTGCTTCTAAGACACAACGTGCACCTTGGAATTCCTGTTCTTTACTGTCAGAGAAGTTTGGAATAATCCTTAAAGTGGCAGCTACAAAACTGTACCCTGTTCTACCTCGTGTTTTGCTTTTGTTTCCTAAAGAAAATTTCACTCAGAAACTTCAAGAGAATGGTTACCAATTTCAAATCCCACTCTTATAATTACAAAATGTAGTTATGAGCCTTCTGGGGAAATAAAAAAGATTAGATTTTAAAAACCCACCAAACCCTAAAACATACAGGGAACTTTAAATCGTGTAGCCAACCACTTCCCTTTCCTGTAAAGTAGTCTGAGAAAGTCTCTCATATTTATTTTAAAGGACAAAAATCTGCCTCTCTCCGTGCCTCTTCTAATAAAAGCTTGTTTAATCAATATGCAACAAGTAATTATGGATATTTTCTTTAGTATCTTCTGAAAACACTCCTTGTGAGTGTGGGGATGCTGCTTCATATCCTACATACCAACACAGCCTCTCTGCTTAACAGAAGTAAATCTGCAATTTGAATTCCCTCCCATACATTACGCTTTCTGCACAGTGGTTTCATGGTGGCCCAACGCAGAAGCGAAAGCCCCACGCTGCTCACACAAAAGCTGTCTTCACACCTCTCAGTGGCACTTAGCAAACTCTGCTGCCTGTGTTTCCTTTCCCCACCTTGGCATTAGAGATTTGCTGCCTGCCTGCTCCCATCCACCACTCTGTGCCCATGTGTTGCCTCCTGATCATGGTAATATTCTGTCACGCTGGCTACAGATTTTTGTCCATACACTGATGTCCTTAGGCAACTGCAGTTCTACTGCAGGTTTGCAGATTTCACACCTCTACAGCTGAAGGTCTCTCTGCTGCAGGGACTCAGCACTGAGGATGCCAAATATTGAAGGTGAAGTTAATGGGCTGCTTTGCAACATATGATGAATGCCTGGACTTTTTAACCCCTGGGTATTTTCAGGAACCCTGTTTTTAAAATTGCATGTAAGAAGGTCTGACAGAGGAAGCTGGTATGACTGGAACATTGCTAATATTAAATACTTTTCCTGACATTTTTCTCCCTATCCATCATTTAGCAGAAAAAAATGCCTATGTATAATGTAAACAACACCCACAACTGGAAGGATTTCTGCTCTCACTGAGAGCTAAAGCCACGATGCAGAATTTTCTGAATTCTTTCTACAGTCTGAAGAAATACTTTCAGCCAACCTTTATCTTAAAGTAATTACACCTGCAAAATAAAGGCTAAAATTACTTACTAGAGGCTGTTGTAGAAACTGCACTCTGCACATAAACTAAAAGCACACAGAAAAAGATCTTATCTGAAACCTAACCCAAAGGATTAAGCCAGCTCATTGAAAAAGAACTGGTGCAGCATATGCTGAAGTGAACTGGGCAGTGAAGACATGTCAACAGTGGGAATATGTAGCTCATAGTTATTAATATTAGGGAGGAATTTTTGGTCACTTGTTGCAGTACTAATTGGCTCAGGCTCCACAGTGAGCTGTTCACTGCTATCAACCTACCAGCTGGAGGAAAGCAGCTGCCATGGTAGTTTTCCGAATGGAATTTGTGCAGTGGGTGGAAGAGGAAGAAATAATAGTAATAAAGGACAACAGGGCTCCATTCATGTTGGGAGAACAAAATAGCCTTGCAGAAATTTGAAGTGTTCGTAAGAGTTGAGACTTCAAACCTTGTTATTTGAATAAAAGCATTCTGGGCCTCTCTCTGCCATCTAAACAACATGTGGTTGCAGTCTGCACCATGGGGACAGTGTCTTAAAGGACAGGGTATGTGTCCCCACATCCTGCTCCAACGTGAGAAGTGCCCCTCAGACAGTCCAACAGAATGAGCCAGGTCTGACAGCTGACAAGAGAAGGTTTCGGGCCATGAAAACACCTAAACCGTGTTCTTTTCCCCAGACACATCCAGAGAGAAGTAAGAACTGAGCAGGTTCACAGAAAATACAGAAAACATATTTGTCATTGCTTCTTCAAAATATGTATTCCAGAGAAGAAACTCTTGTAAGGATCAAGAATAAAAGGCCATAATTAGACCCCTATGTTAATTGCTGAACAGGGAAATGAAATGAATTTTTAAACTCCCATGTCACCTGGTGGATCATATGGCCCTATCTATGCACAACCTTACTTTCTTCTAGTTGTCTCATTAGATGTTCTAGTAGAGATAATTTCCTATCAAACCTGTCTGAAGTTTGCTCAAAATCTGTTTCTGTCCCTAGGAGATACTAAACAAACCTGGCTGGAATTCAAAAGAATGTCTGTGGTGCATTTAAACACCTATTAAATTTTTTTAACTGAACCAGAAATGGGTGCATTTCTAAAGAAAAACACACTAATTCACTTTTGTATGATATGCATACCTAGAGTAACAAAAGAAATACATAATGAAAAATCTCGCTTTGATGAACACCTTAGGATTATCATCTGCAAAGAACTAATAATTCAGTTTTATCATAACCAAGATGGCACGTTATTTCTTTTTTAAGTGACAATTAGAATCGCTGGGCTTAAGAGATATAATCGGTGTGCACTTGTCACAAGCTTGTGCAATTTTTTGCTGTGTACATCATCAATTAGCAAACCCTTAAAAAATGTAAAAGAAAAGTGTAGAAATTAAGAAGTGTAAAAATTAAGTAATTCAAGAATATAATTTCTAAAATGAAGTAGCTGTTTTTGCAATATGAAAGTATTGAGAATACCTGTCATTTACCAACTAAAAGAACTTCAGTACCTGCATCCCAATCATCCCAACATAGACTAACAAAAAAACCCCCAAAAAATCCCAAAACCAAACCAAAACTAAAACAAAGACCAAGACAAAAACAAAACCCACAAAAACAACAACAACAAAAAACAACTCAAACAACCTACACTTTGGAAATACAGGACCTCACGTCCCTCTCATCCAATGCTCTGTCTCAGATAGGGGCCAAACCCAGATGCTTTGGAGAGATGTGCAAGAAACCCTGTGGGAAGTAATTATAGCACAATCTCTCCATATTGGGAGCCTCTTTCTAGCTCCCATCTGCTAGAATTTGCTTTACATCAATATATAGAATGCAGAAGCACACAACCAAGTGTTTACTTTCCAAGTATCTTCTTTGAATGCTGAAAAGACATTAAGCAATCTTTTGTTCAATAGAGCCTTCAGTGCTATCATGAACTCATCCACAATTACGTTTTCTTTTCTTGCCTTGTAAGACCTTTAAGAAAAAGATCACTATCTCCAAACACAGTACACTTCAGATACCTTATCTAAAATATAATCCTGACAGAGAAACTGCAGGTAAAACATTAAACCATTGATCAGGAGTGAACTACCACCATTATGTAAAACTATGGTGAATATAATATCTGGTACTAAGAACAAGAGGCACACATCTAGAACTCTAGAAAATATTTACTTCAGGTATCTGGGCACATGACTTTATTACTTAAAAATCAAAAAAGAAACTACCTGTTGGCAACCCATAAAGAAACAGAGACAAAAGGGGTAGAATCTATGTCTCCATTAACTTTTATCACAGTTAGTCAAGAACAGACACGGATGTTGTCTGTTGCATGTGTCAACTCCTGCCTCTGCCTACTCTATTTCCAAAAAAGCAGCATATCTAATTGAAGGCATGACATTTGCTACAGTCACTAAGTAAAAATACCTTTAAATCACAGTCAATTCCTCAAACAACAACTTAGACACATATACACACAAAGAAAACCGTAAAAAAATCAATCAGTCGAAGTGCCGTATCACAAGAGCACAGACCATAATTTTGCTGTAAGACCAGTTCTGCTGAGATTTCCCTTTCTGACCAAAGCAGGTAGGGCTGCTGCAGTTTGTGGTATGTATTCTAGAGGCAATAAAAAAACAGCCATGACATAGGCTCGGTGGTGGATTTGAGATGGATTCTGCTGGGGTCAAAGCAACCACAAGTCCTTTCTCCACTACAGGAGCCATAACAAACCATCTCCCAGCAGTCTGTGCCTGAGTCTCTGTCCCTCAATATCAAGTGGGATGGGTTCCCTTTGCACATCTGAGTGCTTATAGTGTGATGGACGTGGACAGAAGGCTCCAATAGCATGGTAGAAATTGAAAAAGGAGAGAAATTATAAAAACTGATATAGCAACATGCTGGAGACCAACATCCTATTACATGGTTTTGTAACCCTCTCCACTTCCTTTAGTTCTTCAGTCATGTCCAGTTGCAGGAAATTTCTCTGAAGATCTGTTGCCTTAGGCACCTAAAACAAGTTGTAGAATACAATCACTGTTTTGTCAGTCTTTACTTCAATTGCCTTCTATTCAATATTCATCACAGTGCTTAATTTCCTCTATTTCAAATTGTCCAGCCTGCTGAGAATCAGTTCAAACTGTTACAAAGATGTTGTTTGGTTTAAATGTCTTTCTTTGCCAAGACCCTGTTATTTTTAAATACATTGTTGTTTAAACATACCTGGACATATCCTTTTTTTGCAGCTATATACATAGTATCTACACACATGTCTGAATTTCCACATAACAAAGATTAAAAAAAGGAGCTGAGGCTTTTAATTATCTATAAATATGGGTTTAGGAAGAATACTGACTTTCCAATGAATAGCTACAGTTGCCTTATCTGCCTTTTAATTTTTCCACAAGAGAGATTCTTTTGGTCCAATTAAATAAAAATAAAATAGAGGAAAGTTGTGCTGGGGAAAGCTATAGTAACTAAAATAAAACTACAGCCTAGTGTTCTAGTAAAGAGCTGAGGGAAGCTATTAATTCTGAAAAAAAGAGGAAATTCTAAGTTTCCCCCCATAATTTTAATAAAATGCTACAGAAATAAAATTAAATTAACAAAAACCCCCAAACCTGAGTAAAGTAAAAGTTATCCCATTTGGTCATAATTTAGATCCACTACTGGAATTTCTGTGTTCAAAAGAACATCACTGTGTTAAAGAAAATCCATTTTTAGCATGCATTCCACATCAAGTAAGCATCAACCTGCGAACAGATCATCTCACATCAATAGGTCCCAGGCAAAATACATTTGAGGCAAGCAACAACTGTAAAATTGAACATGTTAATTATGTGACAGATAATTACCTGCATTCATCATATAATGAATAGCGGCCCTCTCCCATGGGAGCTGGTAAAGTTCCTAACTTCAAAATTAAATAGTAAAAATGGCGTTTTTAAAAAACTCCATAAATTACAATGACTGGTTTAGGTCAATACTTGGGTTGATTATGCTCATTTAATCTCATATTATTAACTATATATTTTGTGTCAGCATTCCATTTACACTTTATTTATCTATAAACCCATAGATTCTGTTAATTATTTTCAATGCTTCAGCTTCCCAGTCCTTCCTTGGTTATAACTATTGATGAGGTCAAACTGTAAAACAAAACACTGAAAGGTCTTAAATAAAAAAATGAAAAGGAGGACCCAAATTCTTAAAAAATAAGAGAGAGGCTTATTGCAGGATTGAGTAGGGTTCTCTAATTGAAATGGGAATTGAATCTTTTGATGTAAGTTGCATCTGTAAACAGCTCAGATCAAACTGTTTATTTCGGCTTCAGAAAGCACAGAAGATTTGTACCTCCCAGAGCTCATGTTGAAGGGTCTGTACAATAGTGGATAACACTACTAATACCCAGAGCTGAACAATGTCCCAAATTCCCTTTGCTTTTGCAAATGCTGCTGAGCAGCAAAGTAGCCAATTTGGTCACTGGCATTTAATTAGAAGAGGACATAATTTTCATTTGATTTTCTAGTATAATATTTTTCATTTGCTTCTTAAAAGAATGCAAGTTCAAAGCAATGACCATACCAACATCTTGCTCTACCTCCAGGAAGGACGCTGCATATGGGATACATAGCAAAGTATCACAGTAAGATGGCTTTTAGCAAGTCTAGGGGTATGCTATGATGGGTTCAAGGTAAGAGGCACAAGAATCTTTTGTCAGAAGTCTATGGGAGCAGAAATAGCTGTGTGAATAAAGCTGTGTTGTGATTGGAAGAGAAAGACATATAGAGATGGCAGGCTAGCACAAATCCTACCACTGTAAGAAAGCTAAGCTCTAGTTTCTTCTTGGGGCAGAAAATGCAAGACAGCATTCTTCTATGAACTATAGCATGCTGTCTATATACAGATAAATTAGCAGTAATGCTCTATTATCCTCAAAAATTAAGAATACAACTGTCTGAACAAAGTAGTCCCTTGTATCCCTGAAGCATTACAATAGGATATAAATGCTATAGAATCATTTTTACTTTACAAGCTTTAATATACACATTGTCCCTTGAGCCCAAAGTTATTTTCTATAATGACATGATAGCCAAAGAGAAAGTAATAGCTTTGTGCCTTTGTGCACACTGGTGAAGTGTCTGACCCCACATATTGCAGGCAATTATTTGAGGCCACTGATGTTTTGAGACAGTTTACTGGAAGAAAGATAACACTGGAGCAGGTTGCCTTGACGACACTATGTAGCTGCACCAGAAATCAAAGAAAAATGCAGGAGCTCCTTCTATGTTGAGAACTCCAAAATATTCATCAAATTGGGTCAAAAGGGAACTAGTCCCACAGCAAGTCCTATGCAATATATATGATACCACTTCTTATCATGAGCATTATTAGAAAACCAGTGACAAAGCCAGGTGGTTCATATCTCACAGCACAGGGCAGTAAGAATTGAACAGCAAGGAGTATGGTAATGACTGCTCAAAAGTTTGGGTTTTTCCTTGTGAGACTCTTCTAGTCACATCTGGATCTGAGAGTTTACTCTGGCAGAAGTAGTTTCTAATGGCCAGCACTTTTGGTTTCAGAGCAGTATACCACAAAAATTTCTCTGCAGGTTCTATAACTTTTGGCAATGATCACCATACTCTTAAAAAAGAAATGTAAATATTAATTACCAAGTTACCACTGAATCAAAAGTAAAAAAACACCCTTAAGTATTTTGTCATCACTGAATGTTTCAGGGATGCTATGAGATTTTTTTTTTTCATATCAGCATATAAGAATACAAATACAGAAGACAAGAAGAATAAACACTTAGAAGATATATATACACATACAAAATAAATAAGATTAAGTTTATTTCATGATCAGCATTATGTTTGCTTCTATTTAATAGAAATATATCACTCTGTACTAAAAGAACATTCCTAGTTCCTTTATTATTGAAAAAGCATAAATTCAGATACCCTTTCTCTCAGAAAGAAAATTAACCTCAACTGCTACATAATGCTTCTGTAAACATAAAAAATGACTTGTGCTTCCTTAATGACCCAGAGCAACTGCATGGTAACAATGAGCAATATTGCTTATGCTCACATAAATAAGACCTTATTTGCAAATCATTTCAAAAACAGAATTGGGAGAGAAAATAGACATCTCTGACACCACACAATAATCTGTTAGGATGATGCATCAAAGTAAGACATCTCATCAGATATTAGATGTCTTAAATAGATATCAAAATTTAAATATGAGAAGTATTTTGGAGTATAGCAAGACACTGTTGAGAATCTCCATTTAAAGACATTTTTGTGCTTAATCCATTTCATTCTCACTGTATTTTCATTCAATTCCCTTTTCTACTAGGATTCAAACACCGCATTCAAGAGATATGAAATACAGGTGTTAATATCTAGGATTGCATCTTTTTTTAAATAAGAAGTGTTTTCCTCAGGTTTAAGCTATTACCTGAGAGAGCTCAATACGGAGCTCACACAAGCTTCTTACAACTTTCTAATTCCTTTTGCTATAAAGTCACCTTTTAAATTCTGCATCATGGATTGCAGATGCTGAGAGATGGATTGCAAATGCAACTTTATTATTTATAACGATAGACAGATGTAACAGGAACCGTGAGAAATAAACCAGAAACGTTAAGCAATGCTTAATATTTAATCTCTGTATTTATCTTGAGCTGAGCAATTAGACCTGTCCAAATATATGAAACACTTGCAATGTCTGTTGATCAATGCTTAAAAGGATTACCTCAATGCAAAGACTCACTAAAATGATTAAACTGAATTTTATTTGATGTCTGGTGCTTTCAGGGATTCTCTAATTAAATCGCACATTGGCACAACTCTATTGATTTAATACCGATTAGCTTAATTTATGTCAACTTAGTAAGTCCTATATTGTCATTTATGAGTGCTAACAGATATGGTATGATATTCCAAAATGATTGTACTATAAAACCTTAAGACTTTGAAAAAACAGATCTGTTATGAGACATTGAAGGTGCACGAAGGGCTGAGGTATAAATAAAGACGGCAATTCATAACTGAATTAAATAATGTACTTTATATTTAAATCATGCTTTTGTGATTTTGCAAAATGCAAAACTATAGATTGCTGTAATTAAGTTTGCTAGTCTGTAATTTTTCAGGAGACCAGCAGTAAGAATTTTAGAAATACATTATGACAAAATTCATCATAATGAAACAATACTCTGTCAGGAACCAAAGTACAGAATGTTGTATAATAAGTGATGAGAAAGATTAAAAAACAAAAAATAAGAATGGTAAAGAGATGTGACCCCTTCCACTTGTAGAATGTCACTTCAAATCCAGATCTAATGGCCATGGAAATTGAATCATTTGGAGCTGGACAGAAAATCACTTTAGGGGAAATAATTTCCTTTGGTTTTTTAATAAATTAGTTTCTTATGGAATTGAAAAGGCACTCCTTTCTTGAAACAAAATATATGGTCTTCTGTTTAGGAAGCATGGAAAAGAAATCTGTTTTCAGAATTCCTCAAAGCTTACTAACAAAATTAATAAATTTTTCAGGTCAATTTTGCTGTTCCAGTCGGCATCCAACAAAGTTGACAAGAATTGTGTTGTTTTCAGATACGTAATGTCCCTGCCAACATGCCAAGAGGATTTCAGAAGTTTGGAAATTTTGATTCACTGTTGACAGGCCAGGCTTAGTGCTGGGGACTGAAGGCTCTTGAGGTCTAGTACAGAACCAAGCTTTAGCAAAACGCAAAGCTTTCGAAGTCTGGAAATCCCAGAGTCAGTAATAATCCTCAGTAAAACTCAGTTTAATCATTTTAGCGAGTCTCTGCATTGAGATAATATTTTTTCAGATTCTGCATCAAGGAGACAGGATTGTGAACAGCTTTGGTCCTAGGAGCTGCTTGTCCCACAGTACTTTGGTCTCTGGTCACCACCCTTTGTGCCAGTCTTTTGAAAACACAGACTCACAATGAATGCCCCGAAACCGAGATTTTGGGCTTCATAAAAGCTGCCAAGAAATTTGAAAGTGTTTCATTGGAACTTTCCACTTTTGCAATATATATAAGTTCTGACAGAAAAAGATCCTAAACAAAACAGTTTCAAAACAGTGATTTTTATAAAGGATGTTTGGGTAGAAATTTACCAGTCAGCTCTACTCATATGGCAGGCAGGTCTCATGATCACTCTTTCCTCCCTTACTTTGGCTTTGCTGCAGCTGTCAAAACACCTGGTTTGCAAAACTGCTTCTCATAAACTGTTTAGTGTTTCACAAATTTGTGAATGATGGTGATGATAGTGCTCACACTTAGTAAGGGTCACATTTTTAATTAAATGTAACATGTGAAGTGTTGTCACAGTTGAATGCTATAAATGCCAAAGGACAACTAATTTTAACTTTGAAATCTCTAGGAGCTTTGGTCTCTGAAATGGGTGTGACCTATAAGAAAAGATTTATAGTAAGGCGCTGGGTGCATGCCACACCAACAAATATTTGACAGCATTGCATTTGAAGGGAGGAATGCTGCCAGCACAGACTGCCAGGCAGATAAACTACTTTTGAGCAGTGCTTTGAGCAGAAACAAAAATATCCCGCCTGAATGAAGAGGTGAATCTTTTCTATGGCAGAAATCTAAACCATACCTGAGAACCAATGATAATCTGAATAAGGTGGCATTCAATTAAGAAATTACAGACTTGCAGGAATACATTACTGCTCTAAAAGGGGGAGGAGATGTGGCACTGACCACACACAGAGATAAAAGTGCTGATATCAAGTTATGCATATTTTTCACTCCTTTTCTCCTTGGTTGCTATAAATTTTGTTTCTCTTTTATAATAGATGCTATATTATCTAGCAAAACCAGAAAAAGGCTTTTGTTAAAAATACTGGTATGTGTATTCTCTTCAGAAAAGTAACTGCTGTAAGAGTACTTGTCAGATGTTAAAGCAATTTGGTTTGAAAATAGAAATATATAAACTGAAAAAATCCCCTGAAGATATGCAACAGGCAGGGGTTTTTAATACAATTATCTCATCCTGCCACATTAGTTAAAATTAATCTGCAATTACTAAAACAGAAGTCAATATAATTAAGTTTTTAGTAATCTCTTATTTATTTCCATCTGTTTCAATTTCTAGCATACATGGTCAGAATCTACCTAGCATTTGAGAACTTTGTCTTTCCCTATCACAAGCTTTGCTTTCCAAATTAGCCCAAATTCTCTCCTCAGAAGTGGTTTATCACCACAAATTTAACAGAAAATTCCTATGAATGGGAAGCATGAAGGAATTCCATGGATTTTCCTTTCTCTGAACTACTGCTACTTGTGTAAGGTCAATAAAACCAGTATGTCTTTTGCCATTAGAACACTACTATATAAGCATATGCTAGTCCTAAGCAAAAGTTGCTACATGTTTTTAATGTAGAAATTTGTTTTAAAACAAAACTTGCCCAGCTCCAGATTGACTCAAACTTCAAAGATTCAACAAGACTCCAGAAGGATGAGAGCATTTCAGAATAAAAATTCAAAGATATATTATCCACTCCAAAGAAAACAGAACTCACATATGTTTAATAAACTCCTCACCTTCCCTATAGTGATAGTCTGTGAACCATTTTATTGATTTGTCTTAGAAAACAGATGAGTGCAGATAACACACATTTGACATTCAGAATGCAAAGTCACCCTGTCTTTTAAATTCCATTAACTAATTTGAAAGTAGAAGTGATTAATTTGCTCATGAGTGTCACAGCTACAACAGATGCAGTTAAATTGACTGTGTTACTTCATAACTGCTGTCTCCACATGGGTATAAGCATCATTCTCAACCAAAAGTTATGGGCTTCATGTAAAAATTGCTGGGTGAACTGGACTGTGTTACTCAGGAGTAAAACATCAAAATATTTTTTTCTGGATTAAAAATAGGGAAATGAACCCATAACAAAAAGCTGAAGATTGAAAGTCTAAACCAAAATACTATTACTTGTGCATTTATATTGTATGTGTGATGAAAGAGAGTCTTTAGTCTAATTCTCTCCTGCTGAAAATTAACCAATGTAAGAATAAAATCACCGTGACTAATTAACAACAGCAAATACAAAGCCATTCTGGACAGATGTTTCTTTAACTGTGCTTGCAATTTCCACAGCCATTCTGGAGCTGTGACAGCAGAGGATAATGAAGCTCCAGGGCAGCCTACCTTCCGGAGGGGCTTGAGCTTGGTCTCCATGATGAAGTCGTACTTGCAGAGCTCGCAGCAGCGCGTGTCCGAGCTCTTGATCCACTGGTGCAGGCAGGCCTGGTGAACGAAGCGCAGGGTCCCCGTGCAGCGACACGGCGTGATGAGGGGGCTCTCGTCATCTCCCTCGCAGTGGCAGATCCTGACACAAGGACAGCAAGAGCGAGTCAGCCGACCTGCCAACCAGCAGTGCAAAGCCACTGCCTTATTTACACTGCTTTCTCATCTTAGGCTTGACATTCAAGAGATGCCAGGTGTATGACCTTTCAGATGGAGGCCCAGGAACATACTCCCTTTTCCTTTCTGCCATTTAGCAGTTTCTCTTCACTTAGTTATTATTTCTCTTTGAATTTGTTACGTGGTCTGAAGGTGAATCAATAGAAATAACAGTTTTTCGCTTTTATGCATGGCAAAACCTTTAAGACAAATACCAGAGCAGAACAGTTCTTGGTCTATAAGCAATGCCAATAAAACCCTCAAAGGTAGAGAAATCTAATCCAAGCTGAAAATATCCAGAATGTGAAGCACAAAAAGTTCTGAGGATATCTCTTTGGAGTTACACAGTTAAAGAAACAGAGAGCAGTGTAGAGTACTCTGGAGTCGTGCAAATGGCACAGTGTGTACACACATGCACACTTTTTAGGAGGCAGGTATTGAAAACTCAAGGTCATTTTTTCATTCCTCACTGTCCCTTTTAGGCAGAAGCTGCATTATCTGGGAAAATGAAACTACTCTGTAAGCAGACACTAAGATAAGAGGTTGTCCCAGAACTGTTTTACCTTATGATGGGATACAGAGCTTTTCATGTTATGGTTTTGCATAAAGTGATCAGTGTTCTAACATTATCATCTAAATGGATTTTTCCGTGACATATGTACAAGTGTCCTACTGACTTTCCCCTCTTCCAAAGAGTCTCCTGATCACATCAGAAAAACATTCACCCATCAAAAACAATGTCAGATTTGATGGCAAGCATCTCTTTGGAGGCAGAGAAAGCTTTACAAAGAACAGAAGGCTTAACCAAACACCTGAGGTATTCAAGGAGGTTCACCTCAATTGAAAAGTAATTCCCTCCCATCCCCAACCTAGATAAACACAAAAAAGCTCCAAAAGGTCTAATGAGCGTCTGAAGTGTCAAGCTGGCATGAAATAAAAAAAAAACCCAAACAAATAAAAAAGATCTGAAGCCTGAGAAATGCTATTTCAAAATAAAGAAGTAACAATAATAGCACAGATCCTGTTGTCACACAAATGAAACTTGGGCCTTAGAAACTTAGTACTTAGGAATGGCACCCTCAGACAGCACAGATGCAGAAGTGTCTGAACACATCTGAGGAATAATTCACCCTTTCACAGAGAAAACTGTGACTGTACCACCTCAGAGGTAGGAAAAGGGGTAGGAGAGCTTCAAAGTAAGATTGTCTTCCTACTGGGAAGGTGGGTGACCTCTTTAGAGCAGGAGCTCCTGATGTATGTCAGGAGGTAACCTGACAAAGATGTCCCAGGAAAGACTGGCTACTGCACAGCTCTGAGGCTGCCAAGCCTATAAGCAGGGGAGCAGGAAATTCCAATGTCTCCACATGAAAGAAATACAGATCAAAACTGGCAGCTCCCCAATTCTTCCACAGGGTAGCCCAGAGCCATGAGAAAATCTATGATAATGGGAAATCAGAACAAAGCTGCTTTGCTGGACATACAGAAATAAAGAAACCAAAACCAAATCCAAGAGATAAATGAAGCTCTGAATACCGGTCCACAAAAGCCAGGCTGCAGTTTCTGCAGTGGTGCTCACACAGGATTTCATGCCCCACAGCAGTGAAGAGCAGAACAAATTACCCACAACTTCCTTCTTGCACATGTTCATTTTTTGAGACACATTTTACAGGAACTCAATTTACAGTGTTTGCTAATCCAGCTGAATTAGGTGCACCAGTAGCTTAGTTCTTAGATGGGAATAGCCTATATGGTGATTTCATACTGAGCCTCCAGCTTAAACAGAACTATATTTTCAAAACACTGAATAGTTATTTTTCTAACAAATGCATTCCCAACTGAGAGTTACATAAAAACTATAATTTCCTTTGTAAATTAAAGCTATTCCCCAAAGGAAGATGAGCATTTTTTGTTCATTTAAATTCAAGCCATACATAATTTATTTTACAGCCTTAGCATTTAAGCTATTTAGAAATTAGATAACTAAGCTATGGACCCAATAGCCTTTTTTCTACTACTGCCAAGATTGTTTAAAATTATTTTCAGAGCTAAAATACAAGCCTAAAATTCCACTGGGATCTTCAAATAAAGTGACACTGCAAATTTGAAATTAATAGAAATAATCCTTAGTAGAAATACTTCTACAGAAAAACTCTATATGCATTATACATTCTATTTGGTCTTTCTTTGTACATAAGCCACAAGCCAGCTGTATAAATAACAGGATGACACAAAGAACTTGCAGTATGAATAAAGCTGAAACTAAATATTCTAATGGCCTCTTCTAGCTTTATAACCATGAAATATGTAAAGAGAATTAAAACAAATTTTGGTAGAAATTAAAGTCCAGAGAAAATGACCAAAGGCATGGCTTTCATTAGCTTGAATGCTTTTTGGTCTCTTCGGTGCAATTTAACTCTCTGTTATTTGTTTAACCAGAAGAAATTAGCTTAAAATATGTTTGTGTACCTAAACTCATAATGACAGTCTAAAGATTTTTTGGTGCCCAACACCTGTGGTAACAAACAGTTGGCTAAGTGCTTAAACTTCTTTTCAAGACTTGGAGCAGGTAACTTCCTCTGTCTTCCTCAGCCATTAGAATTGAACCACAATTTTGTGCATCTTTGCTCTTTGATGTGTTCATCTATAATGTACATTGTAATTATCACAGATCAGAGAAAGTAAATTGTTAATGACAGCTTTGAGAAGTTTGCTGTGCAAACAGAATGGAGGTAGGGATACAAAGCATAGACATACCTGAACCATGTCTAAACCAAGCTGGAGGTAGAGAACTTTCATTCTAGTTTCCTGTTGTCAAATGATCACAACTGTTTGAAACTTTCATGCATCGGATTGATTATTTAGCTGGTAGAAATTTTCTGAGAGTAAAATTTCTTTAAAAGTTAACTGAATGAAAAATAACCCAAAAACACTCTCTTATGATAAAGAATAAAATACATAATTTGCTCAATCTGTACTGATTTATGCACAATTTGTAGTGCAGCAGTGATCATTGTTAATAGCTGCTGTTTTAGTTGCTCAGACACACATACAGCATTTACATACTCAGTTTTTCTCAACCTTTTAGTCCTTTAGTAGATAAATGGCCTTTATTAGAAAGAAATGCCTTTGACTATTTTTTTTCCTGACAGCTTAGTTCTTTAAGGATTCCTGCCCATGAACAGGACCCTTTTTTTCCAGGAGAAAGGATGAACACAAGAGTCCAAAGGAGCTTTTGCTCTATGAATCATGTATGCATCAAACAACACAGGATATATATGCCATTAGATGACCTTCTGATTCAGATATACAAAATTTTGTGTGCATATTTATATACACCTACAAACACATCTCTACACACTGAGATCACAGAACGTCTATATTTCTTTCAATAAAACTCACTATGTATCCTTATAAAATTATACTCTGACAGTGCTGTCAGACTTATGCATATGTTTTTTGTTATATAAGTCATTATTTTAATTATCAAGCATATATTTTTCTAGCACAGAATTGCAAGAAATTTCTGTAGAAATTTGTTTCTACAGAACTGAATTTGTTTCTACAACTTTCAGCAAACAGATGTACCAAACAAAGAAATTAATGCTAACACTGTGCATACATCAGATGAAAAACAAAAGGCACAAAAATTCTCTGAAGGATATTCTTAAACAGCAGGTTCATGCAACAGATTATGAAAAATATTTTTCAGGAAAAAAAAATACATAAGGTCAAAACTGAAAGCATCACTATTTATGAAAGATTTTTCATAATTTACATAGGAGTTAGCTCTTATATGAATTAGCAAAGCTCTTGTATGTTCCTTACAAAACATATGCCACTACATATATATATATATATATATATAAAGGAATTTCTTATCAGATCAAAATTATGAGATGCAGCTAAAGAAAGCACCCAGAAGTGAGGCATCTTCAGAATTTAGTGTTGTCATACTGTCTGAGATTCTATGACTATTCATTTCTTTCTCATATTTTCCATGGTCCTGTTCATGGCACAAACTAAAAGGCAGAAAGGGAAGTAGGAAAACAGTATACAAGTTGCAGACAATTGGATTTTTGCTGATTTTCAGAAAAACAGCAAGAGTTATATTGGATGACTGACCTTCATTTGTCATCAAATTAAGACTTTTTGTCTTCCATGCAGACAAACATTTCCATTTTTCCTACAGACAAACAATTACAGATTAAAAGGTCTAAAATCAGTATGGACCAAGGAAATCACTTGGAAATCTTTCAGGTTTTCCCAACAGTTATTTATTCTGGCAAAATCATGGCAATTGAAACTGCAATCTAGATGGTTAGCATCTAAGCTGCTTACTGCAACAGATACAGGCAGATTCCAACAGATTTGTAGCTTTTCCTTCACATGCAGTTAACAGTTTTACTCTCATTAAAGACAATAGCTGCTAATCTCCATTCTCATTGGAAAGCCAGTAGTTTCCCTGTCATCTACTAATCCACCTGACTCTTTGGAAATTAAGAAAATAGGCTGATCCCTGTGCCTCTGTAGTGAAGTGGAAAACACACGTATTCTGCAGGAGTCCTGTGGGATTTAGTGCTCCACTCCTACCCTGCCAGCAAGTGCTCCTCTGGGACAGCATCTACCCAGCTGATTCCCATGGATGATTACTGCCAAAGGAATGTGAAAAAGAATAAGAATCATTCAGCATGTCCCTGCTTCTGCTGCAAGCCACATTAAGAATCTTGTCACCAGGAGCAGCGTGGTGGGAAAGTGTTTGCAGTAATTCTGCATTACCAGAACTCCCTCTGTGGATCCCATCCATATTTGGAATTTCTCCCCTATCTCAGTACCTGGTAAAACTGTTAAGGATTTCTGACCATTACATATAGACCAAGGGTTTAGCTACAGAAGCATTTATAGACCTCCTTGAAAATACACCAGGTCAAATTTTACCCTCATTAGCAAATGTAAAATGCAGAGGCATGCCTCTGAGGCCTTAAAAAATATAAATGTATATAGGGGCATTGGCATACTGATAATGATGTGCAATAATGCTTAAGTGCTATAAATGATGTAATTATGTAAAACCTGTATTGTTCCTTATTTTTCTGGGTGCTGTACAGCTATGTCCATGCTAACAAGCATTACAGTGAAATTGTAAGAAATCTCTTGGAAAAAAACAGCTAGTGCTAAAATCTGGGCTATCTACACCAAACCCATCCTGGTGTGTGTTTTTTTAATTTGAAACTGATTTTGGACTAGACTGGGAATACACTCAGACAAATTCTCAGTGTGGTCTAAACCATGGCAATACTAAGGTTGATCAAATGTGCTTCAAAAGCAGGCTCCTTATCTGAACTAATGGAGGCCCCTTCACTCACCAAATTAGAAGGAGCTACAGCCTTGTGACTGTGGCATGTTCACACCAACTGTGATGGAATTTATAGGCAAACTGAACTAAATTAATGTCTAATAACAGATGCCTAATAACCACACTGTCATTTTCTTGAAGATGGAAGAACACCAGTACAAGAGAAATAATTTGGAACTTTTAACAGATTTCCTTAATAAAAGAGGGAAATACTTTCTCCATATTAATATGCTCAAGAAAGACAATACCTATTCCAGAAATATTTTTTGTGAGAAATTATCAAAAAGCTTGCCCTTCACTGGAAAGCACATATAAACTCATAATGGTTATGCAAAGAAAAATGCTTCCTCTGTTTGGTGGGTACATCTCATCACTGTATCTCACTGTTGCTAAAGGGAGCTTAGTCAGGAAGAAACAGCGGAGCTGAAAAATGTTGGAGGAAATGAATCTCTGGATTTGATTTTTGACTGTGGGAATTATTAGCTGCCAGCATGAAATGCCATGAGCTCCTAGGTTATCTTAATTGGACCAAAAGGATCCAACTTCCCAAAAGGATGCACAAAATTGCTATTGCTACTGTTTGATTTTTTTCTTAGGAAAGCTATTCTGTCCAAAAAAGGTCATTTTCTCTTTTGCCAATTTATAAATTTCTTACAGTACTTTTAGATAGTTAGAACCTAAAATTAAACAGCTTTATAAACAACTCATAGCAAGAAATTGTCATTCATAAAAAGAATCCACAAAAATATGGATCTCTGCTTATGCACAGTTCATCAGTTGGAAAAAAAAGGGTTAAATTCACTGAATATGTTCACCTTGCAATAGGCTACAGAGTGCCATGCTTCTCTTGCTTTCATTTTACAGGCTTTTCTTTTTTTAAATCTAATTTCCATTCTTTCCACTTTTAAATCACAAAGTAATCTAAATGACAAATTGGTCTTCCTCTCCATTTAAACATGGTGTGAATGAGGCACATTAATTCTCCACACCAAATGTAATCCATTTGTATATCTCTTTCCTGTCACTCCTGCCCTTCCATTATGCTATACAGTCAGCTGTCTCTACCTGACTAGAGGAAAAACCATTTTTAAAATGCTGCACCATAGTAGTGGAATTTCATAAGGGCCTAGTTTGTAAAGCTTTCTCTTCATTTCTGCAAAAGTGATGAGAATTTATAAGAGCCCCAAGAGCAAACAACATTAGCAAAAGCACATAAATATTTTATTTTGTCGACATTTCTTGTCTTTCTATTAATCTTTCTTTATAGGTGATAAATAGGGTATCTAAAGAGTTACAAGTAATTGCTGCCTCAGAGGCACTGTTAGTGCAAGATATGTGTCTGACAAGATTTACTGCACTGAACAAGTTCAAAGAACTAGAGACTGCATCTCAAAACAGGATATAGATTTCCTCCCACCCATCTAGTGAAACGGAAAGCTTTAAGGAACTGAACTACATACACAAAATATGCAAGCTTTAAGTATTCAACAACGGGACCCTTAAAAACAAGGGTAAGTTTTCAACAGGAAGTTGTGCCATTTCACTTATTTCCATTAAAAATAATAATAAGTTCTGAAAGAAACAAGGACTCAGTTCTCCCCCAGACAAGGGAGCCTAATCACTACAACATACCTGCCTTACTTCGGCTCTCCTTACATCCTTGTGAATAATGGAGAGCTTCCAAAAGAGATTGCATAACCAGATGGCTGAAGAGGTGACAGATGGGGATTGGAACCATCAGGCAGATAATAGAATTAACCAGAATTTCATACTGCTTCAAAGACTGATGAACCACCAGACCATCAAGAAGAGGAGGAGATTCCTCAAAAAGCAGGAGATTCCTATCAAAATGTCACTTTGCAAAAATAAAGCTCTGAACAGGAAAGCAAGCAGCGGACACAGTTCTTTTTGAGAAAGGGGTGAGGAATTAACATGCAGGACAAGATTCAGAGACTTAGCTCCTAACATCCTGAGATCTCAAGGCACACACTAACATCCCAGGGAGAAAGAGGTTAAAAATCCTCCAGCGAAACACCACAGTCTGGAAGTAGAGCATCTTCCATTTTATGGTGATCTTAGAAGGCTCTGGATGGTACTTCAAGTCTACATATTCTGCATTACAGTTTCTTCACTGGGTCTAACATCAAAGTTTCAGCATAAGTATTTAGAATGAGTGTTAAAATTCAATGGGACAATTTAAACTTATATATCTATCTTCTATTCCACTTTCTGTTTTCTCTTCCTCAAGGACTTATTTCTTGCCAATCACCTTTCTGTCTGCTGATCTCCTGAGCATGCTTCTACCTGAATATTTCAGAATATAAATAATTTAATGAAAAATACTTTTTTTTGCAGGTCCTATTCAATAATAAGAAAATAAAACCCTGCTGAAGCATTTGATATCTCAGAGAGAAACTACATAATCACGTTGTTCTTGCCATGTGCAGTATACAATACACAAATTCTTCCCATTTATAATTGTGCTAACACAGATAAATGACCATATTAGTCTTTTCCTAAGTTTATAATAGCCTTTTAATTAACACACTATATTCTGAAAACTATTTTTTAAAAAATTATGCTTGAAATATACTCTGCAGATCTCATGAATCAACTTCATCATCTCCTTACTTTCCCCTTCCCTGCTTGTTTTCTCACATGCCCTACTGTTATACCCTATTCCTCAAATGAAGGCCTGCCATTATATCTGACTGCAGAGTCATTCAGAGTTCAACAAAATCAAAATTTGACTCCCAGTAAGCATCTTTTTTCCAAAGTGAGAAACTCCACTTTATTTAAGTGCATGTGTTTTCGCTGAAAGGACTGAATCACCACTACAAAAAGATTATACACCAAAACAGAAAAATTAGTTAAACAAAAAATATCTTTCAACTATATCACCAATAATAAAAATACCACAAGATATATTCTGAATCAATACACAAAGCACTTATGATTCACTAGTAGTAATATCAACGCAATTTTCTTTTCTTAGTGATTTCCATGTGAAAGTCCATGGGACTAACTTCTCACAATCCATTCACTTTGTCATGTCCAATACACAGCTGTTCCCTTTGGGGAGATTATCCACTTGCAGACCAAAGAAAGCTATTTTTGAAGCTGTGCCTCAAGCCATGGTAAATTCTTGGATAAAGTATTTATGAAGAAAATCTCAGGCACAAGGCAACTTAGGAAAAGGGGTATCCAACTGTATGATTTAGAAAGCCTATCCCGTGAATTTTTAAAAAATTACTTAAATTAGGTACCAAAACAACTCAGCACAGACAGAACTTATGTTCTATCTCAGAAGAAGAAACCTTGCCTCTTAATGGACTCCAGGAGAAAGCAGTTGTCCAGGGAAGAGACTGTAAAGGTCAGGATTAATGCCATGACATTTTTTCAGCAGTCTGGAAAGAATCAGTGACACTAGAAGGGCAAATAATTCACTAAAGTGACCTAAAGGCTCCCCTTAGACTAGCTGAAGAACATATTGCACAATGGTACTGTACTTCATCTGACTTTATCTAATGTGCTTATGCTGGAATTGAGTGTGCCCTGTCACATTCCTGCTCATGCTGCTAAAAGCAGAGTGAAGAAACTGCCAGCAATCCATGAGGAAAAAAGTTGTTTACCCAGAAACTTAGAGACAAAATAAGTGTCGCCACAACTTGTTTGTGATCCTTGCTCCTCTGCTATTTCCATACAATACCATTTATGTGAGGGCCATTCCTGTCAGCCAGTGATGTCATATCAACTAAAAGACATGAATGGCTAGGATGAAAAGCTTGAAAAGACTCCTCAGGAAAAAAAGTCTTCCACATCACAGCCAGCTATGCTAACCTAGTTTTAGCATAAACACGACAAAACCACTCTCTTTTTTGTATTTCTCATGCAGAAAAATGGTGTATATATGAACAACTACACTGACATGCAATTATTTGGTTTGTGTTTCAGATTGGAGGATGGGAATCTTAAAAAGAAAACATACTACAGATCACAAATCAGTGAAGTACATGGACATGTCCTGAGAAATAGAAACTATAGTCTGTTCTGAATTGGTAATAAAAACATGTCTTCCTTTTTCTTCAGCTGTCTGAAAACTGATTAAGAAAGACAACTTATCAGCTATAAAAAATTAACATGCTTTTGATTTTGCTGTTTTTCCTAGATACAGTCATTATGATACATCTGATAATGGCAACAATAAAAAAATAGTAGTATTATTATCCCTGACATAGAAAAATGCATTTCTGACTGATTTGAGAAATTTTGGAGAATAGGTCTCATTATCAACCATATTAAGTTTAATGCTGGTTGTTCAAAGAACATCTCCACTGATTCTAAGCCTCAGGGCACAACCTATCAAAATTTTTCAACTTTCCTCAACTACAGAAGAGCCTGGCTGAAAAGACTGCATGCACATCCAAAAGGTCCATCCTTGAACCAAGCTCCAAGTCTTGCAAAAAGTGCCTGAAAAATTATAATAAAATTCACTGGGCTCAGAAGACAAATAAGAGACTGGAATTCACTTTTTATCTGAAAGCAAATTCTAAGCTTGGTGACTTAGGCAACAGCTAGGACTAACCTATGTAATGCATTTACAAAATTTTATTTTTTATATTTTATATATATACACACACACCTATGTATATACCATATATATATGTGTGTGTGGGGGGGTGTATATCTATATACTCACACACACCTCTATTTATTTGTGTATTTTTTACTACAGTATAATGAAGCCCATATGAAGACCCATGCTGAAGTTTTGGGTTTTTTTCAGGTTTCAGGTGGTTCATATTCTTAACAATTATTAAATGACCTGTTATGTATGTATGTACTACACTGGATCTTCAGTCTGGGTAGTTCAGAAATAGAAGACAATACTGAAACTGTTGTAGTTATCTGTGTGCACCTCTGAATCATGCCCTGTAGATAAATTTCAATAATATGGTTTACCACTGTTGCTGTTTCTTTGCATTTCTATAAGGCAGAGAGAACCCAAGCCTGGTCCTAATACATAAACTCATGCACAAACACAGCTGGACTTTGAAGAACCTTAATTATGACAGACAATGGACAGGGAGTGGAAATGTGCGTTTTTTGCTTGGTAAGTATAAAAAGGAGTGCATATACCTAGCTGTGTTAGTAATGGCTTATATCTTCTGCTGAAAAAAAATCCACAAAATGCCTCCATATTACCTCTTTTCTTTTTAGAAATAATATCTTTACAGTGTTTCACTAGGTTAAAGCATACTGTGAGACTGCATGATGTGGCATCATGAACTTCCTCATCCACTGTTTATATTTCCACACAAATTCTTCCCAGCAAAGAAAAGTGAGAAGTTTTGGGTTACTATATGAAGAAACCAAGCTTGACTGTCACTTTGTAGATGAGAGCCAATGCTGGCTCACAAGTTTGGTGAGGGAGAAAAAAGGAAATACTTGTTTCAGTTCTGTTAGACTTACGGGATGGTGCATTTTCATTTAGCACTGAACTAAGTAACTCAGATGTTCCCAGCTGTATACTTCGAATTTGGATGTTAGCTCAGAAGTGGCTAACTTGATCACTTCCAGGGTAAAATGCTCATCCTCTGGTTGCATGCTCCACTGCAAGGGCATCAGATTGTCAGAGGCCTGAACTTCTGAACTCCTGATGTTGCTTTTTCTTTCCCAAAACTTATTTTACTGCTTATTCTGCCCAATCACCCTTTTGTATCATTCCAATCCTTGAGAGGGGTGACTGAACTAACAGCCCATACACATTTACAGTGTGGAAGCGTTTGGCAGTGCAAAATCACAGACAAATTATGCCCTACTAGAGACGATGTTCTCCAGGCACCATCCACTGGATTCCTGAGGTAATGGCAACTCTAAGGGACACCGAATCAAGACGATGAATTTATTTCATATAAATAATTGAAAAATTACATAGAGGGACCAAAGCTGGATTTGAACTGATCACTTAAGGAGGAAAAGCTCCATATCCCATTGTACTGAGCTATCTGGCACCCTGCTTCATTCTCTGCCTCTGGCTGGAGATTTTAAAAAAACAATGCTCTGCAAGAGGACAGAGTGGGTCCATCTTCATGGAGCAAAGACAAACATTTAGTACCTTTGTAAGATTATTCCTTTTAAATAAGAGATATGCTAACTTCTCAGTAGCAAAGGTTCTTGTGTTATTTCCTGCCTAGCAGTTTATTACCGAGAAATAGCGACAAAGTGGTCAAAGAAAAGCCACACAGATCATGGCAGAGAGAAACTCATCTTAAGAATGCTAAATCCTTCTTATAAGGGACTAACCTGCATACTTCTAAATCATCAGACCAGTCATCATACAACACTGGAGGCTTCTGAACAGCATGAGGCACAGTGGGCCCTGCCCCAGAAGATGCTCCATGATCTGGGACTGCCAGAGCATCGCTGCCAGAGCCCACCTCTGCAAAGGAGTCCTTCGTGTCCCTAAGGAAAGGTGCAGGCTGCCGGTCTCTGTGGTAGCTTTTCCCTTTGCTCTTCCCATATTTTCTTGAGGAAATCCTTGCTTCCTGAGATGATGCTGAAGACTGTGATTCCTTAGGCCTTGGAATCCTTCGGCGGTGATTTAAAGTAGGATTCTCAGGGTCAGACACCTCTTGTTTCTCTTTTCCCATTGTTCCCAATGTGACAAGTTCAACAGCATTATTGTTTGAGGACCCATCCTGGTTACAGCATGATCTATTGTTTCTTCTCCCTCTCCTGGCCATCCTGGCCTTTTCTCTTGCTCTCCTCCTAGCCTGAGCCCACTGACTCTCATCTGAAGATGATGATGAATCAGATGCGTTCCAGCTGGATCTTGGAGGTTCAGGATGCAATTTACAGTTTCTCCCTTTCCCTTTCTTTTCTGTGTGCTCACCATTGTCTCCAGTCTCTCTTTTCCGCCTAAACCTTCGTTTTATGAGTTTCTTACCACCAGACTCCCTATTAGAAGGGGCCAGCACCATGACAGGGGTTGCATGTTCAAGCTCATCTTCTGACAAATCATGCAAGGTAGTAGATCTGGACAAAGCAGTAAGCAAAGGAAAGGGATGGAAATGGTAAGGGTGGTTGGAAAGAGAAATCACACACAGGAAAAAAAAAAAAGGATGAGAATGAGAACATGAATTTTTATAGAAAAACATGAGGCTAAAGTGCAAAAACAAAACTAAAACAGAGATCAAAAGAAAACTAAAGTCTATGTCAACTATGAATAAAGTCAAGCAGAAGCAAGAGCTACATAATATTTCATAAAAGCAGCTAACAAGTATCAGTCAGATGAAAGTATATTTTTCTCAGCACATACCTACAAATGTCCTGAGTGGAGGGGCAGACAGACAACCGAGATTGACTCCTGGGAGCTGTTCCTGTTGTAGGACTGCTTGCCTGTTGAAATAAGTTAGACAGTTTGGAATCTTTGTCCATGAAATACATTGCAGATATCTTACTGCTTTGCCACATGATCACAAAATTAAAACAACTGTTTCTGCTGTTCATAGTGCACTGTTGAACACACAGAAGCTGGCAAAATACAGGAAGCTTGAACAAAAGTGAAACCTATTTGTGGAACTAAGTACGCCTGAAGTGTTTGAGCTCTCATTTGCTCATGACTCCTTTTTGTCACTGTTTGAGGAAGCAGCTTTCAGCATTTGAATTTTCATTTGGCTTTACTGCAAATGTCTTAAGGGGAAAAGTACTGTTTTTCTTTCATGCAGTCAACCAACCATAATGATGCCTTTCCCAATCACATGAAGTGCATTTGCAATACACTGAGTGATGAAGAACCCAAGCTAACTTGAGTGGACTGATGAAACAGAAGGAAGATTAGAGTGTGTTTTAAAAGGTCTTCAAGGCAATCAGATCTAGAAGAGCTGAAAATGTTAAACTGAGATGAGCCAGAAAAATTCAAAGTGCAGCTCTACAGAGCTGATCACGTCCTCAAACAGCAGAAGAGATATAAAACATGTTTAGCATGTGACATTTTGCTCATAAGGTTGTTGCTACAAATTGCAGATTCAGTTACCCAATACTTTCACTGAAAACATATTTTGATGGTGTTAACAGCAAACCATTTCAATCTGCCTTGCTATCTACTGGCAGCAGAAATGTATGGAATCCAAATGTAAAACCAAGGCATTGTGATTATTCAGGATCCCTCACAAGACAGTATTGTGGGAAATGGGTTCAATACAAATCATTCTTAGGGCTGTGACCTACCTGTAGCTGATCAGGAGTATTAGTTTTTAGCATGCAACCCCATCTACCCCATTGTGATCACCACTCCCAAATGCAGACAAAATACCACAAGCCTCAGAATTCCACAAGATCATGCACCAGATGCAAGGCAAGGATGACTATTTAGCAAGAGTACGAAGTACAAATCGTACAAAGATGTAAAGCCTGTTATCCAGATCTTTTGTACTAGCAAATCAAATTCAGTCATATAATTGAAGTTATTTGACACCATAGACATTTTTGTGGTGTTAAAAAGGTGTTCGAAAATTAGTAGTACAAACAAAAATAATTACAAATACCAAGTACCTGCCAACACTTCACTTTTAGCTGAGGTTCTCAATATACATTCTATTTAATGCATACACCTTTTGGAAACATCAGTCACCACTATGTGGAATTTTGCTTTTATATGGATAGCAGCTGAGACTTAAGAATAGTGCTTTTGCAAGAAAACAATCTTCTAGCTCATGGAATTCAAGTAGCTATTTTTATCTCTTTTACCTGATTTTACCTGATTAATATCACAAAAATACACCAAACCCACAACAATATTACTAAATCTTTACTTCTAGTTCCATGAACAAAACTCAGAGATACAACAACTGAGCTAAAATGAGAAATTAGATTGATAAAGTGATTGATAAATTCATTTACACAATCCTTGAGTTCCAAGTTTTTGCCATGTCTGGATTCACCATCAAAGGAGAAATATTAGTGTGTATACATGCAGTGTGCTGCTGGAAGAAAAGGACAAGTATCTGTGAGAGAAATCGTATTTCATATCTTCTTTTTTACAAAGCAGTATTTCAATTATATGCACTGGGATAGAGCATGAGTTTTTCTTATATACATATTGGAAACATATGTTAGATGCATGATTGGATATATAATCTCCTTCCATCTCAGCATCTGAGATTAGCATTAAGTAATTAGGCATGTCTTAAGCTATTTAATAAGGAAAGATGCAGACATCAGCACCAATAACTAATGTTACTGGGTTACGTACTGCTGCTGCTTGAAAAAACATCCCTCCAGACTAAGCCCCAGCTGAAGGACTGCTGAAGAAATCCAGCCCCAGAGTCGAGTGTGGAATCCTGAATTCATCCCTCATGATGAGATAATTTCTTTTTTCCCCTCACAGCTCCAGGACTGTTACCATTGCTTCTTTTGGGATCTCAGGGATTTGGCCTAGTCTTAAATGATTGTCAGGTCAACTGCATGCAGTAAAAGGAATTTTTACATCACTTTGCCACAAGCAGTACCCTTTGAAGGGATAAGGAGACTGACTAAGCTGGCCCAGCAATCATACAGTAGGTCTGCACAAGTTCAAGAAACTTTCAGCAGCTATTAAAGCAGGAAGCCAACTAGACAGTTCTTACGAGATCTGAAATAAAGCCAAAAACGAAACAAACTCATTGAAAAGCTTTTACACGTATGATTTGGAACTGCAGACCAGCAGAAATCTAATTATTTGAAGATAAAAATTGCATTATCAGTTCAACTACTTAAATCTTATATTTCACTTTCAACTGTCAAGAAGTCTGGACTGTTTCAGCCCTGCTGAGTCAAATTTACTTTCTAGTTCCCCAGTGCAGGCATGAAGCTATGTTTAGCTGTACATAACTCACAGAAAAATTTATTTCCTTCAAAACCAATTTACATAAATATCTTTTACAAAATGGATGCTTTTTGCTTGTCTGTTTAAGCCCTATTGGAGCAAATATGAAAACTGGCAGGCAAAAAAATAATGCACCATTTAAGTCTTCAAACAAACATGACAAGTTATACACAAGATAATTCAGATTCTTACCTCTGATCAAATATAATTAATTTGATTTCTACAACTTTGTAACACAATTTTTAAAATCTACATTATCTAAATTTAAATACATTTATCTACATTAAATTAGCTTTTCATGGTAAAATCATAGATTCATAGACTACCAGGTGGGATGAGACCTCAAGGATCACCTAGTCCAACCTTTCCTGGCAAAAGCACAGTGTGTCAACATATCCCATCACCCCATCCAGCTGAATCTTAAAAGTGCTTGATGTCATGGAAAAAAAAAGTTAACTGAGGGAATGATTTCTAAAACCAAAAAGGTTAAGTGTTCCTGAAATTAATTTTCTGATGTTGATTTGTGTCCCTCACAGGAAATGGAGGCTCTTATTTTGTAAATAGGTCCAGTCTTTGTAAATTAAATAGGGTGGAAGAACCTGCTAAAGTCATGTCTTGTCCTTGCTACCACATGTCATATGGATATAACAACTCACAGCTAGATGAGCTGTTTTTAAGAACCTGCGAATTTCAATTCAGCTGGATGCCTAGGACAGACCTCTATCCCCAAACCCCTTTACCTTTTCACCTTACCCTGTTCTGACAGCAGTAACTGTATCTGCTTTCTGATACCAGCACTGCATCTAGGTTTACCCCAGCTCTTTTGACAATATTCCCTCTTTGCCATCTCTTCTACAAGCCATACATCTCAAAAGAATTTTAAAAAATTAAATAATAACATCTCTTAAATCCAGTCTCAGAGCAAAGATATCTAAAGGGGCATTTACTTGGTTAGTGTGTTTACAAAGAGAATTGTGTATTTTCAAAGCATATCTGACAAACCAGAACATGATAATTTGAATATATTCTGCTCACATCTTATCAGTCCAGCTCTTTTGGGAATGCAACAGATATTGGAAATGGTCTCAAGCAGACATACAGCTCTTATTGCTGTAATTGCTAGCCCATTGCTATTTTTAGCACACTGAATATTTTGAGATACTGTATTTAGTGAATAGAGAGAGTAGACTGATGCTGGGGACTCCAATACCACCTGGGACGGTGAATAACAAAAAAAAAATAATAGTGTTCCTTGAATGAATGTCTTCTTCAGACAGGTTTATTGTACAGCTCACTGGAATGGGAAAATATGCACTGTACTAATTTTATCATAACAAATTACATCAGTAGCAGAATTAAATGTGGTAATTCAAAATAAAGCTGTCTCACAATTAATTTATAAGCAAGGCAGCTCATTTCTCTATGCCATCAACACAAGGAAGAGGTCTAAGGGATAATGCCAACTCCAGCTGATCAGGTTTGGCATTTCAAAAAGATTGTTGTTAGAGAGAGATTCCCCCGTCGCCACCTTCTGCTGTCTTGGCCAGTTTAGATGAACTCTCTTGTCAAGGATATGCAATTCAATTAACAGACATGACAGAGCACTCATCCATAATTATTTTTGGCATGTTGGTAGTGTGCTTTTCTAGCAGAGTACTGGTAAATACAGAGTTTTCAGGATAAGCGAGATGATAATCACTTACCCAACACAAGGGAACTTCAGTGTCACACACATGTGTCTGTGTTAGAAAACCAGCAAAGACAGAAATGGGGGACAGAAATAAGTACAACCAGTGAAAACAGTATGAACTTCAAATCAAGACTGCTTTTACTTAGGTGTTTAGGATCTGATCGAAATTTACAGATAAATAAAATAAAATAAAATAAAATAAAATAAAATAAAATAAAATAAAATAAAATAAAATAAAATAAAATAAAATAAGGAAAAAAGTCCTTAGAGGCCATCTATTGCTTAATCTTCATTATGAAACTAGTGCAAGAACATGAGTCAAGTTGTGCTCTTCTTAAGAACTTAGAAGGGATCTACTTTGGCTTAACAGAAAAGCTGAGAAAAGAAGATTCTAGTAGTACAAAGAATCCCATAGCAAGGGAGTGAAGATTTAAGTTGAAAAACCAGATGATGTAATATCTTATAAAAGCTTATATAAAATGGCCTCACAGCTATCACCAGAAAGGCTAATGAATCCTCTCCTGTCTCTTCTGAATAGAGGCATTTCCAAAAGCTGGTCAGCTTAGAACACTGCTGAAGAAGAAAGCTGCAGACAATTGCTGGGTGATAGGGCAGACAGGGAACATGTCTAATGCTTTTATTCTCCTACTGAGTTTGCTCTAGTAGCAGTGATGCTCCAGCCATTATAGTTAAAAAGCTGAAACTCTATCCTGTTTGAGAAACAGCACACAAAGGAATGGATCCCTTAGAAGATTAGAGCAGTTTGTCTAGCAATAAGCTCAGCAGGAGACCCAGCCTGTGTATTTTAATCTGAAAATTTCTGCTTTGTAAACAATGAAACATTCTGCAGGAAACATCCACCTTTATGAACTTTTATGCGAACATTCCTTCAGGTCTAAAAAGTTCCAAAACATGGTGGAGGTGACCCAAGGTGGGTGTTATTTTACAAGCTTGGTCTTGATGGCAACTAAAATTTGTGTGCATGGGTTTGGGAGAGGGGGGGTTCTCATTTTGGTTTGTTTGGCTGTTATAGTTTTCTTTTCTTTATTTCTTTCTTTATGATAAGAGTTCCCTGCTTTGTGCTCAGATTTCAAAGTTGTTTTAATCTGGTTGATGCCTTTACAGCAACTGTTTCATTAATTAGTAACTGAATTTCTGTTAAATATTCTTTCACAGATTTTGTTTTTTTTGTATATTATTCCTTGCACAATTCTTCTCCAAACCTTTCCTTTCTCTGCTTTTCTCCTTCCCCTCCTTTCATCTGCCTCTGAAGAGAAGGAATTAAGGGAAAAGTAACACACAAGGAAGAAGAAAAATCCTTAAGATTCTGCCAAACAATACCACTCAGCATCTTTAAAAGTCAGTATGTTCATGTTATAAAGTGGCTTGAAATCTAAAATCAAAATTGCAAATAGCAAATCCACACCATCACTTGAAAAATGACACAAACAAGTGATTACAGCTTTAACTTGTAAATTCAATCAGCTTGTTTAAGTTGCTTTCTCCTGCCTTACTAATCTATGTCAATCTTTATTTTCAAGGTACAGGTTTGACTAAAAAACCCACATTTTCTATAGGCATAGAAGCACTGCTAGCTAAGCTTTGAATTATCAGATAGATTATAGTATGCATTAGTCTTCATATCGTAGCAACACAGTATTTTTTATTAATGATTCTCTTCAAGGATACATCTTTCTAATCACTATCACTTTCTTAATAAAAATGTTTCATACTTCTTTAAAAAAATATAGGCAATTGGAACAAAGGATGTGCCAGGTTTTACACAAAAGGTGCAGAGCCATGAGACCAGCAGCTTTTGACTGTCTGCAGGGAGCTAAAGGGAAATTTAGCCTATAGGAAAAGTGAAGCACAATATCTGTATTTTCTTTGTTGCTGGATTTTGCTGCCCTTTATTTCTAAAGCTAGGCAGTACTCAGAGAACCATTTAGAATTTCTGTTCCAAAGAGGGCATCTGTTTTCACACATCCCTCTACCTGCAAGACCTCAAAACATTGCTATATCCTGAAGAGCTTTCACTCAGAGACACTCCTGCCATGCTCCCACAAGTGCATGTGAGCACACACACCCACCATGTTCTTCCTTGGGTCTGGTGGACTGTGCAGGAGACACACTGGATAAAACCCCATCTGTGAGGATATCATTCTTATGCTTGAACAACTCCATTCTGGTGTGTATTTGATGTCTATTTATTCCAGCCCTAAAGGAAGAGAGAAGCCTAAATGTGCCAAAGCAAAAGAGTTGTAGTAAGAATACTGAAATGACTAGACCAAAAGAAGTGAAACCCTGAGAATGCATCATTGAGAAGAAAAAGAAATACTGTATTTTTATGAAGAGCAATAAATATAAAACTGCATGACCCCCTCCCCCCACCCCCTTCCCCCAATTTTTTTTACCACTGTAGAAACAAAGTTCGCTTGATTGAATTTGATTTTAGGACAAATACACAAAATGTGCTTCTGAGTGCCATGGTGAAAAAACAAATGCTGTGCAAAGATTTCTGGAGTATATACCTAATAGGTATGTTACAGATCATAATTACTATTTGTAATTATGGGAATAATTAAAATAATTACAAATAATAAGCATATGTAATAACTTGCACACTCCATTTACTGGAAACAAATCAAAGCTGCTTCTGTACAATATTGGCTATCACAGGATAGGACTGAATTCTGTGATAACAAAACTTAAAATGATATATGGGCAATGAACACTGAGTGAGCTTGTATAAAAACATTAAAATTATGGCACAACACATTTCATACATATATGCAGTTTTATCTGGATGTGTCAATGTGAATTATTTTCTGATGGTTGTCCCCATGTATTTAATACCATTATATAGTCATCCAATTTTATTCAATTCAATTTTCAGGCAGACTTAGGTAAATTCTGCTATCATGCCTTTTGTTAAGCTTATTGTAAACAAAGAATAAATTGTACGGACAAAACACAAAGGATTCTCTATACACAGAAATCAAATATTCATATCTAGGAGTTTTAAAAAGTACAAAAACAGTTACTTATGCAATGGATCTACTTCTAGTTTCTGGTTTTCTGCCTTTCTTTTGTATTCAAAACAAGTTCTGTTCTGAGGAAGAAAATCTTTTCACTAACTTTTTTACTTTGCATTGTTGTTTTCAGTAAATGAGAGCTAAGTGCTAGGTTACTGTTCAGCTTTCATAACAATGATTCTGTTTATGAGCAAGAAGAATGATTTGATGACTAATACAACATTTATACTCATATTTTAATGCCAGTTTTGTATACATCATATTACCTACTGTAAAAGCATTTATGAGGGCTGACATTTTATGCTTTACATGAGTGAGGACTTTTTTTTTCCCTGATATATTTTCTTTTTTGAAAGCCCTAAGTTTTCCCTCAGTTCTCACAACAGTCATCTAGAACCTACACTTGGAAGGGATGGAGCTTTGCGGTTTCTTGAAAAAAAGCAACCACCAATCTGAAAGAGAATTTTCACTCATGATTAGCATGAAATTGGCAAAGACCAGTAAGAACTATGGATCAACTTGGAGCATCGTAGCTGCTTGTAGCAAAACACAAGGGGTCACACAACTGGTCTTTAGGATTCATTCATGCAACAGGTTATCTTGGAAATGCTGCAATCCTGGTGCTGGCAAACAAAATACATGGCAAGAACTTCTTCAAAAGGAACATTTAAGTCTCTATGTTTTTTTCACCATAAAACCTATCAGGAGATATTATGTGCTCTCTGCTGGTGTCAGTGCCTAAGACACGGTGATATTTGGCCACTATAAACACAGTGTGCAATAGTGTGTTCTGCTTCAAGCTGGGTAAACCATCCAAATTGCAATACAGGACTCTTCATACAATCACCTCATAAAGAGAGAGGATGAAATATTTGAGAATATCAAAACCCATGTGCAAGATTATTCAATTTTAATGAAAGAGATTAAATTGCAATTTATAACTTTATAAATATTGTATTATTTATTACTATTATATTATTATAAATAGTGCATTACTTATTATAGAATTTGATACCTAGTTTGTGAAATTTATTTCAGCATCACAAACTGAGTGATTCGAATCAACAATCAATACATTGGAAATGATAAATTTTTCATCTAGATAAGCATCCTGGTGCCTTTTGGTTTTCACTTGTATCTAATTGAGAGGAGCCCCATCCGACACAAGAAATCAGAAATTGCTAACATAGAGTAAAAACAATTCTTTCCTTCTTTCTTTCCCCTATTGCTATTCATATTCTAAATTAGACATGTGAATATTATCACACAGAATATTCCAAAACAAGCACCTCACTTCCTGATATAGCTCAGCAGAGTTTTATTAGATGGAAGCTTCAGAGACTTGTAAATAAAAAGTGTTCTAACACCTGCTACAGGCTTTTGAGAAGTAATTGAGGCAAATCAAAACTCAGGCAATTTGCTCTAAGCCTGATTTTCTCTGCACTGAAAAATAAGCCCAAGGTTCCCATTGGAGAATTTTAGATCTTGCTACTGAGAGAGCATCCTTCTCTAATGAGCTCTTGAATTATAATTAACATACAGAAAGATAATTACAGTGTTTTAGAAACATTTCTTCCAGAAAGCATTTTAACATAACCAGGCAGCCTCAGAAATACATATAGAGCATAACGTCTACAGACTGTAATTCAGACACAAAATTTGTTCCACTGGTTAACCACAACAGAAAACAACGAATCCACCAGATCCTTCCTGACTACCCTTCCTCTTAAATTATACATCTATTTAGAAAGACATAAAAATTCTAATGAAAAAGTTACAGTGCACAGAAAAATAAACAATGGCATATAGGTAATGATCAAGGTCAAGTTTTTAATTTACTTAGATTTTAAGCACATGAAGATAGGATAGTTTCAACTCTGAAATTCAGAACACTGCACAATACTGTCTCTTACAAAGAATAATTAAGTTCCTTCTGCTGCCAGCAACATAGGAAATAAGTGAAAAAAAAAGTCTAATGCTAAAAAAAAATAGTAATCATTTAAACATGAAGGCTGGTCCATTACTCACCTTTCCAAATGTTTCATATTTTTCTTTATGTGTATAGGTTTCTTTATGTAGATAGGTTTTGCAAGCCGTAACTACTAACTAGGGCTACACTTTGTCAATACAAGTAATGTGAAAAACTGATCAGTCCAAAATATGACTTAATAATCTAGTTATTAAATTATTAATAATATCTAATTAAGTGCTAGAAGGGCAGAACAAAAAAAGATTGTTCATTGATTGCACAAGAAAAATCTAGGTTATTACCAGAAGTACACTGATACATTCTCCTAATTGTCTCTGATTGGAAAACTAAGAGAAGCAGTTGCTTTTAGAGTTCCAAGGCAGTTTTCTTGATATAAATAAATAAAAGGCTGAGGTGAATGAACAAATTCCCTGGTTGCTGTTCACTGAAAACAGCCACAGCTGTCAGTCAAATATTTTAAGTTTTATTCTTTCATTTGCCTTAAATAGTCTGTCACTGAAATTCTTGCAAGAAAATTACATCAATAAGAAAAGTCCTTGCAACATGCTAAACTTCTACACTCTCAACAGACAGCAAAAGTGAATGGTAAGATTGAGGTGTTGATTTCCACACCCACACTCCCCCCCCCCCCCCCCCCCCCATCCACTTGTCTTGGGAATGTTTGACTGTAAAATCTCTAGACTGAATAGATATATACTAACTAGTATCTGGAAAATACCAAATCAAAACCATTCCTTCTCATTATAACTATATAAGACATATTCAGTGTTCAACAGTTCAGTTTAATCTGTAATACCACAAAATTCAGACTTAAATGCCCAAGCATACACTGCAAACTTCAGGTGTCCTCTCCAAATAAACAATTTAAGAGCATTATGAAATATGAATCTGCATGTACAGCATCTATGTTGTATTTCATTTCACAAATAGGTTGGCACAAAATCCAGTGGTATCTGCTCTGGAGCAGGAGCTCTACATTCCAAGGGTGGAATACACAAAACATGTTAACTATTAAAATATAATTCCATTTGACTCTTTTTAACTTACACATACAGACAAATGAAAACAGTGAAAGACAATGTTTTGATGACATTAATTTATAGCTTAACATAAAGATTATCTAATTTTCCTGCTCATTGAAATTTTTATTGTGTGCATGATCTGACGTTGCACAAAGCACAGCTCTTGCCTTAGGCATGTAGTTTTTCTGGCCTAGAAGTTTTCAATCTTGTTTTGAGGTGTATTTTTTACTATCACTTTCTGCCATGCAATATTAACCTATCAGGTGTTTGCTTTTCTATGTATACACACACATATAAAAACCTGCATTACAAAGAAAGCATTTTAAGTCAATGCATTTTAAGTCAATGTTTTCAACAAAACGGGAATTCCAATCAAATGTCTTTCAGCATTTGAAAAACTTCACTGGCAGGCAGCTTTACATAGAAAAAATTGATCCAAAACAATGCATGATTCTATACATCATAAAAGGATAAAGTGCATGCCTGAAAACCTGGGTTTTAGCTTGCAATTAAAACCAGTGCAAATATTACTTTCTAATAAGCAACTATACTGATTTATGCAGAAATCACTTCAAAGTAAGTGTTAGTCACCAGCATGTTTCTCATGTCAGTGAATATATTTATGCTTTGTCACAGTGCAACCCATGTAATCTGTCTTTAAAAAAAAGCAGAAAAGTAATATCAATTCATAATAGATTTACAGTAACTATTGCTAGAAACATGCATTTAAAACTAGTAATCCAAATAATGAATACAATTCCTGGTGATCAAGTTTGTAAGCATATAACTATATGATTTCTAAGGATAGGCCTAGAAAAGCTTCAGCCATATCCTACAGCAGGCTGGATATATTCTACATCTTTTTCCCTGCCTTTCTTTTTCCCTTCTTAATGTAAGAGAGCAGAACCTAACATGGAACTACTATTTTAATTTAAAATCACAGTTAGGGCTTGTTGTCTTTTTTTTGATTTATGCTCTGAGAAGAAAAAACTTTTACAGTGGATACCCCAAAGACAAAAATATTTTGGGAAGAGGTTTAAGGATACTGTTCTTGCCCTAAATGCAAAAAAACCCAAACATATTACATGGCAGTTGTTTACACCTGGATTTAAAAAAAAAAAAAAAAAAAAAAGAGCTTTTATCCTTGACCTCCTGTATAACCTGGCTTTTTGGCATAAGTTTCAGCCACATCTGAACCAAAAATAAAGAAAAAAGGGGGTCAAAACCAAAGAATTTCAGTAAAAATCACATTCTGCCTTTCCTAAAGTTTCCCTTCTCTTTCCTAAAAACCAAAAAGCATCTAGATATAAAATCCTGGCTTCAGTGAATCATATATCCCTGTAAAAGGAATTCAGAATTCAGCCTGAAATTAACAGAGATTTATAGCTTCGAACTTTACAGCTGTTATTATTTGGGTAGGGCAGGAGAAGAAAAATCAAGTAGTAATGCCATCTTAAGCTGAAATGCTAAGGTAACAATAAACACTTGGGGAAAGCAGGTGAAAAACAGGGAATATGTTATTTGCTTATTATTGTTATTACATATTTTACAGTAATGACTAATTTTGATGGAGTTTACAGGGTAACCATAATGTTCAGCAGCAAAACTTTAAAATCCAATTCCTATAAATAAAATACTATGTAAGGAATATAATGAAGTAATATTTTATATTTAATTACCTAGTTTTCTTTAAATTCCAGAAAAACAAAATAGATTTCACATACCTTTGAAATATTACTTGATCGACTTGTGGAACGCCCTGGGGATTTGTCATTCTGGAAAGCAAAATTAAAAGATGAAAAAAAAGTTAAGCAATTTGGATTTTACCTAATCTTTTCTGTGACTGTGACTACAAAGAGGAGGTTCTCTTCCTCTATTCTTCTTCAGTTTGGCTACTGACTGTACAAAGGAAGACTGTTCAAGAAATAAACCATCACAATAGTCGTGCAAATTACATGAATAAAAGTTTTTAAAATGTTCTGTAAGAAATTAATGATAGCATTTAATTACTGTTGGTTTATTTTGCAGATTTTCAGGAAAAACATTTCAAGTCAAAGATCAAGGAATCATCAGAGCTTCTCATGAAAACTGGTACTTATGTATGAAAACAAATGTTCAATGACAAAAACTTCCCAGTTACACTGAACATAATCCTGCTTTAAAAAAAAAAAAGTAGAATTCAACCTCTAGGTAAATAAGCAGTACTAGATGACTTCCTGGATAGATATGTTCTGAGAAAAACAAATTGTGACCATGCAAATATGCAGTTCAGTTGAACATCTACTCCTCCATCCCCTCTCACTCTTGCAAACGACTCATATACACAAACCTACACAAGGCTGAAGTGCATGAATAAAGTGTACGTCAAGGATTTCCATAGCACATGATCTTTGTGGGGTTTCTTCTAGCAATCCAAAGAAGGAAGTGGAGAAGTGGTTCAAAAATTGGTTCAGTATTTACACTTTTCTGGCAATTTAGCAAAGTGTAAATTCAGAAAAGTGCAATTCAGGATTCAGCTTAATATACACTGAAAAGATAAGCTATTTCAGAAACAGGGCTCATCCCCTTAGTGAATGCATGTATCTTAAGAGAATCATGAAAATATTTTTCTCAGCACTTGAGAACGTAGGTTCGAACACTCAAGTGAAACATTCACATCATCAAGACTGATTTTTACCTAGAAGGAGTTGAGGCAAACATCATGTGTGCAAGTCTGTTACGTAACCTGCTTGGAGGAGCAGGTGTCAAAACCCAAAGCAGAGCTTTCGCTTCTGCAGCTCTATTTGCAATTCATGCATCGTGCAAACACATACATGCACACAAGTCCACAAGAGGTTTTCAACTTGACTATGACCATCTCTCCTCAACCTTTATTCAATAAAACAACAGAAAAATACAGAAGGTACCAGCTACTAAAGGCTAATTTTCCTCCTCCATTAATGCCTATCTAGTCTAGTATTTCCCCAATACTTTGTGGCATAGAACAGTTCTGTGGTGGCAAAAATGACCAGAAAGAAATATTAGGCAACTTGTTAGCAAACACTTAGAACAAAAAAACCTCATGTTTATTTGTTATTTTGGTACTAAAAAAGTCACTTTGCTCTTAACCCTAGTAAGCACATCTATATGACAAAATAGTTTTAAAACTACTTGTTTCATATGCCTATGTATCTTTCTTCCTCCAGAGTGTCCGTGGCTTATGTTTTTATTCCATCCCCCAGTGCTATCATTTTTTTTTGTACTGCAAACATAAATACCCTAGATTATCTCTGTTTCTACTTTATCTTCACTAGCACTAAGCAGTACAATGGACACTTGTCATCAAAAGATAGCATTACTAAGTTCCCTGACCACACAGCACTCTACCTTTTATTCTCTCATAGAAACTAAATCTCAGGACTAAAAACCTTCAGATATGTCACTTTTTTTTTTTTTTAAGAACAATTTAGAAAAAATAAATTCTTCAAGTTACACATTCATTTTTTACATTTTGTCCTTGAGGCTGGGCCCACTTTAAACAGGGTTGTGAAGTAGATGATCCTTTCTGACCTGAAGTATCCAATGATTCAAATATTACTTCTGTGGTATATTATCCACTGTAACTTTGGTAATAAATTCGTAATTGCTTATCCTTTTTCAATGACATTAAATATATACAGTTTTGAATGTCTGCATTTATATCCATCGAAAATACACTTTGGGTATTCTGGGTACATAATTTAGAATAACTCTGCTTTGACCTCAAAATAATAGAAGTTATGGACCCATGAAATTAGTTCCCATTTTGTGGTTAGAAATTATGAACAGGGATCACAGCTGAGAAACTCCCTCCTAAAAGCATGCTGCCTTTATTGTCCATCCCTTGGACTAAAAAATACATTGTATTTTCTGACAGTGTAGTGAACCCTGGAACTCTAACTTCTTTTCTTTCAACAATCCATCATTCAAGATTCATTTTCAAAATCTGTTTCTTGACTACAGCTCTCCAGGTTTTTTACATTATTCATTTTGCTCTCTGGCACATTATCTCCTTCACTTGGGTTACAGCAAGATTGTGACTCTCTAACTGAAAATTCACAGCATCCAGTCTGCAAAGTACTGCTCAGACACTGAATCATCTAAACAGAGAGACAGAGTGCTGTCTCAATAGCTTTTTGGAAAAACAAAGAAATAAATGTAATCGTCATTACTAGGTTCAGGTATTTCATGATGATTTATCATGAAAACCACATTATAAATAGAACAAAAAGTGTTACACTAAATTACAGTACATAAATCAAATAGAGAATTACTCACTGAAATTCCTATTCAACTTGCACAACTGTTCATACAACAAAAGAACAGAATAGGAAAGTTATGGCAAAATCACTTCTGAAATGTGTCATTAAAGTGTCCATGTGCTTCTGTTTTAATGATTTATGCTGACAAAGAACTCACATTGTTAAGAATAACTGACTTTTGTTATAACTAAGTGAAGAGGAAGTGCAGAATGCTTACCCTACAAGGTTGTTAAACAGTAGGATTTCTTTTTTTTTCACAGATTCAATATTAATTTACATTTTAAAAGTTAACAATGAAACACAGAGTATGCCGAGTTGGAAGGGACCCACAAGGATCATCAAGCCCACCTCCTGGACCTGCACAGGACATCCCAAGAGTCACACCATGAACCTGACAGCATTGTTCAAACACTTCTTGAGCTCTGTCAGGCTGGTGCTGTGACCTTGTCCCTGGGGAGCTGTTCCAGTGCACAAACACCCTCTGGGTGAAGAACTTTTTTCTGATATTGAACCTAAACGTCCCCTGACACAACATCAGCCCACTCCCTTGGGTCCTGTCCCTGGTCACCAGAGAGGAGAGATCAGTGCCTGCCCCCCCTTTTCCTCTCACGAAGAAGCTGTAACTGCAGTGAGGTCTCCCCTTGGTCTCCTTTTCTCCAGGCTGAATGGACCAAGTGACCTCAGCTGCTCCTCATATGGCTTCTCAAGGCCCTTCACCATCCTTGTGGATCTCCTTTGTACACTCTCTAATGCCTTAATATCTTTTTTATATTGTAGTCCCCAAAACTGCACAGAGGACTCAAGGTGAGGCCACAGCACTGCAGAGTAGAGGAAAGACATAATCAAAAGATTTAACCAAAGACATATATATTCAAACATGTATACATATTTTTGTACATCAAGGAAATCAGATTCAATTTCTTAATCTTCAAATCAGATTATTTAAAAGGAGATAGCATTCACCTTTTAGAATTACACTTCTCAGCAGGAATTATTTAATGTCTGTAAAGAGCATTTTTAACTTCTGTGACTGAGTTTTCTAAATTCACACACACACACACACACACAGAGCCTTGGCCCTTGACCAAAGTGAAAACAAGACATTCAGAAAGATCTCAAAATAAAATTCGTAAACTGTGTTTTCATCCAGTCAACAAAATAGCAAAACAGCTCCTCCCAAAACTCTTTCTGGACAGGCATGAGCTTTTTTGAGTTGTCATATATGAAGACCACACTGAAAGGCCTCCCCTTATTACCAGATGTACCACCAATATCTCATCTCTTCTATCCTACGCTACAGCCTGCAAACACTATGTTTTCTAAAATGTGATGGCAGAAAAATAAGTTCCTCAAACTATTCCACTTTAATATTACAAAAAATCAGTTTGTGTTTGTAAATTCCCTAAGAATTAGGTTTTACCAAGATCACATCTAAGAATATAATTGAAAATGTAATTCAGCCTTCGATATAAATTCTGGGAGGAAGACAAAGGAGAATAATATCACAAGACTTCATATTATGACATGTTCATGAAAGTGCTTTGGGAGGAATTTTCCATGCACCCATCCCACCATATAAAAACAATAAAAATCTGTATGTAAATAGTAATTAAAATAATTAAAAATAAGTGCAAAATCTGTTTTTTTACAATATTAAACTCCCTCCCAAAACCTCATTTTAGCCCAAGACTGGGTTTTTCAAGTGATATTATTTTCAGGGACCATCTTAAATCTAAACCCATTAAACTTTCTAATACTTAGATACAGCTTTTTTTTTTTTTTTCCAATTTGGAAATGTGACTTACACTGCTTACAAAAACATTTTTGTTTTTAAAGTAAGAAAACAAAACCCTGACTGGGCCAGAGGAATAGGTTAGCAATAACAAATTTCTAAAATACTGCTGTGAACAGTTCAGGCTCTCATTATAAAGAGGAAAGCAGGAAATTAGCTGGTTGCTTTCTGGCTCATATATAAATATTCATACACACGGTTAACGATTTTAAGTCTTGCTGGGCAGCACAGCACATTTTAAACTAATCCATTTGTCTGGTTTCTTTCCTCAGCTGCCCCTTGTTTTGCTGTGAGGATCACTCGGGCTGACCCAAGCACTTTGCTAATGAATTGCACTTCATCTCTCTGAAGTGAGCACAAAAGCACCCAAGAATGAATCAGAATATTTTAGTTCACAGGACAATCTCAAGCAACACCTTTTGTCACACAAATATGACCACCCCACCCCCCCAAAAAACCCTTATACAAAATATTTTGTTTTCTTTTTGGTGGACTCCAATCTTTGGATCCCAGCGGTGCCATGTGCTGCTTCCCAAATCTCGCCCAGTCTTCCACTTAGGAGCTCCACACATGACTGCAATGACAGATATCCCTCTGTAAGTCATGCCACAACATGTCACAGAAATAAATGCCTCCTAAATGTAAGCACAACACAGGCCAGACAAACAAAGTTTTGCCTGCCTGAAGTGCCTTTCCACATAGTAGCCCCTCATTGCATCTGCACAGGAGCCTCCTTCTCAGCACCTTTTCGCTTCTAGAATTCTGAACAGGAGCAGAAATTGCTTTGTCTTATGGCCTAAGCTGTCATATGTGGATGATCTTAAGCTCATCTACATATGATGTTGTTTCAGCAACATCAGTTGCTGAAAGAGCAGGAACTGACATTAATAAAACTGATGTACGGACTGGATACACTTATTTCAATATCTCAACATGAAAACAAAGAAAAAAATCACAAAGCAGGTAACATCTGCTTTAATTGTTAAACAAAAACTCCAATGCCCGTAATTGTCTATTACATAAACACACTGTAATTACTGGGCATCATGCACAATTTTACTAGAACCCAGAATTTTTTAAGGATGACAAAACTGCTAGATTCAAAGTGCCAAGTGACAGGAAAAAATCTCACTGTGAATATTAAAGACCATGATACAGATACAACCTTTGATTAAAAGAACGAAGTACAGACAACAGTAACTATCAATAAAATTAAATATCAACAAAATACACATAATATTACCATTTGTATTATTAAAATATACTGTATCACATATATATATATAAATAAAACATCTAAAAATAAATAACTACTTCTTATCTATTTGTATGAATCGATGTGTAAATGTATTTACTGTCTACTAGTTCTCTGCTACTGCAAATAGCCAGAGCCAGGATAATGCTGCCTCCCATGGTGTGGCTATTGCTACATTACTACATTACATTACATTACTTCAGTTTCTTGTGTTGGGGTCTATGTTTTTAAAACAAATACAAGCATAATACTGTTTATTTTAAATTATTTATGCCAAGATAATGGCAGTATTACTACTGACAAAACATATTCCCAACATTTTGGCCAGTTTGGACTTGGACAACCTTTTCTAAATGCGAAAGGAGAGGGGGGAAATCAGTTGCTAGTGATAACATCCTAACAAATTCAGAGTAACTGCCAATTTCTAAACAGGTTTGATGTGGGAAATTTACATTCTGAAAGGAAGTCAAAGCAGATTTAGCTCTCAAATAATACTAAGAAAAAAACCTATCATCAGGTGACAGTTATCTTATATTTTGCATGCAATTATTCTCTCTGCTGCTACATACTTTATCTATTTTTTTATATTTTCAAATATTCACCAGTCAGACATAATTCCTCTTCCAAACGAATCATACCACTAAATCACCAAGTATAAAATTATTGGTAGTCAAATCTATATCTGAAAATGTATGAAAATCTATCTCCCTTCTTTGTAAACAAATTACTTGCTTATTCTAAGATATTTTAACTTCACAAAGAAGTTCAACATTAATGTCAAATCACCTACAAAGTCATTAGGGGAAAGGCAGAAGGAGAAAATTAATCTCAACAGAATGAAGGTCTCTGTTGTGAAGCACAACTGTGCATAACCAGCATTATCACACAAAAAGGGTTCTGAGGATGTTGAAGCATTTCAAAATGCCATTCTGACTGTCATCTGTGGAAACAGACTACATATTCCAGTGTGACATAAAAAAAATTAGTTTAATTACCTTAGAAGTTGTATATTTGCCACATTTATATATGGTCAAGGAACCAATCTGTTCATGGCTTGTTGGGTAACTTTACTTAAGAATAATGTACAGGTGCTTTACTCATCTTAGGTGCCGTGAAACTAAGAAATCCCCATTGCCAGATTTGCAGCACATAAGACTATAAAAACTTTACATTGGTACTTCCACTGTAACAAAGTTTGGAGTTAAACATTTTAGGAAGTTATCCTCTTTTTCAGCATTTTATCCTCTAAACAAAAATTTACAATGCCACCAACTGCATGGCACAGACATATTGCTGTGTTACTTATGGCTGCTTCTTGCCCTGGTATCTATAGAGTGCTACATTCCTATCTCCATATCAGTCTGTGTTTCAGGGTTTTTTTCAGTCTAAGCTGCTAATAAGCATGATAAATACATCAGAATCTGATCCACCATCCTTGAGTTGAAAATGCTAATTACACTTTAATGAGGCTCAGGGCACTTTCCATCACAGCCCAAGTTGAGTCAATAGCATCCTTCCTCTTAAGGTTTTCACAGTAATGCTTTTACCTGCAATTACATGCATATCTTCCATGTTTCAACATTCAGTTACTTTCTCTATGTTGCACAGATATCCAAGGTCAAAGCTGCTTTCGTATCAGAGCAAATGCACCATTACAAAACAAAAAGGAAAAACATAGCATTGAATCAGCCTTGAAACAAAGCACAGGCATGCACAAAATGCAGTCAGAAAACACCAGGCTAAACACTCACCTGATGTAATTTAATTACCTTTCTCAGATCACAAAAAGGGACAGATTTTAATTTGTTCTGCCACATGTAGCAAAAATGAAAAGTTCCTAGAAATCCTTGCCAAAATTAGAAATTAAATAACCATGAAGCTGGGAATTTGTTCAACACAAATCAGTTAACAGACAATGTATGTCATGTAGCTGCCCTTGATTGATAGTGAGGTAAGCTTCCAGTCAGAGGTTTTTATGGGAAAATAATTTTCGGCAGTGCCTACTACAAATGAAAATGAGGTTAGTGCTGGTTTTGGCTGGGATAGTTTTCTTCACAGTAGCTGGTATGGGATTGTGTTTTGGACTGTGCTAGAAACAGTGTTGATCATTCAGGTACATTCTGAGTGGTCACAGAAACAAGTGCCAATAAGAAATACCAGTACTTGCATTTTTTTATTCAACAGAATGCATCTCCATATGACAAATGTCTCCACTTAGCTCTGCTAAGAGGTGAAACTCTGTGCTGCTAAGGATAGATTTGGGCAATAAGCAGTACTCTGCTGTGTGGCAACAGCTGGTCACAGTAGATCTTTCTGCATCCTTGGTCCAAGGCAATACATCAGACTGAACCTACTGACAAAGAAATTTGTGGCATTCTATGAAAAAAAAACAAAAAACATCTCATACCACACAGATCACTTCCAAATGACACAATCAGAGACTATGGACAACGATGTCCTAACCAGTTTCTTGGTTAACATACCTGAAACCCCCCCTAGTTTCACATGATTTCTTTAAATAGATGTCAAATTTTCATACACTGCTAGTTGCACGCAGTGAATCCATCAGTTGGCTGACAATACTTTAACCTTAAGAAAAATCACAAGCATCTAACCCAAGGCTGCTCTCTATGATTAGGCATTCTAAAATACTTAGTATGCAAAGACATATCTAAAATAGTATCTACCCTTGTTGATGCACGAACTGTGTGGTGAACACCATACATTAACCATAGCATTGCATGAAAAATCTAGTAAAATTAGCTGCCCATGTGCTTCAGATTATACCTTGGCTGCCTGTTTTATTCAAAGCTGACCACATAGCTAAAAATTAAATTCTGGAAAGACAGATACCGGATAAGTGAAGTTTGCCACTTTTTTTTAGTAAAACGTTACAGAGGAAAAGCAAGAAAGACTCAATAAACTGCTATAAAAATAAAATAAAAATCAATAAACGGCTATTCAGTACTATAATGGTATACCCTGGCATTACCAAGATGTATGCAATCCTATTTGCAAAGGGTAGCAAAAAATGCAGAGGAATAATATTAATTACAACTGAAGAAAATATTATGGAAATAAATAAATTTAGAAAAAAGAAAAAGGCAAATATAAGGGAAAAGAGATGGAATGAAAAATAAATATAGGAAAATGTGTCCTCTGTTTTGTCAAAATACGGAACCCTATAAAGATTTTTCTTTACATCTCTTATAAATGTTTTCTCTATGCACATGGGCATTTTAAAAAGCTTGCTCTTAAACGCAAAAGAGAAACCTACAGGGAGGGTGAGCAACTGCATGAGTTCATCACTGTGAAGTTTTTCACCAGAGAACTGTGTGCTTACTGACACTCAGTACAAGGCTCCAACTTCTCTGACACATAGTGTCTGTAGATTTACTTGTCACATTTAGAAACACAGCTTGGCCTTACATCTTATTAATGTTTTTCTTTTCCATGCTATTTGCCAAGTTACTTCTCTTCAGAAAAAAACACAGAGCTATTGATACAATTATAATTATATCAATAATACAATAACTGTATCCTGTTTAATTTCCACCATCTCATTATGTTAATCAGAACACTTTAGCTAAAACAGGTAAGCCATAGAATTTGAGAGAGATTTCCACATGTACCACTTTCTGCTACTTGTTCGCTCACTTTTAAACTACCAGGCAACAACCTGCATGATTGCACTCTAGTGATCTAACACTTGATTTACATTTATTTAATACTGGAAACATTCTATGGGGGTTTTGTGGTTGGTTGTGGTCAATAAAGATACCTTACTTTGAAAAACTGGAAATGCTTTATACTTCTTTTTCTTGACATTTCTCAGCTATAGAAAATGAAGAACACCACACCCTATTTTTTTTCCCCTCTAAAATACAAATGCAATTAACAGACCACATGTTTAATTTGTCAATCTGTTTTTCTAATGTAAGACTAGCAGTCCAACTTAAGTTTTATTACTCCTGGAAAAGTGTGAAGTGTCACTGTATATCAACCAAGATATGTCCCTATACATATCTTGGTTTCAGATAGGAAATAAAGCAACTTCTTAATTATCACTTATTTTCACACCATATTACCCTTTTAAAATGGGTTTGACATATAGAACAAGAAAGTAAAATAGAATCCTCCTTACTTTGACATCAAGCTATCATTTTGTCTCTCTCTGAGATGGACAAATATGCAACACAATAAATTTCACTGTAGCACACTTAAATCAAATAGGTCTATTATTTACACATTACTATCATTTAAAGATGATGTATTTAGGCATTTCCACCCTTAATTAATAAAGAGCTGTCTTTTTATTCTGTCTTGTATAACATAACAGTACTTTAGTACACTGTAATCCCCAATCTGCTCAGTGGATTTAGTAGGAAGTGATTGGATTTACTGTGGGAATTGTGCAGGAAAAACAAAAGCATTCTCAGGAAGTTCAGAACAACTTTTTTTTTACTAACTTTAGACCATTCTTATGGAATAAGGCACTTCCCATCTGGTTGTTTTGAGCCAATCAACTGTTCCTCTGGTCTCCTACAATACACTAGGCACTCTATCTATTTTCCTAACCTCCCAGTACAAGATGCAACTTTGCTTCTCCATAAGATTCAGTGAATCTGAAGAGATGGCCTTTCATCACCATGCTGAACTGATAATGCTTGTTCCATTATAGTCTGAATGCTCCCAAACATCTGGTCTCTGCAGTTCTCTATTGTAAGAACATTTATGGTAGTCAGTAAAAGTTTCAGCCACGAGTTTTTAAGTTCTTTTCAAGAAAGTAGATGTGGTGTGTGGACCATGTAATTTGATTTTATTTCATAGGATGGTATGCATTTATCTTTGTTAAGCATGAAAATGTGATGATTATTTAACTGAAAAGACCAACTAACACATTTCAGAATCTGGAATTCAGGGATGACTTTGCAGTCTGTGTTTTTGTGACCTCCTGGATTCCAATCAATTAGTACCAGAGATGAAAGCCTCTGCGTGGTCAAGTAGTTTTCTAACAGCCAACTGTTTATCAAAGGATAAAAGTTTAATTAAATACACAAAGTCAAAGTGCCTCAATTACAATATAGCTATAAAACATTACTTGATTATGTTCCCTATGTTCAATATCACCCCTTTCATATCTGCTATCTAATTAAAGTTTTATGTCTTTGTTGCACATTGGTGGCCAGGATTTCCACTTCTGAGTGCAGACAAAAAATCATAAATGTTACCAGCTGAGTAATTTATTTTTGTACCAACAGGCCCTGTAAATATTGGTGCTATTGGCTTAGCATGTCTGAAACTTTACAATCACAAGCTGAAAATAAAAAATATAAGAACATGAGGAAATTTTATGCCAGTTTAAAGATGGACATAGATTCCATAGATATAATCACTAGCAATTTTCCTATTTCTTCTGGAAATCCCTAAATTCATCTTAAGGTGAGATCATGTTAATAAGTAATTAAGCAGATTTTGGCTTATCATTTAATATAATTAATTTAGTAGTTATGTAGTTTGTAATTTTCAATATAAATGTGAACATTGCAACTCATATCTCTTCAACCATCAAAGCAAAATATAAACTTTAGGGCCTGAATGACAAAATTTCTATATAATTATTTTCAGCAAAGCTCTATATGAAAGCTCCTGGAGCTGTAATATATGTATTCACAGTAAAAGGTGTAGAAAACTTGAGAAAAGACAGCTTGAAGTTACAATGTGTCTCTACAGCCACTTCTCTGCTCTAGAACTAACACGGAAGTTACTCAAATCTTTCTCTGTACTTCAATCCATTCTTCTTAAAACACAAAAGTGTAGAATTGTTTAGATTTGAAAAGACCTCTAAATTGACCAAATTTACCCAGCACTGCCAGATCTACCACTAAACCACATCCACAAGCACCATACCCACATGCCTTCTAAATAACTCCAGGGACAGTGACTCAAAAACTTCCCTGGACAGCCTGTTCCAAGGCTTGATCCTTGGTTCAATTATCTCTAGAATATTTTAGGACAGCATTTTTTCCCCCTCTGCTTTCTGAAGTATTGATTATATTCATTAATGAGAGGGTGCTGTGGAAATTACAATTAAGTTGGGCTTATTCTTAGAACTCAGAAGCCCTAACTAATACTATATATTCATTTATTCAGTCAGGGGATGGAAGGAAACTAGTACACAAAAGATTTTTTTTTTTTAAAGTTCTTTTCCTTTATAGTCACCTTAATGTTCAATTAAAAGGCTGAAAATTGGTTCTATTTTCCACATAAAATAATGCAAGTAAAAAAAGGTGAGGGACACAGAATACACCTGTTGTTAGCAAACTTGCCAAGCAAGTTATACATATTCATGACAGAAGGTTTCTACAGACAGACATGACCTACATTTAGACTCAAAGATGTGTTGAGAGATGGGCATGTACAGCACAGCATTTACTCATTACTCCTTCTTAGCAGATTTTGTGTTACAAACAGAAATCTTTCAGATGTAAAGAGGAACACCAAGGGGCTAAGGAGGAAGAAGGTTAGGGAAAACAGAAAATAATGACACTGTCCTGGTGTACATAAGTTCTTACACTAGCCAGAGAAGATTTTACTGTTAAGAGCACAATTTCTTATTCTAGATGTGACAAATGAATGAAGAGAAAAATAAGACAAAAATGTAACAAGTGGCTCTGCCAAGATATCTGAAACTGTGATGCAGAGACTTTGCAGGCAGTTATTAATTCCTCCCAGTCAGACCTTCATGCCTAATAAAAAAGTCCCTGGCACAATTAGGACAGACAATAATTCAAATTTTCCCAGGGTGGCTATAAATAACTACTTACCAGAATATGGAATAGACTACATTTATTTTATTAATATCTGTTAATTACCACACAGAATTTAGACTAATGTGTTGGGAGTAACATCCTGACACTGTAATTGACTTGAGTATTTGCCCACAATATTCTATGCATTTATGCGTGTTTGTCTTCAGTGCTGTAGCTGCTAAAAACGCCACTGAAATTATCCCATCTCTTATTCATGAAACATTTTAATTACTACCTTATGCTCTTCATTTTTTCCATTATTGCAGGCAATAATGAAACATGTGTGATTTTATTCTATTCTCTTCTGTGCTTTCTCACCAAAGAATCCTGCCTTGCTTAGTCACTAAGTGAAATAACGTTAGAGCCAAATCTCTAGCGTCATTTTCTAAATATAATAATAATAAATACCATACTTCCTCACATTTCAATAGATCTCACTGTAATAAATGCTTTAAATTGTCAATCTTCAGTACATTTCCAGATTTCCAGCAGTCTATGTTCAAGCACAGTTATACCATTTTAAGAAAATAGACTTAGACAATATTCTACTACTTGTATCTGAAGCAGGTATCTAACTGGTGACTTACTCAGAGTCAAATGGAGACTTGTCCACTGAAGATTTGGTTCATTCATCTCAGGTAATGGTCCACAATTTGCAATCCAATGCTCATACAACATCCTCAGAAACATATTACCTTTCAGATTTTTGGAAAACTCACCTCCCAGCGCTGGCAAGCATCGGCTTACACAGATATAAAAATGTAGATGGTATTCAGGTGATTCTCTTTTAGGTCTAAAAAACCATCTTGAGTTCCAAATGAACTTCCCTTGTACAGAAAGAGTAATCTTGTCAATTATTACTACAAACAAGAAAACAAGGCTTTCACAATGTGAGATTCTAGAGAAGAAATTATAGAGAAAAGTCTCAGGGGAAGGAATAAGGATTAGATTTTAGATCCTGATATTTTTATTAAGCATTTAACTGATTAGAAATTATTAGTTATCAAGCAGAAAACAAAGTAAAGTGATTAAATCTATATTTTTTTCTTTATTTGCTTCCAGAGTTGAATTTTTTAAAAAATAGCAACAAAACCTAATTTGAAAAAAACGTTTGTGTTTAACTTAGAAGGGCCATGGAAAACTACAACAATGAGCTGGAAAAGAGGACAGGTTAGAGAAAATGTCAATAGACAATCAGACAGTTTCAGTATCTTTTTTGCTGTTCCTATTTTACAATAAAGACAAAGTATGAAGATGTACTTTCAATATTCTGTTTTCAGTTTACCTTAGTTCTTTACAAGCTCAACTGTGTGCTCCACCACTTCAGTAATAAACTTCTCCTTTTGTCTAATACCAATGATCCACTACTCCAATGTGACTCCCAGTAGTATTTAGAACATACAGCTTCTTGAGTATGCTTCAAATATGTGTCCTAGTTGGAAGGTTAATTAAACTATGATTCTATCTGTTTTTCCAGTTGTAAAGGTCAGTATCCAGATTGAACCTACACTGAAATGAAATTAACCTTTTGCATTCAAAGAAAATAGATGTGCTAAAACCACTGAACTGTGATATATCCAAGCACTACAGCACATAACTTAGCTTACTCATCCACATTAGAGACAAACTAAGGAGGAAAGATAAGGACAAACTGACAGAACTTCTGAAAATGGTGCCAATTAGCAGGATGATGACTATAACCTCATACTGTGATTACATGGCGAAACTTTACTAGTGATAAAAGATGAAAATATAATCCCCAATAACACCTCCAATATGATTTATCTTTTAAAAGTAATGCACACATGGTCTGGTTGGACAGGACATTGGAAGCCCCTTCCCCTTCCCATTATTTGCACAAAGACAGTCACAACTAGAGTCCCTGTGAATATGAACATCTCAGCCATTAAATTCTCTCAGCCTGCACTACTCAAAGCAAGCATGAAATGAGATCACTTCCTTCCCTGCATTATGCTTCAGGGAAATTGGATTAAAATGTGCTCAGAAGGCTCAGATCAAAGCAGAAGATTAAGTGCTACACAGGTAAAATATATTAAGCCTCTGTGATGTAAAGGATCTATAAAGCAAAGAATAACAGCTCTTTCTGTAAGAAGATCCATGTGGGAGAGAAGTCATGTAAACATTCCAGCTCTTTTCATACAACAGATAACACCATCTCCCTGGGGTCACTCTCTGGCTATGATATGTTCTCATGGTGCAACTGGCCCCTGCAAGTAACTGGAAAGAAGAAATAGCACAGCTGGGTCTTCCCTTCTCAAGTCTGTATTTGAGCTGCTCAGTAAGAATCCCCACAGTGTATGGAGAGAGCAAGTGAGTTTGGCCCCTAACTGCAGAAATATTAAGGAATACTTTCAGTAAAAAAAAAAACAAAAACACTTAATGTGGCTTTGCTGTCAGCCACTCAGTGGTGTCATGTCAAAAATTAGCACCAGGAGCCCAAATCAGCTACAGGATGTGAAAGATCCAAGGAAGAAATCCCCATCCTGCCTCTGAGATGTTCAGTCAGTACCAGGAACCTATTGTTCCACTTTAAACATAAAAGGAAAAGTTAATTTTACACCACTCCAGATCACTTCTGCAATGCACTCCTGCTCTTTGAGCACCCTTGCGGATGCAGCTTTGAGTTCATATTTACATCAGCTTCTCAGTTCAGTTTTACACTGCATTTCTCCAAGGGCTACACCTGGTACAAGTTCTTTTGCAGTGCTAAGAATCTGTGACAAGGAATTGGAGCAGTGAATGTAAAGCTGTGTCTTTACAAGTACTTACTGGAATTTGAGAATAGATATTGGGATATTAGTAACTTACCCTGCGTCCCAAAATAAATGTGTTCTAACACCTGTAGTTTAGTAACCTATTTGATAGAGGCAAACAGTTCCCTGATAATGCACTAAGGTGCTCCCTTTTACCAGCACCAAATTAGGCATCTGAACTGTGCACTGATCTCCATGACAACAAGCTTGTATATTTGGCAATTAAAAAAAACTCAGGTAAATTAAAGTCAATTTACCCTCCTCTCTTACTCCTAGGTACTTTAAAACGCATAAAGAGTAAATAATGATAAATACAATAAATGGCTCATGGTATTTTAACAATTAAAGTAACACAAAACAGAACCACCATTAAAGTATTTTTCAGTTAATTCAATGAATTAATTATGACAAGATTCGTATTTATTAAATATACACTTAAAATATACTGTAATCTGTCAACTCTGCTATAACAACTGCTGTACATAAATTCCACAATACAACATACTTTTTACTTAGAGTAGACAAAATAGAAAAAATAAACAGAAAACCTTTCCTCACAAAGGCTCTTTTCCTTTCCTTTAGTCTTACCTTCACAGATTCATCTTGGCCATCATAAAAACTATTTTCTTGCTTACCATTAATCATCCATCATCTTTTCCTCTATTATACTTAAAACTTCCTGTGAAACAGTTTGTCAATTAAACTAATCAAGAAAATCCTAGTTTCATCCTATTTTGAACAGATTTATTTTTCTTCTTGTCGGTCATGAGCAAGGTTTTTTCATCACAGTATGCTTTGAAAAACTTTCCTGAATACTCCAATACAGTTTTGAACTACCCTGAATTTACACATCACCTCTGCATGAGATAAAGGAGACTCATCATCAGGAACTATATCCACTTCGTAAGTACCTTGTTAATGGGCAGGATAATCAAGAACAGTAGTTCTCATTCTCATTCTAATTTAACAGGTCATAGAGAAAAACTAGTGTGTAGCACACTAGTTACTCCTTCCTTTCTTCATGTCCTTAACTCACCTAACAAAAGTTTCAGAAAAGTTTATTTAAATACTGCAGCTTCTTTTTAAAAATATCTTTGGTGAATTTATGAAAGATTCCAGATACACTTTGATAAATGATCCCAGACGCTAAGTAGCAATGTAGGAATATAATTTCATGTGATGCCAGCAAAGCGGGATGGAGGGGAAAGGGAGAAGAGTTAGGCTATGCATGCCCCATGTTGTGACTCTGGAGAATAATTATTCTGAAAACCCTGATGAGTAGATTAGTGCTATAAAGTTTCATTAGACACTGCACTCAGTATTGTACAGAAAACTGGAAGGAACTGAATGAACAAGCAAGAAGTAAGAACAAGATAAAATACAAATAAAATAAAAAGCTGATCTTTATTAGTCCTAAAGACCTCTATTGGTCCTAGAGACTAATTCATAGCCTCACAAGCCCTTAAGATGAAAAGAGATTGCAGAGGAAACATTTAAGGAAGGATATACAGTCTCAGGGGCTTTGGGAAAAGAAAGGGAACTACCAACAATATGGACAAATATTAATTATCTTTTCAGCCTCTTGCCCCCAAGTTTAACTTTGTTTATGGGAAAGAAAGAGAACATTAACTCCACATAAAGCAAGGAAAGACCTTCACATTTTGGTACTGACAAAATGATAATTCAGCCCAACCATGAACTTAAATCATGCACTCCATACAGTACCACAACAACTTGTTCTTCTGGGAACTGAATTATAACTCATTAGTCAACTTGCCCTTTCTGGAACTCTAAGTTTTTCCATTCTTACCCCAGCTGAGTAGCATCTTGACATTGTTAATCAGATCAAAACAGAAAATCCTGCATTATGAGAAAGTTATAATACACCTAAACCAGTTTACTATGACATCCAGTAATGTGAATGGTCTTCCCTTGCTGCTCAGCAATCTAACCTTATCTTTCCTCGAGCTGAATGCTATTTCCATATTTGCTACTTTTCCCCCCAGGCCTTGAATATTAGACTCAAGCTTCAAGATATAATCAAAATCTTTTTGAGATGGAATTTCTGAAATCTGACAAATGCATAGTGTTCTAGCATTTTTGTCTAGGCCTTAATACTTATTCTTGTGATTTACTCTCATATTTATCAGTTCTCACACTTTCAAAGAACATAGATTTTAATTCGGCAGAAGATTCTCCTGAGGAATGCATAACAGCACACTGACCACTTTTCTGAAAGGGTTAATTTTGGGTGCTATAAAACCTATTTTAAATTGCCATATTTAACTTGTAGTATTTGCAGTGGTAAAACAAAACAAAGAAACTAACAAAAACCCAACTAGCTTTGTACTATTTTTTTTACTTTTTGTATCATGTGAAGTTCATGGAAGCTCCTTCCTGAACTTTCAGCTTCAGTATATTCAAAAGCAACTAATTTCCAGCTGAAAACTTAAGTTCATTACTTGCCTGAACAATTCCTTCTTTTCAAGATTAAAATGGTAATTGCTATTCTTAGTACATGACACATTTGGTTTAGCACAGTATTTCACATGTAAAAAGTTTTAATCCATTCTTCAATAATGGATTTCTTTATAAGCCTTTTATTAACTGACACTAAAAGAAATATGCATCTTTTCTGAAAAAAACTGTCAGGGCAATGTTATCATTGTGCTAGGCATTGATGAGATCACATCTATAATAGCATGTGCAAGGATATAAACATCAAGATTAATTAAAACTGAACTGGGGGTAGAAAGGCAGTGTAATCACTAGAGAAAGCCAACACTCCTAGAAAGTCTTAAAGAGTTTGACTGGTTTAGATTACCAAAATTATGGCCAAAATGAGACAGTTGATATGTATAAAGGTATTGCTGCAATAGGTAACTAGGGGTGGGACAATTTAAGATAAGCCACAGTGTGCACAAAATAAATGGTTTTAAAATATCCACATAGTAAATTTAGGTAGGACACAGAATATTTGTAATTGCTAGAAGCACAATTTCCCAGTAAAAGTAGAAAAAAATATAACAGTTAACAATAAATCAAAGAATAACATTCGAATTATAACAGCACATGAGTGGACTCAATGATGGAGTAAGTCACCTCTAAACATACATTTTATTTTGGAAAGAATGTTTTGTAGCTTTTATTTGAGAGAGTGATTAATTTTCACCAAAATTGCTGCTTAGCAGGGAATTTTTCTTTCTAACAATTTGCTTTCCACTAGAAATACAATTTTTTAAAACCTCAAATTATTAACATCAACAAAACATTAATTTTTGTTTCAAACTTGGCCAATATGTAAAATAATAAATGGCCTGAGCAATGCTTCCAATGCAAAGATTACGCAAGTTTTGGGTTTGAAATTCACATGAAGCACAAAATGGCACAAGCACTTTACTGCCTTCTGCTCTCAAGCAAATGCATAAGTACGTCCTCTCAGAGCTCAAACTACATGTTTTAATAAGACATCTTACTAAAGATTTTGGTGATATAACATGCAAAATACCATATAAGTAAGGCAGTTGTGGTAACTAATGTAAATATCAAAAACCTGGCTCTACATTCCCCTGTTTTAAACACAGAAACTAAATTTTCAGCTGAAAGCTTAAATACATATTTTTGTTTAACTGGGCAGAAGAGCACAATTTTCAGCAAGAAACACACATTTTTTTGACACTAGGTATTTTGCTAAGAGCATTCTTCAGGAATATGATGCAAAATTATATACTGTATCCAAGATTGAAATCTAGGACTACATCAAACCTGAGATTAATAATTCTTTTAAAATTTCGTATTTCCTGTCCACTGAATAATCCTTTAGTATCAACAGAACTTACCCCTTTTTTTAGTTAGCCAGTTTCAAAATAATTAACACACATAATCCTTGACTCTGTATCTCCTCAGTGTTTTCAAAACCGCTCAAGGACCTTATTAACCACAGAAAGGATTTGGGTTTCTCTAATCTGGCATTTCCCTTTGTTCATCCAAAGGTTATTTCCATTTCATTGCTAACTTTTCTTTCTTAAACACATTTGTGTCTTTTCATTCTGCCTTTCATACAATAAACACTTAAACAAAACTGTATTTTTGAATATTCACTCAAAGAAACATTGAGAGTTTAGCTACTTTAGCTAGCTAAATATTTTAAATTGAAAATACAATTAAATTGTTACATTTTAAAACTAATTACTATTATCTGTAATAAATACGCATTTTGTCAAGTTTTCTTAAGAATAATTGCCAACTAAATTCTTATATATTCCTATTCAGAGAAACATTTTTATTCAAAATATTCACTATGCCAACCATTATCTGCACCTATGACACAACACTTGTACCTTGCAAGATTTTTCCATTAAAATTCTATTACTCTATGAATCCTTGCTTCCCCTTCTTTTCAAAGTGACTGTTAATTCCATTATTTAAATCTTACTCCCAGAAGCTATTATTAAAAAGCATAAAAATAAACTAAATTCTGGCCTGCTCTTTTTAAAATAACCACCATTTGAGTAAATATGGCAAACTGGACTGACTCCCAATTTTTTGTAGTGAATTTTGAATCTTACTGTAACTTTGATATTTTGAAGGGGCACAATTTTCAATTCAACCTATAGGAGAAATTAGGCAGCAAAAACCCTGTAAAGGAGACTTCACTAGAGCATATTCATTAATAAAAAATATGTATTTTATTTATGGGGAAATATTTCTTCTTCCCCTGCAACATTTCTATACTTCACAGATAATTCCCTGTCAGCTCAGTTGACATGAAATTATAAACACAAACTGTTGCAAAGTCTGTACCCCTTCATATTCAAATTTTATAAACAATGCAAACACCAAAATAAATTGGCTCTGATTTTTTAACACCATGCATTTCACTGGTATATTGATATAAAACATACTAAGTTGTAAGCTATATCATAAATGCTGCACCTCAGGATACTGGTGAATATCTAAACTCTCATCTCTGTTTATTCTATTCAGCTCTGGTAATAGACTATAACATAGGATTTCCTCATTTGATTTGGGGTCAATGATGAACACTCAACTAAAAAAATTGAAATCTGCCATGCTGTTATGACTCTGCTCCCAACCTAAAGCAGAAACGAAATGAGAAACTCACTTAACTTGTGACACCAGCGCAGTGTTGTAAGCATCAAAGTTAATTTTACTTTCCAAATCAAACCATGTCCAGTGGCCAGTGTTTCACAGCACTCCTTTAACACAGCAAAATTCCAAAATTTCAGTCTCTGATAAATAAACAAGTTCAGCTTATGTCACGTGTTTCAATACCTGCAGCTGATACGAGATTGCGATGACTGCAGTATGTGATGAGGTAAGAAACTGGAAAAAAAAAAAAAAAAAAACTCAGCCATTTTATTCTTCCCTAAGTGAAGGAGATCCAGAAAGGCTGATTTTTTTCTTTTCTTTTTTAAGAGAATCCTGGTTACACATGTGCAGCTTTGGAACTGACTCTGCTGGTACATACCGCCTTGCTATGGTGCAGATTGCAATGCAGGACACGTGAAGATTTGTCCATTAGTGCATTATCTCCTCTCTGTGCTCAGCATTCTGCTTATCTTATCAACCAAATGCAATGGTGTCACTGGTGATTCATTCAGGCTTGATTTACAATACAGAAAATAGCATCTCAAATTTCCATTCAATTTGGTAACAACATCAAAGGCTTTAATGCAAATCTACACATGGAGTGTAAAGCTTTACCTTGAATGATGTGAGTTGCTTATTGTTGGTTTCTTTTATTTCACTAGTAAACTGATCCCCATAATGTGGGCATGGCTAGACAGCCACAAAATTGTTATAAAGCCATTGGAATACTGAAAATACACAAAATAATAGAAAGTGCCTGATGATACACTCAGGCCCATGGTGAATGATGCCACCAGTGCTCATAATGAGTTCTATGCCAGCCCACTGTCAGAAGGCTGGAACACAACCTGAAAACTCTTGAGATATATTTTAAGTCAATTTCTGTTTAAGGAAAGAAAAAAATTAGTGACCCTGAATATACCCTAATAGTCTAAGCATGCTTAGAGTTACTGAAGTAAAAATATTAATTTTAAAAGTTAATTTTTATTTCCCTAGTAAATTGAATCTTTATCTTGTCCTGGCTTTTTTTTGTTTGTTTGTTTGTTTTTCTAAAAGGTTATGTTTCCCTTCATGCAAAATGATAATTTTTCTTTCTCAAAACTCCCTTTTTTTCAAAAAATGTACTTAAATCACTCTGTACTTGAATTCCTGTGCTGAGTGAACTTTAAAAAGCAGAATATACTATGGCAAAATTATTTCTTATTTTCATGGATAAATCTGGGATAGATAATCTTGCTGGTGGCATGGGAGGATTGCAAATTTCTTACTACACATAAGCAATGTAAAATTTCTATCTTAGCTTGTTTTCAACTACTTGAGTAGTGGAAAACAGAAGCAATGTATACCCAAGTAGTTTATTTAAGGTGTTATTTCTAAACCATTAAAGTATTACATTAACTTCAAGAATTTGATCATATGGCTGGATGTAGCATTACTTGTAATTCAGTGCTGACATTTTAATATATACAAACAACACAGCATATTCTCATATTTAACAATCTATCAGGAACTTAATGCCTTTTTTTAGCTCACTAAATTACTGCAATTAATAGGCTTTTTATAATCTAAAATCTTACTGCATACCTGAAAGAAGTAGTATGATGGTTAACAAGAACCTTGACATCTCAATTTGGAAGTTATGAAACCTAGCACACTTCAGCATAGTAAACATACAATAGAACAAGAATTTATCACAGCAGTATAAAATTATTGAAAAACATATTTTTTTTAATTAAGTACTTACATTTATACATCCTAGTGCCTGTGTGACAGAGAACAGCAAAAAGCATATTTAACATTCCTCCTAATCTATCAAGTCTCAAGCTATTTTGAAAACAGGTTGAATGTTTCAAAAATGCTTGAACACAAAGCCCAGCATTTCATTGCTATTATCCCACTCAAAACCCTTAGTTTTAAAATATTCTAACACTGCTGTTAAAAGACACCAAAATAATATTCACAAAACTAATGGAAAACATAAATAAAAAATACACTTTCAAGTGCAAGTATACTAACTAAAGGACTCCACAAGTAAGAAGAGGCAGAAAAAAACAACATAAGATATGGAATCATAGAAAAACTCTTCCCTGTGATATTATATTAATTGCCTGTGCAAGTTTAGCAGACAAGAAAAAAAAAATCATGCCTCTAAGTAGGGAATAATTAAGTTATAAATTATGTAAACTAAACAGATCACCTGCAGCTCTGGATTCAGAAGTAGTCTGACAATACTCTGCTGCTCTCACATACAGCCTCAATTCAGTATTTTCTCCCTGCACAGCTGCACATCATGATCACCACCCTTTCAGCTTTTCATCACATTAAAATCACATCAAAAATGATAATTATTGTTTTCCAGTGAGAGAGCTTTCAATGACAACACGTGACCCCATTAAAGCCATTGAATATAAAGCCTTTTCCATGTTTGCATGGTAAATCTCCTGTTTGCCTAAATCATGAAGAAAAATGAAAACTACTTCCCATATAAACATGTAAGGTATAAAAATAACTACTTTGAAATGAAATTTAAGATTTAGATCAGACTTTGGGAGGTTAAATTCCCACCACGTTACAGTGCATAGGTATTGCAGAGGGTCTGCATTAATTATTCTGTCCTATATCAAAATAAAAATTTGACTTTTAGCTAAGTATACCAAGCAATGCCAAAGAATCTAGTACTCTGAAAGCAACAGATGATACTGAGGTATCTCAAAATCAGGTCATGTGAGGCAGATCAATGACTTTTGAAACACATATGACTATTCTGCCCTGCTGAATTTACAGATACAATACAGGATCAGTCTTTTAGTGATGCTTTTTGTACACACTTACTTATTTGAAGATGTGTCTTCAAATAAAATCATGAACCTTTTAGCTTCACCTTTGATTATGCCTGATGTGAGAAGCTCTACTGCCTAAGTTCCAAGAACTAACCTGGGAAGAAAATTATTAATTTAACTTCTTCCTGCACGTGCTCAGAGAAAGGTTTACAAGAAGTGATAATCAAGGACAAATGACTCCTCCAGAGATTCTGCCCCAATTCCAAGACCTTTCTGCCTAATTATTTTCAAAACCCAAAAATTCTTGGTTAAATTTTAATCCAAAATCATCCCCCAAACACATTCAGTACTTTGATACTAAAAAAAAAAGGGAAACAAACAGCAGTTTTTATTTACACTGAACTTCCACCTTCTTCTTCAAATCCTTCAACCATCAAGTCAGCAGCACAGGAAAGTTGCTGTTCTCTTCCCCCTTGCAAAGAATGGTGGAAGTGACACAAGCACAGCCTCTGTGAAGGTCAAACACACACATCTGGGTGGGAATCCCAGATGAGCCATCTCACTATTCATCATGTCCTGGCCTCTCATTGCTGAAGTGAGCAGGCATGGCACCAAGGCTGCAGTGAACAGTGGGATGTGCCGAAACGGAGCAGTTAATGCCACCTTCTACTCTTCCATTCAACTGGATTTTCAACACCCATTAATTTGCTGACAGATTTCATCCTGCTCAGTTGTTTGGGAATCCACTGCAGGGATACCTGAAATTAGGAGCAGCACTCTGCTTGAAATTCTTTTGAAGGTATTTCATATTCTTTACAAAAAAAAAAAAAACAAAAACAAAAAAAAAAAAAACCACCACAGGTGTTTCAAAGACTCTGAGTTTAATTTCTTTAATTTTGACTGTAAAAGAGGTAGAATGCATAATTTTGGAGATAGTATCAGTAAGTGACAATAAACAGTACACAAACAGTAAAAACATGCTAGCCCTCAGGGACTCTTGCAATTTTTTAATATGGCGTATGAAAGAGGCATAAAGGCACTCTTTCTAAAGCCATGTAAGATTTGACAATTTATTTCAATATGCTTCTCAGTAGGAGCCAGGGATTTGATTAACAATAACAAGCAGTAGTTCTTCATATAATCCAGTAATTAAATCTGGAATTCTGCCACAGAAATTGGCAAATTTTAAAATTTAATGTTCTATAGATATTAAAAGGACTACAACCGGTGAAATTAATGAAAGTAAATAGTTTTATCATGGGCTGTTAAATGCCCTATGTTATCCTGTTATTCTCTCTTCAGTTTTGGGAAGGATGTCAGAGAAATGTTGAGATTTGTATTCTTCTAAAGAAATCAACTGCTTTTGCAGGAGACAGGACTATTTCTTATGTCCATCTTTTTGCGAAGGAGAGAGATGTAAAGCTCTTCCATTTAAATTTCATTATTACTTTCTCATTGTTCCACACTTGAACAAAACAGAAAAGTACACAATTCCAATAGCAGCACAATATTTCACTTTTAGGAGCACAGTGAATAGTATCAATGTCTGCTATACTGAAGTATCTTTCAATACCAAACTATAATGTATACCTTATTTTGTATTGTACTCAGCCTTATATGAAAATACTACACTTGTAGCTATAGCAAGAAGTAAACTTAATACGAATTACAAACATCTTTGTATGCTACTTCATATTTTATACTCTGGTGTGTTTATTTGAAAGCTCTATTAACTACTCAGCATAACAAGAGGTAAAGTAATGTCACTGCTGTCCAGGAATCAAGTGATGAATGGTGAAGTCTCGTGATTTGTATTTTCAAAACAACGCACCTGAAAAAGATAAATTAAAAACAACACAAGAATAAAATTTTCTAGGAAAAAAGAAATCTTAAGAATGGAGGAGCAATCTGTTTTGCAGACCCTACATTTGTGCTTCTTGCAGATCTCTAAAACACTGATTAGGCCCAGGTTGGCTTATCCCACAAGATCTGACAAGATCACAGCTCATGGCAGTATGAAAGGTTAATTTCCTTTGTTAATGTGCTCATGGCTGCTGCATGGAGTGAGATAAATGGAATAGGGAAAAGAAATTTTAAAAATATATATAAAAGTACTTCTAGCAAATGCAAATATATTTAGCTTTTCACATGCACATATGTATTTTAGAAACACACTTTAAACAAAACATGGCTAAGGAGTATTGTTATGAACATGTTTACATATCTTACACATTGAAAAGGTGCCCTTCTATAGCACTAAAATTAACATTTGGTTAGAATTCTCGTCCCAGCTCACTAAGTATTAATATGATTACCATCTTGCAACCAAGAGGACAACTTTAGGTAGAAAGAATTGGGTGCTCTATCAAAATCAGTCATGTATCTTTAATTTCTGAACCTTCTTCAGTGGATTTTCAGGCATGAAACTGGTTTTGCCCAAACCTACTCTAATCTGAAAATTAGACGTTTTTTAAATCAGAACAAAAATATTTTTAATGTTTAGTATTCAAGCTTTGACTTTACATTCATTGAAAAACTATACACAGTTAATAAAATGAAAGGCAAAATAATAGAAATTGCGTTCAAAATCTTCCCCTCTTCCCTCTCCCCACAAGGATATCTGTGCTGTCCATTACTGAGGCTTTGAAATTTGAAAACCAAACCCTACAATAATTCCCTCCTAACTGAAAAGGCCTTTAGATCTGGGGAAGACAGATGTGCACACTGGATGGAAATGATGGGATGGGGAACGTGGGAAATCAGGAAGGGCAATGTAGAATATTCTGAATGTGACTTTCAAGTTTTAAGCATTTAAAAGGTTTTATTTTTTACTATTTCTAAGAAAAATTTAGAACAATTCTGAAAACTTAAAATAAACCTGGACTCCAACTAAAATTTTTTAAAACTCTTCTAAGCAAAGGAACTCAACAATGACTCAACTTCTATTAAAAATAAAATTACTTCTTACAACACATAGCAAAAGTCATGGTTTTGTTCAAAAGGTGAGCTTTATAGAACACAATACAAAAATATATGTTTCCTAGAAAAAAGCATTTGCATGAATGTCAAAAACAGCTTCATGATTGTAGAAAGTTTCATCACCGATATCTCTTGATGATGTAAGTTTTAGTGAGGATTATAAAGCAGCTTCAACTACACTGTCCATTAATATAACAATCTCAGGATATCCGAATCCAGAGGCAGTGACTGGAAGGCTATTAGAGAAAACCAATAAGCTTTCTTGAGCAGACATGTTATTCACAGACATCCTGCTGAATCAATTTTTTTAATGTTGTTTTAAAGATAACCTACAGGTCAAACACATGGGAATATATTAAATTTTCACACTCAGCTTTCTAAATAATGTATTTAAAAAGCTCTCATTTCTTAGTTTTGAGTCTTGGGCTTCATTTAATATTGTGTCTGAAGGGGAAAGGAGTGAACATGTACACCCCCTGGTTTTCAGTATCTCATATATAATTCTCTTCACAGACTCCATTTAGAAAAAAACAGTAAAATACTTTTTTTTCTCCTCATTCTTCCTCATGGCATAGAAAACTTAGCAGTAATTTAATTCTCATGTCTGATATGGAAATATTCATCCTTTCCCAAAGTATTTAAAAATTTTATATTATTGAAAAAATAATGCAAATGTTCTGATTTCTTGTTTTATGTAAATATTTATAATAGCAATAACAACAGTAATACTATCAGTAATAATGTCCTTGAATCAGTTTGAGGTAGCTAATGGAATAAGGTAAAGACTCAAACAATAAATCTTGAAGCATTACATTTCTTTTTTCTGCAATCAGTCCAAGGCAAATAGAAAGTTTACGAAATAACTAAAACAGAAACTGCCAAACTTTACATCATTCATGTGTGCCATAAGTTACTGGTTCTCGGTTTTCTTATGTTATGTTTTAGCTTTTATCACTTTTTAGATTTCAAGGTGTCTAAGCACTAAACCTGAGACTGTGGGAGTGTGCAGAATGCCCTAAAGAAGTGCTCAGCTTGTTTGAACAGAGATGTCTACCCCACCACTGACAATTCTGTGGCAACACAGATGTTATTTTGTAGGTAAGCTACAAAATAAATTCAAGTTGCTTGGAAAAAAAATGCTGTGAACCAAAGTAGATGCTCTACTACCTTCAGGGAAAACCAGAAGCTACTAATCTGCATTGGATAACTGTTTTGCTTTGTTTTTAGCAATATTGAATTAAAAATAAATATATTTCACTTATTATTTTACATAGAACCATAATAAAAGTTTATCCCATGGAGTCTACCCCATTTATCTTTGGTTTTAAACTGTATCTAATAAAATAATGCAGGAAAATACTCAAAGCTGCATTACTTCAATTAAATCAAGTAAATACATTAGGTTTTTAAGAGAAGTTCTAACAGATTAAGTTAAGAATTATATTTACTTTACCAGAGAGCTATTGCTGCAAGTCTGCAAGAATGCTTTTTAGCTTATTTCTCTGGAGGAGGAAATCTGCATTAAAGCAAAACAAAAACTTGTAATGAGAAAAATATACTGGGTTAGTAACCTCCCAATTTAGAAAAAAGAGCATACAGATCAGGTCTCAGCCAACCCACTAAATTGTTTCAAATGTGAAAAAGGCACTAGTAGACTTGGTCTGATCCCCTAACAGAAAACTAAATTCTCAGATATTCTTCCACTTTTATACATATTTTGGTAAAGAAAGAGTTTACCTGTAGTTTACAATTTAAAAAAATGAAAAAATAGAACACAAAACCTCCAGAGAACCTAGAAACAAAATTCCTAATGATACGATCTCTAGATGACAAAAAATAAAATATTCAAAAAACAAGAGACTCTGTTTGTAGTGATTTTTTGTTTGCTGCTGTTTAATTAAAATACATGGTGGGGTCTAAACCACATTTTAATGCACACAATTTGCTAGTCACTACAGAATGCATGAATGCACAGGTATGCACAGATCCCTTTCTGACTGGCCTTTATGTGGTTAACTACCTCCCAGAAATAAATACACAGATAGCCAAACCATGTAGAATTTTCTCATGTACAAAATTAAGTTGTTTTCAGTTATTTATTTTTACCTGCAAGAAACCAATTGCTTTACTAACCAATTTGAATTGAGTATAAATATGCAAAATTGCTAGAGAAATTGCACACCTTATGCAGCTGAGAAGCTGATGAGCCCCACATTTTCCATGTCAGGCACTGTTTGACCAAAGCATTAATGTGCATTACTGTAGCCCACACTGTTAAAAACCTCTTTGCAAACGGTTTTTCAAACGCTAAACACCGAGTTGAAAAATCCTTCATATCTGACCTCACTGGGAAAACTCACATAAAAAGATATTTTTTTTCTTTTAAAGAAGAAGATACATACTTTCAAGATTATACTGTAGTCAAAATTTCTTTATTCAACCCTATAAATTAAGATGTACTACTTGAAAACTTTTGTCTGTGTTAAACAAAAAAACTTCTAGGTCACTTACAGCATTCAAAGAAACTTTTAATGTTCCACTCTGCAGAATTCTTTTTAATCACTTTTTGCATCCATGGGAAAAAGGTTTCCAAAAAGCACATTTACATTAATTATGTTATCCCGTATGTTCTCTGTCTATTTTGAGAAAGAAACATGATCAACATACAAGATCAAGCAGGAAAAATAAATGTTCCAATGACTAAAGTACAGCAAGATGACTCCTTCTGATTCCTATCAATGATGGTTCACATAAAAACTGTTTCCTTAGAACAGACCTTCAAAAACAACAGATTAGTGATAGATATCTCAAAAAAAAAAAAATTTACACTGTATTTTAAACATACTTGCATGTCAAAAGTGTAGGCACCCACAGAACATTAAAATTGCACTTAGCTGGAAGTGTCAGCACAGAGAATATTCAGCTAATTGAGACTGCTTACTACAGAAGCCAAGGTGAACTGTGAATATGGTGTGATAAAGCATTTGGAAGAAAACAAACTTGCTTTAGAGATCAAGTGAAGTCAGAGTTGTACAAGTTACTTATCAAAGTGGAGTTGACATCTGTGAGTATTCACAATACAGTACTCACTTTTTTCCTCCATTATCTTCCTCATTCTATTTTTTCTCTCCTTTACATAATAATATTTTTTTGAAAAATCCTGTCTGAATCACCCTCTCATTTAAAAAATTCCATTGCAGGACCTTGATATCAGTAACACCAACTCTGAGATGCATCACTTCAGATATTCTAAACATATAACCTCTACTGGTTTCCTGAAAGGCAGACCATTTTTACTGAAATCCCAAAACAATGACTTAAACTCAAAATTTATCTTCACCCTTTTGAAAACACCCTTTTTGATTAAAGACTAGGATTTTCAGATAAGTAGCACCACTAGATATTTAAAGTACTGGGACATGAGTACTTCTTTAAAAATGACGAGTGTCTTGGACTGGCTATTCACAAGATGAGATCTTCAGAACTTTATAATGTCAGTTCTAAACAAAATGGCCTTAACCCATAAACAGCAACAAAACTGAAAGGAAATCATACTTAGTCTACATAAAATACTCAACCTATCTCATACTACTGTAGTTCAACACACACAATTATTGATGCTTTGACAATTTAGTAATTATTTATACAATTAAAATTTAAATTGATTAATTGAATAGCTCATTTTTCTGCATTTTGTTTTTATCAGCTGTTATTAACATTTCATAAGCATTAATATTTATAGATTACAAAGATTACATGAAGCAATTAACACATTCTCGAATATTATTACCCAGAGAAAACAAACATCAAACACAATTCAATAATAACAAGTTTCCATAATACAAAAACTCAATTATTTTGGCATCAAATAGGTAAAATATTATATATATAATGTAGATACAGTTTTGATGCATCCCACTACTAACAGAGCACCCCGGGAGCTCTCAGAAGCACCTGCACTGCTGCTGCTGTTTTCCTCTACTGTGAGTTTGTAATTAGATAGAGCAGCATTAATGCACCTCTGCTCAATGACCTCATTACCATAAATTTCACTGCACATAAGTTTATTCTGCCTGCCTTCAAATTTACACAAGTCAGAGGCTGTAGTCAAGAGCTTCCCTATGAACTACAAAAGGTAATAAGCCTGTGGATATCTTGGGTTTGAGGGTTTTCCTTTTGTTTGCTTGTTTGGGAGATTCTTTGTCTAGGGAGAACACAAGTTCAAGTTAATGGCCTGTACAGCAAATGAGCTTTATCTATCTATCTTTAAACCACGTTTTATCCAACAATACACCTTTCCCCCTCATTTACATATATCTCTTACATATTTCTCTTACATATTTAATCCAATGGCTATACTGAAAATGACAATTATGGACTAACAATAGAGATAGCTCTACAACAGATTCTTCTCTGGGACTCAAGACAATATAAAAGCCAAATAATATCCAGGAAGAGTAAAATGGGATTGCATGGAATTAATACAATCTTCTATCTCCTTCCATTTTATTTTTTCTCTCAGTATTTGTTCCTTCACATCTTTTTTTCCCCCTTCTTTAACCAGGAAAGGAAGGGAGGCAAAATTTCTACAAGCTACCAAATTAATTTCTGTGGAAGGAAGAAAAGTTTATAGAAAAATTACATAATCTGTCATTTTCAATTCAAATGTTCTACAGCAAAATACCTTTTCAGAAAAGACATTTTAATGTGTTTTTTCCCCACAGAGTTTAGAATCCTAATCTTAAAACAAACAAAACCAAAGCCTTTCCAGGACTACTGGTTAGTATCCTAGTAAATATTTCCTTTAGAAGGGGGAAAATAATTCCTATAGAAAGAGGAAAAAACCAACATGGACAGAAAATCAGAGACATAAAGAAAGCTAACAAAAATATCATAGCAAATATTTTCATTTCCATTCCAAATTTCAAGGATCACAGACATGGGATTTCTGTAACCCCCAATACAAAATCACACAGCAGCCTAAGTCATGTTATTGGCAAGATATTGGTCTTCACCTTCAGTTTAAATTTCCCCTTCTTAACCTTATCCTATTACTCCCATCTCATACTTTATGAAAGGCCAGGGGGAGGGAATAACAGATTAACCCCAGAGATAATTAGCTTAACAAGGTCACAAGCAGTATTTTTTCTCAGTCAGCAGAGTCAACACAAGTGATTATGGTCATCATCCACATATGGCCATCTTTGACCACGTACCCATGTCAATGAAATTGAAAGGACTGGCATTTCTAAGACAAATATTTGAATACCTCTGAAATTGCAGCAGGGTGCCTGGTTCAGCCAGTTATCTCCATCTCCCGTGGAACAACCACTGAACTACAGCCTGTCTGTTGATTCATCTTGAGAAAAAAACTGGGTCTGCTCTATTTTCTCCTCCTTCCTTGTATTAATTATCCAAAATTATTAGATCCTTCCATATCAACCAGGATTAGTCTAACATCTTTGTCTCAAGTGGATTGAAGGACCTTACTATGTTAAGTGAAATTTCATCTCAAGTGTTCATTAGTTCATATTAATAAGGCTGAAATAATATAGTAGAAATTACTTTCACAAAGTTACATGGAAGTTACATACAACACAAGTCAGTGCTTTAACCTACACAATAATTGTGATTCCTTTTCTGCTCCTGCACTATATTTTGCCATTTTTTTGTTTAAAGGAAACACCACAATTCCAGCTGCAATGTCAAGAGTTCAGTGACACTGACAATACAAAACAGAGATATTCTATTTCAGAGACTTCCCAGACCATATTTTTGGAAGAATCTGCTTATAAAGGTTATCTTTTATTTGAAAGTATTATGTCTCCCCAGACCCTATTCCACCTCAGTTCTCCATCAAAATTGCATAAAAAGGGGAATCATGCATGCTGCAGATTTCAAGAGGCTCCACTTAATCTTCCATGCTACAGATGCCTCTATAGGATAAAAGGAAGAAGAACGGAGAGCTGCCATGAGGACTCGGGCTGTCTCTACCCAGCCTGGATGCTCACATGACAGCCCTGACACATGCAGGCTCATTATCTGCAGCAATGCCAGCCCCCAGCCTGGCTGGAACACAGCGCTGGGCGAGTGCTGGAATGGATCCACGACGCTCCGGCACAGCAGTGCCGCGGAAGCACAGCTGCAGAGATGTGCTGCACTGTGTACACTCCTAGGACACAAAACCAACACCAAATCAATTTAATGTTGGGAAGACTTTTACTGAGGAGAGCAAAGGAGAAGAATACATCAGGGATGCATCTAGGGAGATACACAGCTCCCGGTAGCTTTGCAAGTATCTTCTTCTTCCACTCCTGTCTGTAACAAAACTTAGGTACTAATCTGAATGCAGGAAATGGCTTCTAGGTGTGCATGACAACCCAATTTTCCTCTTAAGAATATATTTTGGAATATATTTTGCAGCAATCATTACTTTGCAAGCCACTTGACAGTGAGAATGAACACTGTTGCTGAAAATGCACAAACTTACATGATTAGGTAAAATTTAAACTAGCAGGGTTGAAATACACACATATATATACACACTACACAAACTTAAACTTCACATATCTGCTAGCATGCAAATGGTATCAGTATAGACTATTTAAACAAATTATGCATAAATATTTCTGTTTACAGCATTGACTTACACAAACTGCAGTAGTCAGCACAGTAGAGAGCTTAAGCTGTTGCTCGATCTTGTAATTCAAGTAGTATGGTACAGCAAAATATCTTACAAATACTAGGGAAACTCAGGCATGGGAATATAAATTAACTTGCAATTTAGCTTAAACATTTAGTATTACATTGGGATTTTTAACAAGATAAAGTGCATTATCATCTTCCACCAGTATCTTTTTTTCAAACATGATATGCTTTCGTAGCTGTCCTTGCTGGTATTACTCTGGCAATAAATGAATGAGCAGAGATTTCTTTGATGCTTCCTATCTTGACTTCCCCACTACAGTGTACGTGTTCACTTAATGATGGTACTGAAGGCTTCACTGAGCTAGAATGAGAATAACTCATTTCACCTTATAAAAATCTTAGGTTAATTACTTGGCCCTGTCTGATATTCTCATTTTTGAGAACTCATTTGCCAGATAGAAACTAAATGGTGATCTGCAAATTCCCTCTTGTTTCAGTATCTGCAATGCTACATCACATAACTTGGAGTTTTACATATGTTAAATATAAGATTTTTATGAACAAATGAAAAATTGCTAGAAAAATAATTTATTGAACTTTCAGTCAAAAGTTATACGAAAAAGCTGAATGTAGTCAGACATAGCTCTTATCTTCAAAGCTAAAAAAAATTAATAGGCATTAAATTCTACATTGAAATGATGCTCCTTTTCCCTAAGTGAAAGATTAATGACAGTTTCAATTATACAAAAAGGAAACAAATTATGAATAATTTATATGAGGTAGATTTGATGCAATTTTGTGAGCACATGTTGCTGTGAGACACTGCAGATGCATGCAATGTTCTGAGGAAAATAAAGGGTTGAATAAAATTTATTCAAACAGGTACACAGACATTTAACATTTTATGTCCATGTCTTCTTACAGTAATTTTATCTAGAGAAACATATTTTATTGCAAATTTCTCTGATATTAAATGCAGAAACCTAATAGCTAAAAAAACCAAAATATAATTTTAGTTATAAAGCTAAATAAAACATGACAGTATAATAATAATAATATTGATAATGCCAATATTAAAACCTTATTGCCTTATTGAACCCAGCATTCAGACAAGCTTTTCTTTTTTCTTCCTATATTAAAGTTATTTCTGTGCATACAACATCAAAGTACTATTAATTTTCTATGCATCTTCCATATTTGGTTAGAAATGGCAAAATGAAAATTCTTTAAGGGAGGACTGTCATAGGGGAAGTTTAAGCCTGCCGTAGGGGAAGTCTATGGCAGACTTAAAATGAAATCACTGGTCAAATATGTAAGAACTTGACCATATCTTTGTTAGTCATAAATAATTAAGTGACACTGGGGGAGACTTACCCAAAAGCTTTGGCCTACATCCACCTTGTTCTGTTTATGTATGCATCGAAAATCAAGACAAATGAGCTCTCAACTTTACATCCTTATTAACACATTCATGGTGAGAATGTAGAACGTGATGGTAACCAAGGTTACAACTGCTAATTGGCTTTAAATATAAGGAAAACCAACAAGATTGGCCTGGGGTGGCATGGCTCCTGAGGCCACTGACAGCTTAGGCTGATCCTGTAAATTGTAAAGCAATATATTGTTAAAACAATTGCCCTGTTGGGCAGCATGCTGCACTCTGCAGAAGGATGTGGAGCACCTACAGTATAAGGAGCAGTTTTCATAACTTTAACGTGAACAGATACTTAGGGAAATAATGTAATTTATTATACTGGTGAACAATTCTGCCCCTTTTAAAATTACATTTCTCTGCGTAATCTCTCTGTTCCATAGTTTTACCAACATGTACACATTGTTTGGCTATTCTATTGATGTTACTACTGTATTTCAAAAACCAGTATCTATAGAGACCTTTTAAGGTATGGTATTGTGGATTTCCTAGCTGGTTCTGCAGCCTTATTCATAAAATCTACGTAATAGTTATAGAAATAAGATGATAACTCAGAAGTAAAAAACTCCATATTCTTCGATAATTACTCTTTTGTCACATCTAGTTTTTGACTTTTAAATTATGTGGTTTTCTTATAACAAATTAAAATACAGATCTTAAACATCCCATCACTCCCTGTCAGATTAACAGTTCAAGGCTTGCAGTATAAAAGGAAACTTAGATGTACCCTATTTCAGAAGATTTTCATCAAGGAATTACATTATATTTATGAAAATCAGGCAGCCAAACACTTCAAACTCAGATGAAGAAATCTTTCTTGTTCTGAAATTAAGTTTGGGTGTTTACATAGATAGATTTAAAGAATAGTTAGGGTTAGATGGGACCTTTAAAAACCATATAGTGATAAATCATTCTTACACTATTAGAACTGTGACACAGTTACCATAAGTTACAGTTAACTCCCAGCTACTCACTTTATCATCACAGGAGGAAAACCTGCATTGGTTTTGGCTGGAATAGTTAAATTTCATCATCGCAGCTTGCATGGGGCTATGTTTGCAATTTTTGCAGGAAACAGTGTTAATAACTCAGAGTTGCTTCAGTTTTTGCTAAGCAAGGCTTACATCCAAGAACATTCCTGTTCTTCTCCCCACCCCACACCAAGGAGACTGGGGGTGCACAAGGTGCTGGGAGGGGACATAGCCAGGTGGGCTGATCTCAACTGACCAAAGGGATAAATCATGTTCTATGGTGTCCTGTCAGCATATAAATCTGAAAGGAGGAGGAGGGGAAGCAGAAACATTCAGAGTGGCATTTTTCTTCCCAAGGAACCATTACACATGATGAAGCCCGGCTTTCCTGGAGATGGCTGAACACCTGATTACCCATGGGAAGCAGGTGATAAATTCCTTACTTTGCTTTCGTGTGTGGCTTTTGCCTTGCCTATTAAACTGTCTTTATTTCAAGCCATGGTTTTTCTCACCTTTCTCTGCTGCTTCTCTTCCCCATCCCACTGATGAAGTGAGAAAGCAGCTGTGGGGACTGAACTGTCTGTCAGGGTGAACAGCAAAAAAAACCTCAAAACCCCCACATTACCTTGTTTGTTTAACTGTGTTTTGGAATGACCATCAACTACTATTGGCTTTCTTATTCAAAATCAGATGTGGCAACATGGGACCTACCTGTGCCAAACAGATCATTCATAATCATATTTTACTTTCTCTCGGAGAAGCAGATGGCATCATTTGCTCACATAAAAAGAAATCCTTCCTTAAAGTAGATGCTGGATCCTTTGCCAGGAGTTCTACATTTCAATTGTGTATTGAAACACAAATTATATAGTTACTCACCTGACTATACTTCTACACATACTCATCTATAATTCTGGTTGGGAATACAACAGGAAAAAGTGGTTTTTACTAATGACTACAATTCGGCACTAAGTATATGCTCTTGTGCCATTAGCTCCATGTGTTTCACATGGGGTACTGAATTAAGGACCAGCCCATGCCCTGTGCAGAAGAGGCTACAAATAACAATTGGGAACATAGATTATAATACTAAAGTTTTGAACTAGGACCCAGAGAAACACTAGACACTGCAAAAATAGGCACAGAGCGGTTTCTAGGTAAATTGCTTAATCAATGTTAATACATATTTACATGTTCCCATCAAAATAATTTGAACTCACCACATATACATACGCTTACAGATTCACAGTATAAATAGATACTGTCAGCACAGACTAATTAATGAAGAAATAATTTTCAATTTCTTATTTTCAATTATATCCATTATCTTTTCAGAAGACAAAAACCCTGCAAATGCTATTACATAAAATTATGAGTTTTCATCTAGATTCTTCTCAAGAAAAGGAAAAATCATTACTATTCTTTCCCCAATTCTAGAAAATATCAGAGAAACAGAGAAATTAAAAAGAAATTAATTTGCATATTGTCTGGTGAATAGAAAGGATAGAAGAACATTAATAATTTGAATGGATACAGTCTTCATGTATTAAAAATCAGCACAGTCTAGAGGTTTGGTCTCAAAACTAAAAGAGCAGCTACAAAAAAGTATCAATAAAGTGATTCTAAATCTATGCAGTATGCTACATGTGCTACTAGCAGGCAATAGCATTACAATTGTTAGGAAGAGAAAGCTTGATTTAGAATACTGTGCAAAACTGGACCTTTTAAGACTCTCATGGGGAACATGGAAACTATGATGAAAAGAGAAAGTTGTATTACAGGTTTCTCAAAATATGATGAATATTAAAAAGGATGAATCTTCAAAGTTTAAAAGCAATGTATACAGAAGCAAACTGATAATAAATTCAGCTTGATAAAGAGATGATTCTAGCTATCAGAGCAAAGTCAATTCCAGCTTTATGTTCTACTACACCAAGTTAATTGACTATATAAAATTGTTTTAAGTATAAAAAGAAATTTACTCACTACAAATCTAAAACTATCAATACAAACCCCAAATCTAATAAACTACAATATTAAACAATATTTTTTGTGAATGTATGCCTCCTTTGATAACAGAATGATTCAAAACTTTCAAGGTATGCTCAGAACCAAGAAGCTAGAGTGCCATCTAAAACTGAATGCAAGGATTTGATCTTCAAATAAAGCAGACTAAGGTGATAAAGCTTGGGGATATTATTATAATTAAGTTGACAACACTAACAGAAAAATATTTCCAAGAATCCTTAGCTGAATTCTGCTAAAATAGTTCAGAATTTATTTGATTTGGATGAAGCTAGAACACCTCACATATCAAATAAAATAAAATGGTGTAACTGTTTTCATTAAACTCTTTAAATACATTCTAGTGTTTTCATGAGCTTAATTTTTTTGCATTTTTTCCTCCAATGCTGTTCAGTATTCCCTTTACTTGCTGAATGAAAAGAGCAATTTCTTAATTATCATAACCTGCTTCCTGCTCCATAAGATTCCTTCTGTTTTTTACAGAGAGAAAAATATTTCTTTCCATAAAAATGGACTGGGAAGCCTTCCACATGAGGAAAGGCTGAGAGAACTAGGTTTGTTCAGCCTTGAGAAAGGAAAGCTTAGGTGGGACATTATCATCATGTTCCAGTATTTCAAGGCTGGCTACAAAGAAGATGAAGACTCCCTTTTACAAAGAGTTACAAGGAAATGTCAAAAAGTAATGGGTGTAAGTTGGGCACACTCTGATTAGACACAAGAGGAAAATGTTTTGCAATTAGAACAATGAACCACTGAAATAATCTCCAAAGAAAAGGAGCTGGATTCCCCAACACTAGATATTTCTAAGACAGGGCAGGATAGGGTGCTGTGCCATCTTGCCTATATGGTGTCTATGCCAAGAAAGGTTGGACCAGACGATCCTTGAGATTCCTTCCATCCTCCTATTATAGGGTTCTGAGAAAAATTAATGAGAGTTGCTTACAATTTTCAGTTCATTTTCCTTTGGAAAAGTGGCATTGTGAAATACCCACTTTTGGCTTTAGTTTTAAATTAAAAGTATTTTTCAATGCCTTAGCTGACATTCTGAAATAAAGATAACATTCTGCTGAATCAGAAGTGTACACAAAAGCATATGGCAGAGGTCAAAAAAAAAAAGCATTCTACATTCCACATTCCTTCCTCCCAAACTCAGACTTGTCACCTACAGAATAAAGAAGCAAAGAGCTGTCTTCATGACACAGACTGACCAAATACACACTCACCAAATAAACACAGACTCACATGAAAAACCTCACCAAATAAACCCATACTAAGGCAATCAGGTCCACAGAGGAGCTGCAATGCACTGAAAAATGAAACTTAATTCAGAAAGAATGGGCTTGAATAGCTCATCTGAAGTGGCTTGGTACACATAGAACAATTTACTATATCCTTTATTATCTGCTGTTTAATTATTTTTTCAGTTTTCAGTGCTAAACTCTGTACCTTCACTCAAGACCAGCCAGAAAATATTTCAATATTGAAAAGGCAATTTTCTTTTGACTACTAAGAAAAATCAAAATTTATTTCAAATAAAATTTTAGATTAAAAATGTTAACAAGTCAAATAAGGATTTTCAGTCAACATCTTGCAAGTCAGAAAGACATTGCTAGCAAAATCTTATATTGAATATCACTTTCTTCAGATGTTAGGGACAGAAAAACTCATGGTTTAGAGAGTGGAAAGAAAAGAAAATGAAAAGGAAAGCTTGGCAGGCCTCAAGAGACATTATTGCTTTATTTCCTGTTGTGAAGATTATTGTTCTACAGCCAGTTACAATATTAAATAACACACAGGATTGTCCTCAGTAGTTTATTTCTCTGGCTTTCTTACACACTTCATCAACTAAGCAGCAGTCTACATGCAAACTTATTTTTGAACAAGTTTTAATATTAATAGGGTTAAAAGATGCTAAGTCTATGGATTCACCATTTCTGAACTGTATTTCCAGTTCATCATTTCTAAATCCCAGCTCATACATTGGAATACTTATCTCATGAATATCAAACCAAATTAAATGTTGAATAGCAGTCAAGCAGAAATCAAAATATGCAGATTTCGATATATTCTAATTCCTTAATAGCTACCTTGTATCACTAATAACAGCTAAATAGTAAAAGCAATTTAAAATAAAATACCAAGAGTAATTAAATGTGGGGATAATATACTTAACATCTTTTTTCATAGAATCATTAATTTTTAATTTCCTTTTATGTCTTTGAAAGTAAAGTATTCCAGATGAAAGTGAGCTATAACAATATTCTAGGATATATATAATAAACTGCAAAATTTGCAGCTTTTAATGCTGCCTTTTTGTGTTCTCTTCTGCAGCAGAAACTTACATTCAAACTGAACATGATAATTTTGCCACATTAATTAGGGGCTTTATTTCACCAAAACTTCAACAGCCTTCAAGCAGACCACTGTCTTCATTTGGACTACCACATTTCTTCGGTGGTTAGGAACAATTATTCACCTTTTAGCTTAGATGTCACCCTGCCCATGTTTCAAGAACTGCAGGGCAGTATTTCCTGATCACTCTTGTTTCTTAGGATAGGGAAACATAGTGCCTATTTAACACTCATTAATGAAATTGGAGCAGGCATATTGAACTGGATATGTTTCAAATATTTAGTCTTGCTGTAGCCTGAAAGTGTCAGTTGAAGTAAAACAAGCAGACAAGTAGACAGTTTTTGCTCTTAGTGATGGGGCAGTTGGAAGCCTTTACATACGAGTACCAGTTCTTACTCACCTGGCCAGGTCTACTGATGTAAGAGGCTTTATTTCAATTAACAAAAACTGTGGGATTAAAATTCTTATCAATGAGTAACTTCATTCAGTTTCACATGATACATTTTAACTCCACAATATAAACTGTCAACTTTACATTGCCTGAACATCTGCTATCAATAGCTTTGCATGCAGAAACTCAACCATCTCTTGTAACAGGATGTTTAATATATGAAGATTATTTTAATATCCAGCTGTGTGACACAAGTTTAGACACATGATACTTTGTTCCTGTTACAGGCAGGAACAAAGAGCAAATGAGGTGCCTTTAGACAATGTCGAGCTGTATTCATCAGGGACCAAATGCCATTGCACTGATTAGGATCACAAAGAATGCAAGTGATCTATATTCAGTCATCTCCTCCTTAAAGATTTAATCATTCACAAAACATCAATACTGATTTATAGACACAGCATGCAAGTCAGAATGAACCATGCATAACATAAAAGACCAAAAAAAGCAAACAGAAAGAGTAAACAGATGTTTTATCAAAGGGTTTCACACACGGAGGAAATGCAAGCAATAGCAAACAGTACCATTTTAAAAATAAATTTCACACCTCTCAAATTCTGAGCATGCCACTGTCACGAAATGCAACTTTTCACTCACCAAAGTAGAGTTATGTGAAGCATCACCTGAGACCTCGGGTGTTCTTGTGCTGTTTGGAAGTCTGTGAGGGTTACGAGCTATCGCTTGGCACCAGCCCAACATTTTCTCCTTCCACTTATCCCTTCTCAATTTCTGAAATTCTGAAAATAATTTAGAGTCCCTGAAACATTGACACTTTGAATTCATTGTGTGCATGTTTCTGGACACATGCCTTTAAAAACAGCTTTTTAAGTTATATCTGAACAAGCTAATAAACATATTTTTGCAAGAACATGTTTTTCTAAAGTATTTAGAAGGTATTTATTCTAAAGTATTTCTTTAAAAGAACATGTTTTTTTCAAAGTATTCCAAAATGCTAAACCATAAAGTTTAGAAAAGTCATGCACTTTCAGCACACCATACATGCATTAATACTATTTTAGTGTCAGCAAATACAATCTCCATGTTAAATCCTCCTCAAGTTGTAACTTTATTTTAAAAACCCTTACTTTAAAGGAACTTTATTACGGAATTCTTCTGAGACTAGCACCATCCCAAAAACTATATAACATTTGGATACAAACCCCCACATTCATTCAAACAAAGAGAAATAGCCCTAAAGCAGTAGCAGACACTAGATACAAATAGAGTGTGAAACCACACAAACCTGTATGCACCTGTGCCCAGACACTCCAAAATACCTGGTTCATCTTGAAGTACTATGCTAGGATGTGCTGTAAATAGCAAAAACCAATGTAGGCACACCAGAAATAAATGCTATGTGAAAACTACAAATTGCCTGTGAATTTACTTTTAGTTTGAAACAATAACAAAATAGCTTTTAAGTAACACTACCACATTCTGGAAATGCAGCATTAATAAAGCATGCTATTAAGCCTAAGAAACCTTCGTAAGTATGTTTAAAATTTCATAATCTGTTTTTTCCCAACTGAAGTTGACAATGGAAGTATTCAGTGCAAAACTTTGCTAATTAATTACAAAGAACCAACTTAGAGCAACTTTATCCTCAAAATCTGAAGCAATTTCTAATTTGGTTGTTTATAACAGATTGTAATTTAAAATGTGTTATTCGGTAGAATCATGAAACATAATAAACAGAAATATTAAACTACCAGATTGAGTGCCTAGTACTCCAAATAAGGGCAGCAATAGACTGAATAAAACTGGAACATAAATACAATAAAGTTAAAGCTAAATGGTGCACTATGCAGCACCACTGAATATTATACACTTTAACTTTATTTTTTCTGCAGGACACAAATTATACGTATATTTACAGCAGATTTCATCTTTCCAGGTTCTGAGCCTGACAAAGTACAACCCCTTCCTGAATAATGACAGCTCTACCATTTCCACACTTAACCATTAATATCTAGTTCTCAAAGTATGAAATGCACAAAGTTTAATTCCCCACGCAACTTCATGGAACTGATAGCAATAAGTGAAAATCAGCCTTAGCTTTAGTGTACTGGAGATGATTAGGTGAGTGAGACAATATATTAACTGATTTTTACAGTTTTTTGGTCTCTTGAAATCTTAATGTGAGATACAAAAAGCGATCAATCAATGCTTTCTATACTGCCTGTACCTGTGAAGACAATAAATCATTTGAATATAGGTACAGCCCTATTCTGGTGTCCTTGGTGTGCAGAACCCTTTGGAAGATTTACAATTATTTTTTTGCCCTGAGTAATCAAAATAACTGCTACTGTCCAGATTGTAAGTGAAAGAGTTTGCTCTTGCTCATACACCTGAAGAACCACCACAAATAAATTTCCTGAAAGCAATTAATTCAACAGCTCTAGATTTTTTTTTAAAAATGGAAGAATTACTTCATTCATATTTTTTAAGGCAAGAAAGTTTTTACTTATAATTTAGCCAAGCAAAGGGGCACACAATTATTGTCTTGTACAATATCAATGCTAAAAAATAAAGAAGGTTAAGGATGATGTATTAAAATCTAGCCAGTAGTATAAAATAAAAGAATAATAGCTCTAAAAAAAGTTCATAAATCCAGCAAGAGAAAAGAATTTATATGCTTAATTCAGGAGCATAATGAGATTCAGGTAACAAAAGTCATGATTTTCACTCCTTACCAGAATCTAAGCGCTATCACAGAACAGCAGGAAATTGAACACAAAACACACTGTTTTTTATCTAAGGTAAGTTTTGTGCTCTGTGTTCAAAGATTCCCAACAGCAATCAAAGTGATGGTATTTGTTAGCTGCATGATTTGGCAGACAATCAAAATATTCCAGGAGCAGAGCTACAGGAATGCTGAAATACAAACAGCCTTCAATGCTGAGCTCTGCTAAGATAAATACAGTCAGTAATTCATTATGTATCTTTTGTCTGAGTCTTACCAAGCTGTGACTTCTAATCAATTATTCTAATTTGAATAAAACCATTAATTGATGGGCACGATGCAATAGAAATGTCTGACAGCTTCTTCTATTTCTGTGTCACAAGTAAGCCACTAGCTTTTATTAACCAGCCAGTCATTATCCTATGACTGCTGTGTTTCACAAGGAAAATTTAGTAAAGCCATAGCATAACAATATAATGGCACTAAAACTTTCTACAAACAAGAAGCTCAACCTCAGGTTTTAAAATCACTTCTATATTAAAAAGGTAAATAAATTAATATTAGAATATATGTGATTGTGTCAACAGCTGTAGAAGTACAGTAATATCTCAGTGCTGTGGTGGTTCACCAGTGGTTCCTTCAAGTTGGGGAGGAAATAATTTCCACATACAAATGTGATAATTAGCTGTAAAAATGTATATCATCAGAAACACTGAGTACCTTCTGCCCCTCCAGAATGAGGACTAATTTTTAAAATAGCATGAAAGGCCATCAAGCTACAGAAGTCTTATTTTCCTGACAGATACCTACAGCAACCAACTAAAGTACCTGTATAATACCTAATAAAATACCTAATGTTCCAGCCTCATTAAAAAAAAAATCAGACCAACAGAAAACAAGCACACATGCACAAAAAATCATTAAGTTGACACAAGAATGATGGGACCAATCAAGACTATAATGGTACCAGCTTTCTTGTATAGCTACTGGATATACACAGTCAAACACCTCTGCATTAAGTGTATGTAAGATTTGGAATTCAAACATGTCATGTTTATTAATGTCTGTTATCAGAAGTGCTTCTAGGGCACTACTGGAAGAGTAAACCCAATTATGCACATCTAAATGCCTTTCCCTACCTGTAAAGACAAAATAGAGTTGTCATTTACCGTAGCTCTGCAGCCCTCTCAAAACATCATCACAGAATCAGTGCCACTCTCTAGAGTATTAGACATTATATTATTATAACCAAGTTTGCATGAACTTACAGTTTAAGTTTGCAAACTGCCAACTATGGCATATTATTAAATCAATACCTATATTATCTAATAAATTTTTAGAAATTACTTTTATGGTCCTGTACCATAATTAACCATATAATTGTTTCTAGCTAAATCTAGTCTTTGTTGATTTGTTCTTTTTTCTTATACTGCAAATATGTATTTTAAGTTGTCCTTGGTCCTTTAAGACTTTGATTCTTTTTTGTCGCAACTAAGGATGAAAATTTCACTTATTAATTCAAACAATTCAATCACTGAAAATAAATCAATTTAAGATGACTGGTACAAAAATTATTGCACATAATATTGCTTTTTTTAACAATTCCATATGCTCAAAACATGACAAGAAAGCTCTAAAAGTTTTCAAAGAAAATAATCTTTTGGGCTACTAACAATTTAAAACTTGTGAGCTTGTTGGCCTCCATAGTCATAACTCTTTTTTTTTCCCCACAAGGAAGAGTATCTCTTTTGTAAAGCAGAAAGCAATATTAAATCACTCAAAGCTCTTTAGAAAAACACCAATAGGGGTTTTTCCCAATGGCAAATCTTTAGCATTGTAATTATGCCATTTTGCATTTGCGATGACTCAAGAAGAAAATGTTGAGAAATGTATATTTATGGCAACTCATTTAATATTTTAAAAAAACCCCAACTTTTATACATTTAGATACTGTATAAATGTCTATTTGCTGATGCAGTTTTTGATCTACTTTCATAGGCAACCTCTATTCCATCCTCAAATATGACTTTGGTTCCTAAAAGATTCTTGCTGTTAAGATAACAGCTACTCTTCAAGGGAATGCTTTGCTCATCCAAGGTTAAACATCTCTGCTGAATTTTCCTCAGACCTTCAAAAAGTGATGCAACTGTATGTGCTACTGCCACAGGTGAGCAGTGAAAGGGCACCTAACCCCTCCCTCAGGACCTCTCCACATAAATTTCAGATGCATCAGACTCCCAAGTGGAAGGAAAACAGCCTTGACACATGGAGTTGAGAACATGGAGTTGAGAACAAAGAACAAAGTACATGTCTTTGTTTGTGAGTTTGCATATATTTAGCCATACATGACTGCCAAGCAGCTTAAATCAAAGCTTCAATCAACAATAAAGACATGACTGGTAAATGCACCTGATAAACCATACCCAGCACTTGGCAGATGAAAACTCTTCAGGGAAGATACAGAAATAGCAGAAAATATTAAAATGCAAAACTCCACATTAATTATCCAAATGAACAGAGCATAGAAGTCACATTAAGTCTTTAATGGACTTTGTTCTGCTTCTGAGAAGTTATTTCTTAAGGTTTCTTCCCATTCTTATGTGATTTATTTACATATGAGGAAGGGTATATTTATGCTGTAAAATCAAATCCACTTTGCATCAGGCAGAGCTCACTACTGAAGTACAATAAGAAGACAAAGACAGAAGTAACTTTTTTTAAAAGCCAAATAATGGTTAAATACATGAAAGAAATAATTTTAACTATTAAACACTGCTGTATCAAAGGATAGATCATTAATATTGAATTTAAGCTAACTTTTAAGAACAAAGAGAAAATCAGATTTCATTAAAATACCAGAAGTATATAATCCAAAATGTGCTTAAGACCATGTTTGGTCCAAGAGAAGTATCCCCCCTTTGTCAGAGAAGTATTTATGACATAAGTTTTTCTGTCAAATACAATTATACTATTGCAAGTACCTCTTTTTCATACTGCCCCCTTTCTAGTGGAAATTGTGATCATGACTTATGATCTGACTTATGATCTGACCTCTGCTAGTAGAAAGCCATGACAGATGGCCTATTCAGGGTTTTTTCAGGATAAATGGATTTAAGTTATAAATAAGTACTGGCCTACTGGCCTAATGCTGCAGTTGCAGGTAACAGCTTAAATAACTAGTCCCTTACATAAGTAAAGATTATGTTAACCTAAAAGCTAATAATTAATGTGAATAAGCATTTGAATAATATTGCTTTGACAATTTTTGACCAAAATTTCCAGAAAAACAAATACAAAAGTAGGACTTAGAAGTGAATGCATGGGAACAAAAGTATGACTCAACTGAATTAATGGTTTTTTTAATTGGGTTCTCATTAGACAATAATAATGGTGGCATAATTATTTTAAACAATTATTCTCATTGCTCTGGTTGCTGTCAAAAAAAATTTGAGAAATTGAGTGAGGGAAAAGAGGTTAAAGGATTATGTAGTCCTTCTAGTTTTTATGATTGTAGTTGGGAAATGAACAGAAAAGTTTTGCTGAACAGATAGCAAATCTGGAGAGGTGCAAGTATCAGTATGGCCCCCTAAACTTTAATTAGTGAGATTCTTAAAAGTGTCTTCCAATAGTTTCAAATTAAGCCTGAACCTAATTTATTACAATACAAAACCATAATGGTTTACTAATTATTTTCCATAGAGAAAATTGGGGTTTGCTTCTTTGTGAGATGAAAGCAATGCAGTACATGTAGTTAAAACCACAACTCACAAACAGCTGTCAACAAGCTAAGATTCACACAGATCATATATGTCGCAGTTATAATATGCCATTGTTCACAAACCATTTTTAAAAAATCAAAGATGTAGTATTTGTTGTGCTTGCTAATTAAAGCGTAAAACTAGACACAGCATCAGTTTCTCTCTTCTATTTAAAAATAACACTAAGCACACTGTAAGAATCCACCCTCATACAAGTCTTGCCAAAGAACCTTGAAGGAAGATGACACTGGCAAGGATACTCACAAAATATAAAGTTATAAAAGTGAATTCTTGAGTGTACAGCAGAAAACCAACATAATGCTTGATGGCACAGCATTGCTCCCTTTAGGGACTGGGTGAGCACAAAGATTTCTAACTCTAGGGTGGCTGTGGTGGAGCAGCTCAGGCAGCTGACTCTCATTCTGAAGGTTTGATCTCTCTCCCGGACAGCCCTCCTCTGACTCTGCTACCACTCATACTGCTTTCTGCTAGGCTATCCTGAACCCTGGTGCTGAACCTGAGACAAGAGCATGCAGCACAGCATGGCACAGAGATGCCCATGCAGGTGTGCAGCATGGCCTGGCACAGCTGTGCAGCACCTGCTCATGCAGTCCCATACAAAGGTCCTGTTCCAAAACCTGGTTTTAGGTGCTTTACTGAAGAGCAGCTCCATGGCTAAGCCACAAGCCTTGCCCTCATGACAGCTTCCAATTATTTGCCCCTTCTACAGCTGGGATACAACAGAGACAAGCTTCAGCTTTCCTAAGATACCTTCCACTACTGATGATTATGCAATTGCAACACATGGTCCAGACATGGACACTGGGATTGAGGGCAACCTCAGCAAGTTTGCCAAAGCCACCAAGGTGTGTAGTTCTGCCAACACACCGGAGGGAAGGGATGCCACCCAGAGGGACCTTGTCAGGCTTGAGGTCAGCCTGTGCAAACCTCACATTCAACAAGGCCAAGTGAAAGGTCCTGCACCTGTGTTGGGACAATCCCAAGCAAAAACACAGGCCGAACAAATAATGGATTGAGAGAAGACCCAGAAAAAAGGACCTGGGGACGCTGGTGGACAAAAAGCTCAACATGACCTGGTAAAATGCACTGGCAGTCCAGAAAGCAACCACATCCTGGGCTGTATCTGGATCAGCATGGCCAGCAGGACAAGGGAGGGGATTCTGCCCCTCTGCTCTGCCCTTGTGAGACCCACCTGAAAGGCTGCATCCAGCTTGGGAGCCTCCAAAATAGCCTGAGCCTGGTAGAACAAGCTAAGGTGATGACAGGGCTGGAGCACAACTCCCATGAAGGCAGGCTCCAAGAGCTGGGGCAGTTCAGCCTGGAGAAGCCTCGAAGGAAATACTGGAGCAACTTCCAGCACCTAATGGAAGCCTATAAGAGAGCTGGAAAGGAGTTTTTTTAAAAGAGAATGTACTGATATGACAAACAGTAATGGCCTTAAGCCAAAGGAGGTTTAGATTAGGTATCAGAAAAAAATTCACAGCTGTGGGGATGGTGAGGCACTGCAACCAGATGTCCAGAGAGGCTGTGATGGCCTATCTATCTCTGGGGGTGTCGAAGGCCAACTTGGATGAGGCTCTGAGTAATCAGGTCCAGAGGAAGATTTCCTGCCTGTGTCAGGGTGGCTGGAAGTAGGTGATCTTTAAGGTCCCTTCCAACCCAAAGCATTCTGAGATTCTGTGACCTGTACTAAATGCCTCCTCAAGAGTAACCATGTTTTTGAATCAACAAGATCTGGAATCACGGCCCTGATGTAATTTACTGACACAGAATCTGCCTTGTGCATAAGTACCTGCCCTGGCTGTTTTTTCAGCTTCCCCCAACCATCAGTGCACAATTACTCTCCCTGTATTCTGAAAATTTATCTCTTTTCATTTACTTCTTCTGCCTTAAGCCTTGATCAATGTGTACTTTTTTGTTTAAAACACTTGAATATATAGCATTTCTCCAATATAAAATAGTTTCTTGAGCTGCTACATAGGCTATACCTTCTTTCTTTGGCTTCTCAGTTCTTTGAATTTCAAATTTTATTCATTAAAAAATTTAGATGTTTTACACTGAATTCAGACATTTTTATTTCTTTCAGGTTCTATTAAGGTTTGTATTATTTTGACAGTAGGTCTCTGTTATACCATTCATTTTTATATACATGTATGTCTCTAATTACAGTGTTTTTACATGAATCTCATTTGAAGTAAACAAGCAAGTAACCTTCCATTCTAGTTCTTGGTTTTTTATTATCTTCAGAAAAATAAATAGAGATATTTCTTTGAAAGAGTTAATAAATAAAAATTTCACCAATAAATTTCTGTCAAGATAGCAGAACCAACACACTCATAAAATTAAGCATTTAGAAATGCACATCTACAAAGTCATACAACTTGAACAAATAATTTTCGCTATATTATCACAGGACTTGATTACAATTTTGAAATAGATGCCATGCTACAAGGCTCAACAAGCTAGCTGGAGTTCCCAAAGCCATTACATTCTCTTCCCCAATGCATGAGCAGATTGAGAACACACACTTAGCAAGCATTATCTCAATGGATAAGATTTTATTAAGGACCCTTTCTCTATATATAGCTCCACAGAAAATAAGCATGCTCCAGGAAACACAAAATGATGGAAAACAGAGATGAATGCAAAAGCACATGTAGGTAGTTGGCCTACATTCAACTTTAACACTTAATTAGAAAAGCTAAGCAGAGAAAAACTAACTTTGAACATAAAAACTATATTTAAGTGCAGGCCAACCACCCACAAAACCAGGGAGCATTTCAAGAAGTTCTTACGGGGAAAAGAAATGTACTAGTGAAAATGATCACATACAGACTATTATTGTTGCTACCAAAGTGCTCATTTTAAGAGACTCAAGCATAAAAGGAAGACCAACCTCCCTCTCAGCTTAGGCAATATCTGAGATATAGTAAATTCATGTCAGGCTCCTGATAATTGGGTAGAAGTTGGTGGGAAGAAGGAGAAGATAAGTGCAAAAAAGATACTCAAACACTGGGGTCAGACACACTCATCTGTGATGTGAAAACTGGAAAAATGAAGCATACACTGAGCATGCAATAAAGCAAAGCACCTCAGGAATCTTATAGCCCAACATGCACTTGGTGAAGGACAGTCTTGCTCATGTCCATGCAGAAGCTATGTCACATTTTGAAGCATCAGGATGTCCCCAGGCCATCAGAGAAGAGGCACTGGAATGTTTACAATGGCAATCCATTTCTCTGTGCCAAGACAAAGCACTATGATGTGGTGTGGTCAGGATGAGGCAGACTATTCTCAGACACAAAATATATTGATTCCCTGCACAAGTATTTACTTAAGTCTTTACTGGCAAAACATGGAACTACAGTTTGCATAGAGAATTACCAGTTATTGTTAGTACAAACATTATGCATTTTTAATGCCTTATGTTTCCTGTACTGTAACAAAAAATGTATTTTCAGAAAAAATATACCTCCAGCTGATGTCTAGGATCATAACATCATATAAAACATATAGTTTCAATTTTCTGCTTCTCTTTAAAAATTACATTTAAATATAAGTTCCATCATAAGACAGAAATAAAGAAATACATCTTTCTGTTATCATCTATGTAAAATTTCATCACAGAAAGTTTTTTTTCCAGCAAGTAAGAGCCCATGACTACAATATAGAATGATGGTGTCAGCTCAAAATTGTTTTCCAGCAGAGCAGAAGTTTTACTATGGAAGGATTTCCATACAGTTTTACAGAAAGAATCCTACAGTCCTTAAATTTAAATGAGTATTAAAGAAATCCTGGAACAAAAACAATACTGGGAATTAAAACATGTTTTGTTTCATTTAAGCTCACTACAGCTGTGAAGAAGAGTAGTATCAAAAGTGTGAAAACTACACTTTCTTTTTTCATTTGCCACTGCAATGTTCCCATGCTGGAGTACTAGAATATACACTTTTCATATTTAGAGATTGGTAAAACCCAACCAAGACAGCCTGCTAGGTGACAAGCAAGATACTAGATCCTCATTCCCAGCAACTGTGCCCCACTGACTTTTTTTTGCTATTTCTCTCTTCTAGTTTCTGACTGTTTAGCTAAAAACAGAAGTTCTTGTACAGAAATTTATTAGGATCTTTTAGACATTTCTGAGCTACTTACAGTGTAATACATTGTTATTACTAAAAACCTGTCCAGTAGATTTTGCAACAATCATATCACAGAATCACAGAATATGCTGAGTTGGAAGGGACCCAGCAAGGATCACTGAGTCCAACTCCCAGCCCTGCACAGGAATATCCCCAACTCACACCATGTGCCTGAGAGTATTTTCACTTCTTGAACTTGATATCAAGAATTGCTGAACTACATAATCCTAACAAAATAATTATGATAAAAATATTGTATAATGAGTCATCACAGACCTATTGTTATCACAGATTTGTATTTCAGACATATCTGAAGATATAGTATATCGAAATAGTTATGTTGCAAAATCTAGTTTTTTACTGATATTAAGTTTACTGATATTAAGATATCAATAAACTCTCCTTACTGTCTGTTTTATAATGGGGAATCTCAGGTTAACAGAAGATTGCTTTCACTTTGAACATTTGAAATAGTTTTGCTTGACAGTACTGCTTGCTAATAGTGAGGCAAAACTATATTCACAATGAATAACAGCTACAAGTAAATTATAATTCATTCTGGCCTATTGCATCATAGAGTTTTGATGAGCTAGAACTCACACAGAGATGAAACCTGGCCTTGACTCTTTGGCTTCACACAAGAAGTGAAGATTGCCCAAGCAATTTGTGCTGTCACTATCTTTAGAAAAAACAGCATTAATGGTCTTCAGAATAATTAAGTCAGGCACCTTCTGAATGAGCTAAACCTAAAATGAAACAGATAAAGGTAATCAGAAAGTATGGGCAGAATACTAATAAGGTAAATCCTGCTTCTTTGACCCCTTCCAGTTCTTGGTGGAAAGTCAACAGTATAATAAACAAGGAATAGAAATTACTATTTACCTGGACTCTCAAAGAATTTTAGGTCATACCTTCCTGAAAAAGATATTTAAGTAATTAATCATTATGCAAAGTTCTGTGTCAGACAAAAACGTGTGTCTGTTGAGCAACAACAGGTCAAAACGGGAATATATGAGCTATTTCTGTTGTGAAGAGGTGTTCAAGGTGTTACACTAGGGTTTTCCTGTTTTAAGCATTAGGAACTCTTGCTTGAGGAAAGTTGCTGAAGTTGACAAAGCAAATAATAAGTAGAGAAAAACACCAAAATTGTAACAGATTATTAAACACACACCATAACTTGATTGAGAAGATCATATGCTGCTTCTTCTTGCATTACTTCATACTCAAAGTGGAAAATAATCACTTCATAAAGAGCAGAAAAAAAAACCCATTTCATGAAATCATGCTTACTATAGTGTCCGAGTCCTTCTTCAAAAGAGGAATTTTGATCTCCTCACAGGTTTTAGTATTAATTAACAGTCAGAAAGCTCTCCCACATGTCCCTCACCATACAGGTTACAAATTACTTGTGCCTCTGACACAGTCACTGAGTTGGTGACAGAGACAGCCTGCCTCCAAACACATCCTTTGCTGACATACCACAGGACTGCAGACATAGGTTGAAGGCCTGGAAGCAGTTTAGGTGTGAAATGGTTATTAACTAACGCCACCCACAAGCTGACTTCTGAAAAGGAGCACTGCCCTTCTCAGGAACCACCGCCTGGGAAGGCTTCTTAGCAAAGCCACAGCAAGAACACGTGAAGACAGCCAGGGCCACACTGCACTGAGCAAAACATATCTGAAACTTGAGGCACCAGAAGATTTTGTGAAAGGATGCCCAAGCATTCCTGTATCTGTGGTTTTATTCCAATGAAAAACCGATTGCTTCCTGTCTAAGTTAGCATACACTAGTTTTAAAACTTCACAGAAATCATTTAGGTGACAGCTCAGAATTAAGCTTCTCTTATTGTTCTGATTCTTGTGAAATACAGGTGTCTACCTGTACACCTTTTAAGGGAAAATGCTCCTAATAATTACTTCTTCAGGATTTATGCTATGAGCAACCTTTACTGGGACTAGATGGAATGAGAATTAGGAAGGAAAATTTCCTCCCTGAAGTATTCTCTCTCTTTAGTTCTTTTACTGGAAAAAAATATACTGAATTTATTCTTTTATTACTTTTTCATTAATGTTAAGCACTCATTTTAAACTTGTGACATCCATAAACTTAATTTGTGAGATCTTTCATAGATATATAGCTTTGTTTTTCACCTCTGAAACACATGGTACTTTATACTACAAGGAAGGAGAATAAAACCTGCCTCACAATAGCATCCATACCTTTCCAATCCTACCATAACCAGAGGCTATAGCAGCGCTATATTTACAGATTTTTTTCTGTAAAGCAGCTAATTTACAGATCTTAAGAGGGCTGATAGACCTGGAGTTCTATGTGCCAACAGCTTTGCCCTTGCCAATGTACCATGTGTTATTAAAAGACCTGACCTAAGTTATCAGGAATCCTTAATTCAACAGTAAAAATTTAAATTTTTGTGGCTTTCAAACCCTGTTAATCCCTAATTCTAGGTGGAAAACTTGGTGACTACCCTTAACAATATATATCTTCCTCAGCTATCTAGTTGTACTAGATCCCTGAATTTTTAACTTGCTTTGTTCTATCCTAACAGTAGTGCACAGAGTAAGGAACATATTGGCTTAATTATTCAAGGATTTCTAAGAGTGTGGAAAAAATAGATATCTCATATTTCGTTATTATATTTCACCTAATTAAGCAAATTAAATTATTTGTTTCAAGAACTGACTCAGTAAAATCTGTCATTCCCTAAATTTCAAGGATTGCATGAGCAGGGCAATTGACTGATAAACCCATGGGAACACAGCTGGTGATTTTACAGCAACTTTTGAAGGCAATGAAAAGTGTAAACTTCATCACCTTTACCACATCCTACAATTTATGTCTCACATAGAAGACAAACATCTGCTCCAGAAATTTAAAAAAAAAGAAAGGAAAAAAAATCCCCACAGTAAAGATTATCAAGATATTTCTCAGTTTAGCAGGAGAAATGAAGCCAGTAACAAATCTGAATAATCTCTGACATCAATAACTTTTAAAGACAAAAAATATCCAATAATTTTTAAGAAAATTTACTTTCTGTGCTGAAATTAAAAAAAAAATCCCATAGAAGACTCAAAGAAACACTAGTTTCCAAGACAATATATCCATGATTTAATTTTTTTTGTAGTAATCAAACAATACCATGTATTTGATCTTCTGAGAGCATCACTTTACCATAAGCTGATTTATATGCCCATATAAATGTACCTTTTCCTGTCATTACACTCAATTTCAACTCATTTTTAAAAAATATTTTCAATCATTAGATCTTTTTAGGGGAAAGTACTGCATTCATAGTTTTGTGTGAACTGAAATTTCTACTAGTGTTTTAGCCATTAATGGGTCAGCTTGATAGCCTCTCATTTGACACACCTTGTTTATTTCAAACATCAAAAATAGATAATGTTGATTTTTAAAAGTTACTTGGCCTCTCTACCATAATGGCAATTGAGAGCTCACTGCCTCATTTCAATGACATTTGAAGAATCACAAATTTTAACAAAATAAATAATTGCATTTATACAATGTATGTTAAAGAATTTGAAGGAACTTGTATCACAAGGGTTCACTAAACTTGCCTGGATCATACTTTTGAGCAAACAATTTGATATTCTATCTGCTATAACCACAGGACTTAGCAAGTCCAGTTTGCCTGATGCATGGTAAGCCTCTCTTTATAAAAGGGCTGGAAGCAAATACACAGTAGAAGGCATAGGATTTAAATACTAGAAGAATCATCAGTCTTATGAGTTGTAATGTCGCTTGACAGTCACAGAATCATAGAATCGTTCAGGTTGGAAAACCCTCCGAGATCATAAACCCAGCACTGTCAAGTCTGCCACTAAATCACATTCCAGGCACCACACCTACATGTCCCTTCTTTAAATACCTCCAGGAAAGGTGACTCAGCCCCTTTGTTGGGCAGCCTGCTCCAGTGTTTGATCAGCCTTTCAGTAAAGAAGTTTTTCCTAATATCCAATCTAAACCTCCTCTGGGGCAACTTGAGGCAATTTCCACTGGGTCTGTCATGTGTTACTTGGGAGAAGAGACTGACTTCCACCTGATTACAACTTCTTCCCAGGCTCCCCCCTGAGCCTCTTTTTCTCCAAACACCCCCAGCTCCCTCAGCCTCTCCTCCCAAGATCTGTGCTCCAGACCCTTCACCAGCTCCATTGCCCTTCTCTGGACACGCTCCAGCACCTCAATGTCTTTCCTGCAGTGAGGGGCCCAAAACTGAACACAGCACTCCAGCTGTGGCCTCACCAGAGCCAAGTAGAGGGAGACACTCACTGCCCTGGTCCTGCTGGCCACACTATTGCTGATACAAAATCTCTGAAACACGAAAGATCAGAAATTGACAAACAACCTAAAATATAACACTTCCTGTGGGATAATTTGGACAGTGCCATAACAAAATTATTAGCAAGAACTGCAATTCAGAACGCATTTAAGTGCAAATGTCTCACTTTCTATAGGTAGTGTTGGTTTTTTTGCAACATGTAGCTTTTGAATACTCAATACCTACCCACCATTCTCTTGAACTCCTTTAACTCAAGTTTTAAATCCCTAAAGTAATGAAATACACTTTCTTGAGGTATTTCAAAACCAGTGGAGGGGGGGGTGAGATTCTGCAGGAAAGCACAACTTTGGTGAGGACAAACAGATCAGAAATTAAAAACACATTGAAATATAGCCTGGAAAATAAATACTTTGCCAACAGCTCCAGCTTGTAAAAGAATGAGGAATGGTCAGGAATAGTATTTATGATCGGATCTATTTCTCCCTTTCTCCCTCTTCCTTACAGTCATGACTATGTCCACATATATGTTAGGAAGGAAGAAACCAAGACTTCTGGGTGGGCAGAGAACAATGACAAAGAGAAAAAAGATGCAATTTTTATTGGTGCAGTGACAGGTAAGAAAAAAAGTAACTGGGTCTAAAGAGAACCCAGGCACATTTAGCAATACTCACTTCTGTAAGGCAGATTTTTAAAAATACTAGACTTATAAATGCATTTTAGTACTTCAGGGATTTACAGATGGATAAAATGTTACCAAGCATTTTGTAAGGAATGGAATAATACTTAACTGAGGAGGGAAGCTACAAAACTCACCTAAAAATGTAGAGGCGTGTGCTTTTCCACTTAGTGTTCAATTTAGTGGATGCTTTCCATGGTGTTCCTCTATCACTCTCTATACAGGATTTATTTCACATTTTCTCAGCAGTAGATGAAGATTGCTGAAAATAGGATCTCTAACATACTCACAACTTTCAATCTGGTTTCAAATTTGGCATGCTGACAGCAGCAAGCTAATCCCATAGTGAAAGTAACTTTTTAAAAAAAAACTCATACTTCCTCTCCTTGAGATCGTTCACTACTGAAAGCATTCAGATGGCAAGTTGCTAGTTACGTATCACTAAATAAACACAGTACAAAGTTCAGTTATACTACAATTTGTTTTTGATTAGAGGCAATAAAAATGGTATTGCAGGTTCAGCACTTCTTTTTCAGCGTTTGCTGTGACGTTGCTGTTGAATACTACATAAATTTTCCAAATGCAGATGTTGAAAAATCAGCCTAAGCTTTGAAAAGAAACTCCTATCATTTCATGTCTTATCCAAAAATACACAGCACATTACAAAATGCTCTCTCTTCATATCTTTGCAATTCCATTCTTTCCCCCACAGATAAAAGTGTTTGGAATTTAATAAAGAATTATTAATTGCACACTAAAACCAGAACCCAGCCTATTTCTTTGCACCATCTCCTGTTTTTTACTGTGCAATTAAAAGTAATTAGACATGAACAAAAATTAAATAACTTGGGTGTAAGTGCAAACCTCGGTCCAATTAAACAACACTTGGGGCTGAAATGAGATTTGTGAAATAACAATAAATGATTGTGTGACAGATTATTGCATCATGGGTAAAAGGTAAGGGTAAGGTCAAGTGCAAACTGGAAAACCTATCAACGCAGTCATCCCTATACATGCAGCAACCACTGCAGGTGAGCTCTGCAGCTGACTTGTGCACTTGTAAAGCTATTCCTACCCACACTGGCCTCATAGGAAAAGCTAAGCAACTGGCTGAGAGGCACAGCAAGTACTGCAAACTGTTTTACTTTAGTAAAAGTACTATAGTACTTCAACTATTTAGAATAAAATTTTCACATATTTGTGTAGGTTGTTTTGTATGTTCTCTATTTACAACAGGATAATTCTACGTTGCTTCCACACAGTGATGAATGTCAATGGAGGAATTAAAGATGACAAAAATATATAAATAAAATTATCACCATCACAACTGCTATATAGCTTATTCATTCAAACAAAAAGCAAAACCTATGGCTGCAAATAAATTCTTCAAAAAGTTAGTTAAAATTTTTTTGGACCACATTAGCCTTCCATATAATATCTTCCCCCTCTTCTCAAAATCTAGTCCACCAGAAATTTTATGGCAAATGTCTAAGAGAATTAGGATTTTTTAACCTGGCAAAAAGAAGGCTTCATGGTGACATAATGGCAGCCTTCTAGTACCTGAAGGGGGTCTACAGAAGATATGGAGAGAGACTATTTACAGGACAAGAGGGAGTGAAAAAAGTGGGTTTAGATTAGATGTTACTATTAATTCTCTCCTGTGTGAATGGTGAGGCACTGCCCAGGTAACCCAGAGAAGTTGTGGACTCCTCATTCCTGGAGGTGTTCAAGCCCAAGTTGGTAGGGTTCTGAACAACCTGGTCTAGTGGAAAGTGTCCCTGCCCATGGCAGGGAGGTTGGAACAAGCTGATATCTATGATCCCTTCCAAACCAGGCCATTCTGTGATTCCATGTTTATTCTTATTATCTTACCATTATTGAAAGCTACTTAAATGGCCTAACATGTTTGACAACTCCATCCTTTTATAAAAACTCCAAACCCTCAAAAAACAGATGCACTGGTGAATTATTTCCTTATTATAACCTATACTGTTTCTGATATTTTTAATATGTTTTAAAAACAAAGCAAACACTGAAATCAAGGGAAGCAATGTTCACATAAAATCTTGGCAGCAGTGTACTAAATGTTTTATTTGGAAGGTCCTCTAAGAGCTGCAACTATATACAGAAACACAATGGTATTCTGAAGCATTAAATGCAGTAGCTCCAAACACAGAAAACCTGATCTACTAATATCTGGATATCTTGTTTGAGAGAAAGGAAGTGTTATTTTATAAAGCCACAACTTGGAATTCAATGCAAAAATCCAGGGGGGTTTGTCAAACAAAAAGTGCCACAGACCTTAGACTGAAATTGGACAAACTGAGAAAACATGCAATCCCCTTTAAGGATTATTTTTGTTGACTATATAATATTCAGTTAACTCTCATACAGTTTTGTGTATCTAAAGAGGGCAGCCCTTTTTGGCAAAGTCAGTGATGGAAATAATCCTCCTGTAATTTCCAGTACTATCAACAGCTGTTGCTAGGATATGTCTATACTATGACCTATCAGAGAAGTTCAGAAAGCAAGATGGTATTAGAAGTTCAGTCCAACTCTGCAAGAATTTGCCTGCTTCCTAAATAAGCACACACAATCTGTAACAAATGCAAAGCTTAAGTTTATCATGGTAAAATCAAGATCTTGGATTTCAGCACTTCTCCCCAGAAGGATCCATGAAGTTGTAAATGCAAAAGTTGTAAAGGCATTAATATTAATGATTTACCTTGTGCCAATCCAGACTGCTCAAAATAACTTCAGCTCACACAGAGCTCAGTAGGGGAAAAAACCTTCTCTAAGATGGTAAGTACCTACTAGAAGTACCCATCACAGAAGGCTGCTTGTCCAGTAATTGCTTTTCAAATAGAAACCCAAAGGTGGAGTGGAATTAGCAAAATGTGTCAAGAGAAAACGTAGGTTTTTTTGTTACTGCTTGTTTATTTTTGTTATTGTCATTGTGGACTTTGTTGTTCCTGCTTTTTAAATCAAAACTGATTTTATTAGTCAGCCCTCATCAGATCATCACAATTCACCCTAACAGACTCTTTATCACTATTTTGGCCATTGGCCATATCAGTAAGTGTATATCTTTAAGGAAAATATTCAATCTCAGATGCATAAAAGAAACAAAGAAATTCTAAACCTGAATGCCAGTGTTGGGTATTGGTTCTTATACTTTTATTTTATACAATAAATTTAATTCATTATTTGAACATGAAAATAAACCAAAACCCAAGACAAAAAAGGAAAAAAAAAAAACTGAAACAGAAGCTTCTAAATAGGTTATATCCACCAAGAAATCTGAAACAAAGGGAGACAGCACTTGCAAAGCCCTCATGTTTATCAGATCACTAAAACTGACAGTTCTCAACCACGGAGAAATAAAAATAGAAGCAAAATCTTCCACTGAAGCACTGAAAAATATTTCAAGAAGTTCACACATTTCTGACAGTGTTTCTCCATGCATGGGGGCATGGAGAAAAAGTTATCCTTTTTAAAACAACTAGTAAGAGCTGTACTCATAGGATTTAATGAGGGATTTCTTGAATTCTAAAATTTAATGGGCTCTTTTACTAATATGTTTGCATCAATAACAATATTTATGCCATTACAAAGGTAACATCATACAGAAATTTTGCAAATAGCATGGAATTTCACACATTCAATACCACTCCCAGGCATATCAGGTTTTGCACATCATCTTCCTTCACAAGCGGAAAAAAAAAAACATAGAAAATAAGGAATTTCCTCCTCCTACTGCTGATTTCTACCATCAAATCATCAAATCAACCAGGTATCATCAGTTGCACAACCCTCTTCCAAGGAATGAAGAAACATTCAGCTGTTCACAATCACCTTTTCTTTCCTTTAGAACAAACAAACACCAAAGGCCAAGCTTGTTGGAAAATTAAAAATGCCCATAAATAAGATACAGCAAAAAGAGGACAAAAATAAAAACCATATTTCCAGGAATAATGATATCTCTTCTGTGCCTTTGAGAAAGAAAAGGCAACACTGGAAATTTGCATATCTCCTATGGTTTACCAGTAGTCTTACTGTGAGATGGTATTAAAACATATATTATGTAAGTACACTAATGGGGATAAGAGGGTTGCCTAACCTCCCAAGATAATTATATCTAATCTAGATTCTTGGAAATATACTACCACAGACCAATTAGAGTAGATTTTTGCTGGTTTTCCTACTTATAAAAAATCCCTTCAGTATACAATCCACATTCTACCTACCTCTTGAACAAAGAGGCAAATGTATTTCAGAGTAACCTAGAAATTGAGAACTTAATATCCTTTTAGCATTACTCTTTCCTTAATTTTTCACTCTGTTAACACTTTCTGGTTGTTAAATTCTAGCAAACATGAAGAGAAATACATCTTGAGCACTGTTAGGTTTGGAGAACTTGTCTGCTGAACTCAGTTCATTACTTTCTAAAAAGGGAAAGAAAACACAACTACAAGTCATGCCTTCACATAATAATAGAAGCCTCTCCAAATAACTATCACTATGCCAAAACCTCAGATTTTGAAAGGGATTTAGTACCTAAATGCCTATCACACAGAAAACTTAAAGGTTTTTTGGCATAAAAATACTTGGCTCATTTGAGCTTAACCCTCATCAGTTCCTGAAAATTAGATGCAGTGACTTAACTTGGCAATTCAAATTACACCCTTTTATCTTCACTACTGCAGGACCTATTACTCCTCTTATTTTTGTGTTATTATATTACCTTTACTTGAGTCTAGATTTTGGGGATCACAACACATCCTGCATGAGATGGCAAAATAACTGTCACAGCTCCGGCCTAAACTTCAGATTTTCCAAGTCTGGACCTTGGTAATCCTGGTGAGGCCACAAAAGCTGCATTCTGTGCTGTATGGGCAAGCATTTTTCTTCTCTGTTACTTCATTCCATGTGGACTCCATGTTCAGACCAGCACAAACAGCCATACACTTCAGTTTGAGCAGAAAAAATGAGCTGCTTTCATGGGTACGTTAGAAGCAACAATGAATAATGAGTACAGTCCCATAAAGGATGAAACATGGGTGAAAGTGCAATTTATAAGCAGGAATGCTCAAGGCAGAGTAACAAAGCTGTTAAAAATCTGTCATACTTGCTATATTTAATGTAACAGTAACATAGCAATTGCTGTGTTTTAATCAGTATTTACTGAAGATGAGATATTAATGAGAAAAGAAATTACTGGGTATTAAAACTACCAACTCAAAATGAAAACTAATTAAACCCAAATAGCAGCAACAACAAAAATTAAGAAATGTTTTTTTCTTGATTTCTGTTGATTGCTTACACTGATACTTCAGGAATTACTGAAGATTCCCTTTATCTTCTTCACTAAAATCAACTAAATTCCCTGTTGATCAACAGGGGAATGAAGGCATTCTTGCTGCCATTAATTCCCAAAGACATTGATCAATAAACTTCTTTATGTGTAAGGGAAAAGAAAGGAATCTTGTAAATTGTTTTAGGATTCACCACTTTTCAAAAGACCTAATTATTATACACCTTTTTTAACAATTATTTTGTAACAGGAATTCAACCTTTTGTGAAGAAACATAATATTCTTGAATTTGAAACCATTGCTTTTCTCAGCTGAAACACATTATCTTAACAAACAGTGAACTTGTATGGTTTTAATCCTTTTTATTAATACAGTAAGTAAGTAACTGAATGGTTTAGTAGCAACTTAGTTTGACTTAGACCTTGATGCATAAGAGCATTTGAATTTTTAATAGAAAATAAAAATCCTTATAAAGAACAGGTACAAGAAACAAATTCAAAAGAAATAAAAATAAGTCTCTGCTTAGTATAAAGACTTTCGATTGTCTTCATTTAATTACACATTCACATGCAAGAAGAAATAACAGATCTTTCAAAAATGAAAATATATAAAATTCCAAAATTGGCCTGCAGTAGCAGATCCACTTTCCCTAAATTATTTTTTTATTGTTGTTGCACTGCTTTTCCCCTCACTCTTAATTAGTTTCTTCTAAGTTTCTGGGCAAGACCTGTTTATCTTTGTGTCACTATAGTTATGAAAAGTGATTATGAAAAATGAAAGACAATGAAAAAGTTTGTAGGATCAATATTATCATATTTGTCACTGGATATATGGAAAAAGGACTCCAGGGATCTCAGAAACCATGCTCTTTGTGCAGAGATCTAGGATGAGCAGAAAGTTTATTACTGTCTAGTTTAAAGACTTAAAGTGTTCTAGAGAACTATCCATTTTGTATTTATCAAATAATATTCAAAACCACTCAAAACTACCCAAACTGTATTCTGTCTTCATTTATTGCAATTCTGATTCATGGTAAGGAACTGCTGTAAGGATTGCAGAACTACATTCCTAGTGCAAGACAATAAAAATCTGTATCAACCTCTCGATGTGTTGTGGTTTATTAGAGCTGTAAATTTTGCTGGTTTACCTGTCCAACTATATTTTTATTGTTCACTTTTAAATGGCATCATGGTCTTTTGCATTTTGGAGGCAGATGATGTTCAAATAACAAACTGCGGAGAGCAAGGCAGGAGTCTTACAACCAGTGATACTGGAACAAATTTAAACTCACAGTATTTCCAAATGACTACCCAAGAATATAAAATACCGTACGCTTTTGTGTAAAACAACAGGGTGTCTGTTGAAGCAAAAACAAAACCTGTGCAATGATCTGCACGCTTCGAATTTTAATGGGCTGGATTTACTACATCTTCATCTGACTTCACTAAGGAAAAAAAAAAAATAATAAAGTGTGTATAACACCAAATGTTAGCTGGCTTTTAGCCTTCTGCTACAGCCTCTTCAAAAGGGAGAATGGAGAGAAAGGATATGGGAATTAGTTATAAATTATGCTAGTTCAGTATTTCCCAGATGATGGAAGTTTGAAGTACCAACCCTTAAAATTCAATTAAACTAATGCTCTTATGTTATTTGGTCAGACAAATTCTTAAACTACTCTGTGTTAGAAACCAGCATTCAATTGTATCATTGGACAAAACAGAAAATCAAGGGCCTCACTGCAGAAAGAAAAGCTGTGAAACTACAATTGGGTATAAGAGCACTTCAAATGAGAGCCCTATGCCCGGAAACAAATAATATCTATCTTACACAAATAATATCTATCCCTAAACCAATTACAGGTAGATGGGTGTTGCTTTATTAACCAGTAATATATACTTCACACAGTAAATATCACCATTTTGACTTAAAAGCACTATGTCCACTATCAGAACAGCCAATACACTGAAATTAAACCAGGAACAGAAGAGACAAACTTTTAAAGACAGACCAAATTTTGGTATGTGACTTATTACAATTAAATGGGAGGGAAGTAAAGAGATAGCACATAAATTACTCAACAGTTTGTAGCTCATGCAACAATTTAAACAACAGTATCATCTTAACAGCTATCAGTCACTACATGTCACACATTACTTATTTCAGTGTTACACCATGGCAAAAAGACAACTACCAAATTTGAATATTTGACAGAGAAAAATCACATTATAATTAATTTCAAAATTAAATGTTTGCCTCTGTATGATGAAACTAAAAGAAAAATTCAAACTTAAGCCATACTTAGAGTGTATTCCTAAGGTATTCTGAAAGGTGGGGTTTTTTTAATTAATATTTTAAGAGGGGAAAACAGTAACTTTTTTTTTCATTGCAGTAATTTTTTTCTTGTTTTAGCAGGTTTACTTAGCAAATACTATCAACAACAAAAGGTAAGCAAAGTTACCTTTCATTTTAAATCTTCAACATGATCAAAGAAAGTAATTTTTCTAGTTTTATTCCTGGACATACCTGTTCCATCTCTTCTGAGCCTTTTCAACTGAGAGACAGCACAGAGCATTAAGACCAAAGAGTTCAAATTCAGCAAGACTTTTAGCAGGACAAAACACCTCCACGATGTAAAGTGTTCAAAAACATTAACTGAACACTGTCAATTTATTATCTTAGCAAGCTTCCTGAAAAAATACCTGTACATGCACACATTTATGAGTGTGTCATGGGGTGAAGCTTACTTGAAGGCGTCACTCAGATAAAAAAGTGTCTGAACTATAGGTTTGCCCACTAACTAGATGACAATTTGAAAAACAAATATAGTTGTCCCTAATGACATATGTAAATGGCCTGGGGAAGGCTGACCCAAATCTCTGCCAAACGAGAGGGTCTATCTTGTTTCCTAGCTATGCAAAGAAAGAAAATAAGGCAGACATACTACTTTATCTTGTTTTAATGCCTTTATGGTGAGAGGCCAGAGAGTCTTAGAAACCCAGGGAACAACCACAAATTGCCCTCAGATGCTTGGGGAAAAAAATCAAAGAGATTAGCTGGGAGCCATACAACTATAAAGCAATTGGCATCTTAATGTGAGCACACGCATCAGGAACAAATGAAAAATGGAGAAAGGTGCCTGTCAATGAGAAGCCCTTGGGAGCCACAAACCATGCAGAAAGCTGAGTCTGATGTGGAACAGCTGGCTATCCAAAAAAGCCAGTTGCAAGCTAGGACTGAGCACATGGGCCCTTTGGAGCAACTGCCCTCTGCCCCTGTGGTGCCACTCAGCTGGGCCAGAGGGGCAGGAGACTTGGTCCTTACATACGTTCCAGTTTCATAGAAAACAAATTCTACAACAGAAATTGCTGTCAACCCACTCTACCATTCTGGTCTGCAATTTAGCCTACACTCCTGTTCTTGCAGGTACCAGCCTATATTCCCCTGGGAAAACACTCTTTTTATTCCCTCTAGAAGCTTCTATTTTTCATTCAGAACTTTCTCACATTAAATCCACAGTAATATCACTAAGAAATAACAACTGAATTTGCACCCTGAAGGACCTCATCTGACACTGATTAGGTGGTATTAGTATTAACTGAAAATTTGGCAAATACCTAATGCTGTAATACAACTCTTCATTTAAAAACTACTCCAAATTTGAAAGCTAAGAAAACAATACATATCATTAGGCTTCATTTCTAAATGCCATATAGGAAAAGAAGTATTGACTTTATGCAGTCACAAACAATACTTAAGGAGAATGCACAAAGATTAATTACTGATGTTCAGAAAGATTTGAAAATAATTTTCCACTCATCAATTCCACATACACTAGGTAAAAATAATACAGATATTATAAATGCTTGATCATGAGCTTCAATTTTTTTTTGTTTGAAAAGCAAGATTTCAATCTATCGTTAATTATTTAATGAGTTATTGCTTCTTCTTTTCTGCATAATTTCAGTCTTTCTTCAATAAACTTTCCTGTCACTGTCGAGGCAGACAGAAATGAGAAGACCCAGATCAGAAGGCTGCTGAAAGTAAAACTCTGGTTTATTCAAAATACACTGCTCTTTTATACAGAGCTTCATGAGGACCAGCTCCATTGGTTCTGAAGTGAAAACAACCCAAGCATTGGTGCAAAGTGCTTGATGCACAGTGATAGAACTTAACTATAAACAATATGAAAAACAAGAGAGATAAAGAATTATTTACATTCTTCTCCAGCTCTTTCCCAGGGTTTTGCCTGGCTAGAAATCCTCAGTTTCTTTCTTTGACTGAATCTGAGACACACAGTTTCCTATTAAAATAAATAAAACTGAAAAAAAGTTCAAATGTAATTACAGAAATAGCTTCAGATGCCCTTTACACCAGGGAAAAGTCATTATGTCAGAGAATTACCATATTCTCTGATGCATGCCAGACTCCTGCACACAGAAGTCAAACTATGGACTTGCAGGAACATACCTGGCATCTTCCAGTTGCAGACTGCTGCTCTCCAGCAGTCATAAAAATTGTACAAATTCATAGTAATAAGAGGATCAGTGTGGCTAGCTTTGTCAACAGGCACCTTCTACCAGCTGCTCAGCTCTGAGAAGTGGGGATTTTTTGATAGCTTTTTTCCTTTAAACCTTTAGTTCCTACACAGAAAAAAAAATCCACAAAATTACAGTTGGTATTTGTGCTGCACAGTTCTTTACAGCCTGTGCATTTATTTCCTTTTGTACAAGAGAAGTTTTATGGAGCATCGACTCCGTGCACAAAGTGTTTAGAATTGATTTTCCTACTGACACGCTGTGCTGGTTTTATATCCACAGTTTTACATGCATGATAAATATTTGCTATTCAGACATGTATTTTCAGGTGCAGAAGTGAAGGCCAATGTTTTATAATGTGGTTTTTGGTGGCCCTAATATTATACCAAAGGTAAGTAACTTTATGAGGACACCTGCTAAAGGTCCCCTGTTGCTTTGTGCATAAAATAGATGTGCTTTTTACCCTGAAACTGCCACCCTTCCTCCACGTTTTCAAAATCAGCCCTTTTCATCCAAAAAGGAGTAAAATTGGGCAAGTCTTTGCCCAAGGTTCAAGTTTTTCAAAACTTGATTCTCTGTCAGTCACAAGTAAATATATTGCATTATTATCTTAATGGTGCTTTTAGCCCATATCTGATGGCCTCAATTTGTTACAATTTTAGAGAAATTATATCACAGGTACCTGCATGAGGCATAAAAAAATCCCCTTTGGAACTGCCATGAAAAACAACACTCTAAAAATTGCTGAAAGAGACAGAAAAACAATCCATGCACTGGCATAGAACAGATTTAACATTCCTTACAGAACCAATTTTTTAACCAAAATTACTCCTACATACGCACTCAATAAGCAGAAATAATCAAGCCCATTAGATAAAGGTACCAATGATGTAAAACAGCCAAAGCCCATCATGTGAAAAGGAAAAAAAAATTAAAACCAAACCAACCAAAACAAACAAAAAAACCTCAAACAGCACACCACCCAAAAAAATCTTCGTTTAAAAAATGCCTAATTATTCAGATAATATATTGAATATAGCTTCAGCTGCCAACCTACACCATAAAAGGCAGCACAATTAGCAACTGAGAAGCCCTCAGCACATAGACCAACATGCAAAGCAAATACTGAAAGAAAACACAGACAAATAGTGATAAAAGTTGTTTTTTTCTTCTTCATCTTGGGAAGGATAGTAAGTGAATCTGCTTCTACAAAATTACATCTGAAATGACAGTTCACTGTTAAATATTTTAGCAGCAATTCAGGCAAAGACCAAAGAAATAGCATTTAGTTTTTCTCTCATTAAACTGAAGTAGAATAAAATTAGGAATAGTTATTTGCACTGCAGACGTGAGGACTCAGACATGCTATTATGTCTTATAACACCACTTAAACTTATGTGACACATAATATTACATTATTATTTTCAGTAAAATTTCCATTATCAGTAATGTAAGGAGACATAAAACCTATTTTGCAGTCAAAATGTTTGATTTCAGGTCTACTTTGACAAATTACTTGATAGGAGAGCTAGAACATCAGCAGAGTTTGGTTGTTTTTATTTTGAACAGAGTAATAGTCCACTAGTAGTAGAGGTACAGCATTTGTATATTAAACATTCCATCCTTCTGATTCTACTCAGTGCCAAACACTATTCTGCCAGAAAGCGAATGGCAAAAAGAATATGCTTCTGCACACCAGAAATATCCAATCTTAATGTAGGGTTTCCCAAGGAAAAAAACCAACAACAAAGCAGATGTCGCATTGAAGAGTTTAGTTTGACATCAGTCAGACACAATTTACCTGTACTCATCCTATCTGTACATTAAGTTACCACACAGAGACATCTGTTTCAATTGGGGTAATCACTTCAGCAAAAAACATAATACGAATCAACAACCCACTCAGAAGTTTAAATTTTTCCCTAATTCAGGATAAACTGAGTTTAGCAAAATGTTGGAGGGTAACTAATTTTTTCAGAAGAGACACAAAAGTGATCCCTCAAAGTTTTAAAGAGCAGGTTGGTCACTTGTGTTACAGTAGCATTGTGAAGTGTGGCAGCAGAGTAGCTACTCCCAGTCATGCCATAATCTATTTGTTTAAGCTTAGCTGTTTGACAATAAAGGTTACATTAGCTTCAGAGAGAAAATTGATTCTGTCATATTTCTCCTAAAACCCCTGGACAGCAGCAATTCAAAAGCAGAGTTCTATATTAAGATCCTAAATGAACTCAAAATCTTCTGTCCAGGTTAACTGGCAGATGCTGAAACTATGAAACCTCCAGACGTAAAAAAGGCCATGCATATTCTTAGAGTTGTACTATTAAGCAAGAATGCCAAATCTCTCTTACAAGCCATTGCTTTGCATTTGAGATTGCAGAGAAAAAGTTTGGTAACACACTCTTTGAAAATATGAAAAGCCTATTCTGAATGGTTTGACTTTTTATTTAATTTGAATTGTTTTGAAGCAGGCAATTCTGAATGATCTTTCAGCCAACCATCTTTTTAAAATGTGATTCTTTAAACTCCTTGAACATTTGGTTGGTCAGCACTATCATGATCAGTCTACCTAGTGTTTTATCTTATCAGAAACTGTGAGCCAGACTGGAATACCAGAATCTTGAAATAACTTATGAAAATGTAGAACTGCCCTTCTACCTATCTGCTAAAGACACAGAAGAGCAGTTACATGATTTATGAACATATAAATCACAGAAAATAAAGATTGTATTGCTGAATAAAAAAATCCCCAAGCACTCAAACAGTTAAAAGACATCAAAGTCTACTATTAGTCTTCCAATCTTCTATAATTTATGATTTTAGTACTTATGTATTAATATTTGGAAATTTTAAACGGACAGTGAAACAAGCAGTCCAAATTCTAAACCACACTTTACACATGCACAAGAGGCAAAAAACATGGAGTCTCCACAGAAGAAATAAGTTGATCCAAACTCTAATGTACGCACAGACCTTCCATGATTATGTGGGAACAGTGAAAGTGTAAGGGCTTATTGTTTCCATGGAAACTGTTTACCTACAGGATCCACCCACAGGAAACAACACAACACATCACATCCCTTAGAAAATGGACTTCACTGGGGGATTTCATAATGTTCTGTGAAAGCAGAAGGAGCAGTATCACACTTACTTCAGAGGAGAAAAATGAAAGCACAGAAAATTACATCTGGAATTAGAACCAAAGTCAGAGCACTGTAAGGTGTCCATCAAATGTAGTCCATCAAATTGTCAAAGAACAGCATTCATAGATGATAAATGGAGCAGGAAGGAATACAGCAGAAAAACTTCCATCAAAAATAACACCATTTTCATGGATTAAATGGCTGTTCATGAATCCTGTGAAGAGGACCATCACCAAACCAGCATTCAGTACCCTCACTGTGGCTCAGCAGGGCCAAACCAAACTACCTGCAAACAGGGACTACAGTGGGCATTCCTCACTAATGAGACTTGAAACAGATTTCAAGCACAGCATGTAGACAGGCTGAGCTCACAGCAGCACTGCCCTGTGCATGCTGTGACCTCCTTTCCTCACTGGAGGAGACTGCAGCAGCATTAGAGGGTCTTAACAGGCATTCCTGTCACTGCCCATCTGTAACAGTGAGACAGCACTGCCAGCCGGCTCAGGAAAACCAGCTCACATTCCCACCCGTGTCTGAGCTCTCGTGCTCAGAGCAGAAGTCTGGAAGTGGTTAGAAAATTACAGATACGGTGTCATTCTAGGCACAGAGTAGTCACAGCTACCAAACCGACTCCTCTCTGGGCCATGTACACTGCCAAACCACAGCACTCTCAGCTGCACCCAGTATGTGATACAGCATACTCAGACATCCCAGTGCCTGCTCACCAGCACTGCAGGGTTCACTGCCAAAAAGGCAGACATGTATTTCACCAGCACTCGGCACTCTTTTCACAAGGTCTGACCAATTAACTGTTTGTCCTGTGGTAATGTCTTGTCTACCACTGGATAAGTCAAGTGATCAGGAGGATTTTGTTTTCCTCTCAAAGAAAGTGTCTGAAGCAAATGGAAGGAATAGCTAAAACTTACAAATACTAACATGGCATTGCTGTCTGACTCTTACCCTCACTTTATTTTGTTCTTGCACTGAATGCTTGACATTTGTATCCTACACTGAAATTAAGGTTTCTGATTTCCTGCCCAGAAGCACAGGAAGTAATAAGAGGGCAAAGCGTCTGCTGCATCTTTATCCCTCTCAAAACAACAAAAAATTGCAACAGGCTACTGCAGTAATGGTAGAGTACAGGATGGAAAAGCCTCCCTTTAAGCATCTGCAAGCAGGATTATTTCAAGAGAAATGACAGCGTGGAGGTTTTCTATTTCAGCTGCTACAACACAACAAATCTCTCTATTAAGACAAGCATCTCCTTAAAATCAGTAAGACATCTCTGTAACTACTTTAAACTTTTTCAGCATGATGGCACTGTAAAATAGAGCTGTAATCTCAAATATACCTAGTGAGTAAACAAACTAAAAGGGTTTCCTTAGGATCACGTCAGGGGGTTAAGACATACACCTAATCGCTCCAGGAGACGGTTTTCTTATTACTGGCACTAAAATATTTCAACATTTATATTCACATAATCCTATGACTACATAGCTGGACATACTTGGCTAATAATTGAGATAAATTACGGTATAGGCATGCTAACTACTGAAAAATTTCATTCCACAATATGGATAGTCCCAAGAAACATATTCTGAACAAGGAAACACTGCCACTATCTGCACATACTGTTCCTGCTGCCACAATTTTAAAAGGCAGTACTGATACAGAAGTGAAGTCCTGAATCTTGTGTATTCAAAGCCTAGGAAAAGAGTTGAAAGATCTACTGATACTTTGAAGTAGGATGAGAGTCATCCTCCATCTTCTTGTTAAAGTCAAATTATTCCACCCTGGAATGTAAAACAACTGATGTTTGTATTCCCATTAAAAGTAAGGTTACACTGTCAAATTACACTCTCCAATACAAAATCTAGTCTTTTATTTAAAATTAAAAAAAAAAAAAAATCTCAAAATCATAAAGTTATAAATGTACATATAAATAGGAGCTAAGAAATATGAAAATTGTTTCTAGACACAAGGAAAGCCTTTGCAGCCCAGGAACTGTGACAGACCCTGGGTGATCTCTGTTGTGGTGGAACAATGCCTTTGTCTCTAAGTACAGAATTCAGCAGAACTGCAATAACTACCTCATTTTAAAGGACAAGAATCAACAAGCCTCATGCAATTTGAGTACTTTATACATGTGCACACTGAAGAAACTACAACTGTATTTCTAATATGCTTATGACAATTAAAGTCAGGAAGCTTCCAAAGCTAGTGATATGAGCTGAAAGTGTTGTCTCCACAAGACAGATAATAATCTTTCCCTTTCATGGTTAACACTGAGCAACATTCACAGGGTCTTTAAGAAAGGCAAATTGGGCAAGTGTTCTCTGCCTTGGAAAAAAAAATCATACCAAACTCAGCATTATTTTGTTCATGGTTATGAAGAAATTAATATTACTGTAATTAATAACAATTTTAGTATTAATAATAATAATGTTATAGAATTCAATATGCCTGAACACACAGGATTTTAAAATTTCTTGTTCAGATAGCTAGATTAAGACAAAACTGGAGAAACCTATCAGGTTAGCATCAGTTTTGTGAAGCTGGCAGTATGTTCAAGCAATTTGACCCTCTATTATATTGTTTCTTAATTAATCAAATAGTTGCCAACAACCAGATTTCAATGCCTGAGTTACCTTTAAATAGAACAAGATATGCTAGGGTATATGTGACCATGGAAGCTATTTTTAAAAATGCTGACTAGATTCAAAAATACTTCTCTAAAATGAGTCTTGGGACACAGACTCTCCTGATGACAAAGTTCTGCCTTCAATAACTTGTATTTGAATTTTATCCGTAACATCCCCTCAGAGGAAAGGCATCTCCACCAGGGCAAACAGCTCACAGAGCACTGCTCATAGTGTGAAAGGTACCTAGAATAAATCACCTGGTTTTCAGCTTCCTGAACTGTATCCAGTTCCTGGTACCCTATTCAGCTCTCAGGTTTAGACACTACAACACATTCTGCAAACTGTCTCAGTTACAGAATTGGCTTCGATACAATTCTGGACCCAAAGTCAGTCATGAAACTGAAGTACAGAAGCTTATAGCTGAAGACAAGAAAAACCACCAACCATTAAAGATGGAAAACTTTTGTGTTTATGGCTTTAGTTTGTTGGGGTTTTGCATTTATTTTTAAAAAACACCATTTAGCAGGAAAATTCTACAATCAATTTTCATATGGAAAGTCTTCCTCTGTAAAACCTCAGATTAACTTTAGAGAGAAATCCAAATTAAATGAAATCTGAAGCCTAATATTTTAAACTCAGAGACATTTTAGACTAGGAGAGAACAGCTACACACACAAGCCCAATTCAATTTATTTGCACTGGGAATTCCAGAGATAAAAGGAATTACAAAAGCTTTCTTCATGAGACTTGTAGTCAGACTTCAGCAGCAACAAAAGACACGTGCCAGCAGATCGTAAGCACTGGCTACAAACATAAAGAGGCAGAAGGCTACTCAGACAGAATCTTGAGCTTCAAATCCTTTATCAGTGAAAAGATCAATTTTAAAATCAATACTAGTATTGGATGCTTAGTCAATACAAAGCAAACTGGAGAATTATGCTTTTACAGACTGTTCATAACAAGCCTGACCAAAAAAAACCCTCCCATGCAGCCAGTAGCCTTTGCATAATCTTATCAGGAAAAGCAGCCTATAAAGAATTGCATTATCCCAAAGCATGCTATTAAAAGCACAGCAAGGAATCTCTTATTTTCTTACTGGTAGCACAGTAATGTTTTTATTCACAGAAATATAAAAAGGAAACAATGTTTCAAAATTATTGTAACAAATACAACACGTTAACATTTCCCATTTCTCTCGCTGTCATGAAATTGCTTGTCATTAGCATCACGTGGACAAACCAAAAAAAATAACAGTTCCCAAACAGGGACCAGAAGACTTACTGATAAAGAACTTAATTTTCTAAAACATCCTAAAGATATCTAAGCATGCCACAGGTTGATTTATGGGCATACCTTGGGAGCACTTCAACCATTGATCACAGGAGCAATCTATCACCACAAAAAATACAGAAAAAATTCACTAGGAAGTGTCTTAAACTGCAGATGCAGTTGGATTTCCATGCAAACACAGCATTGAAGTCCAAACAATAGTCATGTCAAGAACAGAAGAAATACCATATAACATTGATGATAAAGAGGATTAGAGATTATGTCACAAATTGTGTGCAACATCATGTTCAACATGAGCTTTACATGAAGAAAAACTATGAAGGGAAAGCAATACATGTCAGAACAGATCAGTAATCTGATTCATATGCTAGAGCTTCCCCTCCCCATTCTCCCACCCCCACATCTGTTGCTGAATAAAAAAATCATACCTCCTAAAAAGACTGTAATTACATTACTCGTCCCAGGCAGCTGTCATTGAAAAGAAACATCCCTACCCTTCCTGTAGAAAAAAAAAAAAATCCCAGTACATTTTAGGTAATAAATGACCTCCTCTATTTATCTGTTAAGTTATACCCAAGAAATTTTTAGAATGTGAGATAACTCCAGCCACAAAACCAAAACCATCTCTCTGGCTTATGAATTATTTTACCAATATCCTGCAATTCTAAGACTTTTATTCCTTGTATTACATGCCTTAAGCTATTTTATTAGCACTGGTATATGTGAAAGTGTCACATATTAGGAGTTACACTATTCTCAACCTTTGATAAAGTGATCCAAGCCACCAACAAATTTAACTATACTAAACATTATGCCTCCCTATGTAAAAGCAAAAACCAAACCAGACCCAAACAAAACACATACACACACCCCTCCAAAAACAAAGCATCCAGACAAAAAAAAACCACAACAAAACGTTGTTTGATCTAGGGTTGTAAGGCAATAAAACAAGATCAGCATGTAAACCCTTTATCCTTTTCCCTTAATTACAGACATGTTTCAAGCATCAAATATCTCTGTATGTACTTGACAACTGCCATGAAAATTATTTAACAGAAATGTAAAAGCACTTTCATTGTAGCATATAAGAAAGTCTAATCCTTTAAAAATGTTTCCTCTATCATTACATCTATTTAAAATTAAGTAGGTAACAAGTGAGATAACACAGATAAATGTAAAACAATTCATTCCCATCAATAACATTCAGCTATTGCGTCCTCCTTTAAAAACATGTTAATTTCTCCTAAATTACTTACAAGCTTTAAGGCAAACATTAGGCAGTTATGCTAGTCTGGTGCTTAAAATAAACATTAGTAGCTACTCAAAAGTGCCATTCAAAAGACCCCTTAGGTTTCAGTCTCAATTTTAACTTGAAATCTCCTTACCAAAAAAATGCATGTTCTACAGAATAAATGAGCGTACATAATTTTGAGCAACATATTCTTTCTTTTTCTTTAAGGTACAAACTGTACAGGAAAACCACCATGTTCAAATCCAATTTACTATACTCCTTCATAAATGCCTAGTATTTCCCAAGTAGCATTTAAAGCCTCCAAAGTTACAGGTTTCGTTCTTACTGCTTTTGAGAAGGCAGGACATTTAAAAAACTGCTGAAGAACAGAGAGGTCCCAAGTTTCCTTCACAGCACAGAACTGTGCAGGGTGCAGAACTAAATTTCATGCCAAAGTACAATACAAGTGGAGTGAGGATTCCTCCTTGCAATTTACTGCTTTCTGTGAAGTCCTTTGAAGGAAACTAATAGTCATCATCACCAGAATATTAAGACCAGAGAAACACAGTAGGCATAAGAAGAAAACCATTTGCCAGTTACAAGGAAAGAATCAAAACTAAAAAAAAAAAAAAAAAAAAAAAAAAGCAACATGGCTATTTTGTCACTTGTTAACTACAGGATACCAAATATTGTAACATCTTTAGGATATTGAGTTGGGTTTTGGGGCAACAGAGTAAGACTCATCTCTATAACAAGCAAGTTATACTAGCACATGGATGTGTCCAAAAAACGTATTTCAAAGGCTATTTGGTTGGAATTCTTTTCTTTTAATCAAAGTCTTGAAAAGTAACCAAATAAAGATTGATTGATACCTGCTACTGCTTTCTTTATTAAGGTTATCTTCTACTCTGAAAATTTTCCCTTTGGGTAACATGTAAATTTTCCAGTACCATGTATTGAAAACTGCTTAGGCTGAAGAGACTATCCACACATTTAGTCTGGCATCAAGGAGTGCCTTCTCTACCATATGATGACCATTTTTGGCTTTTAAAAACTTTCTCCTACACTCTAAGTGTACATCATTCAAGTCTGGCTTTCCACAGTAGTCATGGCAGTTTATTGAATGACCCTTGCAAACTCTTGGTTAGTGTTTTTGCTGACCTTCATTCACCTGTCCTGCCTGGTTTTCTCACTGGATGAAATTTTCTTTCTGCACTTAACTTACTTTAGAATAATAATTTATGCCCGTACAAAAGCCAGCGTAAACTGACGCTACTTCATGAACTTCACAGTGTATGTTCACAACTAAATAATAAAATTATGAGCCAGAGTAGGCATTTCCTCAACCATGTTCTTCAGGAATCATATACATTTCTGTTACCTTTTTTATTACAGCAGGGAAAATCAACCAGAAGTTCAAAGTAACTGCTGAAATATTATATACATATAAAATGGGGGTCATATATTACCATGACATTGGTCCCAAGGCACTGAAGTCTATTAAAAACACTAACTAAATCTGGAGTCCTGATGGCATAATTTGATCTTTAGGTTACTGACTTAATTCACTTTGAACAACAGTTCTAGTAGTAAACTCTTCTGAAAACAGACACCCAAGGGTTTTTCTCTGTTACAGAAACCCAATTCCACACTTCACTATAAACTTAAGATATCTCTCAAATACTGAAGAAAGCTGAATTAACTATTAAATAAAAAACAAAAAAAGGTAACATCATGTTGCAAATGCACTTTAGTCTTCATTCCTGCAACAAATTTTTCCAACTGCATTACTAAAAGAGTAAGAAAGACAGCTTGTACAAGTAAATGTTTGGGGCAAAGCCAGTGGCATTAATGACTGATGAGCTTTCCTAAAATCAGTGAAACAAAACTAGCAGAAGATTATACCTGTGTGTGGAAATGTAGTGTACAGCTGTTGCAGCAGGTTATTCAACACCTAAGCATCTTCACTGTTTCATTATGGAAAAAAACCTACTTCCTCTTTAGGCTACATTCAAAGAAGCTCTAGAGCTAAATTTGATGTAAATTCCATTGTTAGCTACAACTTCTGCTAATTATTGAGTCAAATCACTGAAGGATTGCAGGTATGGCCTGCACTAAAGTTTTTACTCCCACAAGGACACTGCAGAGAAAGATTCCCTATAAACTCCCTGTAGCCATTGTTAGCACACCTCTACTCCCCATATCGGTCAGAGGTCCACTACAGGCACTTGGGGCTCCAAAGTGATACTGCACTTAGCATCCTTAACGATTGATCAGTGTTAGGCAATCATCTGTAATGTGTACAGACACATATTAAAACCTTCAGATAAAACATGTGCATGAGCATCTGAAAATCACAGAAAAGCATTACAGAATGAGTCGCATCATTACAAACCTCAGTTGTGTATGACTAAGGCAGATTCACAAATTCACTATGAGCTTGGAAACAGTTCACTGCATCCAGCTCTGCAATTAGACAGAAGATTAATTCTTCTTCATAAATTTTAATGGTGCTGTATGAACACAACATAAAATTCTTTAGCAATAACAGGATTTGGCATACAAATCCTAACAGTTGGTATCCCTAGCAACTGGAAGACCTTTTAGACATTTCTTTTTTCCATGCTTACTAAACCTAAACCAGCTTGATGCTCTCAAGCTAGAAGCCCACTTAACTACTTTACTTAGCTTTCACCTCCAAAAGCCTGCTAATGGAAAGGCAGAGGAAGCAGCTACTTGCAGTATCAGAATACCATGAACCCAGAAGACTCTCACCAACATATACACTGAGGACCAGCTAGGGGAGTTTCCTCTTGTGAGAACCATAACATGCAGGGGGAGACTACAATCTACCTCAGCCTGAGCAATCTCTGTCTAGACAATAAAAACACTGGTTCACTACTTCCAAATTACATCCACAAAACAAACCTGATCATCGTCATCATTTACATAAGTAGACATTATGGGGAAAGCATCCTTTACTGTTTGGGTTACTATCTCCATCAATAGCAATAGAGAGTTTTTATGCTGTATAAATTCCAGCCACAAGCTTATAGGATAAGCAGAAGTTGAAGCAGAATGATTAAGTTCTGATCAGCAGAGAGAAGTCTGCAAATACATTTCAATGAGTACATGTACTTTAAGTTTGGTTTGGAGTTTTGTAGGGTTGGTGTTTGGCACTTTATATGTTAAGTTTAGAAGAGAACTTTAATGTTCTTTTGCTTTTTTCTGACATGTAGCTTCCACAACATTCAAGAAGAAACTCTTTTCTGAGACACTGGAGTCTTGCTGAAATGAGGCAACCCAGCCCTCACAAGGAAAAAAAAAAAAAAACAAACCAAAAACCACACACACACAAAAACAAAAAACCCAGAAAAGTGCGTGAGCTGATTCTCACAACTCAGAATCTCCCCACTTCCCCCTCCCCTCTAAGTTAAGTCTCACATTTATTTCCTTCCTATGTGAATATTGCATGTATTCTTCATGTTAACTCTAATGATCAAATTAAAGCAAGAATGCCAGAGGACTTGATATATTTTTGCTTTTTTACTTTTCACACCTTGAGCCTTAATACAAAGAACGGTTTTCACCTGAACTTTCACCTTTAACCAATTAATGGAAGAATAAAACCAAACCAAATCTTTCCATTTTAGGACAGAAACCCCAAAATATTACAACTCTTATTACTGCGCTACCACTTAACAGCTGGAGACTACTTCCAGGGAAGGACGCTACTTATACCAAAGTACTCAGATGAAAAACAGAATAATAATTTTCAGTGAACTTGTGATAGCCAAATATTGAGAAAAATTATTACCTTAAATTTAAAAATTAAAACAAAACCAGTACTTTTCCACAGTCACACGGATCTCTTAGGCATATCAACCATCTGTTGAACTTAACAATTTCTGGAAAACTATGTCACACAATTCACCAGAAGAAAGACTTCTTTCAGGGATACAGTTTGCCACAGTCTCTCAGAAAATACTTAAAAGACATCATGCTTGTTTTCCCAATAGTTCCTTGGTTTCCATACAGCAAGAGAAAAAGAAAAACACAGAGACAAGAGGCATGTCTGTAAAAAGCAGATGTCTGTGTTACATATATTTACTGCTATATCTATCAACAGATTACTTATGTTTTGGGTTTGGAAGGAATGTTTGTTTTTTTTTTTGTTTTGCACAATACATATTTATATGTGCAATCTATACATAGTAAAAGAGATTCCTACAGGTAAAAATACCATTAAAATTGCATATATTTTCAGTATTTCTTTTTTGTACTAACCATTAATGTAATATGAATCTACAGAGTCTTCTTAACTGGGAGACAACAGGATACAGTATTTAGTGATCAAACAACACTTTTGTATGTTCACAAATCAAAGAAAGTCAAAAGATAAAAAACAAAACACTGATGCCTTTTAAATGGAAAAAGACTAAGCTTATACCTATAGGACACACTAGAAAGACAGGCTTTAGTATAGTATTTTTGTTAGTTTTTAACAAAGACAGGAATGTTATTAAAACTACTTTTCTATCCAACCTATTGTAAAGAAACTGCTACTACTTGACAGCTAACAGTGAACAATGACTGCCGGTACAAGCAGGCTGCACTCATTTCAAGGAAAACATTAAAACCCCCTGATGCAGTTTGCAACTTCCTTCAGTAATTTATCTGACTTTTGAAGCAGGCTCGCTGTCCCTGTAAGGTGCTGCTCTCACAGCATCCCCCGCAGTGTGCTACAGCTGCACCCCTGCGCGCTCTGCAGCGCTCCAGCAATGCCGCATCCTGCGGCCAAACCACTGCCTGCCACCGGCACTCCACCCTGTCCGAGCAAACTGAAACCTTCCTCTTACCTCCACTTCCTTGCTCTTCTCTTTGTTTGTGCCCATTGAACTTCTCCCATTGCTGGCAGTCTCCCGCGCTGGAACTACAGAAATCTGCTGGAGTGGCATTTTTACAGAGCTGCAGGTTGCCAGTACCTGTTTGGATGCCTGATATCTTCACTCCCCCCGAGTAGCCCACCTGTATAATTGTTCATATCCTCTCTTTGCCAAGCTCAGTTCTAAATAAAAAGGGGAAAATATTATTTGAGAAACGGTGTAGCCAGGGTCTTCCATCAAAAGGAAAAAAAAAATTAACAAAGCAGAGCAAATTGCAAACACAAGCGAGAGACAGCAAAGAAAGAAGTAAGGCACAACAATCCAGGGAGTTTCACATGCTTAGAGTGATGAGTTGCTGCAAGTCTGTGTTCCTGGAGCACCCCGCCATACCACTATCCCCCAAGAGCACTGTGGGAGACAATTCAATTTCTGTGTTACCTAATAACTGTCATGGAAACCAAGGAAACCCAGGTCTCACAGGCCCTTATTAGCAATCGCTTCCCGCTAATGGCATCAGCTCCCACATTTGCAGCAGCTGCCACTTCTGCTTTTGTCTCCCATCCGATTCCACAGGAGCCCACTGAGCACCCCAGACACTGCCTCGCACCCACTAGGTACAGCAGCAGAAGGCTGGGAAGCTTAGTGTCCTATTTTGGAGGCAAAATCTCCTCCTTTAAAAGCACAGGAGAGCTTGCTGTGTCCTTCATACGTCTACAATAATCTGCTTAGGTCAAAGGATCTGCCTTGAAGTGAGGAGTAGCGGTGAGCAAGCGAGGTGTAAAAAGAAAGACAAGACTGGGAGGGATTGCAAATGTGCCTTTCTGAGATTGATAGTAAAATGTTAACTCTTTGCTGCGCTCGTCTTTTCCCGAACTTGCCCAGAAGCCAGCTCAGCAGGATGAGCCAGAAGCAGACACACACGTGCCTTTACAGGCACACGCACCCCGACAATGTCACTTACGTGAGCTTCTCCACCCCAACAGCTTCAGTGCTCTCAGTCACCGTGGAGCAAAACACTCAGGAAAACTGTTTCAGCATTTCCCCACCCCTTAAAGTGCAAAATAATAGAAGAAAATCCCAGGCGCTGTATTACAAAAATGGATATGAAGAAAGGAAACTCCTACCTACTTCTCTAAAAAAATTATTATTCTTGATAAGTATTAGGGATGCCAGGAAAACTGATTTTGATTTAAAATAGTAAAGAAATTATTAAATTAGAAGTCAAATTCTTAGCTGTATAAATTATTCTGTATAAATAATGCAGGAATGAAAGAAAAATAAATCCCCCACCAGGCACCAAAAATGTTTTAATATGCTGTCAATTAAAGGGAAAAAATATATTACCCAAGCCCTGAAATACATCATCTTTATTTCCAGCTGTACAGAGTGGCACTTAGAATTCTGACAAGAAATAATAGCATTATAAACAGCCTGGGTTCTCTTACAAAGCCAGTGGGGAGGATTTAAAATACTGTTGATTCACTACTCCACTACTTTAGTTACTATTTCTCAGTCTGAGTTAATAGAGCTTACAAAGGACTAGCCTGAGATAAATTGAGATCTGGTTCAGGTTGCCATCCTGATTTTACATCACTGATTTAAACTAAGGTATATTGACCTGCTGTAAGAGAAGAGTTTATAAATGCATTAGCAAAGAAACATAATCTATGCTAGGAGTTTAGAGATGCTGCAAATATGTGCACATCTTTATATTTATAGATTTATAACATATATATTCTATTTATAGTTACTTAACAGATTTACAAAGAATAAAATTAAAGTTTATTGCCATTTACACAGTTCCTTTTACATATTTTTAGTTATGTTTAACATGCTAATTCCACTTTTAATTTCCAGTATTCCAAAATCAGTTTGACTGTAAGTTTAAATAATTTCCAATGTACACAGGGAGATTTTTTATATAAATAAAGGAAAAAACTACAAGCTCCAGCTCTACCAAGGCAGTGGTAAATCAAAAATTTATTTCAGAAATATTCAAAGATAGGAAATGTTATATACAAGGCTAGTAAAGTTTAACTTTCAACTTAAACTTTATTATAAGGAAATTCCTTTTTAGTTCAATAGAATTATTTAAAGCTACAGAAAAAATCTTTTCCTTCCTCTGAGGTACAACCAGATTAAGAATTGCTAAACCTGACTCTGCTTTGTCATGATAATCCCTCACCTCTTTGATAAAAATATTGACAGAAGACTAGAGGGTTAGTGGCATTAAAATGGAACCTTCCTGTAAATGTGCTTTCATGTCTAGTAAAGCTTTAAAAAGTCAACCTGCCTTTGATACTCTGCCAATAATTCTGCATTAGAAATCATATGAACTTGAGATTTAAATCAGAGATTTCTGGGTTAACCAGTAAGCACTTTAATCTCATCTATGTCTGTTTTAGCCAGAATAAAGACCTTACAGGGTGTGATGTACTTAGTTCTTTCTAAAATGATGCTAGGCCCCTTTTTTCCCCCACAGTGAACCTGTAACATCAATATGTAATAACAAAACCCCCTAGTTCCAAACAAGGGCTGTATTTTTAATATTAGGTAGGTCTATACTTGCATTCTGCTTAACTATTTCACTAATTACATTTCTTCACCATTGGAGACTTCAAATTCATGTGCAATTGTCTTCCCTATACACATGCTGAATATGGCTCTTCTCAGCCTAAGTGCTAAAACAAGTGGCATAACAACCAAGGCTCATGCTGCTACACCCAGAAATAGAGATCACCACTGCTCCATGATAAGGAAGCTGTTAGAAAGTACAGGGCATATACAAATGCATATTGTAAAAGTCAGTGGCAGAGGTGTGGTAGGCATCATTTTTCATTAGAATTAAGTTTAGTTTTCCATCTTTGCTTTTTCAAGTTTACTATGGTAGAATTATAAAACAAAAAACTTTTGCACAGATGTTAATACAACTATGATCTCAGAACACCAGAGCACATCTTAAAGAAACAACAAAACTACTGATTTCAATTTACAACGTGTTTTTAGCTCCCAGAGTCCCTAAGTTGTAAGCAAAGTGATTTTATATATATACACACACAACCCTCCTTATTAGAAAATATATTCACTTTCACTCATCCTCCATGGCAAACAGGCTGTGGTGTCCTATTTAAAGAACACTAATTTTGGCAAATGTACCACCCAAAGAGTCGCCATTTCAGAGCCATGCCCCATGTGAAGGACAGTGTGATAGCTGCTCGGTGAAGTATGAAGCTGCTGTGCAAAGCAGCATGATAGTGTTTCAATCTCAGGAGGATAACAAAAACAAAAGAGAACTGGAGCAGGTGAAAATTACATTGGCCAAAAAAAGGAGTATGTGTTGGGTGTTCATTAGTAATTGATTTACATTAATATAATTCACAGTCCTTCCAAGTAAGTACAGAAAAGAGAAGTACCACCCCTCCCTTCTCTTGCTTATTGCTCAAAACCCTACTATAATCCCGTCTCAGATAAGCCAAAGAATCCAACTTTATTTTCAGTCACCCAACACCTTCCCCTTGGTACATACTTTAAGAGTACCAATCAGATCTTGGTGACCATGAAGGAAACTGAGACAAAAGGAATAATTTCCTGGTGTCTCACAATGTAGGTCTGTTCCCTAGCTGTGGACTACCCTTTGTTTCTGCTTTCACCTGCAACATATGAAATCTTTTCATCTATTCCCTCCACACATGGCTCCAAGGGTATAGCATCCTCTCTCACACTCAGGACACACAGACATTCCTTCCACAAAACATCCCTAGAGGCACTTCCATAAGAATCTGGGAGCAAAAAGGATCAGAATTATAACCCTATGCACACACACTCTTTGTTTTTAGAGCACATCACCTTCTCAGCATACCCATTTACAGAAACTATGAAGACAATCTGGTCAGCTATGGTTAATGGTTCAACCATAGTGATGCAAGTGCCAATGAGAGAATGAAAGACAGCAATACAAAACTTTTGTAACACAATTGCAAGGAAACAATGTACTAGTGTACTGGTAGTTCACTGGCAGCTTACATACAATAGCTCTGCTTTTATATAATAGCCCAGCCATCACTAACAGAAAAATTTGTACAAGACTCTTGAATTGAAAAAAACATAATTTTACCTAACACTATCAAAACCAGGAAATTCTAGCTCTTTTTTACTCACACAAAATCATCCTTAGATAAGAAGCACTGCAGCTTTTATATGATCTTTCAGCAAAAAGCTATATTGAAGTTAAAAAAAATCATTGTGGACATAAAATACAAGTTGGTTGTTTGGACTCCACAATTATTTGTCACAAAGACACATTAGCTACAAATACTCAACATGCAAAAAGGCATAGACATATAGTCTATAGTCCTGAGATTTAGGAATGACTTTCACTTTCCCAAAAACTTAAAAAGAGCAGTTACAAGCACTGTGCATGCTATGTTCCCTTTACCACCAGGGATTGCTTCTCTTGTAATCACAACTTGGGTACAGAGACAAAAGTCTGAACTCTACAGCAGCTGTGGAAGCAGATGGATACTAGTAGGTAATCAACTGGCATGAGTACAGTCACTTTACCTAGAAGAAGCTTCTAACACTCAAATTAAAAGTGCAACTAGCATTCGTCTAATGCAGACCAAACAGGACTGTTGTAAACCAATCCCTTGGGTTTCCATAGCATCCTGAAGCTGACACTAGAACCAATTAAAGTTTTCAGATAAATGAAAAATTCCTTTAGATTCTCTCCCAGGCCTTAACCCTACACGAGCACAAAGTTAATCATGGAATTAGGGCAAACATGAAAAACATCTTTAGCCAAGCACAAGTATTTCAAAGCAGTATATTCCAGATGGGAATGGGAAATGGGTTTTTCTCTGCTATCTGAATATGTCCTAAATACTGTGCTGCACTGTGGGCTGGCTTCACATGGAGGAGCATCAGGAATGCAAGTTTTCAGCAGAACTCATGTTCAAGTAAGTCCTTAGCAAAAACAAAATTTAAAAGTTATTTTAAAAACTTGATAGAAATTGCATTCTTCACAAATAAGAATGAATGAGTGTGAAATATATTAGAAGCTGCTTTTTAAATGCCAGATGAAGTTGGTGTAGACTTGAATGAAGCCATCATGTTATTAGATCCTCAGGGAAGTTTTGACAGCTTTTTTCCTTGCTTCCTTCAGCTTTGCAATTGACTGAACTGCTGAGAAGTACCACGTAATGTAATATGGTGCATTAGAGCAATAGAGGTGTATTAAAGGTATTAAGGAAGCAATAAACTGAAAATTTCAAACTAATGTCCAGATATTTTTCTACATTGCCATTCATAGGATAGTGTATGTTATTACACATCATTTCATCAACAGCATCACTAAGCACAGGTAATCTTCCCCTCCACTGAGAAACTAACACAAGTCAGTGCAAGCACAGAGGAATCAATTTGCCACTTTTATATTCTGTGCAAATATATTACCCAAGTAGAACATCTTAGAACATTTCTAGATCATCGGAAAATCTAAGGTCACAGAATGGTACAAGTCAAAAGACAAGTTAAAAATCATAAAGTAATAGTTGAGACTGAATTAAAATATGACTGGTACCTCAAATAAAAGTTTACCCAGCCAAAACTTAGGTTGATGAAGGTGAGATATGAAACGACAGAATGGTGATAAATCAGATAAAATGTTGCTCCCAGCTATTAAAACCAATTATCTTTGTTATCTCCCAGCAAAGAGAATTAAAACCAACTGATTTTCACTGCCAAACACAAAGACCTTCACGGATGCCTGCAGTGTAGTGTTTGCATTAAACTTACTTTAGTTAAGTTAAACCAAGCATTCTATTTCCTCATCACACTAGAGCGTCTCCTTGAAATAGGGAACAAGGGAAGACTTGTAAAGTTCTAAAAACTGCCAGTAACATGAACAGCTCATTTACAATTTTTGTTTAAATGTAACTAGAACTTATAAAAACAATCAGAAAAAGTAAATTACCAACTTTTAGGCAGAATGGGCAGACTGTATTTAACCAATTTACACTAAAAAAGAACTGAAATGATGCTGTTAAAGTGTCCATTGAAGAAATTATTTATGCTAGAGTGACACTTAGCTGCTCACTACACAGACAGGACTTCTACTATGTTTATTCTAATTTACAATATCCATCTTGTGTGTATGCCCATATGTACCAGGAGGTCCTATTACCTCTGTAGTTTGGGTGTGAAGAACATTTACCTTCATAATGAACTCTCAGGCACCCCTCTGCTTACAAATGTTGCAGACCTTCCACAACATAAAGCCAGTATAATTTAATAGCAATATATATTTTTATATCTATTTATAATATACAAAATTATGTTCCTGCATTTGTAGTGGTGGAAGTAATCTGCACGCCATGCTGCCTAGCTGCTCATTTCCACCAGCACACAAAATTTAAATGGTGCTGTCCATGTGCCTCTTCAGAGAAAAAGGTAAATAAAAACATGGCCACACAAAGGATTATTTCCCACTTCTAAATGACATACAGGAAGAAGGTATTTAAACAGCTCTCTAACATAAAGCAGTTGACAGTCTTTATGACAGAAGCATCAAAATTTAGCAAGCAGTGGAATCCACCTGCTCAGTTTTGGGTTAAATGCTGCAAAGCTGAATAGATTAATCTTAAAGAGTTCCAGCATTGCTTGTTAAGAACGGACTCAAGTTCTTGGCCAGCTTTCAAAGCTGTCAGTCAACACAGGAGGATGGAGGCACAATCCTGGGAGACCTGGACAACCTTCTAGAGGAGAGCAGGAGAAACAGGATGAGGTTCAATAGTACAAGCAACCTAGTTACAGCACTGGGAGACTAGAAAAAATAAATTGGGCAGAAGCCAGGAGCTCAAACTGATTTAAGGATCAGTCTGGATCAGCATATTCCTTTATGAAAGGATGTCCAGAAAATGCTAGTTGTCATCAGCAAAAACATAAACATTGTCCCAGGATGCACCAACTAAGTTATTTCCAATTCTTCTTAGTCCTGAACAAAGTACACCAGTAATTTCCTCAAATACTAGACTTTTTTTTTTTCCTCATCGTCTGATCACCATCAAAGAGATCCTGAACTTGAACACAGTAGGAAAATTATTTGCTAACCCACCTGCTTCTGTTACTAGTCACATATAATTATACTCGAAGACCATGATTGATGCAGATATTCCAGTACACAGTATTATGCTATGAACTGTGTTCTCAATTGTTATTTGATGAAGAAAAAATACAGATGAACAATTTGTGATCAAAAAATAAAAAGTCCATTTGTGTGAATATTTAAAGTTTACAGACTTTCAATTTCGAGATTTTCCATGCTTGATAAGCATTATTTGTTTTGTGAATCTCAGCTGCTAGAATGTTTAAGGAACATAAAAAAATAAGACATAATTTAAACACACAAATAATATTCACTAAAACCACTTTTTTAAAGATATTTCTTCTCAACTTCCTACAGGTGTCTATCATTGATTATACTCTATTTTCTCCCTTTATTTCACATGGCTACCTGATCTCCTTATAAACACTGCTATTTCTCTTCTAATCTCGTCTGCTGTGACCCCTTTCTCCTTCTCCATGCAAAATTTTATCTATGTCTAAATACTTACATTTCAAAAACTATAATTTCTCTTATTTGAGTATTTTATTCTGTAACCTGCTTTACTGACAATAACTTAATTTTTAAACATTCTATACTGAACACATATTTGACCTTATGTCCAATTTGTACCTTGTCTGGCTTCAAAACTTCCCTCACTGCTTCAGAGAGGAAGTCTCAATGCCAGCATGATAAGGATGTCATTAAATTACAAAAGCATGAAATTAGAAAGTATCTGTAGAAACTAACATTACAGAGGTGGAAAATTCATTTTAAACTTGCTGGTGTTTTTGACCCAGAAATTCCCCTGGCTTCTTAATTTTAAGGAAACTATAAAAAGTGAGATTATGCTTCTCTTTAATGCTATGAAATAGCTTAAATGACTTCTTATACCAAGATTCATTTCTAACTCATAGTTCATCTATAGGATTAACCCACTTTAAAACCACAGATTTCACATTCTTGAATCATTTTCTTTATAGTATCACAGAATAGGAAGGTTGGAAGGGACCGCAGTGGGTCATCTGGTCCAACTTCTCTGCTCAGGCAGCTCATCAACATGAGTATCTTCAAGTGAGGGAGACTCTACACCACCTCTGGTCACTCACACAGTAAAGAAGTTCTTCCTCGTGTTCAGATGGAACTGTCTGTGCATAAGTTTCTGCCCATTGCCTCTTGTCCTATGGTTCAGCACCACTACATAGAGCCTGGCTGCACTCTCTTGGCAACCACCCTTCAGATACTGACAGACATTGATGAGGTCCCATCTCAGCTGTCTCTTTTTGAGGCTGAACAGGCCAGTTCCATCAGCTTATTCTTACAAGATAAATGCTTCAGTCCCTTCACCATCTTTACTGATTTACCTGTAGTGAATCCATGCTGACTACTCCTGACAGTCCTTGTCCTCCATGTGGGTGGAGATGGCCCTCAGGATGAGTTGTTCCATCACGTCATCAGAGTCTGAGATGGGGCTGGCTGGCCAGTAGTTCCTTGGATCCCCTTTCTTGCCCTCTTGGAAGCCTGGGGCGACATTTGTTTCCTTCTAGTCCTCAGGCACCTTTCCTCATCAGCAAGACCATTCAAAGACAATCAAGAGCAGTCTAGTGATGCTGTCCATCTCTCTCAGCACTCACAGATGCATACCATCAGGGCCTATGGACTTGTGGATGTCAAGGCTTCACCACTCGGTGTTCTCTAACCCAATCCTCCTTGACTAAGGGAAAATCCTTCTTACAACATGACTTCATCCTGGTCTCCTGAGTCGGAGATTCTAGAGGGCTGGTCTTGCCAGTGAAGGCCCCTGGAAAGGTGGCATTCTGTAACTCAGCCTTCTCTGTGCCCTCTGTTACCAGGGTCCCCCATCCATTTAGTAACAGGCCCACATTAGCCTTACTTTTCCTTTTATTATTAATGTATTTGAAGAAGTCCTTTTTGCTTTCCCTAACATCCTCAGCCAGATTTAATTTCAAATGGGCCTTGACCTTGTCTCATTTCTGCTTTGACAATCTCTCTATATTCATTCAAGCAGCCTGACCATTCTGCTTCCATCGCTTGTGTGTTCCCTGCTTAGGCTCAAGCCTAAACTCAATGAGTTGAGTAACAGGAGTTCTTTATCCATACAGATCTCTCGCTGCCTATGCCCAAATTTGCTCATTGGGATGCATCATTCTTGAGCCTAGAGGAAGCGACCTTTGAATATCAACCAACTCTGCTGGACTCCTCTTTCCCGCAGGGCCTGTTCCCATGGGGTTCTTCCAAGAATATCCCTTAAGAGGACAAAATTTTCTCTCCTGAAGCCCATGTTTGTGATCTTACTTTCTACCCTACTTGCTCTTTTGCTCATGCTAAACTTCACAATTTCATGGTCAAAGCCCAATATTTTGCTTTAATACCCAAATATCTCCTAAGTTTAAGAATAAGCACTATTGTAAGTGGGTGACACTGCTAAATTACTGCCATTCACCTATTGTGTGATTTTGAATTAGAAGGAAGTAATTTGGTTGTATTTGCTTATTTTGTTACTCAGTAGCTCTGTATTTTGCTAACAACTTGAACCTCCTGCACATTTAAGTGCTTTTGTTTCATTCTGTAAGGAAATTATTGATGTTTTTCAATTAAAGTGTAAGCCCAGAAGGAACTGATGTCCGACTGATACCTGGGGTCAGCAGCCTTGTTTGCCCGAATAAACAGACATTAAGAACAGAACATCCATGTAAATGAGCCACCAGAGGGAGCTCATCTAGCCTGATGAGTATAATAGAACTATATTGACACTGGCAAAAGTTAATTAAACATTTTTACAGGGGTCACTGAGTTCAAAACAAAGCACAATCCCTGGCTGAAATTCTACATGCCTGAGAAGATAATGAAATCAGAAAAAAGTTATTTCTTTAACAAACATGGACTGTATTTCAGATTAAACGAAGATAATTAAGTTTAGGAATCTGTGATACAGCATTCTTCTAAACAAGCACAAGACTTCTTCATCCGTCTTTGTTTTATCCAGATAAGAATTAAACTACAAGACAAACTACATTAAACTGCAAGACAAAAAAAATGGGATTAATTTTGTAATTTAATCTTAAAATTGTAAAAGTATACCAAAAGCAGAATCACATAACTAGTTCAAAGATATTAATTTCTAAACAAATAGAGTTTGGCATTATGATGCTTACGTACTTCTGCAATCAATTATTACACTTTTATGGACACTGCCATACCAACTTAGGAGTTTATTATCACAATACAGCTTTCTCATTTTAAATTGTAGCAGTTCAGAAAACAAATCCCTTGAGTTCCTGTTCTGAAGGATCCCCTGATTACTTTCAAAGTTGTGAATATTTTTTGAAAAGCAATACTGAAATAAAACTTATTGATTTTTGTGTGTTGCTTACTGACCGAGGAATCAAGAGTCTGGCAGGAGGTTATTTTGGCTGTTACTTTTCCATGGAGCTTAGCATCTAACAGTGGTAATTCAGCAGGGCACATGCAGTAGGAAAAAGACAAAATTATTTCCTAAAGGAAAAGCACCCTCCAACATAAACTCCCAGACTTATCATTGCAACTCTCCCTATGTATTTCTGAAGAATATAGATCTTAAATATTCCTTCCAAATCAACACACTTCTTCCACAGATTTAATTATATATTTGTGTTACCCCCATTACCAACTGTCTAAACACTGTAAGATTAATTTGATCATACTTCTATCTTACCTTTGCCTGCATGCTTTGCTTTGGAAGATAAAATTAAATGTAATGTGCTATTTCATTTATCTCTTCTTTCAGACTTCAATGAAAAACTGAATTTTCACCAATACCACATAAAAGTAGTACTTTATGGAGTTAACCCCCGAGCAATGTGAGGATATTGTGAAAAGCACTTGTTCTGTAATCACACTCCTACTTAATCACTGGAAGAAAATCCAGCCTAAGATGATCCTATACCAGTTACAGTTTTTTAAAGTTCCACTAAGCACTTCAGAGTGCCCACCTCCTCCACACAGCTATTTCACCTTCACTGAGCGTGATTTTTCATCATTTGCCCATAGCAATCAAAAACAATCAGGGAAAGAAGTTACAATTGCTCTCTAGTACACTTTCTGAAGTCATCTTTTCCAGGAATATTTTCAGATACAAGTAAGATTTTCTTGTTTTTCTCACTGAAAAACTGCATGTTTTTAAAAGAGTCAGAAGTGGTTATTAAGAGCCTAAATGAACAAAGGGTCAAGATCTGTCAATCTCCTGATTAAAAACAGCTAATAAATTCATTTTCAGGACTGAAATAAGATTTACTACCCATCCCCCTTGTGCTATAAACATATGCAGTTTCTTCACATCACATACTGATTAAAAGTTTACTTTGACCTGTTGAGTACTTGACCGAGTACCATTACATTATCAATTGTCACTCATGTTTTTATAGCATAACAGTTTAAGACTCTCTAGGAGTGACTTCCAAACACTAGCAACAGTTCCCAGACCATTTATACTCTGCAAAGGAAAACACAATTTTATAAAGCTCAAGTTTATGGAAGTAAGAGTCTTCATCTCCCATTCTCTGAGCAGCACAGATATCCCAGATCTGAAAGTTAGAATTACACTATAACACCTCCAAGATGTGAAACCACTCCCACCTATCTGCTTCTGGGATTTAAAAGCAACCATTAAACACACGAGCGAAATCACAGCCAGAAAACCTGCTGTGATCACATTAAAAAGCTATCCTTTTCACTCTAGTGATGAATTTAATCTACACTGAATATATTTGGAAATTTTTCTTGATTTGTCCTTTGTTTTCTTCAGAGAGAATTTAGTGAAATATGAGTCTTACCAGGAAAAAGGCACACTAGATAGCAAATATGCTTCATGACATGCTTCAATGAACTGGTTCGGATTAAAGTAAGAGAAATCTAGAAACACAAAATACTTTTGGATCAGAAACTGAGTATTTTCTGAAGTTAGCAAAATCTCCATTTCAGCCAAACATTTTTGGGGGGAGATTTCAAAAATTCCTTTAGGAAAGCTTGCAAAGATAACATTTCCATGTTTCCCAGAAGTCTCAAAGCACACTGAAAAAAAGTCTACACCTTAAAATATTCACAGAAACTATTGAGGCACTTTTTCCTAACATTATCCATTGATACACACTTTGTAGATTCTAGTATTTTAAGAAACATTTACTTATAATAATGTTCTATCTCATACATAGATTGTAGAATTTCCTCCTACTTGGCTCTTGCTCCCTCCCTCCAATATTCTTCAGCTGCCTGACAAGGTATTTTATCACCTAAATCTCATCCCACTGGACTTTTCCAGCTTAAGTAGTAAACTTAAACCAACTTAATCGAAAACCCAGAGCTTTCTTATCTCACCAAAATTCTCATTTCAGATAGAAAATGCAGTTAAAAATGACCCCTCACTGGCAGTAAGTAAAACTGAAGTGACACAAAACAGAATAAGACCTATAATAACAATACTGTAACATGCATTTACCAGAAAGACTAAAAAGCTGGTGTCTGTAAGACACAAAGCAATGAATGAAGCAGTTTTATTCTCTCCTATTACTCAGCTAAGAATGAAATGCTTCCCACAGCCCTGAGCTGTTGCAGTTCCACTAGCTTAAAAAAGATTGTGTCAACTAAGCCACAGCTATTAGTGGCACTGGGTCAAGAGTTTCATTGCATTTGTGACGCAAAGGCAAAATTTTCCCTCACTGCTGCACACTGTGCAGCCCACCCTGGATCCAATTAATAGCAGGTATAAATCCGTTTTTAGATCAAGTGCCCTACAGTTGCAATTTTTGGAACTGTTTGCTTTAGAAAAGCATTGAAATTTCCCACTGTTGCCTGAGCACAAGTCCCTGGCAGCACATGAGTAACAAAAAGCTGAGAGCTGCCCTTCTCTGAATTGCACAGCTCAGTTTACTCAAGGCAGAGGATGACTACGAGCATGACGCACGTAGGAGCACCTGCCTTCCATGCTGTCTGCTCAGCTATGGGTGCAATTTCTTCATTTAACCAAAACTCTTTTTTGTTTGTTTTTGTTTGTTTGTTTTAAGTGACTTTCCTTGTAAGCTTCTTGACAAGCAACTTTCTCTCAACCAGAAAATACGGGATAAAGGACAGAACTAAACTATACTTGAAGAAAAAGCCACTACTGTAAAACTCTATTTTCAACCCACATGTTTCTTGTACATTTAGACATTAGGCACTCCTACAGGAGAAAAATATTTCTTTATATGTGTGCCATGTCTAGAAAATTAGAAACCCAGTCTAAATAAAATTAGAACTTTCAGGCTATATTAACATAAAATTTCACTTGTTAAAAACAACAGAAAGAATAAAAAATCTCTGATTTCAAAGAATCATTGCAATCCTTCCTACCTCACACTCCTGGCAATAACAACAGTGCCCAACTTATGTCTGTAAATACCATCTGGTCAAATTATAATACCACCTTTCAAATTATTCAGAGATCACAACTCTGAAAATATCTAAGCATGGGTATTGGGGTACTTTTCTTGCAACAAAGAAAGGAGACTATTGCTATGACTTATTCTAACATCAAGTAAGTGGATAAGCTTATATAGGTGCAGCTTAACATTGCTGCAAGGTCATAAACATTCACTGTGACACTCCCACCCCATCAGATTCACTTAAATAGTATGAAATCTACAAAATTTCCACCTGCAGAAATATTGATGAAGAGGACAGGTCATGCAACTGGTAGAGATGAATGATGAAGAACAAAAGTGAATAAAGTAATGGAAGATGCACAGAGGTAGGTCAGAAACAGGAAGCAAGAGCCTGTTAAATGAAATTTTAAGGAATAAATTTCATAAATTGTAAAAGGTTGGCATTCTTATAGCATAAAATCAACCTAAATAATTCAGTTACAGGTTGTAGTTAAAATCAACTACATTGAGAATCAGAAGATATTTAGATGCTTTGTTGATAGAATTGTTTCTAGTATATATTAGCAAAATCCAAATTTAGGTCTCAGATGAGATTTAAAAGAGCTAATAAGAGAATTTTTAGTTGTTATTGGTTAAGAATACATATCTCCAGATGAATTCACATTTTCCTGCTTCAGAGTGTTCAACATCCCATCATTCCACTTAATAACAATACTTGTACTAATAGCATAGCTGTACTTAAATGCATTTCTCAAATATAACAAAATTCTTATTAATGGTGGCATCTTTGAAAATTTATTTATGTGGACTATTAAAAACATTACAATTCAGAGAAATCTCCTGGAAAAAAAATAATGGCTTCTTTTTATATATTTTTGTCTCATACTTCTGCTTATGCATAGGTCTTCTCTATTTTGTATATTTAGCTCCATGAAAATACAGTGTGATTTACTTAGGGGTGGAACAAAAAAGCAATGTAATTTAAAATAAAAGACGTTCAATCTCTTCCACAACAAAAAATCTCAGTCTATGGTCAGAAAAGAATTGCTGTGATTTTGCTTTCCCAAGAACTGAACATCAGCTTTCAATCTCTCTTTGTGAGCAGTGCAGTTACACTTTGTCAGCTCTCGGGAAATGTCTTCATTCTATCAGCTCACACAAAGACAGCTCCAGTCTGACACACCAGCACTGCCAAGGCAGTACATGCGAGGGCAGAGCCTCCACAGCCCCTCCTCAGTGCCATAGCTGGGCTCCTTCTCCACCACAGGAGAAGGCTTGGCTGTTCACCTGTGAGCACATGGAAGCCAGCCTGTTACTGAGCTGGTGGAACCAGAAGACACTCCTGATGGGAGCACCTAGGAAACCGAGGCTGCCAGGGTCACTCCAGGATCTTCCTGCCTGCTGTTGATTGAGACAAAGGGAGTCATTACAGATAATTAATCTTCTTTAACACTACTCCCACCTCTTCAACAGATCATTTCAATATGAAAGCCAAGTTTATTTCAAAATGGAAGCTGTTGCTTCTCAGGGTCTGCAGTGTCAGCATGATCCCAAGACTGTAGAAGTCCTTGTTTCCCAGCCCATGCAGCCAAAGAAGGAGTCTGAAATGCATAGGATCAGCTTCTCAAGGTTGTTTATTTTTCCTTATCTATAACATTCTTTCTCCAACCTGCTGAGCTCTATCTAGCAAGGAGGCCATGGCATTCTGTGTGCCACCTCAGCCAGTGTTTACATTTTATACTCCAACTACGTGTATTATGTTTACAATATTGGGCCAATAGCTATCATCTATGTTAGACAGTCTGCCTCTACCTTAAACCAATAGAAAAGTGTCACCATCACATGAAGGCATGGAGGACAAGAAGAAGGCGGATAGGACACGCCCAAATCCCTCCATCTTGTACCCCCTGAACCACATTCTAAAAACCCCAAAATTCTACTTGTTCACCCTGTGTTAACTATCACATTACTCAAAGCCTTGTAGCTTGTAATTCCTCATACAAAGTTGGCAGTTTTTTCCACGGGCTAAAATCGAAGCCACAGGTGTTTTTTTTACTCCATGCCAAGGTCTTCGAGCCTCGTGCCAGGGTCTCCAGACAGCCAGGGCAGCCAGAGGGATGTCCTGGACTCCAACAGTTGCTATCCTGTTTCTCTAATGGATTTACAGTGGGGAAATAGTGTATATACACAATCCTACCCTTAGCCACATAAAGTGTGTACGGTCTCCCCTCCAAAGCAACAACTCTCTTCTGCAAAGTCAGATGTCTGGACAAATTTCATGCTCTGAAATCAACACAGAAAATTAGTGCTGTCAGTGCTAACAGCCTCAGGAATTAACTTTCTGGACACTTTACCCAACCAAGTAACAAAACAAAATAAGTTTTTACTTTTGCAGGAATTCTTAAATGATTCCTGCAAAACATTTCAGGAATGGCATCTTCCAAATGAATACAACACTAATACCTATCATTCCTCTCTGACCTGTGCAGCGCCTGATGCCTCAGCAGGAAACCCACACATACAAGGAATCACACACCTCTAGTCCAGCCACATCACCAACCTCAGAACAAGCTGACTGAGACAGATTGCAGGGTGTACCTGCCAAGAAATACTAGCTGTAACTACAGTTACAACTATGTGGTTTAACTATTTAAATACTAAAAATACCACCTATCAGGACTATTTTTCCAATTTTACTGCTAATAACAAGACAATTGAACATGGAAAGGCCAAGGACTGCAGCAACACCTATGGAATGCTAGTAATGAGAGGTGGCAATAGTGCAAAAAACCCTTGTTTTCTCAAGATCTTCTACCTAGCTCTGTATGATGCAAACTATGTACACTGCTGGGCTATTCAACCAAAAAATCCCAAAAGCTACTGATAAGCTCCTAGCCAACAGGAAGCTGCAGATAGCACAAGCAGACAAGTTTTGCTTGTTTACTTACCGTTAGAATATAGACTGATTAATCACAAAAGCAGAAACACATCAGTATTCCTACTGCTTTCCTGTCTGTTTGATGTCACTCTTCAGGTTGTTTTCTGTTAAATAAACCTTCTGCCAATAGTCACAGCCACAAACCAAGAGCTGTACAAAGACGGTATCTTGAAGAGTGGGGGGTACAAAAGTCATACAAAATCTAAAACCACAAACAAGCTATCAGAGATTATTGCACAGCTGAAAGTCAATGCTCCCACAATGCACACAATTTAAAAAAGGAAATAAAAACAACCCCAGTGTTGCAGCTACACAGACCTGACATTAATGCTAAACTAGTTAATTGAGGAGCAAAAGCACCTCTTGACATTCTAACTGTTTTCTAGCTAGCAATTTCTTATGATTCATGCAGTGTAGGTTTACCTGAAATAGACTACAACAAGAAAAATAAAAGTAATTACAGAAGTATGAATTTGCCTCTCCTATTCAAGTTTAGAGGCAAGAGCTTAGATATTTTTTCCCAGGAATCAGTGAATCCTTAAACCATTCTCACATGAATCAGCCCATAAAAATAGTGATATCTTTGGTTCATTACATTAATCAATAATTTTCCTCTTTAGCTCTGTGGAAGGCACAAGAAGGCACAAGAAGGCCACAACCACGACATTCCTTCCAACTCTATCAGTAGTCTACAACAAGAGTAACCCTGTAGAATGACATTTCCTCAGACAAACACCTAAAACCTGCCTTCAGAGGAGAGAGACAACACTCAGTGACACATCAACTTCTAGGCAACATGAAGGAAAAAAATGAAAGTGGCTTCTCTACCAATGTGAGGTTTCTCAGGAGTGTTCTGCTTTCAGTGGGTCCAAAGAAGCTCCCCAGAGAGAAGTGTGCTTGTTTGGACAGTCTGGAGGTCCTCATGCCCCCCTTGCACCTCTATGACAACACAATCCTTCCACACTGTAAATTATCAGAACTGGAGTTGAACCTTTTGTCTCCTGGGAAGCTAAAACAATAATAGCACACTTCACCCAAAACTGGTGTATTTGTTAAATGGTCTGAATTAGATCATAAAGAGTTTTCTTTGTACTTTTTCTAGTATCATTATGAATCTTCCTCTGAAGATTCATAATTACACTTTTTGCAGAACAATTATTTGCAAACAGACAAAAAAAATTCACTGACTCCTAATCCCAGGTAACCTTTCCTGTCAAAGGACTAACTGTGGAGAAATATCCAATAAATGCAAGAAGCAGGTGAAGTAAAAATGTCAGGCTACACACCAATGCTCATTCCCTCCCTCCCAAGCTACTGCTGCAGCATGGCCAAGACAGTCAAGAGGAACAGATGCAAATTCAGTCTTGAGAGAGGCTGTGAAGCCAAATCTTGTTGCACTATTTGGAAGCATATACTGCACCCACACTGTGCCAAATGATGGAATCAAAACATTTATAATTTTGCCCATACATTCTCTAAACCTACACATAATTAACCAGAGATATATTAATAAGAATACATAGAACTAATGTGTATTTTCACAACATTGAAAATAAACTAAGAAGTTTCTTCTACTGAATTTGAAAAACTTTAGATCAATCAAAAATAACAATTATTGTTCAGAGATACTCACTGCTTGTATCATTCCCTTTATTCTCGCCCAATGGACCTCTATTTTTTTATTAATTGAAACAGTATCTTACCTTCTGCTCCTCAGAATTCTTTGCAATATTTTTTCTTTTGTTTGTGTCCTTTTTTTCCATCAGCTCTTTTTCAACTTTAGCACTGCTTAGGTCATGAGGACCTATAAAACTCTTAATTTTTAAGGCATCTTCCAGAATTCTCCAGCTTTCCTTACATTCAGCAGCTAATGAAGCCAGGCCTAATGGACTATGAATGCTGTCTGTGCACTTGTTAACTAGCACCATCTTGATATCTACACATGCATTGTGACCAGAGATTTAGGAATTTTATGCCTAGAGAAAATATTAACTGACAGTAATATTTTACTGACGGTAAAGAATAAAATATGTTAGTTTAGTTTCATCAGTGGTCTTTACTGTGTCAACATATTGAACTTACAGGACACTTTTCCTGACCACTACTTTCAGTGAATACTAGGTACCACATATTTTTTAAAACAAAGAAATTTCATGGAGCCTGTCCCCTTATTTCACCTTCAGCAAATCATAGTTAATAGGTCTGATTTTAACAAAGCATGAAATTACACCTCACACAGTAAATTAACAAGGAACAACAGGGACAGCTGTTGTATTTCTTCTTGTCATCAGTTCAGATATATCTATTTATATTCCTCAGTATATCCCTTATTAAAAACAAAATCTACATAACATGTAATGAAGCAAAACATGCAAGACCTTTGCAATAATTCTACTCTCCTTACTCAGCAATTCAGGTTTGTACAAATTTATGATCAGTATGCAGAAATGCACAATTAAAACTTGTATTTCTCTATACATATTTACAAAAGCTGACATGGAAACATATGCCAGGTAATTCCTGATATTAAAGTTCAAATCTAAGTTCAGTTCAGAAAGACAAGAGCAGGCATGGGGAGAGCAGTGGAAGATTCACTCCCTGGTGATCAATGAAACCTTAATTAGAGCTGTGCATGGCACTTCTTGAAAATTAATGTGCTCTTAGGGAATTGGAATTTTCTACAGCAAAAAAGTCTATGTTAGTGTTCACCAGTTTCCATAGATAGCGCTTCAATTCTTACTACAGATTTTGGTAGTTTGTTTCTGGGGTTTTTTTTTTGAAGTCTTTCCTTTTGATGCACTTGCACTGGACTCTCACCAAGATCTCCAAATAATTGACCCAGCCCTGTAGCTGTGAATCAAGAGAAGATACTCCAGAGATTTTGGATTTTTTCAGAGGGCATGAATAGGAGAAAAAGCTAAGTTCTTGAAAATCCAGAAAGGGATTTTCAAAGAAAATTAGGAACACTTGTTGCTGTGCATCAGCAAACATGCCTTTCCTAAATGGGAATAATTTACTGTGTAAAGAGAACATTTCTACTCTTAAATTTCTGTCAAGGTGAATGGCTAGCATATTAAGAACTTCTGGTTCATATCCAGAACTCCTTGTTCTTCTATAAATATATAACAGTAGACTTTGTGCTACTCCTTGTTTTACACAGAACATGTTATGATGGGTATAATTTTGATCTTTTGTAAGCACAGGACTGAAATATTATTTTAATAGTATCTAGTTGAACACAGAACAATCCAGTTGTGGTGGGGGGAAAGGTAGAAAAAGATCCTTATTTTCTTACTTGTAGCCTTTAAGTACTTAAAGGGAACTTATAAACGAGAGGGAGAGTAACTTTTTACACAAGTGGAAAATTATAAGACAAGTGGAAGGAGTTTTAAACTAAAAGAGGGGAGATTTAGATTGGATGTTAGGAAGAAATTCTTTATTTGGAGCTAGGAAGGCACTGGAACAGGCTGCACAGGGAAGTTGTGGATGCCTCATCCCTGGAGGTGTTCAAGCCCAGGCTGGATGGGGCTCTGAGAAACCTGCTCCAGTGGAAGCTCTCATGAAATGATCTTTATGGTCGCTTCCAACCCAAACTATTCTACAATGCTATGATTTGTTAGACAGCTAATATTAATAGAAATACATGGAAATTCCTTTGGGAAGAAAAATATAACTATTACAGAACTGATCATAATTCATTGCCACCAAAATCTACAAATCTCAATGAGTTATCCTGTTTGTCTATGTATCATGACAGCCAGTTTTATAACACTGATTAATTCAGAATACTCACAAGTTCATTAAATGTATAACAGAAAAGCTTCTAATCAATATAAAAATTAGCAGTATGGAATTATTTTTAGCAAAAAGACAAATAAGTTGGAACTATGCAATGGTTAAAAATGCTAGCATTCTCTGTCTTGTAGCAACTCGTACTCATAACATTATTATAATAACAACATCCTTTTCCTCCCTATGTTGTTTTTTTCTGTTTATACCAATACAATGGTTGAGTATGTGAATTATAAAGTCAATTGCAGTCTACAGTAAGAAATATTATAGAATATTGCCAGCTCTTTAAACAGACTTCAGAATTGTCTATAACTATATAGTAGTAGACAATGTTTCAAATATTTTAGATGAGGAAAAAAAAAATTTTCTTCTATTTTTTTCCTCAAATGCAGACACACTATTAAAAACAGAATGTTTGCAGGATTCCCAACAATGCATTTGTTATCTGGGAGGCTGCAAATGTACTTTACTGCTCAGTGTGCAATACAACACTCAGCGTTTGCATCCTGTCAGGGACTTTTCTCCATGTTCTCACCTATGATTTTTCCAAGTCACTTCTGTACTTTTGTCCCAACTGTTGTCTTATCTTCACTGAATATAAATATCTCTAATGGATACACACCCACCCACATGCATACATATACATGTGCACACAAAATACCAGGATTTCTCAGGGAGACACAAAGAATATAACAAGAGCAATTAAATAAAAGAGAAGACAAAATTGAAATAAATTAGTCTATTCTACCTCAATCTTTTATCTTATCATTTGTGTTCTTTTAAGGCTACTGTTATGATACTGGAAATCCACCTGACTATTGCTAAGTAATTAAACCTATCAAATAATACTGAACATCTGACTAATTCAATTATTAAGACAGCATTATCAGAGGAGCACTTTTTCTTCTCTCTTCCTTGACTAATTGTAAAGTCTCCTTGAATTGTCCTGAAATAGCCCATCTGGATTCTTTGACAAAACCAAAATAAATACTCCAATGTTGGAGTAATTTTAATGCACTTAGGATAACACAGGACAATTGCTAAAGTTGCACCAGTACTGTGTGAATATTTATATAATAAGGACAATAACATTCAGCTTCGACTTGAATTAAGACTTTAATTTCTAATAGATTTGCTTGTATTGGTAGGTACTTTACAGTTGTCTCAAGTTACATCAGAGTAGTAAAGAAATACTCAGACAAAGAAGCACATTTTGAAGAAAACCAAATAAATATCAGATTTTTCTGAAACTTCATAAGGAGTTTGGAATGTGGAGGGCCAGTGTTTACAAGTTCTTATTTGATTGAATATGTTATGTCAAACTAAACTACCTATTCTACCCACATATAGGTGTTGCTGCTGCTTTAAAATAGAGTGCTAGATAACAAAAAAAATCTGAAATTATTACTTTTAAAGAATTAAACACCTCCTATCAGTTTTGCAACATTTTCCAGTAGTGCTTTTCCCCTTATAATTTTCAAGAACTTGCTATCTAGGTGATGCGTAGTTCAACTATGATAATTACATCCAAAAGGGAAGAAATTAACATATTGCTGAAATTGTAGCTTGCAAACTCCCAATCTCCTTCAGGGTATACTTTTTTGGCATATTTACATATTTTCAAATTATATCTTTTGACAGGGACTAAGAACTTAGGTATTCTGTTCTAAGCTCTACCACCACTGACGTGAATCTGCCAAAATCAAGCCTAATGTTTTTGGTTTCTTGTGTAAAATGGATCTTTTAATATTCTTCTTGCAATTTTGCTAGGAGGCCAAGTTCATATCTCCCAATTTAAGTATTTTGATGTCAACAATTAGACTCAAGATGAAACCCACAGTTTAAATCCGTAGGTGGATTTTATTGTGAGATATATAAAAAATTAAATTAGTTCATTTTAGCTTGAAGAAAATTCTTTGCCACAAGTGACACAACTGTAAAGGGGACTATCATATCATTTAATAACTCTGAATCCCAAAGATGTCTCAATCACAGCAGGCACCCGCACATGAAATCTTTGCAAAGAGCTTTTAGTAGTAGTTTCACACTCTCATACAAGTTTGAATAATTTTTACCCTTTACTTTTAAAATAATTTCTGAAAAACAAGTAATTGCAGCTTAGCATGCATCACAGTGGATGTATAATCTGTAATGAAACAGCATGAAAATCTTGCTTGTTGGATTCTAAACCTTAACAGGTTTTAGGGAAAATGTGAGATTTAGTTATTTACTTAGAGGAAAAATGTTTGTTTGGGCTTTACTACAATACAGAGAGTGAATAACAGCACATGTTACCACATAATGCACTTGGAAAGGTTTCCTTCATAATTAAGCTGCAAGTCAAAATGCCAAAATGAAGTTGTTGTTTTTTTTTTTCCCACCACAGTATGATATGAATTAATATTTAACAACAGAAAAGAAGAACTTACAGGTAAAGCAATCTTTCAGAAAATTTCTGCTATGACAGAGCTTCATGTGACCTTTCACATTACTTCCTGGGTTCATTTCCTAGAAGAAACAGAAACACATGTGAAACCAGTTGCTGTGTTAAAATAGCATCTATTTCATTGCCTTAAAACAGGTTATGAAGCAAGGTTTGGGAAAACCTTTTAAGCTGATGTCTTCCAAAAGGCATAACCTAAAGAAAAAATTCTGGACTTGAAAGGTAGTCTTAAATAATTTTTATCAAATCCTGTACCAGATATTGATATCCATTAAACTTTCTGTAGACTCTCAGACTGATTTGAGATTAGTCCTTGACCTTCCTTAGCACAGGGAAGTCATACATGATCTTCCCTCTATTAATTACACTTGTACAATGCCTGCACATAGCCAGCTAACCCATATGGCATTAGCAGGATAACATTCAAATATACAAAGCTTAATAAAACAAAACAAAACAAAAAAAAGCCAAAACATGTAATTAGCACTCCAACAATGTTTTTTATACATATTTGCTCACAAAACAAAGACTAAATTACACAAAACACTTAACTGTAATAGTTATCTCATAAGAATAGCAAGTACAAGTCCTGCAAGGGACTCGAGCCAGTTAAAGAATGGAGGTGCACACGCAGCTGTGGTGGGTATTTGCAGCAGAAAGCTCCATCCTGGGGGGCAGTGAATCCCACAGCTGCTGCTTGGGGAGGTTTGCAGCCTGCTGGAGACTCGGGTCAGGGCATTGCAAAAGGCTGCTGCAGACTATGACCCTCTGCTGCTCTTCCATATGAGCACCGAAGATGATGCCAGAGGCAATGAAGAAAGCATCAAGCACTGATTATGCTGCTGATTATGTGGGGGATGGGGTCAAATGCATGGAGACCCCAGGCAGTTTTCTCTTCAATCCTTCCAGAAAGGCAGAAGGGTGAAAAAGGAAGCAACAGATCCCATAAGAATTTTTTGTGCAGTTGGTGTGGGCTATGGGCTTTTAGATTTTAAATGATCATGGGATGTTCTACAAGAACAGAGGATGGTTTAGCAGAGATGCTGCCTACATAGGTGGATAAAAACATTTTGCCAACAGGCAGGCCAACCCAGTAACGAGAATTCAAACCAGGAATAACAGGAGTAGGAGAGCATGACCAGCAATCAAGAGAGGAAGTAAAGAACCAGGCTGGCAAGCAGAGAGTACGGGGAAATGTCAACAGGAAGAAATTTGTAAGCAAAAATCCAGGGTTTGTTGAGGTCCCACCCCAACTGTGTACATGTAGATAGGGAAATGCCTTCCAGGCAGCAGTATAGTAAAGGTATTCTATCTTTTCTGGGAAAAAAGCATGCTTTTGTGCCTCTTCATATAGCCTGTTTGCTAATGCACACAGCAGAGAAAACAGGACAAATTAAGAGGTCTGCATGCAGTTGGAGAATTTAAACTTCACTGGGATCACAGACATGGGTAGATAGCTCATATAAACTTGAAAAGTTAAAGTTTCTGCTGGTGCTGTGCAACATAAGGAAGGCTATGAACAATGGTCTCTCCGTCGCAAGATATGAATGAAAAGATATCTCCTGATGGAAACTTGTCACAAAAGTTATGCAGAAGGCCAATACACTGAATGCTCTCTTCACTGACAAAACCATCCCTCAGCTATCACAGGTCCCTGAAACCCATAGGAAAGCCTGGAGCAAGGCAGATTTCCTCTCAGTGGAGGAGCACAGGTTAGGAAGCATTTAAACAAACTGGACACACACAGATCCATGGGCCATAATGAGATGCATTGCACATATTGAGGGTTGGCTGATGGCATTGTGAGAGCACTCAATCACTGAAAGATCAAAAAGGATAACAGATCAAGGTGAAGGGAGGAATCTGTGAAGACTGGAAGAGAATAAATATCACCTCTACTTTCAAGAAATTCAGTCCCAGCATCACCTCAACTCCTAGGAAAGGAATGGAGAAAATAAACCTGAAAGCCATTGCCAAACAGAGGAGGAATAAGAACATATTTGGACATGGCAAGCATGAATACATGGAGGAGAAATTGTGCCTGACCAACCTGATAGCCTTTCACAATGAGCAGGCTGACCCAGTGGACAAGGCCAGAACACTGAACATTGTTTATCTTGACTTTAATAATGTTTCTGTCACAGCCCTGCATTTTCTTCTCCCTGAAAAACTGATGAAATACAAAAGAGATGAATGGAGAGTAAGGCACACAGAAAAGTGACTGAACTTCTGGCCAAAAAAGGTTGTGAATTAGAAGCACCAAGTTCACCAGAGGCTAGTCATCAAAGGCACACACCAAGTGTCAATACAAAAGCCAGTACTGCTCAGCAACTCATCAATAACTTGCAAGTTGAGACACAATGCATAGAAATACTAAAAAGCTAAGAGTAGCTGATACAGAGGATTTTCCTGCCATTCAGAAAAACCTTGAGAGGCTCATGAAGTTCAATACGGGGAAAAGGTGTAGTGCTGCACTTGGCAGGAATAATCCTATGCATGTTGGCAGAAAAGGACTTGAGGGACAACAACAAGCCGGCCATGAGCCAGCAGCATGACCTCACAGCACAGAAGTTGCACAGCAACCCACGCAAGAGCATCACCCGTACAGTGAGGGAGACCATCCTTCCTCTCTGCTCAGCACTGGTGAGCCACCCTGAATGCTGTAGTGGGTGGCTCAGAACTGGGCCCAAGAAAGACAAAGTTACTGCAGCAAGGCCAGCTAAAGTTCATGGAGGCAAGAGTAAAGGATTGGAGCATGTTTTGTATGAGGAGAGGCTGTGAGAGGTGGGGACCTCAAGAAGAGAAGGCTCAGTGGGATCTGTCCTATGCTTATTCTGCCACTTGATCGGTGGTAGAATAAGGAAGGCAGAAATTCTCAGTGGTATCAAGTGAAAGGACAAGAGGAAACAGGCACAAATCAAACACAAGGGATCCCATTTAAACATGTTTTTTTCCTATGAGGGTGGTCAACCAAGCTCCCCAAGATGCATCTCCATCCTTGCAAACGTCCAAAATCCTACAGGGCACAGTCCTGGGCAATATGTGCTAGCTGACCCTGTGACCCTGCTCTGACCAAAGGGCTAGACAGTATCCAGAAATCCCTTCCAACCACAACAATTCTATGATTCTGGAAAATTATTTATTTAACTGGTCTCTGCTTAAAATAAATTGGAAAGAGGTTAAATTAATCACCCATGAAATTTCTTCTCCACAATGCATGGGGGGAAAGAAGTATAATCAACTTTATTGTGCTTTAGCTAGTGTAAAAAGGTTATAGCTAGAAATATATGCAAACTCTGACCCTAATGGATGTCAACATGTCTTTTGGGCTCCAGGATATTGATGGCAAGATTTTAAAACCATAGATTAAAAGCAACAGAAGAAATTCAGATGCTTTGATCCAATTAGTTGGATCTGCAGATATTCAAAACCCAGCTGGATGTGTTCTTGTGTTATCTGCTCTAGCTGACTCTGCCTTGGCATGGGGGTTGGACCAGATGATCTCCAGAGGTCATTTTCAACCCTAACAATTCTGTGATTCTGTCATTGTGAAAGATAAACATTTTCCCCAATAATTCCTGCTGCTAATGCTCCTAGTTTCCCATGAGAAAGCAGAACATAAATAAACACAGAACTTCAGATTAGTATTCAAATCTGATATTTAAAATGTATTAATAACCAATGCATCAAATGTATTTCCTTTCATAATGGAATGGTATACTGAAAAGCCAACAAACTGCTCTGACCACTCAAAATAGTTGGCTGACATGCACACTAAAAATGTGAATCACCTGCATGGTGTTCAGTGGAATAGAATTTCATGGCATTCTATACTAAAGGAAAACACCAACACTTATGTAAACATTAATAGGTTTATGACAGCATCTCCCAAAGAATTGTTCCACTCCTGTAGAGATATCAACCAGTGGAATAAGTTTTATAAGTCATGAAGAACAGAACCACAATTAGACTGTAGAAAATCCGAAGAAATATTTTATAATCAACATATTACTTAGAGGGAAAAAAAAAATCCTTTAGCAGTTGAAGTCATACATCTTCAAGGGATCAGATAAAGCTTTTATTTTTCCATAAGCTTTTTCTTTCTGCAAGTTTGAATTTGGGTTGTTGAAAAGAAATTACTATTAATTATATTTTAAAATTTCTAATGACTTATTTCCTTAGATAAAAAGTAAACAGCATGTGCCTATTTTATTTGTTGCCAGGCAGAACAAAGAACACAAGTTAAAGAGAAATACGGTGTATTTCTGCACACAGGTACTCATACAAAGGCATGTTATATGTACATAGTCACATGGGCATCTTTTGTGTTCACGTTACTATGGAAACAAACTTGTGTGTAATCAAACATGATTACAAATACATTCTAGCTCTTAAACAGAGTATGAGTCTTTTCATTCTTAAATCAAGGATAAAAGCTGATTTATAAGATTATAGAAGAGATGCCAGTAGTAAAGAGCATCTGAAGCTAACAAAATTATAATATCTGAAATACAAAGATTTTTCATTTCATACTGTTTGTGTACTTAAATGTAACTTCAGAGACTAGCCCAAAACAGCAGCAGATTATGACAAAGTAAGGACACTACAGATTTTGCATATACAGAAGATGTGGCAGATAAACCTGGCATTTTCTTTGATTTCTTGAAAACAAAATTTATAGGAAACTTTCACTGTGGAACTACTCATATCAAACAGCATACCCATTTAAAAAAGGGCAAATCAAAGAACTGTTATATAGATTTACGTTCCTGTTTTCCTATTTTTCTCACAGAGCATTAAACAATCTCTATTCAATACCTGTATCTGTTTTATTTATCTTGGTCCATCTGCTCTGCAAATGTTCTTGCAAAGCAGTTTCCCATGGCAACACCAAATATCACATAGACTCAGTCTTCTGTCAAAGCCCTTCTAACTGATCTACTCTTGAATTTCAAACAGCATATTTTCCTGCAGTATTTAAGTAAATAATAGATGGAGGATTTCTTCAAGAAAAAAAAAAAAAAACACATGAATGAAATAAATACCCATTAATAAGCCCCACTCTTCAAGCATTTATTTTTTTATTTTATTGTTTTGATAACTTCATATTCAAGACTACTACATTTAAATAATCTAAGACTGTGAGAACCCCGAGCTTGGTTTGGGGTCCCGTGTGGTGGTAAAGTCTCTCCTCCAACCCGTGCTTCCAAAGAAAAACTCCGCAGGCTCTTGTTGTTTGGTCTCAAGGCAGTTTATTGCAAGTTATCTACAAGATTGTCTTCTCTGCTGCGGTTAGCTCAGCAGCTTAGGCAGAGGCACACACACACCCTGACACCCTCTCTATCTGCTGTCTTCTTCTTCTCTCTCCCCGCCCAGGGCTGCTGCTATCTTTTATATGATATATTACGTGCTATATTTTTACAGTTTTCCCCCAATACCTATTACCTATATTACCAAGTGCTTTTCTACCCTAAACCAATCTGTGAGTACCAACATCACCAAGAACATGGAGGCAAGGAAGAAGGAGGAGGAAGGACAGGATCAGCCCACTTTCCTCCATCTTAGAACTTCTGACCCCCATGTACAAAGTAAAAACCCCCCTGTACAATACTAAAAAATTTCCCCTCTGTTTTGTAACTACTTTTACTATACTATCTAACACTTTGTGACTGCTTGTTCCACCTTCAAAGTTGGTAACTCATTCCATGGCTCAAACTCAAAATCACAGCTGTTTGCAGCTGCCTGCCAGGGTCTAAAATGCTTCTGACCAAGGCCTGGAACCTCTAAAAATGTCTGAGAGACATTCTGAGTTCCAACATAAGACAAGGTGAAAGATATGTTATTTAAAAATCCTATCAATCTGATGGTAGTTTTTACTTGATTAAAATTTCAAAATCTATATGTTACATGTAGCAAAACAAATTGTGCAAAAGCTTTAAAGAATAAGGAAATAATATGTTGAAACGTAAATTTTGGAATGAAAAGACCACAATGGCTGCTTACTGTGGGACAACTTCTGATAGACTTCATCACCTACAAATTATTACTAGCCAGCCCCTCTAATTTTTACATCCTCATATTTATAATGCTCAAATACATATGAGGAAAATTTTCAATACATTTTCATTCAAGTTAAACTAATAACACTGATTTCATGAAAGCAACTCCTGTTCTACCTGAGATTCTACCTTGAGAACCCATTCTCCCTAAATTAAGACATGGAAGAAACATACATTTTTTTAAGTGAAGTTATTCTGAAAAAACTCAAAGTAAGTATCAAAAAATCCCAAACTCTTCAGTAAATATCACTCTAGTCCTGAGCACACCAATTCTGCATGAAAGTGCAACACAAGCATTATTCAAGCTGTACATTAAGGAATAAATGTTCAGACTTAGGAAAAGTAGTCTACTGAATTTCAAGTCTGATATCTTTTATTTTAGATTTGTCTGACCAAAACCAAGATCAGCTAGGAACAAGCCCTATGGAGATTTGAAAAATAATCAGACCTTCTGAGCCACTTCTACACCACAACACTTTAGTTTATGGTAGTGCTTATAGCCTAGAGCTACTTGAAGAGCTACTACTATTTAGCAATCTCAGATCCATAATAAGAAACAGGATTAAATTCACACAATTTTCCATCAGCATCCCCTCGTGTCCTGGTTATGGCTGGGATAAACTTAACAGTGCCCTTAGTAGCTGGCACAGTGCTGTGTTTTGGATTCAATATGGAATAATGTTTTAACAAGCTGTTGGTTCTGGTTGCTGCTCAGCAGGGCTTACCCCAAATCAAGGACTTCTCACTGTCTTGTGCTCTGTCAGTCAGCAGGTGCACCTGAAGCTGTGAGGGAGCACAGCCAGGACAGCTGACCCCAAATGGGCAAAGGAAAATTCCACACCCCAGAATGTCACTCCAATATAACATGCCCAGTATATAAACTGGGAGAAGCTGCTGGAAGGGGCTGATCACTACTTTCAGAAGGGCTGGGAATCCATGAGCAGGGGGTGAGAAGTTGTATCATGCAATACTTGTCTTGGGGTTTATTCATACAATCAGCCTTCTCCCTCCTTCTCATTACTAATCTTATTTTTACTATTAGGATCATTATTATATTTTATTTTGTTTTAATTATTAAACCCACAAATCCTACTTTTTTTTCCTGATTCTCCTCCCCACTAGAGGGTAGAGGCAGAGAGTGGGTGAACGGCTGCCTCATAATCAGTTGCCAGCTGGGATTAAATCACCCTACTTTTCCCTGTCATTTTCTTGGGTTATTCTTGGGTTTTCCAGGCACACTCATCTGCTCACCTTGGAATTTGGCCCAAACACATTTTGCAGATTAGTCGAGATTTCTGGTCTCTATGGTGAAATTCTGTACAATTATTCTGCTATTTTTTAGTTAGAAAGGCTTCTTTACATGTTTTAGACATAAATGACACCATTGACTAATGAAGCAAAATATGGCATTTCTACAGAGCACAGGGCAGATCTTCAGTAGGAGGACAATTCAGCTGATCTGTTGTATATGCAACAAGTCAGTCCACTTTATGAATATATGCAAATATTGCTGGAGGCATAAATCCAAAATACAAATACAAGAGCCCTCTGCCTGCAAATAAGAGCACATAAATATGTCTTTACAAAACCACCTATATGCTCAGCTGCTACCTTGCCTGTGGTTTACTACCCATCAGCCAAAGTACACTGCCTACAATTATCTGTGGACAGAACTTCTATTTGTGATGAATAATAGATGCATTTTATCATTACACACTAAAAACTTTTATTCTGCGTTTTTAATAGGCCATTGAAATAAGCCTGTGGATTTATGAGTGACATGTTTATTATTCTAATGTATTTTATTTTCCAAGTAAAGACAGGTAGTATCACTGATTCTATCAGTCATTAGGGTCATCCTAAAAACTGCTATCCTTAATTGTGTAAGCCTAACCATGAATGGGTTTATTATTCTTTACTGTATACAGAGTGTTTCTCTTAAATATGTAGGTTAGTTTTGTTTGTAAGAAAATCAAAGTTAAAAATATTTCAGCCAAAATTGCAGTGAAAGCTATAAAAAGAATATTACTTTAAGTTTTCATCAAAGCACACTTACTTTATGTTTATTTGACCATTGGAGGATTAGATTTTGACTCATTTTGAAATACCATAGTAAAAACATCAGTCATTAAATGATCAGTGACAATAAATTTCATCACTTGCTACTGCCTGTGATACACGTGAGATGAACTGGCCACAAAGCAGAGCATATTTTGAAAAATATTTTTCAAATACGCTACTTCAAAAGTTATGATTTAATCTAAAAATAAAATAGAAATTCTTAGAGAACTAGCATTGTGCTTTTTCTGAAAATCTGAAAGGCTGTAATAAAGACTTTAAGTTATTACAATCTATTCTGCAAATGGCTAAGCAGCCAGGACCATGTTCATTTATGCTTTGTCCTTTTAAGCTTTCAGGGTGCTGTGTAGCCATAGTAACTATGCTTTTTTGCTGCAAAATCCATTAGCTGGTTTCAATCTGAGATTCAATACCACCATAATCAAAGCCAAAGATTAAAAAAAATTGTGATTAAGAAAAAGATTGTTGGTGACAAGCATTTCTTTTAAAAGCAATTTTTGCATATCTATGCTTTATACATAATAGCAGAAGAAACCAAAAGATTAAAAGGACATCAAAAGATAAATTCAAAATTAATTTTAAAACTAGGTTACCATCACAAATTACAAACTACTACCTCAAACTAGACAGTTCAGAGGACTAGGATAAGCTCTATTCTGCATCCTATCTGTATGTTGTTTTTAGTCACAACAGCACTAAACAACTACAAATGCCAGCTCAGTCCTAACACTGGCTACAGATAAACTAAACAAATGACATTGTCACTGTTGGCTTGAATCTCAGTTACAAGAAGGTACACTTGGTAGCCAGAAGGAGGTACATTTTTTGCAAGCAATTAGTATACTCCACAGCTGGAATTTCAAAGTGTAGGAATATATTCCACTAACCATTTATTTAAAAATAAATTCCTTGAGTCTCTGTACTCAAAGGAATACCGTATCCTTTAACTGAAAATTTTCATTGCCTCCTCAGCTATTTTACTATTAGTTCATCCTCTGCTGATTTTTCAAATTCCATTTGCTCCTGCATTATATTAGAATCAAACATGATTCAAAGATAAAATATCTGCCATGTGCAAGAAGTGTGCATATTTGGGCTGGGGAAGAGGAAGATATCCCCTAATAAGAGAAAATTATCCATACTGGCATTTTATTTCTGCATTCTAGCTCCACATCCTGCCATAGCCCTTCCTGTAACAAGCAACAAGAAAAAATGGCAAGGCTGTGTAGGGTAAAGAAAGACTGGATTATTTTTAAGAGACCACAAACACTGCAAAATGCACTCATGCTTGCATTCAATAGAATTTTAAAAAATAAACTTAGTGAGTTACCTGAATCTAAACCTTCTCCTTTTTCCCTCTAAGACATAACTTGTAAAGCTCTGACTCCACTGAAGTTAACAGCAAAACTGCCATAACCTTCACTAGAGCAAGATTTCACCCCATGTATATTTAATGACAAGGATGACACAAGAGAGGATTAAAGGTCATGCTTTCTCTGTCACCACAGCATAGGACAAAGTCATGGCTCCTACACCTAGTTTGTCCAACGATTCTGTGATCATCAGCTTGGCCCTGCTCTAAATGGGAATGACAGCACATTCCAGAAGTCACAGTATAAAGCAACACTAACGGTTTCCATGAGTTCAGCTCTGGAAGAAAGATGCCCAAAATGCATCTTTCGAAGTACTCTTGGTTCTGCCTTTCAAAGAAAAACTGACAGAGGCTCACCTTCACTTCAAAACAGTATGAGCATATTGAGGAAGGCAGGGATGTCCTTAACAGAACATTTTGACAAGACACCCTTTGTCATTAGCAGTGACTGCACAATTTCACCCAATTGGCTACAGAACAAAGTATTTCTGTATATATTGATAGAATACTCTATGAACTGAAATCTTAGAGAAGATTTTAGGTCCTTTTCCCACCCAGATGCTGCTCACAACAGGAAACCACTACCGATATTAAAAAACGCACAACAGGAAGCAGCACTGATAGTAAAAATCACAGGAAATCAAATCCAGGCCTGATAGAATTATAAAATCAATCCAAAACAAAACCAAAAACCAACCAAACAAAAACTTCAACCACAACAAATAAGAAAACCTGGAGATTTCACAGAGTGTAAAGAGGCATAGGTGCTCCCAGCAGACTTGCAAGTGCTGCAGAATCAAATGAGAGCTTTTGCAAGTAACACAGCTTAGAATGCCTTGATAAACACTAATAATTTTCTATTTCCACAGGCTTTAAATCAAAATACTGCACAGCATTGCCTATGTACATGCCTTTTTAGGTAACTTTAACATTCACCTACAGTTATTCCATAAATTTTTTTGTCCAAATTTAAAAGCCATTTTTCCTTCTTTTTCTCATTAAACTAAGAGACACCAAAATTTTAGGACACATTTTCATAGCCTTGGTTTCTCCTGGAATTAATTAAGGTGTTAATGCCTTCAAAGTCCTAAGAGTAATCCACAAGTTTTAAATTATGAGGAAATACAAGCTAAACCCATCTTTAAAACCTGAAGTACCAATTAAAATAAACTTGGAAGAGAACTAGTCATTGTAAGTTTTATTTTGTTTGACACTTGAAAACAAAAGAACTTCACACCAAAAAAATGCCCATATGTTATCTTCATCTGAGGAGGCTCTCTAAGGATGTTTTCTATGTCCTGTGTCTATGTTTCCTATTCTTTCACATAAACCTCCCTGCTTACTCTCCATTCCAGTATTCTGCAGTTGCCATAGTTACCATTTTGCATGACCACACTGTGAGTGGTGACCTCACATTCAGTAAATCCCCAAAAGCTCACAGTTTGCAAAATATTTCAAGGTTTGTGCAGAAATCTTGCCACAAATTTTCACTAAAAGACTGGCAGGTGCCAAAGCACACTCAAAGAACTGTCTCTTTTTGAAGACTGGATATTTTATTTGCTGAACTGCAAACTTTCAGCCACAATGAGAATACTGGAAGAGAATTAAGGTATAGGAACTAGAATCACAGCAAAAGTCATTAAATATATTCTAAGAATTTCAACAGGCAATTTTCACTATGATTCAAACAGTTTTAAATAAGGAAGGTGACCCAAGTGCAATCAGGTTTCCTCTTTCCAAATTCTAAAAATGACAAAGAAAAATCCTTAAAAAATCCTAAACCACAAGTTAGTAAACAGGACCCAAGTTATAGATAGCATTTATGGATTCACCTTCCATAGATGCTTTCATCACAGCTGCCATGGACACAAAAGACACAACCAGAAACCTTTCTCCAGAGCTTGACAGATGGCAAAAACAAACCATATCATGACCATAACACATAAGTCATTTAAAGTACAGTCTCATAATAAACAAAAGCAGATGTACTGGATTTCTGCATGAGGTTCCACAGCTTAGCCCTTCAGGAATAGGGAATATAAAGAACTCTGCTTAGAGGAATTGTGTGCTGTGTTTGAAACTTTATTGTGATACAGATTACTATTGACTGATATACAAAATTCAGGTACACATTGCATCTCTCCAAGAAGCAGAATTTCTAGAAATTAATCTACATTTACTAAATGCAGTGTTGGATGCTTGAACCCTGCTAGAAGCTTCCAAATAAACACTCTTGTCCCTATTTTTCCTGCAGATGAAAAACACACACATGATTATGGGAACTGTCCCACCTTCCAAATATGTGACCGTCACAAGAAATATAAGGTTAAGATTGAAGAACTTGCAGTATTTTGCTTTAATAAATTAGAATAGACTACATTTCATTCCGTTTGTTCTATTCTGTTAGATGAGATGCCTTACATGCCACTCAACTTTTGTGTTTCCTACACCCCAAATCAAAAAAGAACATGATGAGATGACAAGAACCCATCTGGATTACATTAATATGATGCTAACAAGGAAAGGGACCTAATGGAATTATGAAAACATCATATCCATCCACTTATTAGCATACATAAAACTTGTAAATCAGAATTTTTTGTCACAGAGCATCTCTAGCTCAACAGCACTAAGGATCAAATGTGAGAGAATGTTATTTTCATATTCATCCCATGATCTTTCATATGCAAAGCAGCATCACCCTGTTCCTTACCTCTCAAAACTGCACCCTTATATGAACATACTTAAAGATTCCACATTGGTTTTGACCTTAGAATAACAATGACTAAAAGCCATCTGTGACAGCCCAGCACCTTGCCATAGATTCATTTATTTCCCTGCTTGGTATGTTTGGCATCTTTCTCACTTACATTTCCCAAATTTTTTTAAATTACTCTTCTGATGACACTAACCCTGTTGATCTCAGGTTTCCCCAGGTAGACAGAGCAACTAGAAGGGTTCTTGTCTTTCCATGCTGTCCTGATATGAAAACAAGAGAACACTGGAAGATCACTAGATTAACTAGAGCCAGATGAAGCACATTTTAATGTTTCCCATGAGACTCAGAAATAAGGAAAATACATTTCTGTACTTGATGGTTGGCTTTTTAGATGAATTATGTTAACACATTATTGCCTTCTGAAAAGTATTTTGGTGTTTATGCAGAAACTACTGCATTTCCATGTGTATTTAAAAATCCTTGCTCACACCAACAGCTAGTATTAATCATGTTTTCCATCTAAAATCAAGAGTGATCAACAACAAAAACTGTCCACAGTGTTGAGCTGAAAGCACTGTGGATCAGAAGCACCAAGTCCAGCTGTAGGCCAGCCATCAAAGACACACCCCAGGAGTCAACAGGAGAGCCAATGTTGTTCAATACCTCCATCAATAACTTGCAAGGTGAGACAGAGTGCCTCTTCAGCAAGTTCACAGACAGTGCAAAATCAGAAGCAGTCAATACATCAGAGGGTTGTGCTGCTATAAAGAGGCACCTTGAGAGGCTGAGAAAAGAGCAAAATGCATGAAATGCAACAAAGAGGAAGTGCAAAGTCCTGATCCCATGGAGGAACACCAGGCAGTGTTCCTCCATGGGAACACTGTAGGGCTGGGGCCAAATTGCAGGGAAGCAGCTTTGGACCTGCCAGTCCTGGTAGACAAGCTGACCACGAGCCAGCAGCGTGCCCTCACATCAGAGATGGCTCAGAGCAACTTGACCTCTCCGGGAGGTCAAAACTTTCCCTCTGTTCAGTACTAGTGAGAAACATCTAGAGAGCTCACTCCAGCCTCAAGCTCCCCAGCACAAGAGAGCACAATGAAGGGCAACAAAGACGATAAAAGGACAAAATGAAGCTGAGAGAGATAAAGACATTCAGCATGGTGAAGAGAAGCCTCAGGGATGGGATGCATAAAAGGATGAGACGTTTGCCAATGGTGACCAGTCACAGGACAGTGGGGACTGGACACAAACTGAAATGCAGGAAATTGCAGTTAAACATCAGGAAAACCTTTCTTATTGTCAGATTGGGTAAACATTGGAAAATGTCTCCAAGGTTAATTGCAAAGTCTTCCTTCTTATATAAGCTCAAAATATGACTTGATACAGCCCTGTAGTCCCTTCCAACCTCAGTTATTCTATGATTCTCTTAAGAATGAACATGTCTGGTTTTAAAATAGGGAACCCAGGTGAGGCTTCTCACCTACACTAAGAATTAGTGTCTACACAGTATTTTGTTATGGTCCACTACGTTCTTGCATAGAGTCAACTTCATGAGGAACTAAACCACTACATTCTCATTATGTCTGTCTGTTGCTTTGGAATTATTCTCATATTCACCAGCAACAGTAGTGTTCAATTATTTGTGAAAAAAAAATCTTAACCCAAAATCTTAAACTAGGAAAAAGTATTTACAGGAATGAGTGGTTTTTTTTTTTTTTCAATTGCCTTATACTATAATTTTTTCATAATGTGAACACTTGGATTTCATTGTGTAGATTTTTCAAAGTACCATCTGTTTTTCAACAATTTTGCCATTAATAAATCTAAATCCCTGCCATCCTCATTCACTATAAAAAACAGGCATTGCATATCACTCAAAATATGAAAAAAATTCACAAAGTTTGAAACTCCCTATGAAGTAAGCTGTACCTCTAATTTTGCATTTCCTACTTATCAGACAACTGTTTTACAATTTAAATGTTACATCCACTCATCCATAACCTTCTTTTATGTTCTGTTTCAATACTTTGTGAATAGAATATTAATCTATCATTTAAATTAACATATAATTGAAGAAAACTCAGTTCTCTCAGCTCATGAATTTGAGAATTCATAGTACACAGTTGTCAAGAGATACCCAGCAAGCTGTCATGAGGAAGAAGTACTACACGTACCTTCCTGTCCCCAGATGCTGGCTCCTATTACAGACCTTCATTCCTAACACAGCAACAGGGAGTCATTCTACTTCTCCCTGAAACAATTTTTCCCACCTACCAATCCAGCTAGAATTTTCCCCTCAATTAAAATCATCACTAGCTTATTTTTTGTATGCTGAGTTTATTTAAACCTAGGTGCCTTCCAAGCTAACAGGAGGCTGCTCAGTTGACCCTTTTTCTAAAATCAAGGAAGGAAGTAAAAGCAGAAGAAAAAAACAGGAGGATTTTTGAGGTATTACTGAGTTTCAACTGTTTATGAATCTACATCTGCAGAAACCAAAAGGAAGTGTAACACCAGCTGAAGAACATATAACCAGTGACAGGGTGCATAAACTTCATAGGTCACAGGGAATCTGGTACTTGACAATAAAATACACTGGGGATGACTTAGAAGTAACAGAGATGTCATAATACAGCCTTTCATTTCTATACTATGATTTCTTACAAAGAGGATATAAGATTTGCTATCTCTGATGGTGTCACTTGGAAGCAGCATTTAATTGACTGCCTCTCCCGGTGTGCCTTTTGCTAAATTAACAAAGTCCTACTTAAAAAGCTAAAGCAAGTACAACCACAGTTCCTGCATATCTAAGATGCAATATCATGAAAATGCTGTCCAGAAGTTGGAGCAAAACATTTAAGTTCACGCCTCAGGCAATCCAGCTTCTGGAACAGGAGAAAAATTCAAGGCACTGTCTGACCAGTAGCAGCCTCACTAACTTAACATTTTCAGTCCACAATTATGTATACTATAGTCACAAAATTTCCAGTGCATAACTTCTTTTCTCTGCTAGGGAGGGTGCAGTATTATGCCTTTACATTAATTAAACCAAACCACAATACTATAATTGGTATTGAAAAATTGTGCAACATACTTTTCCAGACAATATTCCTAATCAAATTCCTTAAGTGAATGGCTGGTGTTAAGAAAAACTTAATTAAAAACTGCCATAGGATCAAAAGTATTTTTATCTGGAACTATTATTTTCACCTTTCTCAGGAAATAAAACCAAAACAAACCCGGCTCCATTTTACATATGCACAAGCAAGGTACATCATCTCAGACTTTCTTCCTAGTAAATACTCAAGGAATAACAGCATTTCAAACACTGCTACATTGAGCTATGCTATACTTCATAAACTCAAGATACCATTTGGCTACCAAAAACATGCAAACACCATCATCAGTTTATTTCTATATTTTTTCCAGTAGGTGACTTTTGAAGATCAAGGGAGCTTCACTAGAATTGAAAAAGGGTGTTAAGGTCTTAAGGCGGGGAAAAAAAAAAAAAGATACAAAAGGTAAGCTTTGTAATTTCAATAATGGCTGCTGGCATTTGCTACTGCTTCTTCTGTGAGTTGCTGCACACTGTACCGGTCACTCAAATTTACCATAATCCAGAATCCATTCAGTGGATTTACCCGCACTACTACTTCAGTCATCAACTGAAGTCATCAATTACAGTAAATTCTGATAAATTGATGCAGCAACTTTTTCCTGCAAATAATTTTGAAAGAAAAATGAAATCTTGGAGTAAGGAATTTGGTTCTAAAGGGTAACCAGAATGAAGTTTTGCACAGTCATATTCCCCATCCCTGCACTGCGGGTTTCTGTGTACTGGTCTCAGATCAAGCCTGAAATTCTGGCAAGAATCTGGTTTGTAACAAACTCCGGGCAGTTATTTTTCAATCTTCCAGAATCCTTCTAACCATTTTTAAAAATTGAACTCACAGAAGCCAGACTGCTTCTCAAAAGCCCACCTTACTGCCTTTTTTAAGCCTTTCTAGTAGCTGAGTGAGTCTCTGACTACCTGCTCCATCCAGCTTAACAAAGCCATTTTCCAGGCAAAAACGGGGATCTGCTTGTTGGCAAGGAACAGTCACCCCTTCATTGCCATGATTTCTTCCAAAAAACGTTTCTTAGTATCTGAAAGATTGCAGCCCTCTTCTACCATGCTCTACCTATGTCCCATTCAGCAGAAGCAGATATAGAGCAGGTAATAAACTGCAAACAAACTGCACAGACCAACCATTACACATCTATGCAGATTCTTAAGTGTTCAGGGAGATAACATCTCTACAGATGTGCAAACAGAATGATTTGAGGAATAATTTGAGGTACTGTTTATATAAGAAACATATTTCTGCTGATTCCTTCTCACTGTCAAAAGACTGCTTGTTCTCTGTTGCTTATGCATGTTTTTCCAATACACTCTGTCTCACTGAAGCACTACATGCTGGCTAAAATACACTTAAGGACCCCATCTTTTTTGTCATTAATTACTTCAGACATCAAGTTCTGCAACTCAAAGCTCATAATCTAAAAACTCAGTCACGGTACTGCACTTCAGTAAATATCCCCAAGATACACCATCAAGCATATTTTCCACGTCATCTGTAGAGGCTGAAAATCATCCTTCTATTACAGTTCACTTGAAATGGAAGTGAATTGAGAAACAAAATGATCATCATCTTCCTGGTCCCTGCTGAGATGTAAAACCTCAGAGATAAAAAAAATCTGATCCTTCAGAAATGGAAAACAAAGCCAACAACCAAACCCAGGAAATGGGGAAAAAAAAAAAAAAACAACAAAAAAACCCAAAAAAACCCCAAAAAAACCCCCACCCTACTTACTACCATAGCTAGCACTAAAGCAAAGCTACCCAGAATGCCAATCAGAATGGCCTGTGTGCAGTCTGTGCACAAAAACACGCTTCTGCCCTCCAAAACAAAGTCCAGTCAATGGGCCAGAGAGCAAACATGGCAGAGAGTCATGTCCTTATGGATGCAGTTTTCATGACCCTCTGGCTGCATCTTGCTTAACATCAATTATTGGTAGATCTTGTGAAATTAAGAAAATAACTCTAATTCTCAGAGCTGCCATCAGGTGTCTTTTAGTTAACCCTAAACACTTTTGCTCACTGTAACCAACTATTCTTGTTTTAAAATCTGAAGTCTCTCTCCAACTGAGAAAGGAAAATCCTTATTTTACCCAAATTCTATTCATACAATCCAGAAAAAGAATGACAGCATGTAACTATCAAACTGTTTTGAATATGGCAAAGAGTTTAGTATAACCACAACTGATGATCTGGCAGGCCCTTCCCAAAAGACCCAGTAAGTCTGGTGGGCACCTGCCCCACACTATTGCCAATAGTCCCTCACAAAAATCACTGCTAAAGCAGGAAAGGGAAAGCAGGAGATGTAAACCAGGGAAAAAAAAGTAATAAATACTTTCACAGTTGAAAGCCCCAGGCCTTCTGACATCAATTCCTACTGCTCTACTTTCTATTGATTAATAATTTATATATATATATATATACATATATATATATACACATATATAATTGAAGAGCACTCATAGGCAAGATTCATAGGTGGATTATAGCTATTTACACTAAAGGTAAATTATATCTATAAGAATGTACATTTTGTCTTTTCTACTATGTACCTGCCAGAATACTACTGAGTGCCAGGTTTCAGTCCACAGCTTTAGGCAACCAGTGAGTGGTCTCTCTAAAAGAGAGCTACAAGGTTGTAAAAGAGGCTGAAATAAAAGAACATAACTACTCCACTCCAAAAGTGAAGTAGAATTGCCTGCCCCATGGGATAGATTTACTTGTGCAAAACCAAAGTTTTCTAGTTGTAAAAGCCTCTAGCTTTTGGACCTACCTAGGCTCATCAGAACTCTCGCACAGGCATTTAATGAACTTAAGCTTTCCACGTAACCATAGTGCAAAACAAAACTCAAGTCTTTTCTATCAAGGACAAGAAAAAAATCCATGCACAAACCTCTTCCCTAAGGAAAGAAAAGGCAGTAATTAAACCCCAGACAAATGCTAGCCACCAGGCAGACTAACATCCACAACTACTACAGCGAGGTGTTCACAGAATACAACACACCATCCAATTGCCAACACAGCTGGAATAGCAAGCGCAGAGCTCAAAATCGTGGGAGTCACAAACGGATGGTGAATGAACAATTAACCTATCGAAAAACCAAATGGAAGAAATAACAAGCCAGGGTAATGTTGAATCTAACTATTGTTTCTAGCTATTTTCACTACAAATCACTTAATACACAAAGGACAACTAATGGCAAATTCATAACACATATCTGTCAATAAGACAAATCCAAGGACATGAATTGATATAGACAATACTTGCTTTCCTCTTTTAAACTAGACAATAGACTGACTAACCTGCTGTGACAAAACCAAAACCTCTTGCACCTTGAGAAATCCACCCCACCAAAAAAAATTAAATTTGATGCACACTAGTCCAGCAGGTAGCTTGGATTGTATGGCACAGTCCAAGAGTATCTTATGTCCTTCTATTGCTTCTATTAGCTGCCAAGAACCTCACTTTGTAATGAATAGACTTCTTCACAGTAGTATTTTATTTTATTCATTCAGATCCATGTTTTAATTATCACAGAAGCAAGAGCTTCAGTATTGCAATTCTTGCTCCTTTGTGAGTTAAAAAATAAAGATAATATCTATGTTTTTTTCACTGCCTGGTTGATTAAAATCATAAACATACTGTATGTGGAGCCAAATTCTCCCAGGACTAGTCTAATTAAGAAGCCATCAGCCATGCTGATTACAGGCACTCTTCAAGAACTTTAAAATCAATAGTTCTCAAAGTAACTGCAAATCTTTTGTGCTGTTTCAGGGAACAGTTAGGCTTTTTGGTTCTAATAGACTATTATGATGTTCACAGAAGAGTAAAAGAGATTTTTTTTTTAATTGCTTTCTAAAAGCATGGTTGCCCTATTACTTTACTCACATATTTACCATTGCAATTATGAACTAAAGAAAAAAAATGTTATGCTATGAAATAGTCTCAGTTTTGGGATGTAGATTTTGACTTTACATTTCAGAATAAAAGAAAGTGAGGCTATATGGTCATGTGAGTCTATGATTTTGTAACAATCATGTCAAATTGGTAGGAGAGTAACCTGCTGTAGGAACTTGTTGCTTTGGTTACTAAAGTGCTGAGGGTTGTTTAAAGGTTTACAGTAAAGAGCTAATTCAGAAAAAAAATGTGCTTTCTTGCAATAAATAGATAGTTCATGATCCAAGTTCCTTTAGCCCTAACATTCAGACTTCTACAAAGCACCTCTGCTAGAGGAGACCTCAGATGTTTTTCAAGTCATGAAAAAACTTCCCAGAAGAGACATACAATTATGAAAAAATTCAAGTTTTGCCAATGACAAATTCTACTCTTCCACAAATGCTATTATACCAGCATCCAAAATCACTGCATGTATATGATTAGCCCAATAATTCAGGGACAGATTATTAATATTGTCAGTTCCACAATTTCCAATGTATTTTTTTAACAGTAGTATATTCACAAAGAGAAAATCCTGCTTACATAGGACACACCTTCCAAAAGTTTTCCATTTCACAACTGCAGTTTGAAATGCAAGCAAAGTGAATCCAGCACCAAATAACCAACATGTCCAACATGAGCCCCTTAAAAGTTTCCATCAGGAACGATGGCATTTCACTACTGGACCCATATAGTATGTATCTTTCACTTCTCAGAGTTTCACTAATTAATAAGTGAAGCTAAAACTTAGTTCTTTAGTCATCAGAAAAACAGAAAGTAGTCTAAAGAAACAACCTTATTTAAAGAAGAGAAATAAGATGATTATAGAAGAAAATTATTATTTCCGTATGATATATACAAAGAAACGTGATGTGTTAGTCAGGATGTAACAATTATTACAAATAATAGTCTGAGGTTAGAACAAAGAATAAATGGGATGCCGAAGAAAGCTTCTGTATGTTGATATTTATTAGGCTATAAAAAAAACCTGCTATAAAAAAGTATGCAGCTGAAACAGCTAGGAATTTACAGCGGAACAAAGCAGATAAATATACAAAGTACTTTTATGCCATACTCATGAAAGTGCAAATTACCACTTAATAAGTTTATTTTCCATCTCTGATATCCATAATTCATTCCATTCTTTTTTGCTGAAGTAAATATTTGAAAAGAAAATAACCAAACTATTTCCTTATGGCATAAAACAATAAACCTGTATTTTACTCCTCAGTATTAGAAAAGTTATGAATAACATCCATACCCTGGGAAAATGCAGGGACACTTATCATACTCAAATGCATACTACTCGGGCAGAATTTTAGCATTTAAAACTGCCCAATAACAGAACACGATAATCCTTCTGAAAATAAAACTATGTAATTATTATAAAAGCAACTGTAAAGATTTTAAATTAAAAAAAAAGTAGAAGTTCCAGCTTTCGTTTTAAATCTAGAAATTTTTCTTCTGACTGTACAACTTTCAGGTGCATCAACCAGATATTCCATAATAGCAGCAGTACTAAAACATAATTATAATAGGAAGAATTAGTTGTTCATCATTCTATGACAAGTTTAGCCTATACAAGTTTCACCATATATCCTTACATATTTAGCAGATTTCCCCACTCCATAATCATTTGTAAAGCCAAGACTTTGGTGTTTCATAATGTTTCTGTAAAAACAAGCCTGCTTTACAAGCAATGTCACTGTTCCACACTGCTGCTTTGTTGTATTCTTTATTCCTAGAACTCTCTTAATTTGCTGGGAATAATATGCTTTAGAGCTATGATGTCAAAATTCGGCCATGCAATTACATGGAATAAAAATGTAAATATAGAAACATATTTAATACTATGTAGACTGCTGACAAAACTCTGAAATTATCCTTCCTCCTGCTGTCCCCACCAGGTTCTTCTCACTCTAACAAGGGTACTTCCATCTGAGGTTATGCCTACACTTGGACTATGTTATTATAATCATTTAATAGCTAAACCTCCTTGTTATCAAAACTACTGATAAGGACCACATAAAAGCCAAGTACTACTGTTTTATTTTATCATATAAGAGACTCATAGATTTTATACATAAAATCCGTGTTTCCTTGTCTTACTTTAAGGTTACTTTTCCCCCACAGAAGACAGCAAAACAATTTTACCATTTGATGAGACAACATATCAGCACAATAAGTAGAATTAGTTGTCTAATTCCAAGTAAAATTAATTCAACATACTTCATCCTGAATTATTTATTTACTAACTGGCTTAATAAAACTCATCTACAAATCTAGATAGGAAAAGCATTTTTATGATTAAACCTTGTGAATTCCATCAGGGGACAAAAATACGCCAAAAAGCTGATTTTGGTAATAGATGAAGTTCTACCTACATGTGAAAGATGGACGTTTCTTAGCAAAATATATTATTTTAATTTTTTTTTTGCTGTTACTATAAATACTATCACTTTAAACTGAGGCTAAACAACAAAAGCCAGGAAAAGTACCAAGCTTCAAAAAAAAGTGTTCTATTCCAAGACAAAAACTCCATATTGAGAGTCAGTAGCTGACAGCACAATAAGAGCATCATATTCCTAGAACTGTGCAAATTTTTTTTAATTTAAATAGCTACAATGTAGTACATATAATCCTGGGGAGATATGGAGAAAAATCACCATTGATTCTCTATCTGCTCAACAACAAGCAATTTGACCCAGGAGCTGAATACTGCAGATTAGCATTAAAATACCAGACAATTATTACTAGCTGTACTACAGCAATCTGAATGGACAATACTCTGAACAAATACATTCAGAGTTAACCAGAGCATGGAGGCCAACAGATGGCTGAATAAAAAGCCAGGGATTCCTGTTAATTTCAATTAGTAATGCAATTCACTCTTACCTTGTACACCCCTTGGATATCTGTATTATTCCAGCATGATGATAAAAACCAACAGACACATGATTACAGTAGAGAAGAGCTCTGGAGATGTCCACAGTGTGAATACTTTTTCCCCTACCACAGCACAAGTTCGCACTCAGAACAAGGGATAATCAATTGTGATGGAATAAGGGCACACTTCAAGTATTCTGCAATTATGTCCTATTTCCTGTGAAATGCCAGATCTTGTGGACCAGTTATAAAAGGCTTGGAGCTTGATACATTTCTCTCTCAGTGGAAGGACAACAGGGTATTAGAATGAAGTGTTCTAAGTAGAAAATCTCAGCTCTGAGCTGTCCTCAGTGAGAGTCCAGGGGAGTAGCCTGCCTTTGACCAAATTTTTGTAAGAAGGAAGATTTCAGTGCTCCTGGATCCAAATATAAGAGCTCAAGGCAGCTTTGTATTAGCAACTGCCTTCGTGGACTGGCAGCACTGACCACCAATGATGCACTAAGAAATCAGAGAGGCAATGAGGGAAGGAAATACAATTGTAATGGCAGATACCCATGAGTATCAGGCAAGCATCACACTGGGACACAAAGCAGAGATGAAACTTTTAGCACTACAATAATCATTTCATGGAGAGCTGGTTAAGGAAACCATTAGAGACGTAGTCCCAGAGTGTGTGCAGGATCTTGTTCAATCTTTTTTCTATTGAAAGGCACACTAATAGTGCGTTCAGACTCAATATCCCTACAGGAGTTACAAAAGCCAAAAAATCCACCACAGCTGTACGTGACTTCCAAAAGGAAAAAGACACAGAAATGAGGCAGCCTATTAAAAAGAAGATAGAACTGTAAAAATAATTAAATCCCAATCATGTCCCTCACTGAAAGAGACCACACTGAAAATAGTGCCAGTAGACATCACTCCTTAAGAAAATGATTAAAAGGTAAAAGGAAACTGACGTGGAGAAACAGCCTAAGAGCAGCTTTCAGAAATAACAAAACAACAAAAACTTCATTCATTGAAAAGATAAAGTTAATCCCAGATTAAGGCAGAAAGAATCATACACCTTGGTGGATTAAAAAAATTAAAACAGGTAAAGAAAAAGTCCAAGTAGTAACTCAGAAATCAAAGGTACACACTAAATGCAACCCCATCCAGAGCTAGGCAGAGCTTTTTCTATTAGAAACAGATTGCTTGCTATTTTATCACATTCCTAAATGTTACCTATCAAGACATACAGTAATTGCTGGTGGTTTTACTCTTGAAAACATTTGTCAGCTAAAATTCAGATACAGGATGTGTAGAAAAAACAATGGCTGGCAAAGATCTTAGTTCTAAAATCTAATTAAGAAATACTGCTAGCTGTAAAACTGCATTTATACAGAAGGTAAAAACAGTGACAAACTGTCTCAATGAAATTTTTGTTTGTTTTAAGGAAAAGAAAATGCAAAATTGCTTGCATTGGTATATTCCTTCAAAGACTATTCTGCTTGACAAATGAACATTTATGTCAGCCTCATGTGGTTGGTCACCAGCTTTCTAGTAATTTTGTCATGGCCTTCTATTCCTGTTGCAACAAAAACTGGTAAAATTTGATATCTAAGGGCATAAATTAAATCACACACCTACCTTACCCTTATAGTCATATGGATATATACTATCAGATAACAATGTCTCCTGTAGTCAGTTATGGTTTTATTATTTTCATAGTTATATTTTTCTAATTTGCATTTTTATATAAAAATAACAGTGTTGACCTACACAAACTGAGTGTTTACCGAATAAATGCTGTAAATATATTGGTTATGACAACAATACTATGATGTAATCAACTGTGTTCTGTTTTTCAATAGCTACATGGGTATTCCCTCTCTCCTATCAGAGCTGAGATATGCCAGCAAGGACATTATCTCAAGAAACCCTGACGTAGATGCAATCCTGGTGTTCTTAACATGTCTGTTACAAATAAGTTGCTGATTTCTAAGTGTGCAATGAAGTATGTTTTCTGTGCACTTTGTTTGGTTCAGGTATTCCCCAGTGACAGTCAAAAACAGTGAAAAAATAATGAAGAAACAAATGTAAGGCTATTACCACACATACACATAGAAGTATCTCTCATGGCAATACTGGTTTTGTGTCTGGATATGAGTAACATAAGTTACTCATATCCAGAAATAAGTATCAGAGGAAAAAAAACACCACCAAGAAAAAAAAAATTGCAAACCAAAACTCTCAAAATGAGCACTTCATATAAGCAAATTACTTGGGATCCCAGAAGAAAACCAAAATAAAATAAAACAAAGCAAAGCAACCACCAAACAAAAAACCCAAACCAAAAAAACTCAACAAACAAACCAAAAAACACCTCCCCAGTATCAAGAGCAGTAACAAGAGTAGCATCAAGAACTAACACTCAAATCTATGTACTGGGATATTTATAAAATGTCACAGGCTTTTACCTCCATGCAGGCATTAGGGCCCAGACAACATATTCTGTGCTCACTCTTCCCTAGAAATAGAAACATGGTGAGGATTCTTCCAGCTCCACTGATTCAGCTTGTTCAGGACAAGCTCACTACAAAAATCTCAGGAAAGATTTTCAGACAGTTTAAGTAAAGCCTAGCATTACTTTCACTCCCCAGAAGAGCCGTTTCTCTGCCAGCACTGCTCTTTACCAGTCCTTGTGCTCAGCTCCCACAGTAACTCAAAAGAAATACTGTGCATTTACAGGCACATTTGTTTTCTTTCGCTCTAAGAACGACTAGAGTAAAAAGTTTTTCCAATTATCTCAAACCTTAAATTCGTTATATACTCTAGCTACTACAATTTCTGATCAAAAAATTTAAAAAAAAATAGTACACATGAAAGAGATGCCAAAAAGATTCGGATCACAGCAACAAAGCCAGCTGATCCAACACAAGAGGCTGAGGCATGAGAGACAGGTCGCATGAGCACAGGTCCTTCAGTGCTCCAAAGTGAAGTGGAGAGAGAAGGTGGGCAGGGGGCTGGTTACAGCAAAGAGGCAGTTTAGCATGTAGCTCCTTAGCTCTCTTTTAATCCACTAGTCACCAAATTTCCATTCATGTTTAGTCTTCACAAAAGTATAATGCCAGGCATAACCATACAGGTGAGCTTAATGATGCTGACAGAGTAAGTGTGGAAGAACACTTGGTATTTCAAGGAATGAGTTCAAGGTTAAAAGCTTTGCTACACACTCCTTACTTTGTCTCTCTCTCTCTTATCCATCAGTATAGTAAAATATTACACAGTGTGTACTCACAGAAGAAAACCCACTCCCAGAAGCTATGCTACAGCTTGAGAGAGGACGTTAAGATAAACACCTCACAACACTCTCTGGGGAACAACATGGGAAGATACATGTTGTGTAAGAACAAGCTTATAAATCCATTCTTTCACAGTAAAAATAGTCTTCACACAGATAATTTTCATGTCAGGGCTTAAGGGAAAGCAGGCAAGAACAACAAGTCCTACACACAGGAGAGTTTGTTTTATATAAAATGCATCAAATAGGAAAAATTATGCCATTAGTGTAACTGAACTGCTTCAGTACCAAGTTCACAAAACAAAAGACTAGGAAGGAAAAAGAGCAGCAACAACAGAAATTTATTGATCTCCTCTATGAAATAACTTTGTCAAACTTAGGAAATACATTTTAAGTATTATACTTTAGTGGAAGGGTTTACTTTACCCTAAGGTGGATCGAGTAGAACACTTACTATATTTCTTTGTTTATTTCAACCCAAGTCATGTGCAAGTAGCACTGGCAGCATAAATCATAGTAGAGCAGCATGGTTAGCTCCACAATCTGAATTTATTCCCTGTGCTTAAACTGGCTCTTAAAACCAGTCACTCTATAAACATGTAGCATCCTAAGCTCAGAAAAAAATTCAGAAAAACACACTGACAGCTTTGAACATATAAACTCATAATGACTTGACTTACATCACGTCATGAAAGTCAGTGGAATTCTCCTAACACAAACTCCTAACAGCTAATGAAAAGCTTCTCAGCAAAGAGCTGAAATAAAACATAATTAAATGCAAAAAGAAAATCAATTTTAAAGTCTAATTACGAGGTGTCTGTCAAAATACATTTCATCTAATTAACCGCACACATGCAAAACTTTAATCTGCTCACTGTCTGCTGTGGCACTACAACAAATTATACTATAATGCCACTGAATCATTACCATAGAAAAACAAGTAATATGTTTTATAAAGAGGAAAAGTTTTAAGAGACCATTTTTGTTAAACCAGTTGATAGCAAGTGATCCTGCAGAGAAATTTCTGGCACAAATGCCCTGCATCAGAGACAACAATATCTCACTAAGAGAAAAGTATAAATGGGTAATTTACAAACATTTAAGGCTACACAGAACAGAAAATAATAATTAAAATTTCTGAGGAAAGTAATTATTTGGGTATTTTACACTAGCATTTTAATCTTTCGTAACAAAATACTCCAATTGGCGTCAAATCTGAAGGCATCACCTTTGTCCAAAAAACATGTCAAACACAGGCTTGTTTCACAAGCACTCTGGCAATCAAAAGTTTTACTTCTGGTACACAACCAGCTACTAATTCACCTCCACTGCAAGCTAAATGCTTCAATGATACCCAAGAGAAAAAGTTCTCCCATTTCAACAGTTACAGCTGAAATAATGGCAAAAACATATTGGTTACTTAATTATCCTATTCTGACCATCATAGAATAGACCCCCCTCAGAAATACAGCTGAAATGTTGAAAAGCTGTAAAGATAACTACTTCTTTCCTTGAGTTTTCACAGCTTTAAAATTTAAGCTTGAAAACAAGATTCTTACCTACATGATAATTGCTAAACTTCAGGTCAGCTATGAGTTTTAACACTTTTTAATGGAAGATAACATGAGAACATAATGCTAACTCAAGGGCAGCTGACCAAGTCTGGAACGATTTAACAGACTTCCAATTTCTCCTATTTCTGAAAAGATAAAGTCATTTCAACATAGTTCTTACCTCACTGTATTTACAAGGTCAAGAGGGGCAGGAGTGCAGTTTTAAATCTTAACTTCTATAGATTTAGGCACTTTCCTCAAGAGTGCAGTGAGTTGCTTTATGTGCCTGTTAATCCATACTGTTGAACAGGGGCGACCACTCCCATTTTTAAAACTACTAGAAGACTGAAGACACTACCGTCACTTCAGACAACAAGTTGGCAGGACAATTTGTGTGGCTTGAAAGAGAACATTTAACTGTCTCTGACCTTGAGAAGACTAAGCCCATGTTAATCACATCCTTCATGTCCTAGAAGGCTATGTTAGTCATCAAGCTTCTGCAAATGGTAAGAGTTTTTTAAAAAAGAGAATTTGAGGCAGTAGAGCATAAATCAGAGGAAATGGGACTTAGGGGTGGCTCTGAAGATTAGTGAGCTCTTTGGGACAGACCTCACTAAGGAATACTTTCCCAATACTAAGTTTGTGTTTCTCTGAAACACAACAAACCATATCAGAAGCTATCAGGATCTTTGGATTCTTCCCTGCAATAAATATTGTCTTTAGTAAACTCAGGCTAGTTTTTCAAAAGTTCAGTGTCTGGAAAAGACTAGCAAGTATTCCTCCTTTATACGCAGAAGGTGACCTCAGTAGGTCTCATCAAAGTCACATTCAATTTATTAATGCCAAAATTATCATCCTCTTGCTGGTCTCTTAGATCCTTTCCAATCATTGTATAACACTTTATAGATCTGTAAGGGATCTGTAAGATTGTATCCTTAGCAAACCTGCAGATGACATGAAGCAGAAGAAATGGCTGACAGAAGCAGCAGAACTCCAACTGAGAGAAACCTCAGCAAATTTGAGGACTGGGCATGATGTACCTCATGAAGTTTGACACAGACAAGTGCTAAGTTTTACATCTTCAACACTGTAACTGCAGTGCAGACCAGCAGTCAAAGCCTTAGCACTTACAGAGGACACCAAGATTAATGACAGCCAGCAGTACTCTCTTGTCATGAATGAGGCAAGCTGCACCCTGAGCATCATTAAACAGGGCCCAAGGAACAATTTATTGCCATCTTGCACTTTGCAGTGATGAGACTGGCATCCTACAGAGCTGGTTTTTGCAGCCTCACTCACAAGAGCAGAGTGGAGAGGGCCAGCACACGAGGAGAGGTTGAGGATGCTGGCCTTATTCAGTCTGGTGATTAGCAGGCTGATGGGAAAGGGGAACCACAAAGACAAGGAAGCCAAATTCTCAGTAGAGGCAGATGGCTAAACAAGGGGAAACAGCCACAAACAGACATTTGAGAGCTGCAGGCTGAACATTAGTAAGTCAGCATTTCCCTAGAAAAAGCAATACTGTTGTTGATTTGTTGTCCATGGTGGCTATGGAATCTCCACATCCTTGAAAGTGTCCAAGACCAGAGTACTGAGAGATCTGAACTAGGGATGGCCACTGCCCCGCTCTGTCCAAAGTTTGGGCTGGATAACCACTGAAGTCCTTTCCAACAGACTTTGACTTCCTATGTTTCAATAAATGCTTAGCTGAGAACCACTTTCACAGATGCTTCATTCTCAGTTCTGGTTTCTTCCTCTCATTATCACACTCTGTACGATCATGTGGATGCCTTTTGTAGGGCCTCCCCAGGCAGAGAAATATTCCCTGTGCTCAGGGTTCCAACAGATCACACTGATGTCTTCTTACCATGATCCATATTCTCCAAAGAACAAGTGAAATTAAGAAGAAGAAGGCATTAGAATGATTTGAGCACAAGCTAACCATGAATGATATGACCTTAGGAGGGAAACAAAAAGGTTTGAAGACACTCCAAACCTCTGAAGTCCTTCCCCTGGGAGATATTTTTTCCTGTAAGCACCAGATCCCTCTGGTGTAAATGCAAAACAGATTTAACACCACATGCTTTACTGAGTAAATAAAAACCACACTAAGAAGATGAGAATGTTGCAACAAATACCTGAACCAGTTTTTGAACCCCTCTTTATTTTTATATCAGTATTTTCATCCTGTCTTTGTTCATTCTTGCCTGTCTATCATTTTGTCTTTCATTTAGTTTGCAAAGTTTCCAGGCAAAAAACTTTCTGTTCTCCCGCTTTATTTTTTGTTGTTGCTGCTGCTGCTTTGGGTTGGTTTCCTATACCTTTCTATTTTTAAGGCCTTGGCATCACAAAGGCAGATAAGCCTCAGAAGAAATTCAATTCAAAACCCCAAAATGAAATGCCTATGAAAAAAAAATCATATTTGGGTTAAAAAGGCAGGATGTAGACAAAGAAAAATCCCCAGTAAATTGGCTTGCCATTTATGCAGTCTTTAGCCCTTTATTCTAGACCAAAGGCTGCTCCCTAATATTGAGAATTTATCAAGAAATATGCTCATAGTAAGGTAGTCACATGATAAAGCTGTAGACAGACATAAAAGCTTGTCTATTCTGCAGGAAGAGCTGTCATTAGATAAGCAAAGAAAAATGGCACAAAGAAATATAACTGCTTGTACCAATTTCTTCAAAATCTTTTATAATCCATTACACTGAAAGACACTATTAAGGCTGCAGCTACATCTCCTTGTTTGGGAAAAATGCTTACAGCACAAAAAGCTTGCAAAGCAATGAAGCGATAAATAACCAGACTTGTAAAAAAGCAGAATATCTGAATAGAACAACCTGTAAAAATTTAATTAATTGCAAGCTAATAAAAAAGATTGGCAAAGAAAATCTAAGTTTCCTTTTGGCAAAGAAAATTGGAGTTTCGTTTTGTTAAAGAAGGAGACACTTCATAATTAGGTAAATTACTGAGCACGAAAATGGCTCCAACATTGTACTGCCCAAATGCTTCACTACAGTACAAAAGGCATGCATTGCACCCCATTATGTGGCTCACTTCTGTTACTCAAAAATTAATTTTAGCTATCTCGGTAAAGATCTCACTTCTTGTGTCCATTCACTTTGCTATCTGGTAGAAGCAACATTTATTATAGGAAAGAACAGAATGAAGCATTTTTTGAGAGAATAAACGTTCTATAAGCAGAAAAAGACTAGTAAATGTTAATTGTGAGGTAAGCTGAAAACTGCAGATATACTTGTGGATTGCAAAGGGAAGGACAACAACAATACTGAATCCCTACCAAAAGTGTTCTCTGGGACTGTATTCTCAAAAGCATGTATTAAGGAGAAAGAGTAAAAAACAATAATCAGAAAAGTAATTAAACCCGGATTTAAAGTTTTGTCTTTAGAATGAAGAAAACAAAAACTCTTCTGAGAAACAGTTTAGCAGTAGCTTCCCTTTTTTTCTGTCAAATAATTCATAAAATAACACAAAAAAAAATAAACTTGGCAACTGTTCTCCCATACTGATGATGCCCACATCTACAATGTTACCATCAAAATGTACATTTCTCAAGTGTCCTATCTGATCTCCCGCCTTCACAAGATAATGACAAAGCAGGGTGACAAAGCAGCATTGCCTTTCGGGATGAGCAAAGTTCACCAGCAAGCCTGTTTGAACTACCCTACATAATGAAAAAACTCCAAACAATTTAATAGCTTTACCAATATCACAGATTTTGCTCTATGAAGATTAAAGAGAACAACATTTCACATGATTTATTCATACACTCACCAACTTTAGGACAATGCACAGAACTGCATGAATATCAGCAACAACTCTGAGGTGCCAGAGGATCAACAACTATGGAAAATAATTAACATATAATATGAAGAATGAATTTGCATAAATCGGATGTAAGTTTGGTCCACACAACTCCCTGTTCCTTATATATAGTGGAAAAAGTAAATTTGTCAGTGGCTTGAATAATCACTGTTTCCACATCAATTACTTTGTTTTTTTAGTAATTTGAAATTCCCTGATTATCTTCTAGTAACGGTATTGAGAATAAAGCACTTAAAAATCACAGTAAAAAACTCACAAAGTTTTGAGATTTGAAAGACACCTAGTCTGGACTGTATCCCATTGTAATAAAACAAAAACATGGGGTGACTCTGAATGTATGTGCTTGAGCTACACATACACACTTCTTCATAGCTGCCAACTGAATAACTGCACTCAGGGAACAGTGATGCAAAGTAAAAAGCATTTGCAAAACCACAATATTATTTTTCTTCTGTCAGGAAAGTAATGCATACTGCTCCTGTTCTCTTTAAAAAAAAAAAAAGAAAAAACAAAGCTAAGCTACATGCAATTTTAAGTATGTGAATATCTCTTGTGTTCTAATAATATAATAGATTGGGCATATAAATTAAAATTGAAAATTACAAACAGCAGAGAGGTCTCATAGGATTGCCATCCCTTAACAAGAACATTTCTGGATGGAAAGAATCTATCCATTTTGCAGGGGAACTGTCAGTTGACCCAGAGCCACAAGAGAGTCAGACCTTACACTCCTGGAACAGAAGAATTTGCTGACCAGCAAGAGTCCTCATGTTTCAAGAAGGAAGAGAAAATCCAAAATTACAGAATGCAGCCTCCCAGGGATTACATGAACTTGGCCAGTAGGTTCAATTAGAAGTTTTTATGAAACTGGAATTGCTGTTATAGCTCAATATTTGCAAAAGTGTTACGAAGTTCCTCCAAGGAAAGGAAGGTTGTTTGATTTAACTACTGTGTATTCACAACTTTAGCACTTAATCTGCTCAGAGACAAGATATCACCAAATGCATAAGGCAAAATACAAGATTATGGTAAATAAAACCAGCTGGAACTCTGTAACTTAATTAAAAGATCTTCATTTCACTCTTGAATAAACACCTTTGCCATCTTTCTATAAATATTGTATCCCTTGTTTACTTGTCTCATAGTACAAAATACCTTTTGTAAATGCCTTATAATGTTATCCATGAAAGTCAGGCTGATGTATGTCTCCCTAAAGTTTTAAAGAAAAAAAAGAAAATAAACCACATGAGAGTAATGTTATAATGTTCATACTCCAAAGCATTTTTAATGGAGTAAGTCAAAACATTACTCTACAATCTGCTGCATGATAATAAGAGCAATAAATTACATGCATTACCATAAAAACATAATCCTATCACAATTGTGTTTTATAATGGAGTCCAATTTTCTCCAAATTGAGATGCTCTGCTGACTAAATTGAAGTTTAAATCAGATGACAGATGATTTCTGATACACATGCACAATAAGAGAGAATATGCCACCCACCAGCAATTTTCATATTTGAAACATAACAAACAGCTTGTTGAATATGAATCAAGAAACATTCTTCACAAAAAACCCCAGAAAATGTTATTAGAGAGATGACAATGTGCTATTCCTGCTAGCCATGGATTGCCACCATCTCAGAACTAAGGGCTGATACAATTATATTACACAGAACTTATATTAGACAGAACATTAGAAGCACCAAGACTTCTCAACATTTTAGAAGCTGAAGTGGAAGATGAACAATCTCCTGATCTTCCAGCATACATTTTTATGGGGAAAGATTAAACTTAATGTTTTCCTCCTCTTTCCAAAATTCATCATTCTGTCAGAAAACCGTGCAAGTCACAGGATCACAGAATGGGTAATGCTGGATGCAAGCACAGGGCACCACTTGGTCCAACCTCCCTGCTCAGGCAGGGTCATACCAGAGCACAAGGCACGGGGTTACATCCAGACAGCTCTTGAACATCTCCAGTGAGGGAGACTCCACCACATCTCTGGACAATCTCTTCCGGTGCTCACTCACCCACACAGTAGAGAAGTTCTTCCTCATGTTCAGGAGGAATTTGCTGTGCATCAGTTTCTGCCCATTGCCTCTTGTCCTATTGCTCAGCACCACTGAGCAGAGCTTGTTCCATCCTCCTCTGTCAGCCTCTCTTCAGACACTGATAGACATACATTTATAAAATACTGAAAAACCTTTTAAGGATAGGAATATTGATGTATATACTTTAAGTAGGAACATCAATCAGAAAAACTAACACAAAAGTCTTCCATTCTAAGCTTAGGACACAACAATACAAAATATTAGAAAAATGTTCCAAGTCAGATTTGCTAAAAATTAGATTAAAAAACCTCAAGTTATTTTTTTTAATTATCTGTTTTATATGGAAATAAAATTTACCATTTCAACAATTCATGGTAGAACGGGACTTTTCATCTCCATTGTTTTTAAACGTATTTCTTGTTGGATACTGAATGTCATATTTATATGTAAAGCAATTTGGAATGCTTGAGTAATGGTCAATATTTAATTTTTTTATCCAGCTTTCTAGCTTTCACAGCATTCCATAAACTGGTACAGCTATGAGGGTCTTCAGGAAAGTCCCTTCTTACATTAAAACTTCATGGCCCAAAAATCTGCTTTTGTTCTCTGTTCAGGTCCTGTTTCATCCTGCACACAGCCTGGGAACCACACAGAGATAAAAATTATGGAGAGCGGGTGGTCAGAAACTTTAATTCACAGCCCTGCTGTGAATGCTATGGATGTCAGTCCTCCTGGGACCAAATGACAAATGGAGGCAGTATCATTAAGGCACATGCTCCAACAAGAGGATAGTATGGATGTTTCCTCTGGTTTTGTACTCTTTGAGACAGCTGCTCTAAACCTATGCAGTGGAAGAGCAGAAATTTCTGTTTCATGGCTTGGAATATTAATTCCCTTTATGGGATTATACTTAACAAATGAAGCCAACACACAGGCTTCATATACAGTGCACTTCAATTCAAAATTCAGAACTGCAATAAAGGAAGAAGAAAACATGATTTTGAAAGAAAATAACAGAACCAGAGGACCTAAAGCAGTAGCACACCAGTATTCATAATGCCTCCTACTTTCATCTCCTTGGTAAGAATTTAAAATCTGTTCACTCTTGCTGCTTGAGCAGCACAAGCTATGCACGTGTGGAGAATATGCCTACAATACCACCATGAAAAACAGCTGCTTTTACAAAGTATCCAAATGAACCAGTAATGGAGACTCACTTAGTTCATAAGCACATTATGATTCAAGGGAATGAAGTCAAGCAATATCTTAAGTAGATTACTGTTGGTGTTAAAATAGATAATTTCTTGGGCAGGGTAAGTTTTTGATTCATCCTTTTTGTTTCCTTCTCAATTTCCAATCTAACAACTTGACAAAACTTTATCTTGATCATACATTGATGAAAACCTCTGATGGTTAGATAAAATACTCAACATTTAACATTAGCATGCATAAAGTAGCCTTTTGCTACCTACTTTATCCCATTTTCTTCCTCTGAGTCATCGTTTTATTCAAATATCAGGTCACAGGTTTTTACATGTCTTAACTGCACTTAAAGCAATTCATTAGGTATGTGACACTATGAATATTAAATCAGAATCTGTCATAGCATTATATGTATTTCTTTTAAAATATACATACTTGCCCATGTTTGAAAGAGCCACTATATCCTAGTTTGCCATGACTTTTCCATCACATGCCAGAAGCAGAATCCCCTTTCCTGGTAGTATTCCTGCATACCTGTCAGCCATACCTAAAACACCCTGCAGTGTGACCATCCTACTTTGAAGGTATATCAGCAATTTTCCAGAAGAAATTAGCATGAGGAGTAAATGGTCAAATACTTTGAAGCCCTTCACAATTCATTCACAGCACCCAAACCATCCTGAAACCACACTATAGATGTTCTATGTCCTGAATTTTCAAAATCATTTTCTTCAAAGCTTTTGTGTTCCAGGAAAACAAATCATAAGGCAGTAATAATTCCTACCCCAAGCCCAGATCAGAGGTACACTCAACCAACAACATCTGGCAAATTTAATTAGGTTAAAATTGTGCCAGCAACACTGCCAGCATACCCAGCACTACCAGGGAATGTTCCACTGTGCTATGGCCTCATTTCTTAATAGCAAAGATTTGTACTGTGTCCTCCGAGTTTAAAAAACCAAGTGAACACATGTACTCCATCTCTGTACTGGGGGAGGAGGGGCTGTCAATGTATGTAACACACAGTATAGATAAAAGTTGTTGGGTTTAGAGGCACGACAGCAACAGTAAACTCAAAATTTTATCTCATAAATTTTCAAAACTGACCAAGATATCTCTTAATACTTAAGACACAGGAAAATTTTTCAGACACATTTTGTTTAAGCTCTTAAACAACCCATTATTTTCACTGGCTGGTATTGTCCCTTGGAAAAAGAATACCAAACATCCCTTTAAAATATAGGTTCTCTTGAAGATGTTTATCTTGGCAATACACAAACAAGCAGGTTTTAAGTTACTCTGAAAAGTATGACTGTAAAAAGTAAAAACTCTATTACAATAACATTGTTCAATGACTAAAATATTTACTTTCATATAGTGTTTTTCCCTCCAGAGGCTAAAAACTACCAGTTTTATTAGTCACTGAAATCAAAATACAATCCTATATGCCAAGATAATTTCTTGTGTCTTCTCAATACCTTACCTACAAATGAAATAAAACTGTTATGGACCAGCAATTGAATTCATTTCCTTCAGTGAAAAAATGAAACAATTTGAGCTTGAGAATCAAAATTGAAAGTGATAGTGTTGCTGTAAACATTCATACTGCTGCTATTTGCCTTCTGTGAGTGTATATAGTGTCTCATAATACTAATATGAATGAGACCACACACAAACTTCATTACCTTCAAAACACCTGGATAATTTAGCTCTAGTTTTCAGTGCAAATTTCGGAGATTGCATATATCAAGGCTTACTGTGATTTGTTTTCATTATTGTAATCTTGAAATGAATTGACTGGCCCTCCAAATAAAAGACAACAAAGCTCAATAATGAAAACCCAGCCAAACATGTATTTCAGCTAATCTACAAGTACATCAAAATTCAGTTTTAGAAACATTGTCATTTATTCCCAAAGAAGTCATAAATAGTACCCTTATCAGAAAGGCCATTTATAACACTCAGAAGGGTTTAATGTTTTATGGACACAGAAACACAAAAGGAAGATGAAAATAGAATTTACTTCCATACAATACTAGCTATATTAAATGTCAGGCTTTCCTAAGAAGCTACGTGATTAGTAGAGCATCCTTGGAAAAATTTCCCACCTCAGTTCAACTACTTGAAAACTGAAGAGCTTTGAATATACTTCTCCAAATTAATTTATAGACACATACAGAATGTGCCTCAGAGTAACCAATATTCAATTCACACTGGAATGTCTTTTTAAAGACAAACCCCTCTGTTTTTTTAAACAAGCATTTCATTACTAGATCTGATGAAGCATCTCTGCCAGCTGAAATCTGTCATTAAAGTGATGGTTTGATACATAGATGAAAACAAGATCCAAATTGTAACCATCTTGAAAAAGTCATCTGTTTGAACCTTATCCCAAAGGCCATCTGGATTTCCATATGCAATTATTATTATTTTAGAATGGCAATCTTGGTAATCATATTTTATGCAGAAGAATTCATAGGTATTTAATATTCTCACAGGAAAAATTAATTTTTTATGTATAATGGCCCTCTGGATGCAATTTAGAAAAAACAAACATGCCTCAAATATACCACTTTCTACAGTATAAAAATTAATCACTTTCACTACTAAAAAAATTACATGATGTAACATTCTTCCAGCTTATTTTGCGCTGCTTTGCCCCTAAAACAGATCTTCAGATATGCTTCCTGAAATACACTACAGACTTCTGATTGTATCTGCTTTTATCATCACTCCTGTTATCAAAAAGTCTCTGTCATTTGAATCCTTTAGATTAAAAAGGCATAAAAATATCCAGGTTTTTTCCTTACAGAATAAAATCACAGAATATGCCGGGTTGGAAGGGACCCATCAGGATGATTGAGTCCAACTCCTGACCTACACAAGACACCCCAAGGATCACACCATGAGCCTGAGTCTGTTATCAAGATTAACTAGCTAGAACAAAAGCAAAATTTTGATTCCTGTCTTTAAGAGGCATTCATAAATATTTGACAAAGCAGAAAATTTAAGAATGTATATTGCCTAATTTGAAAAGAAACTACCTCAATTTCAAGTGATTTCTGCTCTTGGGATAGACTTACAATTATGTTTTTTCAACACATACTTAATGTTCACCTCAGGAACTAGACAATCAGTAATTAACAGCCCACACTTCCAATTTGCAACTTCAGTCATTTCCCTGGCATTACTTGATGCAACATTTATTAATATTAATCTATTCTATTTGAATTATACTGATACTACAACTGCACTTGCATCAGTTTAAGTTACATATGTTATGGAAATTTAAAATCATTATTATGCACATTCCATTCCTACTTTCTTAGTCTTTATTAGAGCTTCCAACTTTGCAATGTTTTAAATACAATCTTCATTACATGAGGATATATAGAAAATATACAAATGGAATTTATTAAATACCAAAATTTGAAACAGCACATTTTACAGAATTTGAAAATGGCAGATGCTGCCAGTTGCAGGACCCTCAAAAGATAACAAAATCCAATACTAGGATGCAGGCTCACTTCTTCCCCCTATTTTTATTGATGAAAATAACCGATTAACTTGAAGTATGTATGATCAGATTCAGTTGCTATTAATTAAGCATATTGTCACAAGGACTTCTAGCAAAAAGTTTTACATAACTGTGTGGAGATTTTCAAAAAACAAAGTATCTTCAACAAACTGCAAGCCACTGCCCTAAACAAATATTGTGTGCATTATAAACTTTACACATCAGGTCATCACATCCAATGTATCTCTTTATTTAAAAACTATAACACCTAAATTTAGAATGCTATAAAATCTTCTCTGAAAACTATAATTTTTCATTTCATAACATTAAAATTTTCCCATTTTAACTTTTTGTAGCTTTATTTGCTTCTCATTTTGCTTCCATAGAACATCTAAACAGGTATGCTAATTGCTCAGCTGTTTTTAAAGACATGACCAAGTCTCTTCTTAAAATTTTAAAGCCTGTGGTGAGAAAGTATCTAATTTAGAAATACTAATAAAACTTACAAATGCTAACGGGGTTTCACATATAGTTTCAATAATAGAAGAAAACTGACTTTGTGCAAGGTGATAAACATGTACTGGTTTCTTACTGCACACTTCCACTGAATTCTATACAGGACAACATAGAGCTAAGAGAGTCAGGCACAACAGTCAAGTGAAACCAGGCACAAAGAAAGACGATTTCCAAGGAGTGGGAACACCTGTGGATATAAGGCACTATCAAGTAAAATAGGACCAGACAGCCCAGCAACTTCAAGTCACTCTACTGCTTCCAGTGGTATAAAGAAACCATATTTATCTTGGATCTGATGTCATTAATGTTTTGATTCTAGCTACTGAACTGTATAGCAATAGCGTTAATATTTTTAGCACATGCAGTTAAAATGACAGAAGAATCAGTTGTTCCACTGACTGAATACTCTGAAAAATAGGTTCAGAAGAGTAGCTGTTCCCAGTTATAGCTCAGAAGCTTGAAAGTTTACCAGCATCTTTCTGCACCACAGTTCATCTAGAGAATGCTCAGCATGAACTTTTTAGCAGTTTTCCCCAGAGGCAGTAGTGCCAAAAATAAAAACCAGGGATTTCTCTCAGCTGCCTAAGCATGTAATATTTATTTGAGATCTTAAATATTTCCATCTACACATTCTCTGGAGGCAACTCCACCATCTTCCATGACAGCACTACCCAATTCCTCAGGCTGTCTCATCTTTCATCACCTTTCTTTCTTCCTCTGCAAATACTCTCACTAAACTCTACTGCTTCTGTCTTTTAAGTCTATCCTCCTTTGTCATTCTTTCTGCTAAAATACTCAACCCTCTGTCAGCCTGTCCTGAAAAAGACATTTTCCACCTGGTTTGCTTTCTCTATTTCATCCAGAACTCCTCCCTTCAGCTGTTTCCCCAACTATATTTTTTAGAAGTTTTTCATTTGCTTGCCTTGCCTGCCATCCACTTTCACCACTCAGTCCAAGGAGATAACAAACACATTTCTGTGGCATAATCCTGTTACATTTTTCTCTCTGCACAACATCCCTAAAGTGTACTTTAAAATAAGGCTCCAAAGGCTTCTAGTTGCTCCTACCTCCATGGGGAAGACTAGCATGTCAGCCAACTTACTGATTTGATTTCTTTCTGTCAAAATCAATGTCTCTAAAGACATATTCCTCTGAATCTTCTCCTCATGTGATAAAAAAAAAATCACGCTAATTTGAAATAAAACATCAATGAAATTACTGCAACATTTTCAGTCCAAAAATAGTCCCTCCAGTTTTCTATTAATTTTAGATACTGGTTTTTTTTTCTTTTAACACCTTTTTAACACTCCAATTTTAATGGCAAACTGGATTATTACAATGAACTTTACAAAGAACAATACATTACGGTTACTTTGGGCTGTTTCCAAGTAACAAAGTAATTTTAGACAAAATGTCATTACACTAAAGAATTTGTGGCTTACAGCTGTAAGTCTTCTCAATGAGTCTATGCATATCCTAACACTACTCTGTGGCACTCACAAATTGCAGTACATACAGCTGAAAGGCTGTTAGATTAATACTGGTGCTACCTGTGCCTGCCTGCCAAGAACAAACCAACAGAAAGGATGCCATTTATAGTTCCTAGGAATATTGTCTAAAACTGACTATAAATCTGAAGCCTCTGAAAAGTTGCTGGAATCTTCTATAAATACTTTATTTTTCCCTAGTGACTGCAACAGGGAATTTTGAGGCAACAGCAATGTCCATGAAGAACAGCAGGAGACAGGACAGGAAAGTTTCAGTAGCTGAATATGGAGCTAGCTACAGAATCCATCTCAACATGTTCAGAGATGAATAACAGGGCTGATGGAGTAATCAAGGCTACAAGCACCTATTCCACAGGACCTTTGTTGGCTCAGAAAGAACATATTCTTTGAATAAAGTTTATCAGTGGAGAAGAAAGTAAATGGAAACCTAAGACATGTTTGATACTACTGAAAAGAGAGACAGACTTGTAGAATTTGTTTTTTCTATTAAAAAAAAAAAAAAGCCAAAGCTTTCCATTATTAATGGCTGCCCAGATAGGAAGATGAAGTACGGGATTAAAGCTCTTTTCATTTTTTACCAACATCTTACACACAGACATCCAGAAAGTAAAATTGGAAAGTGTCTCCTCAATCCTTCCACAAAATACTTTCATTCTTAAGAGAGTATTTGCTTATCTATAAAGGAATACCTAGAGAGCTGCAACTTCTATGTCTGCATATATTTGTTTAATAGCTAAACCAGACAGTTCCTACCAGTAAGTTAAAACAGACCAGCCAATTCCTGTGAACACTCCAGTCAGTTGAACAGAACAGCTGATTGCAGTGCTCTAATAAACCACTTTATTAATACAAACCACTCCACCAACAGGCTGTGAGAATTCCATTGAGAGCTGACTCTCACACATGACAAATTCCAAGAAACCAGAAAAAAAACCCAAACCAAAAAGCCTGTAGTATGTAGACAGATATTGATATGTAGATAACTTAAATATCTATATATGTAGTATACATATAATTGTTAATCTATATATATATCTAGATGTGTAGATATACATAGACAATTCTAAAAATAAGAAATACCTTTTGCCACTGGTACAATTAAGCAGCAACCTGAAACACTTAGCAGTTTCTGTTCCAGAGAATTTACTACCTTTCAAGTACAGCTTCAATAGGGGGCAGACACTGATGTCTCTCAAATAGAGATAAAAATTGGGCAACTCCGTTCAAAAGATCTGAATTGAAATAAGCATCATGCTGGTTTATTGAAGTCACTAACCCATGTAGATTTATTGAGCCCTTGAAGTGCTCCATTATGGGCTGGCACGTCGTTGTACCAAGTTTTATCTCTGTACACAACTGTGCTGTAGTTGATTTGTGCAATCACACGTGCCTGACTTTTGCTGCTTTATTACTGAACACAGCAAGAACACTGTTCTACCAGTACACACAACAGCTGTGAAGTGCTCTATAACTTTATTTAGGTGAACATTTCACACTAGTCATATAACAGAGGCTCCTGACAGGAAGCTCTAACCTATGTTATTTATCATGCCAAGAAATCAGGAGTAATCCAAGCCTAGTTGTGACTAAATTTAATACCTGAGTGTATGTGAATTGTGTAGAGCAGAATAAGACAACTGTATGGAGACTGGAATCTTACCAGTCATCCCTAACTACTGGAAGTAACTTGGAATAGGACAAGCACCGCCAGTCTAGGCTAGGAATGCCAACCAAAAAGCACAGAACACTACAAACATAACAAAAGCAAAGCAGCAGAACAGCTACTTTATTGTGTCCAGGGGAACCTCTATGACAAAGCTATTCTTCCATGTAATTACTTGGTCTTGTTCTAGGAAATGCAACAATTAACAGAATGAAAAAACAACTTCTCTGTCTTAGCAGCTCTTCAAGGCTAAATACAGTGGAGCAAATCACACTGTTCTTTGTTTTTGTTGCAAATCTGACAAGCAGCAGCAGCTAACCTCCTCCTTGCCAGACAGCTGAGAGTTCAGAGAACTTTTGCAGCGAGGCTTCATAACTCTATCCAAAAAGGACATGCAAAACTTGCCTGAAGAGCACCTTCTCTGGCCTCTCATGTTGAACATGAGGCTGCACGTGGGCCCTCCAGAAGTACCAGCCACTCTCTGTATGTCTGTGATTCATCAGCTGTGAAAGCTGTCCCAGGCAGCTTCTGCTACCCACCTAACTACCAATATCCATGGTGCTCATAGTGCTTGTGGCTCTTCCCTCTCCCTCCCTCCACCTGAGGCAGACATCAGATTTTCCTCCCAGTGATGCAGAAAAGAGTCAGAAATAACTAATTTACAAATAAAGAGTGGAAAGACAGGCTCTTCCCAGACCTTAAGTTTAGATCTAAGTGTCTGTTCTAAACCAATTTTTGAATGAGACTACCCATTAACATAAAAAGTCTGCCGAAATACAAACTCTATATTAAATACCCAAGCTAGATATATATATGAATTCTCCTAACACACTAGTATTTAAAGGTTCTGAAAAATATTATTGCTTTATCTGCCAATAATACACCAGCTTGAAACTGACTTGAAATCTAATTTACAAATATACCACAAGGCCTCTAATTTTAGTACTTAAATGTTTAGAAATGAATTGCTAAGAATTTCTTTCACCTACAACAGCATTTCAAAAGTACAAAGCCACAGATGCTACAAGAAAAAAAGCTAATCAAACTTTGAGATGTATTAAACACTTGGATACTGAAAGAGCTGGCTACATAGGGTGTGGGGATTTTTTTTACTCACACAGTGGGTCTTTCCAGCAGCTTCTGGAGCTTCAGATGCTCTCTACAAATTATTCCTTCAACAAGGAAACAGCTTCTTTGTGGAAAGCAGTGTGGCCAAACAGACAAAATAAATTGGAACAGGATTGAATAGAATAAAAAAATGCTGAAAATAGATTTGGTGGCAAACAACAACTAGTCACAGTTATACCCTTAAAAAGCATATTTTCTCTGACAGTTCATTGACCTCTAAAAATATCCCATTTTGAATTAACTAGTGGATAACAATAAGTCATCATACCAAGAGAATTTTCTTCTGTTCTTAACTATCACATACTGGTAGCAAGTACAGCAGGTTTCCCATTCAAAAACACAAGATAAATTAGAAGAATAAGCTCTTCATGTCTCGTGTTCTCCTTCTGAAACATTAGGTAATCAGACATCAATTTATTCTTCCACAGCTCCATGCATTGATTATATGAACTAAATATATTGCCTACAGAGAGCTTCTTGTTAGATTATATTAAAGGGCAAGAGTGCATTATTTCATCTCTTTGGTTTGCTCTGTCCACAGAACAGTTTTAAAGAGTCTCTCTAAACTCTAAGGGAATCACTGTCTGTAACAAAAAATATAAAATTAGTCTTTGGCAGAAAGCACTGCCATCTTCCTCAACTCTAAACCTCCTTTCAGTAGGAAAGTAACCAAAGAGATTAGTGGAGTTTTTTGCTTAAACAGAACCAAGAATCAGGCAAGGTACCTCCATGCACATAATGCACAGAACTATTCCCAGATATTATTGGAGTCTTGAGAATATGAAAGTGTGTTTTTCAAGACAGTTGAAACAGACAAACACACCTCAGGTCAAGTTTCCAGCAAACTTTGGGAAAGGACAGACAGCTTGCTACTACTGATGCACCTTTACGCATTTATCTTACTCTCCACTCCATCACCCACCCAAATTTTACTATCTTTATGTTCTTCATCTTTAAATATTGACAGGGAAGATGTGAGGGGGAGTGAAAAGAGGGACAAGAAAGGAAAAAGGCAAATAAAAAAATCTGAAATGTTCACAAAATTAAGAAACTGATTTACTGCAGCATAAAAAGAAAGACAAAGAGGTTTTGACCTTTTCCTTGGACAGTATAGAGAGGATCAACTATAACTGCATTATTTTACAACAGATTGTTTCAGAAGACATGTTCATATGGGGCAGGGCTGAAACACTCTACACCCATTCATGCACAGGCACTTTGTTCCCAAAACGTAGAATCAATATACTATTTATCAGAAAGCTCTACAGAAAAAAAAGGCAAAAAAGGGGACTTTCATGTGGCATGGTATAGTGTCAAACATAAACTTATCTTCCCCAGAATGCAGCTACTTTTTTTTGTCTGCTTAGAGTGCAGAAAGGCAGAGGACTTCCATTTGATTCTCACTGTATTAGCATTGCCAAGAAACTTGAATGGCTTAGAGTATAAAGATCAGTTTTCCAATGGTATTTATGGAATTGAATGAAGTCAAACCTTGTGAATACTGTGACCAAAAAGAAACCCTAAAGAAGTCATTCAATAAGGCTAGGAATTGGATACAGTTTCATTTGCCTGTTACATACTTTACAAGTGTTCATTCCAGACTGGAATTTTAAGAAACTTTTATCCAAAGCCAAAAAGAAGACTTACCTAACCAGAAAATACATTACAACATTAAAATACAAGTCACTCACAGAACAAAGAAAAAGCAAGTACACAATGGAAAAAAAAATGGATGCTTGAAATAACATAGACAAGTAAAAAAAAAATGGTTGGATGGACCAATTTTTATTCTTCTTCTTTCCTCCTTTGAAGTAAATAAACTAGTTCCATAAGTACCACATTATATTTTTTCCATTTCACACAGCTTCAACTGTAAATTAATAAGAAGTGAAATCCTTTTGCTCAAATTCTTACTTGAACTCATTTACATACTGCAGATCTGAAGCACACACTAGGCTAAACTATAGAAAAGTCACTGCATACAGCAGCAGAACAGCTTCTGGAAAATCCTACCTATGTTTACACATTACACCTTCATATCCTCCCGTCAACCAAATGAAGGATCATATCCCCTTTCCTCCATAACTTTGAGTACTTACTGTAAAGTTAGTTTAAGATTATCTTAAGAGCTGGCAGGACTGGTTTAAAGCATACTCATTTTGGGAGAGGCTGAAAGAGCTAGGATTTTTCCTGGTAAAAAGCCTCAGGGATTTAATCCATCTACAAACATGATGCTGGGAACTAAAGAAGACAGAGGCAGGCTCTTGCCAGTGGTGCCCAGTCACAAGTCAATACACAGAAACTGAAATACAGCAAAATCCAGGCTGGTTGTGGAGTCTCTGTCCTTGGGGATATTTTTAATCTATGATTAAAAACAAATTCAAAATTACCCCAAAGTGTACTTTTAATTGGGAGAAAAGTATCCGTACTTTGTTTTACTCAGGAAGGCATTCTAGAATTCAACTCAACCAAACCCTATTTTTTTTGGTTGTATCATAAAGTATTACAAATGCTATGCTACTAATCAGAGCAACAGCAGTAAACTTTCCCCTAGACATATCTTGAAGACAGAAATCCCATCTCTTCATGGTAGAGTTCCCTGCCTCTAGATAATCCACCTAAAATATACCTTGTCACCCCTAAAGCAGCTGTGAATCTTCAGAAAAGCAGGAAAGCTGCAGCATATCTGGATAAATTAATGAGATGCTTTTGAGGGAAAGGACTATGATTTCCCAAATGGCAAAATTGCATTTCAGTTTTCTATTAAAGCAAACGGCTTACAGAATAATGTGGAACTCGGGTATTACGTAAGTATTTCCTAGCAGTACATATGAGTGAATTCAGGAGTTTGCAGCTGGGAAAGTAAATGGGCATCTTCCATTGACATGAACATCAGCCTTCAACTTCTTTGGCAATCCCAAAGATAGATAACTTTCTTCAAAGCCCTAGCCTTTTCCCACATCTGCTGGAATCATTCAGGTAAATACTGGAGTATACTTATTTCATTTTGTTTTGAAATACTTTATGCTTCACACTGCCTGATGTTGTGAAAAACACATGCAAAACACGTCCAGATATTCAAAGTGCAACATCAAGATTTTGGGAAATTATACCTTGATACAATTACCTGGGAGACAGAGGCAAAAAAAAAATAAAATAATACAGATCAGACAACTGTGTTATGAGTTTTACAAACAGGAAATCCACACTATTCCAAAACCAAGGTTGCTACAAATTAACAATACTGCAGACTTGGATATATAGCCTTAGATGCACATGAAAATGAAGTCTGTCTGAATGCCAAGACACAACAGAAATGTTGCAAGCAAAGATTAGTCATATGTTTGACAACTCTCTATATTCAAATAGTGTTCTTCACAGAAAATTACAGCAGGCCTTGGCACAAGTGCTCGGAAAGCTAGGAAGTGCGAAGGGAGTCATTGAAATGTTTCCCAACAGACAAAGAACAAACAAGAAAGAATCTTCTTTGCAGAAAACCCTACAATATATTAAGTATAAAGAAATAAAAATTCCACACATGAAAAACATTTGATACATTTACTGAACAAAAGGTGTATGGTTTCATAACTAAAGGCACCAAATAACTTTTAATAAATAAAAAAAAAATACCTCCATTCTAAGGAACAAACCCAGAAGAAAGTGAAATAAAACCTAATACTATCTGTGAAAAGCCAGTAAAATGTTAGGGAAATGAAATAAGAGTGTGAGGAAACAAGCTTGGACTATGTCACTTTACAGACTGCAAGTTAGAGACTGAAGACAGAAGGGGAAAGAAAAATATAAAGTGCAGTAGTTTAAGTAGAGAACAAATGAGGAAAAAAAACTAACTAGACCTGGCAGGTGTCTTTGCAGGTTGTCATGAGGTTGTGGGGGTTTTTCCCTTCTCCTCCCAATTTAGGTGTTTAAAGAAAATACAGTGGCAATACAGGGAAACACCTAAAGATTGTGACAAGCTTCCAGAAAACAAAGTTTACATCAAATTCACAAGATTTTGGAAAAGCTGCTAGTTTTTTGAGTCAAAATTAAGTATAATTTTGTACATACATAAACAAAAATACACGGTATCATTATTTGTTAGGTGCATTTCTGCTAAATTCTGAATTCTCAGGTACAGCAGTCATTTAGCAAACAGATGGACCAGAAAGAGATTTACTCGGTAATTTAGGAAGCATATGCAAGGGAGACATGAAAGTTTCTGATCACTTACCAAGCATTTGAAGCATGATTACAGTATTCACTGACCAACCATTCAAAAATCAAATTATATCTAAAATGAATTGCATATATATACAGCAACCTAATGTTATTGCTACAATGTGCTAATTTGTAGCTTTAGGAAGACATTTCTAGTTTAAAAATAAGGTGGGGAGAAAAAAGTTCTCAGTCTTTCAATGATGTGTCACAGCAATCAACAGCCTTAACAGCAGATGTTCCTTGAGCTTGTGCTCAAGTGGGGTGACGTCAAAGCCAACATGTGCTCTTCCCACCCATTTGTTCCATGACAGCAATGAAAGAACGCATCCAGCCAATGATAACTTAGTGCTGAGATTCTAAACCATTTTTAAGGAAACCAATACATCCCCAGGGACAGTAAACCTTGGATAATACATCTATGTAACTCAAAATTAAAACAAGCAGCACTGTATTCAGCAGATTCCCATGAAGGTATCTAACAGCAAATAATGAAATATTGAGACATTTGTGGATAACATTTTGGCTGAAAATCTTTCCAGCACTTCCCACTTAGTTAAGCTTCTCCTACAAAAACCTCAGAAACTCAATTAAATATCTACCAGTATTAATTCTGCTCATGAATTCCACTCATTACGTAGCACTTATGCTAACCAAGTATTTGCAGAATTTTCAACTATATATTAGCAACAGAAGTCAACTGATATCAAAATTATCTTCATTTAGGAAAACACCATCAATTTTAAACTGCCTCTGTGCTGCAGTTGAGACAGCCACAATACACAGAGCATCACCAATTTCAGACAGCTGTAAGCATTCACCCAAACAAAGTAACACCACACCTCATCTGAAGGCTCCTGGTATCTACTCATACAGAGAAACATCATTTCACTTCAGAAGGCTGCAAGCATCTGCCCTTCTTGTTCTTCAGCCCAGCCTTTTATACCCTCATGTCCCTGCACTGCCCCTGTGTGCCCTCTGCTCCCTTTGGTGGTTGCTCAGTGCCCCTGGGCACTCCCTGGCTCATTGCTGCCAGTGCTGCTCCCCTGCTGCTCACAGCTGCACCCACTGGGGATGAGGCTCAGCAGCCACACTCCCAAACTGTGCGCCTCACCTCTGTGCTTTTATTCAGCTTTGGTACTTCTGAAAAAAAATCTCTCTCTTGGTGCATTAAGGATCTCCAAGAGGCTGGAGAGAAGAGAAAATCCACTGAAAAACTCTGTTTGGACTACTGAAAGAAAGAATCAGTCTCTGCTTTAGGAACCATAATTACAAAAAAGGAATGAGGTAAAAAACCACAGACTATAAATGACAAATTGTTGAAATATACAATAGCCAATTCTCTGAATAAAGAAATACCACCTCTCTACTGATTAAATCTTTTGTTATACTCGTTATTTCAAAGACCAGCTAAGGTATTAAATATATCCAATATTACTACATAAGTGGCACAGAACTTACAGAAGGAAAAATACTTATATACAGCTTAATAAAAACACTGAATAAATTTCAAATATTTTCTGGTATATAAAGGTAAGCAAAAAGAAAAAAAACCAGCATGTAAAACAAAAATAGCACTTAAAAGAGCATACCCAAAGCTTAGTTGATTTTGTAATTGATTAGCTCAAAATTAATGTAACATTTAGGAAATGAAATTGTGCAAGTATTTTACTGTAACCATCTTATTATATTGTTTTATCCTACTGGGAATCAGCAAAACAAGTGCTATCTCTAGTTATTTTATCCAGGTATACATTGAATCTATTCAGGTAAAGCCTAGGTATTTTGCAGAAATGCTTTTACCTCTGTAGAAGCTGGACAAAATGAATAAAATAAACGCAACAGAATTATTCTAAACAGGGAGATTTTCCAATGCCTAGGTAACAAATGAGAAATATATCCAAAAATCTTTGTCCCAGGGAAATGTTACACTGTTGTCAGGTTTTCAAAGCCCTCTTTTTCTTCCTATTAGTATCCATATTACTACCATTCAGCCCTTTCCCCATCGTTCAGTATCTACCAAAAGACTAAGTACTGACAACTTTGAAATTATAACCATAGGATTACAAATGAAAACCAGGTGACATTTAAAACTTTAAGTCACCATTTGCTTTGCAACAGACTGCATTCTAGCAGCAACACAAATTAGTCTGCAGGCCTCAAGCATCAACTTCCCCACAGCCTCTTCAACTGCTGACCCAATGAGCACGAGATGAGCAGTAACAGGACATGAAGAAATGGAATGAAGCAGCATCAGGGTAACTTCAGACTGGACATTAAGAAAAGATTCTTCACTGAGAGTGTGATCAATCACTGTAACAGGCTCACCAGGGAACCAAGCCTGGTAGAGCTCAAGAAGCATATAAAGATATCATAGTCATATGGTTTAGTTTTAAAGTCTTGTGAGGAGCTAGGAGTTGAACATAATGGTTCTTATGAGTGTCTTCCAATTTGAGATATTCTATGATACCATAATTCTCTATTTAACACCTTCATAATGGCCTGGATGATAGGATGAATGCACCTCATCAAGTTCACTGGTGATTGAGGGGAGGGGTTCACACAGCAGGGCAAACAGCTGTGCTTCAGAGAGATCACAACTGACTTGAGAAATGTGTTACCAAGCCTCATGAAAAAACAGACAAAAACAATACACATCACTGTAACTGTGACAGAAAAGCCCCACACGACAATCCAGCATGAGAGCTAACAGCAGAAATCAGCTCCACACAAGAGGACATGTGGGGTCTGATGGACAATTTGAATATAAGTCAAAAATGCACCCTTGCAGAAACTTAATGCTAAGGGCACACTGGGCTGCACTCACTACAGCAGAACCAGCAAGTAAAGGGAAATTATTATTCTAATCCACAGCTGCCAGCCTACATCGAGTACTGCATTTCATTTTATGCTCCCTGGTGTATGACATACTGGTACACATGGAAACCCAACAAGATGGTTTGGGGCTGGAGTATGAGCTGTACACAGAGCAGCTGAAAGAACTGTCTATTCAACCTCTACAAGAAAATCTAAGGGGAGATCATGGCACTATATTCAACTATTTAAAAACAGAGCCAGACTTGCTGGAAAATGCACAGCAAAAAGAGGCAATGAATGTACACTGGAGCTAGGGACAACTAAAAAAAAACCCCATTCATAGCAAAGATGATCAAAACCCAAAACAGGTTGCCCAGACTGAGCAATAGCCACTCCTGAAAATATCCAGAACAAGCAGACAAGGCCCAGAGTAGCCCACATGCCTTCAAAGACATCCCTTTTCCAAGCAGGCAGTATGACAGATCAATTCCAGATGACACAGAAATGGTATGGAATAAGGGGTGGCATTAGGTCTGCCTGGGATGGCATTGGTTTTTTTTTCAGGGCAGCCCTTATGGTGTTCTGGCTTTTATTTGTGGCTGAAATGGTGCTGGTAACACACCAGTGTTCCACCTATTGCTGAATTGTGCCAGCACAGTCAGTCAGCCACGGGTAAGCTAGAGGCTGAGCGAGGACATGAGCAGGGCAGCTGCTATCATATGAAGCCATGCTCAGATGTAAAAGCCCAGGGGAAGGAGGAAAGATGGGGAACAATCATGGTTATGGCACTCACAAAGCATGCAGAGACCCTGCTTCCCAGGAAGCAGTTGGACACCTGCCTGACTACATAAATTAGTCAATTGGTTTTTTAATTTTTATTTTGCTTTGCGTAAGTGTCGTGCTTTTGTTTTTCCTGTTAAACTATCATTATCTCATCTTTCTATTTCCTTCCACAGAAGATGGGAGTGAGCAAGATGCTGGGATGGAGTTTGGATGTTGGATGCCCTTCAACTTGAATGATTCTATGATATTTCTTCATATGTGTTTCTCATATATACTACAGGTGTCAAAAAGCACCTCATAATGCTGTGAGAAAGACGCTGCTAAAATTTTGGACTGTCCTGAATTTTCTCAAGGTTTGTTTGGCTTCTTCTGTGTTTTTTTTTACGTGAAAACTATGATAAATTCAGTATTGGCTAATATTCCAGGAGAGCCACAGATCAACTGCTAGAAATCAAGAATAATCTATGTATTTATCTTTGTATCTCTCCCATCAATATTCACTCAAAAGTGAAGGAGAGAAACAGTCCTTAGGAAGATGGAGCAAAACTGAGAAGAAGGATTAGATGACACACCATACTCCAAGTTTCTACGTGGGTATGTGCGAATTCTGACATATTTAAAAATTTAAAGCATTTTTACTGTTGTGGGAGTTCATGGAAGATAGCTGAGCAACTGTTGTAAAATAAAAACTGAAATAAAAAAAGTTGTCAGATGCACTGGATTTGCTATCCTCCCAGAAAAGAAAAAAAACCTCAAGGCAAGTAATTGAAGAATAAGCCATTAAGATAAATCACAAGGTTTGATGGTTATGATTAAGGGATTTTTTTTTTTTGTTTAGATTGGGACAATTGTGGTGAGTCTTTTCCCCTATTAGTTATTTATAGCCAACCACATATTTTATCTCATGCAGGGGTGAAAACAAGGGTGTACAGTGTCTCGTTGGTTCTGAAAAGCCTAATGAGCTGCTACAAATGCCTCAGACGGTTTTCTCAGACCTAGAATAGAATGTGTGAAAACTAAAAAAAACTTTAACAAGCATGTTTATTTTACAGAGTTTGACAGACATGCTGCGTTCACATTTGTGAGCTGCAGAAGGTTTAAAAGTATAGGCAGCAATGGACAACACAGGTACATTTACTTAATTTAAAACATTCTCCAGACAGGCTTTTGGGGTCTCTTGGATTATAAAACTTCTTTCCAACAGACCACCATATGCTATCAACATTATGATCTAATTTTATAGCAGGAAAATGCTGCTTATCAATACCTGTCAGCCTTGCTCACAGACATCTGCAGAAAATCAAATGCTTGCAGATTTACATGTGGCTTTTAAGACAAATCACATATATAAATTCAGAAAAAAATCTACCTGCATCAATCAAGTAGGTCCTTTTTTCATAATTGTTGATATTGCTATTATTAGATTTGCTCTTCTGGACAAAACACTTGACAAAACCAATCTAAGCTTTGTCTGCTTGATACAGAAAAATCAAACATGAATTAAGAATCCTAAATTCTATTAATGATAATATCTACCAGGACCCAGTTAACAGATGCCAAGGTATGTTAGTCAGAATGAATGTGACAAATTAGTTATATGACAATGGATTACATATGGTATTCAGCTTTTCAAATTAAAAAGTGTACTGTGACACCATCAGGCTATTTTTATAGAGGGCAGTTGGAGTAGGTTATACTCATGACTCTGAAATCTAAAATAAGCCAAGTAAGAATGGGTCACCTTAAGAATTAAGATGTTTAAAGAGAAATATAATGCATGAAAAGAAAGTTACTATGCTCTAGATACTAGTGTGCTCTAGATTATGATATCAATCCATGCTCTCCCATACTTTAGCATTTTGATCAGGTTTTTTTGAGTTTATGCACTGACATAAACTGTACATATCATCTAACAGCTCTCTCTTAATTTTGTATTTGTCATAATACTAAAGGGAAAAACTTTTAATAAGCTCTAAATGTTTTACTTCTTTTTTTACAGGAGTTGTACGTGGTTGGTTGTGTTCTGTTTGAGGGGTGGGGCTTGTGGGAAATTTTGGGTTGTTTTTTGTTTGCTTGTTGTTTGAGCTTTTCTGGTTGTTCTTTATTGACTCAGCAAGACCAGGAAAAGGAGGAACAGGAAAGGAAAAGAAGGAACTAAAATTCTGTGAACCAACAGGTGAGAGCCTGTACATCACCTGTCACAGTGAAATATCAACCCCATGCCAATAAAAGATTTGTGCCTCAGAAAAAGACACACAAGTAGAGATGGATGCAAGAGTAAGTAGTAATGTATTGGACAGGTTCAGAGATGTGACTTTGTTCTCCTACATAGCTCAGAACTTGAGTTCACTCACACTTTTTCTCAAGTCTTTCAAAATGGCTCAAATTTGCTGCCCTACTTAAACTTAAAAATTAGGAAAAAAAAAACAAACCCAAACCCTACCACACCTGTCCTGGCAACAAATCATTTGTGAAAAAGACAATTACAGACTTGATCTCATTAGTAGGTGGTTATAGCAATGCTCATGACAGAGATCAAATTAAATTCTCAACTAATATGTGACTTGAGCCACTCAAAATCCTTAACTCCTTCAGCAACTATTGAGACCTGGTTAAACAATGTGGAGCTCTATTAATGAGCATCACAGATGAGCAGGCATTCTCTGCCATTTCCACTATCCAGATGTGCTTAAGTAGTACACAATAAAACATTCATAAACAGATTTAACTAAGAAAAAAAAAAAAAAAACAAAAAAACAGGGAATGCTTTTTTTTCCCTGAAAAAAAAGAAAAAATAGGGGACTCCTTTTCCCTAAAAAAAAACCCTTTAATTTTTACTTTTTCAGCCCCTCCAATTTCACATGTGTGCTCTGTGACAATACTCTGTTAAGACTGAAGAGTTCTTCCTTCCTAGACTGATCTTCCTAGTTATACAAAGACCAAAATATACCAACCATTTATAGATGAAGCGCTGTAATTACTGCATGTCAGATATAATAACGGAATCTAGAGATTCACTACCTTTTCTCTCATTAATGAGCAAGCTCTCAGAAAGCCAAAAACACAGAAAAGCAAGATAATGTAATAGGCAGTTCAATTATTCAGGCAGCTTCACACGGTCATTTTCCATGAAAGATTTCAGGAACCAAAATTTATTTTTAACATTAGATTAGGTACATATTAGAAGTCATGCTCTCTTCTCTTTTTCTATCATGCCTTTTAAAAGGTAATGGGAAATACGACAGAAAGAAGAAAAAAAGCAAAACAAAATATTTCCAACTTTCAACTTGTCTTGCCTTCTTTTGTGCTTCTCTTAGGAGACTCCCTGCAGCCATCAAAGATTTTTCAAAACATACCTCTTTCTTCTCTGGACTAAGCATGCCATCCAGATGTATGCCTTAGAACAGACTCACTACTTGGAAGGATTCACTGGGATACACAAAACATTCCTAAGCAAAGAGTTTGGATGTTTTCAGAGAGCAAGCCTGTTTCAGCTTTCAAATTAGTTTTTATGCCAAATCTGGGAGTAAGGGAGTAGATGGGGGTGAATGTGTCAAAATATAAACCTCCAGATTTCATTTAGCCCAACCAGTAAAAGATGCACAACAAAATGGAAGAGCTTTCTATGAAGGTGAAAAAGAGACAGTTAAGTTCCACAATCCAGTTTCATTCCTAAATACTTCATGTGAAAATGTGTGAAGTCAGAAAAACATTACTTAAGTGGAACTAAACAAAGATGGCATTGTCTTCTCTTGCAACAAAGAAAAGGTGCAAGCAGAACTATTTCTAGGCTAACTCTTAAAATAAGGAAGCACACCAGTGTCCTAGTGGCAGCCCAAATCAGTGGGAGGAGGCATGGCCAAGACACTGTAATTCAATGCCATCTTATATTACTGCAAGGGGCAAGGGAAAGGGAAGAAGGAGGGTTTTACCAGGAGCAAGCACAGGGTGCGGTGCCCCTGGCTGTGGACACCTCATGTGACATCAGGCTTTGGTGATTTATTTCTGCATATAAATCCCCCTCTCTCTGTACACTTTTGCTAATTGTATTGTTGATGCTGCTGTTTATTTTCGTATCTCGTTTTCAGTAAATTGTTCTTATGTCAACTTGTAATCTTTACCTTTTTGTATCTTCAGTTCTCAACTCCAACCCCAGAGTTGCAAGATGGCCAGAAAGGTTTTAGCTGCCAGTGAGGTGAGTCTCTGGTCACATAAAACATGCTCACCAAAACCTGACCTTACATGACCACCCCAACCACTCCACCCATCACGCTTGCTCCCAACTGGAATCCATGCCTTTCTTTCCCTTTCCCCACCCCTAACTACAATGTAGGATAGCATCAAATAACACATGCCCCTTCCCACTGATCTGGATGACAACTAGGACAAAAACATACAAATATGATAATAGGGGCACAAGATGGCATGAGTTTCCATGATGGGAGAACTTCATATCCCACTCTGCAGCTAAAAGCTCTCTCTCTTTCCTCTAAGTGGAATTCGCATGTCAAAAATGTCTCAATGAGAAACCAAAAACACAGAAATCCACACATCTTCATTGTCAGGCATTTATGAGCATCATTACAGGATGATTCTTAAAACAATAACTAAGTGATGTAGGGAAGGTACTTTTATTTGCATGAGATCCTTCACGAACAAGGACGGAAAGGTACTACACAGCACTTTGGGAAATAATTAGAAGATGACAGGTCTTGTTATCCAATCCTTTACAGGTGGCTGTAATAAAGACTTCATCATCAAGTCTTCTATACCAATTTTAAAATAATGTAGAAAATATCAAGAAATTTGACACCACGGAAAAACAAACCAGATTATGTCTTCATTGGGCCCTTAATAGCCCTAACATGGTGTTTGATAACCACAGATTCATTATATTTATGTGAACACTAAGCCACATAGAAGTAACCTTTCAAAAAAGACTCTTTACACTGAAGCATAAAGAACCTTTCGAATCTATCAAAAAGGAGAAAGGAAGCCAATTCACATGATAGATTTTAAGAGTAGGAGAGTTAGTAAATGCCAGTGAACAAAATCTCATTGTAGATAGAGCTTTCTTCATTCACTCAAGTACAATTCAACACTTACAGAACATAATTATAGGAATTCTCTCACTTTGTATTAGAAATGCACAGATGCAAGAGCAAACATATTTTTATGCATGATGCTTTCCTGCATCATGGACCTAAAAAATAAAGAAACCTGTAGGATCTGAAGACCTTCCTTTATTCTTTGATCTTAAAAGAAGTTGGTTTTTGGTTTGTTTTTTTTTTTTTGCAACCATCAAAGAAATACTATATAATTATCAGTGCAGGACAATACAATGAGAAAAAAAAAAAAAAAGAATCCACAGATATTCCCTATCTTGATTGCTACAAATAACATTTCCTTAGACCATCTGTTCCTCTTTAGGTATAAAGGCTTCTAAAACAGATTAAGATATTAAACAATCATCCTGCAGAAAAGTTTCTTGTTGCTAAGAAACGGGAAGTAAAATCATATAGCCAAGGTCAGCTATTACTGAATTGATTCAGGCTGATAACATTTTTGACCCAAATTGACATATTTCCTAAGGAATCAAATATACTGTTTGTTTAGGCTGGACTGTTTCCATATGCTGCTTAGATTTTTTACATTTGCATGGAGATGATGAGGAAAAGTATAATGGTGTTCAGTGAACAGTGACAGCAATGCTGCTTTGGCTAGGCAAATCAGCAGGGAATTAAGAGTACATGTTCTTGAGGAGTTCAAAAATTCATCACAATTTGTATAACCTTTCATTTCTGACAGTTTTTTCATTATGCAGACTTTAGTTCTAGGTTTAAATCAAAGGTCAAGGTTTCTAACACACCACTTCTTTCAACAGGCAAATTAAAGACAAGAGTTTCACTTCTACAAGCATGAAATAAGGCATTATTCTCTTGCTACTCCAAGCTCATTGATTCAGCTGCACTCCCCCTTAGAAATTAAGAAATCCAAACCATCTCTATACCAAATAAAATCCAAAAATGTATTATTATAGTGAAATTACTGCATGGCCTCCAGTTGTGCAACTTCAAAAAGAGCACACAGAACAAGCCATAGGTTTGCTACATAAACATGTAGCACAAGAAATCTTAAACACTGAGTAAACCAGTATCATTATCCATGAAGTTTAATGAAGTATGATTTTTTTTTTCAAAAAGCCAAAATAAAACATCATCATTACTTTAAAGGATTCCAAGAGAACAAGATAAGGGAATTTTGGAGGTTTGTTTTAAAAGTAATTGTTCTTCCCTAGCAAAGCAATAGAGACACATGGAAGTAATCAGAAACTTCGCTGTTTCTCCTTCTACTCTCCCTACAGGTGTGCATAGCTCTCATCAAGTAGCACATCCAAGAATTCCAGCCCCTCCTTCACTCTAGGGAGTTAATCACACTACATACAAGGCCCTGGAAAACAACATAGTTCCAGGCACAAAAAGTACTGTGTTACAGTCTACTGAACATTAAAAAAAGATCCAAACCAAACATGTAAACTGCAATACATCCTACAAATAACCTAAACAGATCTGCTAGGCAGTTAAGCCTGTCTGTCCCCTACGCAGTGTTTCCCACTGGTTTGTTGTGTACACTCCGACATACACTGACTACAACGTGTGCTCAAGCACAGAACTACAAATGTTTATCTTGATGCCTGCATTTCTCAGTCTGAAAAGGCAGTTCCCAAAATTATAGCAAATACCACAGTTGTGACTCTTGTAAAATACCTCTTGCTTACCATGCTTGTACGTAACTTACCTGACGTAACTGCCTGAACTCTATAAAAATAGTTTCCTCTTGCTGCCTCCTATTTGTTCTCTCTATTTTCTACTTATTATCTCCCCTGAAGGTAACAGCAGTGATAACACACCTTTTAAGAAAAAAGGGAACCCAACAGTGACAATGCCACACATCAGCGCTGAAATAGGCAAGGATAAAAAAAGGTCAAACTGCCTCCTGCACTCCCACAGTTTCTTAATGACATCAAAAGATGCTGGTATCTTTAGAGAGCCTGTATACACATTAAAAAATGCTTGTATTAAAATTATTTTTTATTAATTTACTATTATTGATAATATTGAGATATATGTATGTGAAAAACAAATTAAAATATTTATAGTAAAAATAAATTGTCTAAGTAATACATGAAGTTTAATAATAGACATTGTCCGGTCTTTTTCCTTCCCCTCTGACCCATTCTTCATTTATGGTTTAAATTTTAGCATTCTGGTGATACAGAATTTCTAAACTGTAAATTAGTTGAAGATGTTTCTTCCTTCAACACCTTCTAATGCTACCAACAGTTTTCACTTTGACAATGAAATTGAAGGCTGTTCCAGTCTACAGCTGGACAGTGGTTTCCTGTCAGCATGAAACTGGTAATAGGGAGTTACCGCACCAAAAATCTACATTAGATCTTATAAAAGGGGAAAGTATTGATTTGAAAATATCCCACTGATGCTCACCCTTCCAGAGATTTCATTCACTCCCAATGCCAAACTCACCTACACATAAGCGACAAATCTGTCCAAGTGGTTTTGCCAGGATCACTTGTATGTGAAAAAAAGGACAAGAGGCAGCAGCTAACAAGTCCTCACTATTGGAGGACTGCCTTTCTTCTGTTGGAGTTTCCAGGTTTCTTGTCAACTGGCAACAATAAACTACAGACCTACATAGCTTCTAAGAAACACTGTGGGGTGGTCCTCCACACCAGAACCTTACTTAACTCAGTCAACATAAATCTTAAGCCAGGCTGTTTTCCTTAATTTGTTGGGCAGGTAGGAGAAGTAGTAGCACACACAGTAAGTTTTCACTGCCAAATTATCAGCTCTTTCAGACAGCAGGCATCCTGGTCTTGGCATTGCTCAATCTTACTCCTGACAATGGTGTCCTCTGAGCTGCATTTTTGAAGAGCTAATCTTTTAACCCTTCTGCTGTTTCTGGTGGTTAAAGACACCATTTCTACTTCATTCATACCAACCCTAATATTTCTACTACAGCTTTCTAGAAAAGATTAACAAAGTTAAGCCAAGTCATCACAAACAGCCACAATTGTCATTCCTGGAAATCACAGCAAAGAAGCCAAAAGCTGATGAGTATCAAAAGATCTGGACAATACCCTCAGGTACATTATGTGATTCTTGGGGGCATCCTGCGCAGGCTGGTTTAAACTCTGTTTTCTGAATATCCATCTGCAAAGACCATTCCCCATTATCCAGTAAATCACAGGTTTTAGTCTTTCATAATGACAAGGTACCAAATGGATAGGTTTCCAAGGAATAATTAAATACCAACATATAGTATCTTTATGGATACTATATAAACATATAGTATCTTTACAGCTTACATTTTTCTTCATAAAGGAAAATTTTTCTTCATAATACTTTTACTTCCTACATTTGCCTCCTCTGTCTTGATTTTGGCTATGGACCAGAGAGATACCATGTGCTCAGAACTTTCCACAACACCAATACAGATATGCAGCTACAGAATCCTCTTCCATAAAGACAATGGTTTTGGCATCTGTGCAACAACTGTTTATCAGCTGCACATATTCCAACAGCTAAGAAGCTTCACACTTAATGCTTTCCACTGAGAACTCAAGTTCTCAGCAAAAATAATTCTCTACTATACAGTACATAAACTAAAAAAAATTAGGAAAGATGACCCTCTATGAAGGAAGATGTTTTATAAGCCAAAATAACTGGAGAAAGATTAAATAGAAAATTAAGGCACAAGTAGGTAAGTCTCAATGAACATCAAATTGATTCCAAAATCCTCTCATAAGCAAATAAATGCTGATGCGCAGAAAGTGGATTAGACCACTTTTAGTCAGGCCTTTCAAAAAATTTTTAAGTTAACCATTTATAATTACCTTCTTCACAAGGTATGGTGCCAATCAAACAATTTCCAACCTAAACATAAAACTATTCAAGGCTTTTTTTTTTGTTGCAGAACATTCCCTAATGGGAATCAAGCAATATTTCCAGGCAGATATGCCCACAATTGTCAAATGTTTTGCGACCTGAAATGGCCTCTGTTATTTCCAAGTATTTGCAGTACCTGGCAGTTCTGCAATCCTTATAACATTTGTCACAGGACAAAACACAAAGCCTAAGCTTAAAATGCACACTGAAAGCCAGAAAAAATGGTTTGATTTCTAACACTCTGAATATTATGCCAAAAATAAGCAGTCACTTAGTTCAACTTTAACACTGTCAAAACCAAATCCTGCTTAACATTGTAATAATGAGAGCTGTGGCAGAATATTCACTTTCTAGCGTCACAAAGGTCAAGATAGGAAACACTCAAATCATGTCCTGTAAGAAGCGTGGTGCTTGTGCCTGTTTATTCCAGACTCAAAGCTGAAGTAGGTGTTTGCTGAGGATGCTATGTTCGTCCAAGTAACCACTTACAGCACTGACTGGGACTTGTACTCTCCTATGGAGCATGACACCCTTGCCCCAGTTTGTTACCTACTATCCTATAATTTCTGTTGTACGTGGTACTGATAAAGTCACCTAATTGAAAAAAAAAAATGGAAAACATGGTCTTTGTTGCTTCAGCATTAAAAAAAAAAAAGATCCACCATTTAGTTATTTTACATTTCTTGTCTATGAGAAAGACCACACCTCCCCCTCCCCACCCCACCCCCAGGACTAGTTGCAAACAACTACTTTCATTTTGCCAAGATAAAAAAAAAATATGTTCATGATCACAACCAAAGTTCCCAGTATAAGTGAAGATAATTTGTAGGTTTGTTTTTAATCCCACACCTACTGCTTAACAGTAAATTTGTCAAGGGTGTCTATCTGGATAGTTAATTCTTTGGATTCAACTCTTAGGACTATTCAGATTTTGAGGCGCCTCTGCAGTCTCCTTATTGGCTGTCTGTCTGAGCAGTTGAACTTAGAAAGAAATAGATATGTGTTGTGGGAAAGCTACAGAGACAGCATTGACTTCTAACTCCAGGTACCTCATCTCATTCTAGACACAAACACAGACGATAGGCTATACCACTATCACAGACTGAACAAACTTGATAACCATTTAAAATGCAAAAATGGAAGTGTAGCAACTGTGTTTGACAAGGAACCCTCACCCTTGCAAGGCAAAATGTTGCATTTAATTGCTATCTGATTTTATACATGAAAGATGGATCTTTTTCACTCAGATAAAGTCCTTGCTGGAACAGATATAGTCACAAATATTTTGATATGCCTGTCTCCTCCTAGATTTCTACAGCTGGAAGAAAAATTCCAATAGTTAAACCAGTGATATTTCTGATCACAGCAATGGCTGAGGCTCATTTCAGTTTATCACATGCCTCTCCATTTCACAAAAGACATCTGCATAGACAAGTACACACAACTGCTCCAGAACCAGCACTAGCTGTGTTTCATCTAATCAGACTTGTGAAAAAGAACTAACAAATTAAGTCATGCTTACAGAAACAGAGCATTATATAGCTTCTGGACTTAAGAAAGCACACAGAGAGCTCTGAATGCAGGGAGGAGGTCAACGTATTAAAGTAGCCAGGTATTAAAATAAGGTAGAGATCTGAAATATTTGACCGTGTTAAGAAAATGTACTCTTGGATGTTAAAATTATAAATCTGCTTTTCTTCACTGGTTTCTGTTCCTCTTTCTTCTCCTCCCTACCTCCGTTCTTTTTTCTCTGCAAGCCTTATGATTCGTTAAGTTTTTCTGGGGATTGTTTGGTTGAGGGTTTTTTAAGTCTTAGAAGAATTAACAGGATGAGAAAACAGCTTTCTGGGAGCTCTACGCAGGATGTTTCCTTGGCCATGAATAACTAACCGATTTTGAAAACAGCATTGCTCTATTTCAGTTGCTGAGCAGGTGGTCCGTTAAATCTTAAAAGTTATGTCTGTTAGTTAAGTGTTCATGTAAATATTTCATTAAGTTTCCTGGCTTATAATAAGCATCACTTAACAATATTTTATGCAACACACACTGCAGAAATCATCCTACCAAGGGGAGAAAACAGATGCATGAGATGCAAATAATTGCAGTTAGGGGAGGGGGGGGGCGGGACAGACAATATCAAAGGAAAAAAAGAACACAAATTCTAAGTTAAATGTACCTGATTAGGGAAGATACATCTTGTTTCATCTCATAGCCTAGGCAAATAAGGTCACATTATCCCTATATTCTCTTTCTTATCATCTCATTCAATTATTTTCAAAAATCTTCCCTAAAAAAAATACTTTATAAGTAGCTTAAGGAAGTCCAGCATATGTTTTTCCACAACACCTTACCATAAATTATTTCTATAACATATTTTGTCATCACAAAAACTTATTAATCAATTTGCATTGCAAAAGCAATGAAGATAAAAGGTCTTAACCATAAGCAACTTTTAGCTGTTGAGATGTTAACAGTCACTCCATTTGAATTTCTGTAAAGCTGAGGGATCCCATCAGGTTCACTGCTGCTCTCCCAGAACACTACTACTTAAACACTACCAGAACTTGCCTACTTTCTCTGTCAATTTTGCAAGCCATCATGTTTTATTTCCTGGCATTCCCCCCTTGGTAATTGATCTAAATAATCTCAAGATGCAAATAACACACAGGATATTAATTCTACTTTGAACAGCATTTTTATTTTTTTAGCATTGAGAAAGGAAACCTTTCCCTCAGAATTTTAATGATCATGTTCTCAGATGTCTCTTATTTTATTTGTTCCTTCATGAAACAGAAAAACTATCTTATTATTAGCCTAAAAAGCAACATGGCCTGTCACAATTCTTACCAGTTTGTCAGCAGAGTGTACAGAAGAGTGTAATTCACTGGCCTTGCAATAACCAAATTTTCTACACTTCAACAGTATTATTGTAGAGATGGTGAGGCAAAAAAGCTGTAATTTAGAGTTCCACAATTCAATTCTTATTTAACTAAAGGTGAAATGGAAAAGTAATATCTGGCAAAAAAAAATCTGGTTTTCCATTTCTAGTAAAGCGTCTGCATTCTCTCTGTGCATTGAAAGTAATGCAGCAAGAACTGTGAGGCTTGCACAAGGAATTGCAGCCCCTGTAAAGCATGAAGCACCATTATGGAACTGCACAGCCAACACAGCAGTAAAGCACAGACAAACTTCCAGCTCTGGGATGACTGTTCCAAGGGAATAACAGCAAAATTCGTACAGCTGCAGTCCTACACAGACCACAACAGCACAGAGTAAAGCAGAAAGGGAACTGGAGTAAGCTTTGCACTAGTCCCCAGCAATATTTAAGTAGGAAGATAGGACTGAGGCTACATCATTACAGGTGAGAGCAGAATTCTCTTTCATGAACCTGCTAAACCAAAAGGTACTTATTGTAATATAACATCATTTCCTGAATAATACTGAACATTACTAAATATAGACAGGATACCTGGCTCAGAAATATTTCCAGACACTAGCAGGTAGAGCTGGTACAGTCTTGACAGCAAGCAAGGACTAAAAGGCCTTTGGCTTCAGAAGCAATCATCCTATTCTTCTACAGATTAGATCCTGATTTCCAGATTGGGCAGAAAAGGAGAGAATTACACAAAAAAATATAAATCTTCAAACTTAAATAAAATCTAAAAAATTTAAAAATATTAATAAAAATAAATAAAATCTAAAAAAAAAAAAAGCTCCAGCTTCAAAACGGACCTATATGGGTAAAGAAGCCATAAGCCATATAAGCCATATATCCAGGGTAATATTTAGCTGCCTAAGTACAAAAAACATCTTCCCCAATTGTGTATTCAGCATGCAATATAAAATTAGGTTAGAGCTCCACAGATAAAAATGTCACATAGCTCTGATTTATCCCCAGCACATGAGAATTCTGAGCAATGGTTCTGTGGAAAAAGGAGAGAAAAGTATGGAAAAAAGTATTATATGCAGCTGTAATACATACTCACATACACCAAAGAAACCTGCAGAGTAACTGGGATCTGCTGTAATAGCCAAAGTGGGGTACAGTGCCAAGATGTTACTAGCCCTGTGATCAAGAACTCAAATCAACTGGACATTTTGTCTACACTGCTGTCACACTAGCACCTCAACCTAGCTTCAGTTGGGCACACTCACCTGTCTGTCTTCACATCTCTAATCACAGAAGCAGTCCTGTTCTTTTTAACTAGCTCCTTGTCATCCTCTCTCATTAGTATCCTCATCCGAACCACATTCTACAGATTAATTCTTATTTCATTTTTTAGCATGTCACTTTTCTAGCATAGACTCTGAATATTACCTCTCCATTACACACTCTCACTTCTCAGATTTCAAGCATTCATCTCTTCAGGTTTGTTCCCTTCCATATAATTTTCTTCTCTTTGTTTTGCTTCCTCAGGACTTTTATTTCTAAGCAGTTTTCTCTCCCAGAGCTCCTGGGCAGCAGGCAGTGTCAGTTTGGCTGCTCACATCCTCATCTCCCACAGCCTGAATGACTCACATTTGTGATTTCAGAGTAATCCTCTTTTGGCCCAGCCATTAAATGTTACAGAAGCTTCAGCCAATAAAGCCTAAGTCTTCCTAGCACAAAAACAGGTGTTTTTGAGGTCTACTATTTTCCACAAGCAAATAAATCTTCTGAGGAAGGGGAGAAAATCATTCTTTGGACAAGAATCCATTTATTTTATTTCAAGGCCCCTATACTGAAGCATCAGAGTCTGTGAGTTTGCAAAAGCATTTGACAGTTATCTTCTGCCCGCCAGCTCAGCTCTCTAACCTTGCTGAAACCTTCAAAAATTTCTACTCAAAAGGCTGTTAGACATCACAGAGAGAGTTTAAAGACCAGCGAAAGAGAAACAATGACCAATGTCATATATCAAGTAGAGCTTACTTTAAATAGATGATTAGAGTAAAAGAAGGTATTCATAATTTATCACATCACACTCCTCAACTATCATTTCAACTATTTCATAACTTTTACTCAAGAAAACTCCTTTCTAGCTTTTTTAGCAATTTAAAATTCCTACATGCTGAAATCACCTGAATAGGGAAAATGCTATTATGTTCAAATTGTTTTCACTTTGTTATAGCTGTCGCAACTGGTTGTTTCTGTTTGAAAAACCTTTCTCCATACCACCATGGAGAGAAACACACACCTGCTGTCAAATATACTTTAATGGTATTGGTACATTCACTTTTTTGAACATTGTTTTAGGAAAGTGCTCCCGAAAATAGTGTCCATGCTCCATGAATTCAGTTTCTTGCTCTGACAGGCATCTCATTATCTTTATTGAACCTTCTTCATAAATTTCTTAGACGTTATTTTAATGCAGCAAGATATGGCTTGATATAAAATTCCTTCAATGGGGAGGTCATTCTCTTGATTAGAAACCTTATTCCAATTTCTAGAATCAATTTATACACATGGTTATTTGCTCTCCTATCAGCATTGTCTTATTCCAGGTAATACTTTCCTTGTGACTATCCCCACACATTTACAGAGTACTTACTCTGTAAAATTCATCTTGCCAAAGAATTCAAGCTTCCAAATAATGACAGGGTAGAAGTCATAAAGGGTTGACAGTGTATTTTGTTTCTTAAAAACAAAATTTATCTTATTTAGAGTTCAGCAATGAAAACAGCTATATAAGCACAGCTGAGGCAAAGAGGCCTTTGATCTGTCACATTTCCTTACATACCACTCTCCTTGATAAACTCCTAATAACTTTTTCTAATATTCTTTTACCATTATGCACAGAAATATCCCTTCCTACAAAAGCAGTTTAGGAACTTGATTAACACTGACGTCAAAACCATAATCCTGCAGTTCCTTGGATTAGTTTTTGCCCCTTTAAAGAAAAAAGCACACTTCCCTGTTAATGCCTAATTAGCTAGACACCTCACTTCACAGCCAATCTGCATTCAAGCTGCACGTTAATTTCCATTTCCATACTGCTATTCCTTTTCCTGTAGGCAACAGGACTCACATGGTGTAAAACATGGCACTCAATTAAGTTTTTAGACAAACTTAGACTTTTAGTGTTTCCCATTCCCACTCTGTGAAACAGCTCTGATGAACTTTGTGCTCCTGTCCCAAATATTCTTTGCAGGGTCTAACTCAGCTTGACAGTTTCTCTGTGCCATATATCCAGGGTAATATTTAGCTGCCTAACTACAGTCCTGCCTGTCTTCAGTCCTAAGGCACTGAAAAATCTAGTTGCAATGATGAACATAATCATTCATGAATTCAAGTGTATCTTAATGGCAGCTTTTCAGAACACACATATGTTTAATCGTGGTTTAAAAAGAAGTAATTATAGACTATAGTAGAGTATAGACTTTAGAAGTCATCTAAGCTCTGAAAGGCATATACACAAATGCTGGTGGCAATTCTGGGAAAAAAATTAGTTCTATTCCATTAGGTACAACATCATTACAGGCAATCAAAAGCACTCCCTCAGTTTTTGTTTTGTAACAATTACCATTACCTGGATTCCTCACAGATGTTTAAGTAGTGTTGTAACCTGTGCTGTAGCTTATTGCTACAAACTAGTCCTTTAGCTGAACAATATACCCTTCCAAGTTTTAAAACAAAAATTTAACTTGAGTAGATTTCACAGGTCATACATTATATTTCACATTGCACAGCATAAAGTCAAATAAGGAGACAAGAAGCATTACTTTATAACAATCACACAATTTTCATTCCTACATATTATTTATCAAAGAATCTTCATCACCATTTTATTCTTTAAAATTTCCATAGCAAATGAAGATGGTTTTATATAGTTAAGACTATATGAGAAAAGCTCATTTGCACCCCAACTACAGAGCACAGAGAGACAGTGGCAACTGAGGAAGCACAAATTATACTTTGCCCATCTTCTTCCAGGCTCACTAGAAGAGCAATCAGTCCATTAAGGGGTTCTCTCTGTGAGGCCAGAGGACCACAGGGCTGCAGAATGACACAAATTAGGGGACAGAAAAGTATGGAAAAAGGCAGAGACACATCCAGAGGCCCCATCCAGACTCTTCTCAGGGCTATCCCAAGGAGGACCTCAGTCACTGTTCAGTTTTGAACCCATCACAAGTGCTCACAGATGTGAGATGTACTATGGGATGTAAGGGAAGAGCATTTGAGGATTGCACAGGACTTGCTGTAAGACCTTGATAGGGAAAACCAAATGCAAGAATGGATTTACAGGATTTGGGAAAGAACAAGAGGAGGGTAAGTGGATTAAAAGGGGCAATTGCATGCAAATGTTTTGGTGGTTGGTTCAACTGCCGGGTTGTGCACTGCCCTGATCAGCTCAGTGTGTCCTATATGCTTATTAAACCCTTTCCAGCTCTCTTCTTGGTGAGTGGCTCTGCTCATTCTGCATGCATGCACAGGAGTCTGAGTGCAGCAACTTGTGACTGCCAACCACCAGAGAGATTGGGGCGAGTGACTGCAAGTGCCAGGCTGAGCGGGGCGTGGGAACACCTGTCTGCAGGGCAGCACCTGGAGCGGGCGTGGGAGCACAGCACATTCACTGTGGCAGTGACTGGGAGGATTGCTCTGCCTGGAACTGGGAGTGTCACCATTCTCAGCCTGCACAACCGGCCCGACATTTTCCCTTAGAACAAGGGAAGAAAAGGGTTTGGAAAATTTTAACACAGCACATGTTTAAAACAAATTTTTCTTTTCCTGATCCACACACAGTGATCATCATCCTTCATTCATATCTCAATTCTATTCCTTTTTCCACTCTGGCCATTTCACCCACTTATATCAATCTTCTCTTATCATAAATACTTTCTCTCCTCCTTTTCACTTCTACCCCATACCATCACAGATTTTAGCAGCTTATTTTCCTTTAGCTTGCTTAGATCTTTCTCCATTTCCAAAAACCTTACCTCTGTCTTCCCCTCCACAAATTTTTTTTTACTCTTCCTCTTTAAATTTCTCAACCACCCTTTCAGTAGAAATAAAATCTGCCCCTTTCACATTCTGTCACTTCTCTTCAGCATTCTTTCCGCTTGCCAAAACTCCTTCTTTATAACATTGCCTTCCACTCTTTCAAAGCAAAACACATTTATTTGAAGTCCTCTTGTTCATAGTTAAATAAAACACAGCTATTTTCAAACACTTACAGACTGAACAAGGTTTGCATTCGAATTTTTTCACAGGAGAACAGAATAGAATCAGCAGACTATTACTACAAATGCTGCTCAAAAGGCACAAAAAAAAGGAAAAAAAGTTACTCACAAAGTAAGAACCATACAAGAAAACACTCAAAAGTTTATCTGTATCCTGTTTCCTTCTTCCCTCTGAGAGGTTTCAGTACAGAAAATGATCGAATTTAATTTCTCAGGCTTTGCTCTACCATAAGTTGCCCATCTTACCAACTTCAGCATATCCTTATAAAATTGCCGAGTTGAATTCAGTTCTTCACTCTAGCAAGATTTTATCAAAGAGGTTTTATCATTTTTATGCATTTTGCCTCCAGTGGACAGTCAGTCCCTTCCTCCCAGCTCCACAGAATACTGCATCCCACTGGCTGTGAAGAGCAGCATTTGAGAAGCATGTGGAGGTGGCATTAATTTGGCCTTTTTGCAGGTATGTCATCTTCCAGCCAACACCTCATACCATCTCTTAGGACTTCCACTAACCAAAGGCACTGATGTCACTATTTGATTTTTAAGGAGGTACTACACAAACAAGGAAATTTCACAGTAAACATTTTCAATCCTCTAGAGAGTTATGTTTACCAACTTCATGGAAAAGCATCTGTCTCCACAAAAACCCATACCCATCAGCTGGCTATTTAATGGCCATTTACCCACACAGACAGCCAGCATAGACAAGGACAATTTGATACTCTCATTACATAAATAAATTTTCTACAAGACACTGAAATTATTAGTACTCACCAGAGAAACAACTCAGTAGCATTGCCTGACCTGTGCTTGGCTGTACTTGGCAGACAGATTTTAAAGAGATCATACCACTGTGAGGAGATAGTGGACATCTTTTGAAGTCAGCACTCAGAAGCCATGCTTTAGGTTTCTCTCCAAAGAAGCAGCACAGACCCTCTGAGGCTAAAGCAGCAGGTAGGTACAGCAGCACATTTTTCACCACAGGCCAAGAGAGCAATGTGCCTGCATTCACAGATTGCACTGCAAGGACTGATGCCAGTTTCACATTCTAGAAATGTTGAAGCACAAGGTCCTCCCTTGGGAACTATAATCATCCCTTTCTGATGATGACCCAAGACCAGGGAAGCATGATTAGATTTCATTCTGTTACACACTGCTTTGTGCTAGTATGCAGAACTTTCACCCTTCAGCCTAACTCTGAGCAAGTGTTTTTCCTTATTTCCTTACTCCAGTCAATGGCTCCCTTTGTACTCAGCCAATCCCAAAAATCAGAGATCCGAAGTTCAACCCATGTCCTTTTGCTACAGAAAAAGGCACCAACTCACAGTTGCCAGCAATACACCAGGATTAATTCTGCATTCCATGTTATTCTCCCAGTCTCCTTTCTTTGCACTTAAGTCCTACAATGACTTACATCAAACAAAACTTTGACCACATAGAAATTGGACTTGATGATCCCTATGTGTCCCTTCCAACTCAGGATATTCTATGACTCAATCTCTGCATAGGACACCCCAAGAGTCACACCATGTGCCTAAGAGCCCTGGCAGGCTTGGTGCTGTGACTGCTTTTCTAGGAAGCCTATTCCCAACCACTGTGTCCAACCACCATCTGGGAGAAAAAATCTTCTAATATCCAAGCTAAACCTCCCCTGACACAGCTGTAAGCCATTCCTTCAGGTCCTGTCACTGGTCTCAATGCCTGACCCTCACTCTGCTTCCTATATTGAGGAAGTTTTAGAAAGCATGTAACCCATGCACACCCCTGTCCTGGCAGAAAATAGCTCCAAAAGTTCACTTCCCCACTGGCTAGAAATCTTATGATAGTCCCTACTTTGTTACTGCTTTATCTCATGCCAAATTTTTTTCCCTTCTTTAACTTGGTTCATGTTGTATCAGTTTAACTTCCAAAGCAATGTATTAATAATTGGCTTCTACTTTGAACTTCTCCTCCATGCTAAACAAGTCCCTTTGTTCTTTAACATCATTGGTACTTTTTTTTTCCCATCTGGAAAAGACTTCAGAGAAGACAACCTTGGGGAAAGGAGAGAGAAACCTATCTTCTATGAGACCCACAGTCATAAAGCCATCACAGCATAAACTACACTCCATGAAGCCTAAGGAAGTTCCTCCCATGACAGCAAAGATGGCCTGGTCTCCCCTCATTGTGCTTTTGTTTGGAATGTCTTCTCTGCTTTAGAGAGCTAACAGGCAGAACCTGAAAAATTTGTATTAGTAAACTACTGATGTCAAAAACATTTTCACTCAATGACCCAGCATAACCAAAACAACTCTGACAGGCACAGAAGCTGCCCCCTGCATCTCCTCACTGGCAGACCTAGCTATACAATGCCACAATTATTACATTTCTACAAGTTCTTGAAGAACTTGGTGCCATTTCCCTTCTCCAGCAGGTCCCTCCCTAGAGCTGTGTAACACAATGTGAAATAAAAAAAATAACGTAATACAAGGGAGCAGTTAATTGTAATACTTCTAAATATGTGAAAAAATAGACAAACTGTTCCTATAAGAAAAACAAAAATCAGTCAGTGACCATTACCTTGTTTAAAGAGCTTCATTTTGCAATTAAGATAAACAGGCAAGGACAAGTATCATTCCAAATTGCAAAAACGAGCCTCTGGTTTTCAGACTGGGACACTCTCTTGCTAAATAGCTTAGAAGTAATTAAATTTCTCAGTGTTCTAGAGTAGTTTTTGAAGTACACTGCCCATTATTTTGATACAATCAAATTGAATACAACATACTTGCAGAAACCACGTTTGACATTTAATTTTGTCTACCTGAAAGTCAACTTGGAGGTACAAATGGACCAAACTTGGATTTCAGTTGCTGGTGAGCAACTGTAGAATGGACAAGCAAACTTAATGGGGCAAAATCCAGGCAGGAACATTAGAACTCCTCCTAAACACAAGGTACTAGAAAAGCTTTTAAAACCTTGAAAACCTACTCCTCATGAAAAAACATTCATTTTATAAGATTATAAAAGAGCCATAAATATATTATCATCTTCACTGCAAAATTAGAAACTTTGTTTCTTAATAATCATCTAGTCTAAAATTAAATTTACAGCCATCCACAGCTCGGCACTGTGAAACCCTCTCACAATACAGTACAAAACCTATCTTGTACACTTGTCCTAAAACTGCCCTAAAACCAACAAGACAGCACTGTGGCAGTACAATCACCCAAAGCACCTTTAGTGCCTCTGCATCCCAAAAATCATTCCATAGAATAAAAGTTATAAGCCATATGGAAATACCCAAAGGAGCAGCGAAATTACACTGAATAATGCGGTATTATCAAACTCCCTACTATTTCTACATCATGAAACTCTAATCTATAAGATTTAAGTTTCAATGCATGCCTGGTTGCCAGTGAATTTGGGGGTGGGAGGGGGGGGTTAGGCATTGAACCACCAAAATGGCACAGAAAACAAAGTTCGCTTACTACTCATTATTGCTTTAACTGTATCATTAAGTCTACTTTTTAAATAGGTGTTTATCCCTCTTTCCTGGAGAATCTGATATAAATTGCTGTAATATCACACACTTGCCTGGAACAAAATCCCCTTTTCAATTACCAATGAATTGGAAAAATACTACCCAGCAGAAGAGAGATCTTTTTTTCTGGACTGTGATCGCTCCGTTCTCTTCAAAGAAATGCACCTCATTAACCCTGATAATTAACAAGGTTATTCTCATCACATTAAAGGTTTAAGTTCCTCTATTAAGTCATTATTTGAATTTGCACTGCTATTAAGATGATGAGACTATTCTGGATTTAATTTCATATAACAAGATGTTTCTCTTTACAGATCCTAACTTTTTTTTCAAGTCAAAGCATATAATTTCATTGTCTTGTATGCTACACTGAATCATATAATGAGTTAGGATGGAAGAGACATAGATCCTCTAGTTCCAATCCCATGCCATGGGCAGGGGACAACTAGCACATCTACTGGATTAAGAAATGTATTGCATACATACAAAAACACTCCAAACAAAATCAAAACTGAAAAAAATAGAAGGGGTAAGGCAGCAATGCAAACAGGTAGCAAAAACAGCAAACAGGCATCTGGCAGCAGCATGGCACTGGCAGCAGAAACCAGACAGAACTGAAAAAGAAGAAGAGGACCAAAATTACAAGGAGATGCATACAGCTTGGGAAAAGACTACCAGCAGATGCATCTACTCCTAGCTGGACCATTCCAGTAAGACTCCACAGACTAAAGAGACACTTCCAATTCCCATTATGTCCCCCACCACAGCAGAGGGTTTTAAACTAGATGATCCATAAGATCCCTTCCTACCCAAATCATTCCATGATTTCATACTTTCATGTAACAATATATGTTCGTTGCATTTTGCTCTTAGATCCTATGGACAACTGTCTAGCCAGTAAGGTCTTCTAAATATCTATTAAATGCTTTAATTTTTGCACACAGGTATTCTTAGTATGTAAACTTGCTTCTCCCACAAGAGAAAAGCCAGTTGTCTAAGTCAGACAATTATTCTGAGAATATTAAAACTGCAGCAGCCACATATCAACATCTCACATCAAATATAAAAACACAGATGATGGTTTACCTCATTATCCATGCTGGCACCATATTAGTTCATGAGCCCGGTAGTTAGCAAACATATAGAAAATCATAGTATAGAAAAATTAGCCACAATTACTTAGAGATTTGACTACATAGGTTTCAATGGCAGCATACCTGATGGTATGATGCAGATGCAAGGCATATCTGCACCTTGAATGTAAATATCTAGTGATGACCAGTTAACACTGTGATAAATGGAGGTGATTTGTGCTGAATTAAGTTGTACTATTATCAATAATTTAGGAAAATAATTGGAAAAGTATATGTGATTAGTGTTACGAAGCAGATGGGTTTCTTCAAGAATACACGTGGAAAGCAGGATGCAGGAGTTGGATTCGGCCTTGGGAATAGAGGAAGCCAGGAACTGACTCCCAAACCAAAATCAACTGAAGTTGGAAGACAACTCCCAGAGCAGGATCGACCTTGAATATGAATAAAATTGGGACCACTCCAGATATGGAACTTAAAATTGTGGTCTTACCTATGAAATAATAAGGCTCAATTGGAACATAATGCATCAAGCTCAATGTGCATGCACAACCTGCCACGTCATTCAGAGGACAGCGAGGAAGACCTTCAGCCTTCCTCCAAGAAGACCCCTAAAGAGACCAGAAGACCCCATAGCAACAATGGGAGCATGCAACGTGCTCCCATTGAGTGATGTAGATTTCAAGAATCAAAAATGGGAGGAGATTTATAGGAACTACTGATGAATATGTATTAGCACACAGTATAAAAGTTGTATTTGGATCCTTTGTCTTTTGTACGGGTGGCAAGGTGGGAAGCCCTCCCCATACCCCAATCAGTTTTGCTTATGCTTTATCCAAACCACTGCCAAATAACTCTTTGTAACCACTTCATGATAGCTAATTGTATTATTATTATTTTATATTCCAATTAGAAATTGCTGCTAAATTTCACTCTTGCGGTTTATGAAATTGGACATATGGAATCCCATTCATAATAACCAAAGGTTTTGCAAAGAAGTTTTTTTGCATAGAATTCAATTCCTATGAAATAATACTAACAGCAATATCCTTTAAATGTCAGAAAAGACAAGAGAACTTTCTGCCATAACATGAGTATTATCACAGTGCTGACTTGGTCAAATACTGAAAGCAAACAAGTTCATAGAGTTAAAATCAAGGTCAGCTGTCAGTCTACAGGAGAGTTTCGAGCACTGCAAACACGTGTGATCTAAAAGGGTGTCATTCATTTAGCTTTGCATTTTCCAGAATTCCATTTTTTGCACTTTAAAGCACTAATTCCTAAATCTTGTCACAAGGGCTTAGCAGTGTACAACAAACATTAAACTCTTCCCATAAAGAGTGTCAAGAGTGCTGTGAAATACTCAGAATAAAGACACTGGAAGTCTTATCAGTATAACAACTCCCTCAGGAATTACCAATTTGCAAATCTCTCAAACCCCTAACAGGGTTTTAATATGTTGTCTAAAATATAGCAGTGTAGCCATGTATGAGCCATAGATTGCCCCCCTTTTTTTTTAAGTCTAATGCAAGTAACTGTTCCTCAGGAGAATGAAGTCTGAAGTATACACATGAGATTAATAGAGGACATAATGGAGAATGATATTTAACCACCATGACAGCTTTATGTAAGTTTGAATGAGACTTTTGGTCAATCATATTAGACAGCAGCAGAGTTTTCACCATTACACGAATCGCCAAACAGAGCCCTGCAAATGGTTGGAGCACTGCAAAATCCACCTGAGTGTTCACAGTTTATCCACTTTATCCATCTTTGTTAGTTAACACTAACATCTTGTTAGTTAACATCTTTGTTAGTTAACACATTCGAGTTTTCCTTCTCAAATTGTGATTTTCCTATTGAACCCAATGACCCTTGAACAACAAACGTGAGTTTCAGTGCCTTGAACAACAAACATGTGAGTTTCACTGTCATTAGTCAGTTTACTTCCTCGCTCTAACATAAGAGAAACATAATCGTCTCATCCCCCACACCCTAGCGAATCAGGGACAGAACCCCAAACAGAAGTGTTTGTTTTTCAACATGAAGTACAAAGAGCTTAAAATTACTCATTTTTTCCCTTTTTTTTTAAACAAACATTGAAAATAACCAGAATGGCTTTGGCATTGCTTTAATCAGTTTAAACTGAAAGACAGGAACTCTAATTAAAATCGGGAACTCTAGCTGTAAGAAACAGCTAATTAGCTCCCAACTTTTTAATGAAGTACTGTGGCAGGGTACATAGTAGCTGATCAGTATTAAAAAGGAAATGCTTTGCAAGATAAGCTCATTCTCTCAGGTAGTACATCAGTTTGTCTACTTACTTCAGTCCATGCACTGTCAGAGGGATTTAAGAAAACACACAATAACTATCAGATTTACACATCTCCATACACACTAAGATAAATGAACTTTGCAGTATTTCAAACTGAGAAAGAGAAACACGACGCAGTTCATTACCTTTCTGCTAGGCAATGAAGACGATTTAAATTACATTAAAGCATAAGATTGTGTTTTCTTCAATTCGTTCCTGGCCACAACTTGCAAATACAAGAAAGAATAAGACGGGGAAGAAGTGAGAGAAGGCATTTGACGCTTGTGCTCTCAAGAAGTCTGGACAAAATGCATGGATAGAGGAAAAGTGAGAACTGCCAGATTTAGAGGAACCTTGTCCAGGTAGTCTCAGCAAAACACGCCGACAGCAGTGGGAACATGAACAACTTCGTTCGCATTCCCACAGCTTCTACTGTCTCGTTTTGTAAGGACTAGTGCTTCTATCCACCTTCCCACACACAGAGCATCAACTAAACAAGAAATTACTTAAAACGTGATTACAAACAAAGACCAAGTCCGCCTGCGCTCCCACGCCGGGGTTTTCTAACCTGGGTTCCCTCTTGCCGCGACATGCCACACTTACTCGGAAATCCCTGATCGCTAAAGCGGCATTTAGGGTGGTGCCAAGTGCAGGAGGGTGTGAAATCGCCCGGCAGAGACCGCGGTCAGCCGCGGCCGCCGCTGTCCAAGCGCCAGCCCGACGGAGCTGACGGGAACCTTCACCTGGCGCCCGCACCGGCACCGGCCGGGGGACGGCGGCGGCAGCGCCAGCCCGCGCGGGTGCCCTGATGCGCTTCTCCCGCGAAAAACCCCAACACAAGAAGAACACCCAAAAAATCAACAAACCAGCCAACCGAACAACCAAACCAAATCCGCACTCCTCCCCACCGAAAAAAAAAAGGAATTAAAAAAAAATTTAAAAAGGCAGCACCCGTCCCCGCCGGGACCCGTCAGGGCGCCGAGCCACCCCCCCGCTCTCACCGGTGTCCGGGCGAGCCCGGGTGCCGCACGGAGCCGCCTGCCGGGCCGGCGGGTCCGGCCGCGCCCCCCGCCCCATCCCGCGCCCGCCCGGCGCGGCACCGCCGCCGCGCCACGCCCCCGCCACGCCCCATGACGTCACCCGGCCCGCCCCGCCGCGCGGGCAGCGGCCGCGGCGCCCTCACGGTGCCGTGTCGGGGTGACACTGAGGGGTGACACAGCGAGCCGGGTGGCAGTGTGACACTGAGGGGTGTCGGGGTGACACAGCGAGCCGGGTGGCAGTGTGGCACTGAGGGGTGTCGGGGTGACACAGCGGGCCGGGTGGCAGTGTGACACTGAGGGGTGTCGGGGTGACACAGCGAGCCGGGTGGAGTGTGACACTGAGGGGTGTCGGTGCGACTCTGTGGGGCGTTCGGCCCCGGCCCCGCTCTCTGCTGTGCCTTGAAAATCAGTGCGCTGCCAGTATGGAAACGGTGCCTTGAATCCCCGGGCAAAGGGAGGCAGGGGGATTATTTGCATGTTTGTTTCTGTCCGCATTAAAAAGCGGAGTGGTCTCCCGGATTCTCCCCTTCCCCTCGGAGGGCTCTGCAGAAATGGCATCTCTCAGCCTTTAGTTCAGCACGGAGAGCGGGGCGGGGGACGGGAGGGGGCACAGGACAACATGGATCTCCATCGCTAGGAATCCGCACTGTGCCCCGATTCTCTTTTCACGTTTGAAAATAAGACTGAATTCGAATGTCTTACACAGCTTAACAAACTAAGGTGCTGAGGCAGCGTTCCAGAGAGGGATTGTCAAAATAAAACAAAATGGAACAATCAGCATAGACCACATTTCCACAATACATCTGGATATTTACCTATCTTGATACAGGCTTCATCACCAGAATAAACATTCCAGGTTGAGTTAAATAATGCTTGAATGTCTTAAGAGAGAAAGAGCAGAAAAAGGACACACAGCGCTTTTTTTTTTTTTTTTTGTTACTAGTTATACTCAATCGACACGTCTTGAAATTAAAGAAAACCTCAGCCTGAGCTGCAGTGTGGAGGGAGTGGTAGTACAAGCCTCAGGCTTTTCCAGACAGGTCCACTGAAAAGATTGAAAACCATCAAATCTTTCCATAAGGGCAAGTGTCTAAACAAGCATCACCTTTATCATGATCAAAACATTAAGCAGGTACCTCTGTATTGTGGAGCTCACTCAAGCAGATTAAACTACTTTTTTTCTGGGTCATGATGTATGACCTGTAGATCAAAACGTGAGAGGTTTTCTAAAGTTATATCTGCTTGTTATGTATGTCTTCTCATTTTCTGATAAATAATTAAAAGGAAAAAAAGCTGCTCAACATTCTCTCACCTTCTGGCACTAGTTTAAAAATTCACTTAATTCTCAGCTATACACAGGTACATTCACTCGTTGCAATTTTTATCTTGCCTTTTCATTTTTTTTTTCTTATTGAGATTTCACCTATTCATGCTTCTAACAGCAATTTCTTCATCCTGAAAATAAAATTGAAAATGGAGGTACAGCAGCCTCAGTTACTGCCGTTTTGCCTCACCATCTTAACACACTTTCATGACTGCTCACCACCTCAAAATTACATCCCTTCCTCCCTTCTAAAGAAAGTATTTGGGTGTTGTTTCTTGTTATCTGCAGAATGATTTTTCAAAAAAACTGGATCAGTAAGACACATGCAGGAATGAAGACTCTCCTTCCAGCCACCTAGAATCCTGAAGTCCCAGGCAGGAGCAGTAGTTTGAAACCTTTGCTCATTGCTCTGCCTAAGCAGATTAATCACCAGAGTCTAGTAAAGGCTACTGATCTCATAAGTCCAGTGAAACACAAAATTTAAAAGACAAAAAACAACTCAAACTTACACAGATAATTGATACTGAGTGGATAATAATGCCGCTACCAACTAAAAACCAAGGGGCAGGCTAACATTTGAACAGTAATGAAAACAGTTAATGAAAAAATATATTCACCAAAGAGAAGATGCATAGGAGGCAATTAATTCAGAGAAGTTAATATAAAAAGATGAGTTCAGTTTGCCATTGCAGAGCAATTTCTTCAGAGTGAATGCCTCGGGAGAGCAGAGCATCAGTCTGTCAGTTGGAAAGGCAAGTTACAATTCCTGCTCCTGTATCACTTAACACCACTAGAAATACTTGTTTCTGGTGCTGGAGCTTTCTCTAGCAAAATTTTTAGATTCCTTCACATCTTAAGCACATTAACAAATCTGTAACTACAGATGCTGTGATTCCATATGGCTAACACAACCAAGACCACACACCAGAGCAATTTATTATGACCAAATGTGTCTGAGTTCTTTGTTTATCATACCTAGAATTTTTTCCTCGGAAATCAATATGCTATCTATTTGCAGCCAGTAAAGGGATGTTCAAGCTGAGGAAAAATTTGTGCTGAAGAAGGTCCTGAAAGCAGTCCTATGAGTTCAGAACCACAGAATTTTAATACAAGAGTAAACTTTTCTGGTTTAATCTTTTCAAATGTCAAAAATTAATATTGTATTTACAAACATTTTCTATGTTTCTAGGAGGACATGGTAAGCAAAAGAAAGCAAAAATCATGGCATGCACATTATTTAAGGCAAAATATACACTTAGGGAATTGAAGTAGGAAAAGTTAATGAGTAGTTAATTATAATTTTTGAAATAAAATTCAGATTTACATAACAATATGACATTAGCTTTCCCACAAGTAGTAATAAATTTGAGTCAGATTTTGCAGGCTTGATTCATGAAATGAAAGACAGCAACACAACCATTCTTCTATTAAAAAATAACAAACTCCGTGGTGCGAAAATAACAAACATCACGGTGAGAGCTGTTGCCATACTCACAGAATGTGGTACACTGCCAGTTCACACCTCGGTAAGATGTGCTTACCAAAAGTGACTTTTCTTTCACGTATTCCCAAGTCTCCCAGCATTAATAAATATATGATAGATGTGGTGAGCAAGATCAGTTTACTTATCAGACTGACAACAAATCTGGATGTTCTATAAATTTATATACATACCCCCTTCTCCAGCTGTCAGCAATCACTCATGTCCTCACAAGAGTAGCAGGGCCTCAGCTCAGTCCAGAGGAGAGAAAATGAAGGGGAAACCCTCCAGCAGATATGGCAACACCAACTCAAGCCAGCTGCAAAACACAAAGAGTGAAGCAGTTACCCCACAGGCAAAGATTTAGGCTCCTCTTGATTTCCATTTATTCTTGTTTCACTATGTTGAAAACAGCTATCTTGGTAACCAGGTCTACTTTCCAGGAGAGCATCTCAAAATGAGGAGTAAGCGGATGCTTTCTCAGAACTGACCACACCCCGGTAGTTAGGCTAAAATGAGGAAGTACAACTTTTAATTCCCTCAGACAGAAAAAGGAATTGAAGTTTAACATTTAGATTGGACAAACATGTTAGTCACAGAGATAACAGATAAAAAGAGAGAAAGTCATCCTGACATTTAGTGAATATACCACAACTTTGCAACATCATTATTTTCATTACCTTTTAATTTTTAGAAGAATTTAGAAATTTGCTTTTAGAAAAATGAAGTCTTGTTTTCATTGTAATTACTTTTGCATTGAAGATTTTCTTCAAGATTAAATTAAAAAAATGTCATTTGTTCACGTTGAAGGTCTTACTTGACTTTGAATAAAAGCTAAGCACGGTGAAGCAGTGCTAGAAATACATATCCCCAAGACCATGAAAAAGGTGTCTGTTAAACCAAAAACCCTCATGCTAGAAGCCAGGCACTTATTCCAGCTTGACTGGATTGTGCCCTAGCCTGCTGTTTGCCATGCTGCTAGGTCTTTAAAGCATAAGTTTACATGTATTCCGAAGAAGGAGATAAGAGAGAAGGCAGAAAGGTAGAGCTATTGCACATCACAAAGAATGGCTATAGAGGTTCTACAGGGGAAAGACAGAGGCTGCTTTCCTTGCTCTTTTCCCCTCCTCTAAGTAAAAACTCTGCCAAATTGAATATTCTACCAAATTCATGTCATGTTTCCTGCTACACATCCACCAACAGCAAAGCATATTGCCCATTGCCTGAACTCACCATGTCAACAGGGAATGTCCAATTACCTGGATGATAATATTAAGGCATAACTCTGGTTTCTCACTTTGACCTTGATTACTGATCATTAATGAGCCAGTTTTACTTTGACAAGTTATGCTGTTGATGTCCTCATGTGTGTGATTACCATCATAGTCCTATGTCTGTGAGGGATTGATGGGTTTCCTCACAATACTTGGAATACAGACATCTCTACACAAAGTGTCTATAATACAAAGAATTAATTAATCACCATTTTCATAAATAAGCCTTCTGAATTTTATGCCCAGTTATGCTTTTTTTTTTTTTCATTTCATCCAAACACTAGCTCCTTCCTTTTTTTCTTGAAAGAATACAAACCAGTGATCATGTTGGTGCATGGAATAGTAATACAGTGAACTCTTAATAGCACCTGGTTTTATTAACTTTGTATAACCCAGACATTTGTTTTCCCTCTTTCTACAAATGTTTTCTTAAAGCCTAAGGGCCAAAATGCAAAAAACATTGGTTTGTTGTGAAATAAATCACTTCAAACTGAGAACTAGAGGATATCTGGCTGTAAGGAAATATTTGACATGTAATAATTTAAGGTCTGCTCTGAAGAGGACTGAGTGATCTTTGTTGTGCTAATATAAAATCTGTACCTCATGTAGTTCTATAGATGATGATGTTACCTGCTGAACTGTCCTCAGTAACAATTTGACAAGCATTTCAAAAAGAAGACACAGTATGAATATTGACTTACTACTGCAACAGAGCACACATAAATCCACATATGTAGGGATTTTCTAACAGGAAAATGGTCTTGGTAACGTAGAATCATAAGTGTGGAATATCACGTTTCCTGCTAGCTGCCCTCCTCTTTTACCCTTGAAACTACAAGCACAAGCACTTTTATCTGTGCCTACAAGCACTGCACTTCAGATTGCCTCTCATACAATTTTAACTCAGACCTACATATCTTCATGTTCTACACATGATGTGAAGATGTTGAACTGGCTCCCCACTAACAAGTGTGTGGAATATCTGTTGCTCATGTTTAAGAAGGCATGAAACCTTCTTACCCCTCAGGCTGTTCCTGCTGCCAGTTTGTTCTCTGCTTTCATACCAGAATTCTCATTACAAATATTACACCAAGTGTTTTCTTTGAGCTTTTACTCCGAGATTGCAAATATAATGGTGTTTGGTAGCTCGCTCAAGATGACCAATTCTATGAAAACACTGAACATTTCAACAAAATGTATAAAAAAAGCTGCCTAACACCAAAAACAAATAATAAATTTTATTTTTAAAAAAGAGACTGAACAAAAAAATGCTATGAGGCAAGCACACGTACTTGTACTTTTTTCCATCTTGTGAACTCTCTGATACACTGATTTTCCATTATACATTTCTTAATGTGTATTTTCTTCACAAAGAAAATAAACAGCAAACAAAAATGAACAGATTTTATAAAAGTGGAAAAAAAAATTAGTTATCATGACAATCCAGGATGAATGTTCTGTTCCTGAGCAACACTTATGATCTAATAGAAAGGATAAATTAGGTATTTCCAAAGCTACTTGTATTTTCATGTCTTGATGTCTACTTTACCAAGAAACCAAGTATGCTGTACTGATTTTTGCCCATGGGGTTGTTTGTCCTCTACATCGTATTTAGCAGCTCAAGGGGAAGAGTTAAATTATGATTCAGAAGAGTGGCCTCAATTAATGCAACAGACTGAATGGTATTGTCTAGTCAGTCATTTTATTTTTAGTACAAGAAGAGAGTTTTAATTATCAAGATTTCTGAATGCGCTGATGTAAAACAAAGAGTTAATGAAGTTTAGTAGTAAATGTGGCAGTGGTTTAACAAGATTCAACAGCAAGCTTGATTATTTGCTGCATAGAGGACAGAGTCGACAAAGCTGAGACCCTTTCATTGGGTCATGAGGTTCAGAAAGGATCCCCTTGAGTTCCAAACTCCTTCACAGGGAGGACTCTAGGTGCAGATGGATCCACTGCTAGTCCCAGCCTTGGTCAGTGGTTTATGACTAAAGGATTATTTACACATAATTCATCCTTTTTATCACTTAGCAAAGATTTCTAAGAAGTTTAGCATGCCAAGCAATCCCTTACCAAGACTCTGTTGCAGCAAGGAATCCCTCAGCCCCAAGGAGCACCTTGGGAGAAATTCATGCTCAAGGGGAGTTCCTGTTGTGCAACACACTACTATGCAGAACAGCTCAGGAGGCCCTGGACTGCATTATTCATGGAGTAAGAGAAAAATTTACAACCAAATATACATACCATCAAGACATCTAGGTCATCATTCCAGACAGCCCTTGGCCACTACATTGCCATCCATGCATGGAGAAGGAAAATGTCTCCTCTAAGAAGGCTCTGCCCCACACTGTATCAAGACTATCAAGGATGTGGCAGCTTGTACATCCTCTAATGCTTAACTGCAGACTACCACAGCAGCTCTGTTGGTTTCATTCTTCATATTAAATCAGAGCAAGCATTTGCAGTCCCTATAGAAAGCACATTTTATAACCACATCTTATTCAAGTATTCATCAATGGCAGTTCTTTTGTTGAGACAATAAATGAATGCTCTACAGGACCTTCATAACTCATTATAGCCTGTCATCATGCTGGAGCTGCTAAACGCTTGCATGCCCAAATTTTATCTGCAAATGTCACGTCTACCTTGTTCTCTCAGGCACTTTCACTATTAGGATTAAGTCTCGATTTGGATACTCGTGTTTCCCCATTCATTCAGATGTGGAAGACCAATTCCATTGTATTACTCTGGCCACTGAACTTTATTTAATTTGGAATTACTGCCCTTTGAACAGATGGGCTGCACACAGCTGGTGTCATTGACTTGGTTGGTTTCTAGTTTTCACATTTGTACTTGAGCTGAAGATACATAAATATCTCATAAAGTAGATAGTTTAACTACCCTGGCAGTCAAGTTCAAAGACTTGAATGTAAACCAATTCAAGTATGTGAAAAATTCAACATCCTCCCAGTGGTCTTCAATAAAATTCAGGTTCTTATTTAAACTTGAGTACTGCTACTGCATTCACCGTTTGTGATGTTTTCCTTTCTCTTGACTTGAATACTTTTAGATCTACAGAAGCCAAGTTGTCTTTTACTGCATTTAATTTCTGACTCAATACTACTTGAAATTGTGGGATTCTCATTAGATTTGATTTCCTTAATTAAAAGTATCTTTTTGGCAACAGAAACCCCTTCAGTCTTTCTTGTATATGTGTCTTACTGATGAGACAAGTAATATTTTCCTTTATGCCTTGTTTTCATTTCATTTTAAGATAATAACTGAAGCCTAACAATTTATATAACTTATTGAAGCGTCATAGCCTCATCACCCAGAATTCATAGGTCTGACTTGCTCACAACTCCAGAGTTGAAAGAGATAGCAGGAGTCACTTTTTGTTTCATGTTACTGTGACTATTTTAGATATAATTATTAAGATATGGCATATCCTGGTCCAGGAACTAGACTCAATGACCTTTGGGATCCCTTCCAATTCAGGATAGTCTATGAATGGGTGTCTTGGAAAATCAATTCATCAATTTATTCCAAATTTATTAACTATAATTGAGGTTCAATTCTTAATTTAAAAAGTATGGCATCCATCTTTACTGCTGGTGAAAATGTAACCAAGCCTGACAACATAATACTCCACAGAAAAGAACTCCCTGCCAAAGTTACTTGTTTTGATACAGAAAAGAAAGGAAAGACCAGCCAATAACTCATTTCAATACTCTCAGATGTGTATTTTCATTGAGGTCTGCCTGTACTGAGCATTAATGTGTAAAAATCAGTTTTCTTTCCACACATGACAAGACTCATCCAATTTTTAGGCAGCGGAAGACAATAATTTTCAAACCACAATAAAACCTATAAAAAAATCCATAATAACAATTTATCTGAAGAGTGAACCTGCCACACATTCATTGCTTTGATTGTTATGATATCACTCACACAAGTAACTCTATGAAAATACATATGCTCATGCTAAAGAACAAATGCTATAGGATCACCCTATAAATCAAAACAAAAGCCATAAGTGAGTTGTGCTGGTTATTAAGACTGATTAACTGCAGCTTTATTTTACATAGAATGAACTGACAGAGGAGTTATTTCACAAAGTCTAAATACAGCATCTGTGGCTTTGGATACCCACAAGCCAACATTCATATATCAGGCTTTGCTTATAGGGACAAGCATATATTACTTAGTTAAAAACAGGTTAGGTTTCAAAACAATTTTGCTGTAGCTGTCACTTCTGATGCTCCTAATGACTCCAGCATTACTATTATCATTACCTTAGAGTTTTCAGGAATAAGTTAGTAACTGTTTGTTTTCATGTAAAATAGATAACACAGATACCCAATGTTTTGCATTCTTCCTTCCCTCCAAAGTCCTGAAAACAAAGCCAAAACTTGGAGGGTGTTTGTATTCAGGCAAAACCTTTGTTCAAGGTCCCCAAGAGATATAATGCCTTATTACAATTTAGTATATATATATTTAGTATATATATATATATACTAAATATACTTTATATATACTATACTTTATATATACTATATACTTTAGTATATATATATTTAGTATATGTATTCAGTATATGGCTGACAAAAAAAAAATCTTGGTTTTAGGTCTAATTTTATGCAGACACACAACATCTTATGGGTAATGCAAATATCACATAACAAGAATCACAGTTTTAGAAAAGAAGCCATTTGAGTGTTCTTTCTCTCAGACCCACTGTTAGCCACTTCAAATACATATTATTTCAATACACCATGACAGTTAAATCAAAGAGGAAGTCAAAACCACTGCCCAGCAGTGTCCAGCTTTGCTGACTTATACGACTCATTAAAAATAAACAAACCAACCAAAATCAACTTCTCAAGTAGAACACATCAATCCTCACTCCATTTCCATGCCCATGGAAACAGATAACCTCAGTAGCCGAGAGAAAGGTTATTCAATGCCACATGGTGTTCCAGCAGTGGTGAAAGTCCTTAGGGTTTGAGGACAAGCAAAAATTTTTGGTAGAAAAAGGTGAACAGACCCACTTGGGGAATGGCTATTGTATTTTAATCTTTCAAAGGTGTTTTTTGTCTCTGTAGATCAAAGATTGGAAGACTGTAATAGTTCTGGACACAGAAAGTAATGCTCAAACAGAATGGAATAAAGATTATGTGAACAGCATCTTCAAGCTTCAATTTCTCGGTCTACCATACCTGAATTTTGTTGAAGACCACTGGGAGGATGTTGAATTTTTCACATACTTGAATTGGTTGACACTCAAATCTTTGAAAGTTAGAGCAACGATCCTCAAATAAATATTTCACTGTCCAATTTTGTAACTTCTTTAATAAGGCATTTTTATTGTTATTGTGGCAATGTTGTAGATATTCTTAGTAATATCATTTTAGTTAATAATTCAGGCAGAGAACACAAAACAATTCATGCAGAGAACACAAAAAACATCCTCACTGTATACAAGTCCATTTTCCTCTTCATTCCAATCATTAGAAATTACTAAAGGATGTATATCATTGCTTTTGAGGAAACATTTTCTTCAATCTTTCCTTTCCTCCCCAAGCCAAAAACCTGTTGGAGTACACTGAGATTTTTTAACTTATTTACTCACCACAGGAAGACTCCTTAGAAGGGAACCTGCTCCAGAATCCAGGTCCCAAAAAGTTGTTGGGATTAATGATGTGGCATTGTACACAGCAGGTTACAAAAATGGTGATGTAAGAGCTATTACCCATTCTGCAGAATTGTGGAAAAGAGCAGTAACTCTTATATTACCCTGGAAATAGGGCTCAGACAGAAAATATATGGTTTTTAATGGGACCCAAAGTTCGACTTAAAGTTTTACAGTTTTTCTTAATGCACTAATGATAATTCAAAGAGTCATTAAAAGATACATTTTATAAAGAAACAGCAGAGTCAATTCAATTTTGAGTTGATACATAATTTCAACTCAATTTTGAGTTGATAAATAATTTATGCTTATTGGAACCAGAACTTTTCTTTTTTTCCAATTGATTCAAAAGGAACTAGAATTCATGTGTTATCAATTAAAATATGTATTACTGTATCCAAAGTTTTCCACAAATTATTTTGTCTTGTGGTTTTTTGAGGTTTTGTTGGGGTTGTTTTTTTGGGGTTTTTGGGGTTCTTTTGGGTTTTTTTGGTCTAATATGACAGCATATTAGATCCAGCTTATCTGTCATGGTTCTATGTTCCTCACTACAAGTTTAAACTTTTTTAAACTGCATAGAGTGTTTACTTAATGTTCATTGCATTTCTGTTCACAATTTCACTGTGGTGGCGTGATTACATATAATTACTCTTGGGCACGCAAAACTAAGCCTGTGCCCAACAGAAATTTAATTTAGAAGATATATGTGTGTAGGGGGAATTTTGAATCTTCACCCCTACAAATATATACCTGATGAACAGAAATATAGTTTCTCCCTGACAGTAAGTGATCTCCATGTAGGTAATGTATACCATTCTTACCAAAAATATCTAAGTATCTTATTTGATTGAAAAATCTAATTTAATTATATTTCATATAATGTTCAATTAATATATTTAATTATATTTATTTTTATTCTTGTCTGAAGCATATACAAAAAAGTAACTCTCCATCTTGGAGAATTAAAAATGCAGTACTGAAAATATATGGAGAAAACAACAGATATGCCAATAACATTATGACAAAAGGTATAAAGAATAAATGACAGAAGGATTAATAAAGTCAGTTTTTCTCTGAAAAGGGCTGTGTAGAAACAAGTCTGAAATACTTCATCATGGTATGAATTAAAGCATTTTTCGTTCTCTGGACTAGTAGAGCTTTCAAAGCTTGTTTTCTATTACATAGCACATGCTGTCTTGAATGTTTTGTAGCCAGTTTTCTTCCTATCTTCATGCTTCATACATAGTGAGAAACAAACACTAATTAGTTAATTGCTTGTTGATTTTGTCAGAGTACAATAGTACTAGTCTGCATGGCAACTGATATGCATAGCTCCTGATTTTCAGAAACTGTCTCATGTTCCTAGGAGTATTTCCTTTGTTTTGATATGGGGGAAATCAGTTGTCTAACAGACCCCATAATTAATGGAACAAGCATTTTATAAGGAGTGGGAGGCTTCTACAGTCATTAAAAAAGAACCAAACAAACTGTGTTAAACTATGTGGGAACTTTCAGATAAACTATATTCCAATATTAAAGCATTTTCTCAAATCTGTATTTACCTTGGGTAACATTTAATA